>NC_138543.1:59879858-60562016 GCF_964234715.1 Podarcis melisellensis | reverse complement strand
CTGTAGCCTGAAGCGTATGTAACCCGAGGTACCACTGCATATCAAAAGCACCCTTAACAAACTATGATTCTCGGGGTGGGGGGAGAAGAGACATTTTCTGATTTGTCCTCAGGTGGCAAAATGTCTTGGGCCAACTCTGAACAGTTTAAGCAAAGTAAAAAAAGGAAAGAAATACAAGCTAGCTGCTTGCACGTTGCCACAAAGCCTTAATAATAATAATAATAAATAATAAAAATAATAATTTATATCCCGCCCTCCCCAGCCGAAGCCGGGCTCAGGGCGGCTAACAACAACAAAATAAAAAAATTCCTTCCAGTAGCACCTTAAAGACCAACTAAGTTAGTTCTTGGTATGAGCTTTCGTGTGCATGCACACTTCTTCAGATACCATGCACACGAAAGCTCATACCAAGAACTAACTTAGTTGGTCTTTAAGGTGCTACTGGAAGGAATTTTTTTTGTTTTGACTATGGCAGACCAACACGGCTACCTATCTGTAACAACAACAAAATAGTACAACATTCTAAAATCATTCATCATAAAATTCATTCAAATCAAATTGATGGCAACCATTGAGCTAGAGTTCTGTGAAGATTGCCAAAGGAGGGAGTCAGACTGTGCCCTTACCGGCTGATCTGTTTTTTCTCCTTCTCCTTCTCCTGCTTCCCCTTCCGGCTGCTCTTCTTCCTTAAGCTCTTCGTCCAGGGCCTCAAAGTCCACCACAGCAGATGCGACAGGAAGCACAGCTGAGAATCATAAGGGTCATCATAAGGGTCATCTAGTCCAACCCCCTGCACTTCAGGACACTTTTGCCCAATGTGGGGCTCAAACCCACGACCCTGAGATTAGGAGTCTTGTGCTCTACCAACTGAGCTATTTTGGCTGAGAATAGAACAGGGCGGTGTGGCAAACACAGCAGTTATTGCAGCAACCCATATCAGAAACACCGGGAAGGGGTGGGAGAGAGAGTTTTGTGTCTATAGGTGCAGCAGCTATGGCACTGGGTGGAAGACAAGCATTTAAGCTTGCAAAAATTTATCATTTGCCCGATAATAAATGTTGGAAATGTAAAGAGACCGAAGGTACATTCTTTCATCTTTGGTGGACATGCCCAAGGATTAAGACTTTCTGGGAGACGATCTATAATGAAATGAAAAAGGTATTTAAATATACCTTTCTGGAGAAACCAGAGGCCTTTCTCCTGGGCATGGTTGGCCAATTGGTGTCACAGAAGGACAGAACTTTCTTTATGTATGCTACAACAGCAGCAAGAATACTTATTGCAAAGTACTGGAAGACACAAGATCTACCCACCCGGGAAGAATGGCAGATGAAGGTGATGGACTACATGGAACTGGCGGAAATGACTGGCAGAATCCGAGACCAGTGAGAAGAGTCGGTGGAGAAAGATTGGAAGAAATTTAAAGACTATCTACAGAAACTCTGTAAAATTAATGAATGTTAGAAGGATGTTGGAATGAAGTTATGTGGTTTTAGTAGAAATGTTATAAAGGTTTAGGAAAAATCAGACTGTTAATTGGTGAAAGGAGGGAAAGTATAGTTACACTAACATTTAGATAAATTACAGGACAAAAATTGGAAAAGATGGAAAGGATTTGCTGAATTAGTTAACCGAACTAGAATACAAAAAAGGGAAATGTGAGGAGGTCAAGGAAACAAACAAATGAAAGATAAGTTATGGGAAGATCTGCTGTGTTTTTTAATTGTTTGTATTTTTCTGTTTTTCTCTTTTTTCTTTTGTTCTTTTCTTTTTTTCTCTCACTTATTGTGATGTGTTGTTTTGCTTTTGTTTAATATGGTGTTTTTACTTTTGCTTTTTGTAACCCTTAAAACCTTAATAAATATTACTTTTTTTAAAAAAAGAAAAAGACAAGCATTTAAGGCCCGTCGTCCACAGCTTCAAAGATGTCCCAGCTTCAGAGTGCATCAAAGCAAGTTCTCCATGCAATGCACAATTCATTTATGTATTTCACTACTACAAGGGTTGGTGGTGGCCACTAACAGAGGCAGCTTAAAAAGGAGACTAGGCAAATTCCTGGAGAGGCTGGCCATCATTGGCTATACATTTGTTTAGAGGCAGTCACTGAGAAGCAACAGTGGAAGAGGACTGTTGACTTCCAGCCCTGCTTGTGGGCTTCCTAGTCAGCAACTGAGGAAAGCAGGATGCTAGACTACTGTAGGTATCCCATTGGACTACAGTGGTACCTCGGGTTAAGAACTTAATTCGTTCTGGAGGTCCGTTCTTAACCTGAAACTGTTCTTAACCTGAAGCACCACTTTAGCTAATGGGGCCTCCCGCTACCGCCACGCCACCACCACGTGATTTCTGTTCTCATCCTGAAGCGAAGTTCTTAACCCGAGGTACTATTTCTGGGTTAGTGGAGTCTGTAACCTGAAGCACCTGTAACCTGAAGCATCTGTAATCCGAGGTACCACTGTAATCCAGAAGGATACGCCACATGTTCCAGATAGCAGAACTAGGAAAATCCCCTCTCTGAGACCACAGGAAGTCATTACAAGTCAAAATAGATGACAACAACAACAACAACAACAACAAACAACAACTTATTATTTATACCCTGCCCATCTGGCTGGGTTTCCCCAGCCACTCTGGGCAGCTCCCAACTAAATATTAAAAACACAATATAGCATTAAACTTAAAAAACTTCCCTAAACAGGGCTGCCTTCAGAAGTCTTTAAAAAGTAAGATAGTTGCTTACAGTGGTACCTCGCAAGAGGAATGCCTCGCAAGACGAAAAACGCGCAAGACGAAAGGGTTTTTCGTTTTTGGAGTTGCTTCGCAAGACGATTTTCCCAATGGGCTTGCTTCGCAAGACGAAAACGTCTTGCGAGTTTGCTTCCTTTTTCTTAAAGCCATTAATACCCATAGAATCCGCACCCCGCAAGACGAAAAAATCGAAAGATGAAACAACTCGCAGAACGAATTAATTTCGTCTTGCGTGGCACCACTGTATTTCCTTGACATCTGATGGGAGGGCATTCCACAGGGGCTAGATGCACCAGTGATCTGACACAGCCTTAGCCAGATCTATATATACTAAGTCAAACATATCTGCTCCTCTCCTGAGCACCAGTTCCCCTTTATTTGTACCTCCCGCCAAACTGCTGCGTACCCCCCTGTCCAGAGAAGGTATGTCTGCAAGAGACCTCCTACAAACTGATGTTTACCTGTTCAATCATGCTAACAAACAGGCCCTGGTGTGACAGTGTTCCCCCACCTACAGGCACACATTTCCTCCGGCGCCCAGAGTAGGTGTGGCGGGCGCATGGCTCAATAGCTCGCTGTCTGCTGACCCACAAAGCCTACCGATAGTCAGGCTCTGCTTCACGCTCTGCCTCCGACCCTCATCCGAATCTCGGAATATCAGGTTCCCATAGAGAGTGAAGTGCGTGGCCATCTGTTCCACCACACTAGTCTGCTTGTAGGATCTCTCCTATGGAGAAATAAAAGACCAGCATTGATATGACGACACACAGCCACGTTTCTCTTTCATTCATAAAAGGGTTTCTGTACCGCTGTTCCATAAATTATCAGAGTGGTGTGCAGTGATGAAACATAAACAACATTAAGTCCCACAAGGAGGTCAACAGAACTCTCCCCCTTAGACAACTGCCTAATGTCTGGAGGTAGGGTTGGTGTTTTTGTTTTTTGCCAAAGCTTCTGAGTGTGTCTATGTGTTTTTGTCCAAAGTTTGGCAAATCCCGGACATTTCAGCGATTTCTGCCCGGAAACTGCTTTCGACACCCGATTTCCAGCTGCATCTAGGAAATCCCTAATCCAACCCCAAGGGACGCAGATGGCGCTGTGGGTTGAACCACAGAGCCAAGGACTTGCCGATCAGCGGTTCGAATCCCCGTGATGGGGTGAGCTCCCGTTGCTCGGTCCCTGCTCCTGCCAACCTAGCAGTTCAAAAGCACGTCAAAGTGCAAGTAGATAAATAGGTACTGCTCCGGCGGGAAGGTAAACGGCGTTTCCATGCGCTGCTCTGGTTCGCTTAGTCATGCTGACCACATGACCCGGAAGCTGAACGCCGGCTCCCTCAGCCAATAAAGAGAGATGAGCGCCACAACCCCAGAGTCAGCCACGATTGAACCTTATGGTCAGGGGTCCCTTTACCTTTAGTCCAACCCCAATTCAACGCAAGATTCTCACCCAACATGGGGTTGGGGCTCGAATCTACAACCCATCCATTTTTGGCAGGATCTAGTCCCAGCAGGAATGAAGGAGCAACTACTTTTCAATCTAGCTCAGATTACCTCACGTTACACCAGAGTGGGAGGGAAAAGCTACAGATCCCAGGAATGTCGCACGAAGCCTGGTCCGTAAAAACGGTCAGTTGCAGGACTATCTAAGGTGAATTAAACGGCCTCGGTCCTGTATACCTGAAGGAGCGTCTCCACCCCCATCGTTCAGCCCGGACACTGAGATCCAGCGCCGAGGGCCTTCTGGCGGTTCCCTCATTGCGAGAAGTGAGGCTACAGGGAACCAGACAGAGGGCCTTCTCGGTAGTGGCACCCGCCCTGTGGAACGCCCTCCCATCAAATGTCAAAGAGATAAAGAATTACCTGACATTCAGAAGACATCTTAAGGCAGCCCTGTTCAGGGAAGTTTTTAATATGTAATGCTGTACTGTTTTTAACACTGATTGGGAGCCGCCCAGAGTGGCTGGGGAAACTCAGCCAGATGGGTGGGGTATAAATAATAAATTATTATTATATTATTATTATATATTCTAGGGTGAAGGTTTTAGTTCATGGGAGTCACCTACTTCACAGGGATGAAGCAGCACTGAGTGTGGGAGAGAACCACACCAGACCAGACCAGGCAGCAGCAAGAAGAACCTGGCAGCGACAGCAGGTTAGGGGTTAGGGGGCGCAAATTACTTTCCTTGCCCCGGGTTAGGGGGCGCAAATTACTTGCCTTGTCCTGGGTGCTGCCAACCCACGCTACGCCACTGGTCCTTATTAACAACAAAGGGCAAAATCTGAGCAGAACTAGCCCTGCATTGTCAGCCAAGGCAGGGATGGAACTCACATCCAGTGCCGGATTTACATATAAGCTAAACAAGGGTTTAGCTTATAGGGTTTAGCTTAGAGTCCCACATTCTTGGGGGCCCAAAAAAAATTTAAAGGAAAAAAACCTGGATGTACATTTCCAAAACATAAGATAAAAAACAAATAAAATAAAACCTACATACAGCACAGTGTTTTGTGTTGTGTAGGCTCCTATGATGTAAGGAATGGGCCCCCGCCTGCTAGCCTACTCCCTAAAATATCCCTGGTTTGCTCATTTCTATATATAGGGTGCCTAGATTCTGCATGGGCTGGTCGCATGGCAACATGTGCAAATGGCTTTAGATATCTATTAGGTCTATAAATCACCATATAGCATGTATTCAACACAAAAAACAGCGACTTTTGTCGTTGTTGACAAAGGACAGCTGGACATATAAAGGGCCCCATTACCTTCAGGAGCTTAAAGGTAAAGGGACCCCTGACCATTAGGTCCAGTCGTGGCCAACTCTGGGGTTGTGGCGCTCATCTCGCTTTACTGGCCGAGGGAGCCGGCGTACAGCTTCCGGGTCATGTGGCCAGCAAGACTAAGCCGCTTCTGGTGAACCGGAACAGCGCATGGAAACGGAAACCTTCCTGCTGGAGTGGTACCTATGTATCTACTTGCACTTTGATGTGCTTTCAAACTGCTAGGTTGCCAGGAGATTAGGCATTAAGTGAGGATTAAACGAAGAACCAATTTGCTGTCTCCTCTGCAATTTCTCCCTTGTGAATTTTCATTTCAAACATATACAGGCCTGACTTTATCTGGTAGCTTTTGAAGCTTGGCTTGATGGGAGGCTTCTCAGAATCAGGGGAGATCTGATATATTTATTATTTTATTTATTCAATTTATATAGCGGCTTTTATCCTAAAATCCCAGGACTGTGTACAACATTAAGAACATAATTTACACAGAATAACAATAATAATAATACACAGCATACTAATAAAATAATAATAATAACAGCCCCCCCCAATATAGATTATTTAATAGCCGAAAGTCTAGGTAAAGAGGAATATTTTTGCTGGGCACCAAAAGACATGGGATGTTTTCTCTCTTTTGCTTCAGTGGTTTTTGTTTAAAACCCAGTTATGTTAAAAAAGAGCTGCCGTATTGCAAAAAGTGAAAAATCTAAAAAATAAATAAATGGGTTGCCATAGGTCCAGATTTTCCCAGACGTTTAAGCAACTTCCACCCGCACGCTGCTTCCGATGGCTGAATCCCAGCTACGTCCAGGAAATTCCGGATGTGAGAACTGGTGGTTTAACTTATTAATGGGTAAAATATAAGTAGAATAGCAGCTTTCTAGGGTAAGGGGGGGGGGGAAATGCCATGGAAGGGTGGATGGGAAATCAATGGATATTCAAGATTTGTCCTGAGTGTTGCAAAAATTAAAAAATAAAGCAAATCTTGTCTTATATAACACAATCCTATTAAAGGCCCACTGAGCTCAATGGAGTTTTCTCCCAGGGAAGCAGGTATAGGAATGCAGGCACACTGTTTCACTGCATATGTATGAAACCACTTTAAAGCGAAGAAAGGCAGTGTAACAATATTTAAAGTAAGCTCGCTAAATTCAAGCATATTTGATATGCTATATTTCTTTTGTTTAAAGCCTTTGCATTCTGCCTTTTTGACTTCTAAGAAATTTTCAGGATGGCTTCCAAGGAGAAACTTGAAAACATCATTAAAAGTACAAGGAAATGGGAAAAGCATAAACTCAACAAGATTGGTAGAATATGGAATGTAACATAAAAAGGCATGACAAAATCTCGAAAGCAACCCTAAAACCAACCTCACTTATTCATAAAAAATCTGGACAAGCTATCTATCTATCTATCTATCTATCTATCTATCTATCTATCTATCTATCTATCTATCTCTGGCACCTATAATCGTACGAATCAGGGGACAAGAAAACATCCCTGCAGTGTCAACAAAGAGAAGGCTCTCTCTCCTTCTGCTACCCACCAAGCCTCTGTGGCAAGGGCTTCTAGAGAAAGACCTCCAAATATCTCGTATTTGGATCATGATATTTTGCTTCCAGTTGTATTTGACAGTTGACATGCAATGGCATCAGCCCTCTTTGGTAGCAACATGCAATGGTATTTTGTATTTGACAGCTAATGGTATTTTCTATGTGGTGTTTGTCCAAGTCAAAGCAGCCAACAGTTGCCAACAAGCATTATGCTCCCAAAATTAAATATCCCAAATTCAAATTCAAATAGCAGGGGTTTTTTAAAGCATACATTAGTGAAGCAATTGCCCACATCTCATATGAATTTCATTGAAGAGTAAATTACTCACTTTAAAACTGTATCTGACAATGTTCTGTGGAGCATGAGGATTATTGGCTGTCAGGATGCGAGTGATCTCTTCTTTCAATTCCTGCAAAAGGGGAAAAGCTGGCTTAAAACACACATACACCCTTTATAAAGTTAATATTCAGATACATTTGTACCATCCTGTAATTCTTCATGAGCTGTATTGCCACATTGAACTTTTGCTGAGAGCTGCAGGAGACTTCTTAAAATAATTTCCCCCCATTAGAAATAATGACAGTACTGATTTGATGTATTTCATGAAAATGTTAGGTTCAAATGAACATTGCATGGAGAAGGAAGTAACTGAACTTTCTTGATATATTCGGGGAAGGTGTATTATTTTCTTTTTGGGGGAAAGTAAATGTTATGATTCAAAGTTCTTTCATTTTGTGTGCAAAAATTGAGTAATTCCCTTCAGCCAGTCATGCATGCTTCTTGATAAAACGGTTTTCCTTTGTGGGAGAAAGCACACAAAGGATAACCTGTGGGACTTATATGACCTCATTTGCAATCAAACAAGCAGAATCCCTTTGGCTTCAAGTTCCACGTTCTTAAGATCTGGAAAAGGAAAGGCTCATTTGTTTGTCGGGTACAATTAAACTAACCCACGGCCCACAACTCAAAGAGCTGTTGGGCAATTTTTTTCATGACATTCCAAAATCCATCACAGTTTGGGCTGCTTTCAACAAGGAGGGCCTGTTGCTCAGGGCACATGGGATTAATATGCTCATGGCTTCAATCCCTGTTCCTTCAAGTCTCTTAAGTAGGAGAAATAGGAAAAACTTTTGCAAAAGACCTTGAAGAGCTGCTGCTCCCGCCAGTCAGGTTAGAGAAAATATTGAGTTTGGTGGCCCTCCACAAATGGAAGTGTAGCAACAGACACAAAAACACGGAGTATTGGGGAAAGTAAGAGTCCAGTGCAGATACCATCAAATGACAATCGAGCTCTGGAGAAAGAAGAGGAAGTCTTCTTTTCCTGGGGGGGTTCCCTTGGGGATTCCAGCTGTATCCAGCCAGCCCATGACATTAGCACTGCAAACGAATAATAACTCTCCTATAAGATCACTATGACAATCATTTCTCATTTTTATAGCACTTTCTTAAACCTCTTCTATGCCTCATCCCAGGGGATCATGACTTGCCTGAGCTGGATTTGAGGCTGGGTCCCCACATTCGTTCTCGGGGTTATTATGCACGCACCGTAGGGGCCACCAGATTGGCTGGAACGAGGCCCTGCAGTGACTCCCCTCCAAAATATACTTACAGCATCTGTCAGCTCCAGCTGGTCTGGGGGCTTGATTAATGTCTTGGCCTGCGCCCATTCATCTGCCCCCCCTTCCACTTCAGCACCGCCTTCGTCATCCTAGAACAACAGATTTAAGCAGGGTGAGGTGGATTCTATCTTGCCAGGGCAGCAAGAAATGAACAAATGCCTAATGGAATGGTCTCAGTGATGGGGTGCACATTTTTATTCTTATTTATTTATGATTATTAAAGGTAAAGGTAAAGAGACCCCTGACCATTAGGTCCAGTCGTGGCCAACTCAGGTTGCGGCGCTCATCTCGCTTTATTGGCCATGGGAGCCAGCATACAGCCTCCGGGTCATGTGGCCAGCAAGACTAGGCTGCTTCTGGCGAACCAGAGCAGCGCACGGAAACGCCGTTTACCTTCCCGCTGGAGCGGTACCTATTGATCTACTTGCACTTTGACGTGCTTTCCAACTGCTAGGTTGGCAGGCGCAGGGACCGAGCAACGGGAGCTCACCCTATCACGGGGATTCGAACTGCTGACTTTCTGATCAGCAAGTCCTAGGCTCTGTGGTTTAACCCACAGCTCCACATGCGTCCCTTATTTATGATTATTACTTTGTCAAAAAAAATATAAAAGGAACGTATAAAATGTAAATCATTGCATAAAATTTAAATAAAATAATGAATTAAAGAAAGAAAGAAAGAAAGAAAGAGAAGAGAAGAAAAGAAAAGAAAAAATGCCACTGTGGTGTCTTTATGGATTGTTTGCAAAGGAGCAGGCTGGAGGCACCATTCTTTTGTGATTCTGTTCCTACCTGCCTAGGAGATATGGGGTTACCAACATGGTGCCCGTGGGCGCAATGGCACCCTTGTGAGCCTCTGCTTCATGAGATCCCTCCCCTCCCACAAAGTGCACATTGCTGGAGGAGGAAAGGAGTAAAACTCTTCCCCCTCTTCTCCTTTCGGCTTTTCAACATCCAGACCAGCGCATGAGTCGCCACTCGGAGCCTTGGAAATCACCCAAGCAGTTGAACGGAAGGAAGGTGGAAGGGACAAGAAGGTGGGAGGGGGGATGAAGTGACCTGGGAGACTGGGTGGAGACAAAACAGAGAGACTGGAGGCACAGAGAAAGCGGGGTGCTGCAGGAGTCAGAGGACAGCAGGAGAGACAATGGAGTGCTGTGGTCACAGATGTATTCTGTGTTTTGCTCTTATCATCTTGTGTACAAATGTGACTCTGGAGAAGGGAGAGAAGCAGAAGGGCCATGACAAAATTTCAAATGCATCCATGGACCCCCCCAAAGGTTGGTGACTCATGGGTTATCAATTTAATAGTAACAACAAGATCCAGAAGATGATGCTTGGAGTCTATAGTTCAGCTCCATGGCACTGAGGCCGTGGTTTCCACAGTGACCTGTTTCATCACTAGCCGTCTTTATTACAGTCTGCATCAAGTCTCTGGAGATCTGGGATGAAGCGCCACCAGTGACCCCTGCCTCTGTGGGTCCTTTTCATCCAAATCTTGTGAGGAACTGGATATGGCTGGGAATTGGTAGGAGGCTGGCTAAGGCACACGCAACTGTGAAGCAAGATGTTGGACTAGGTGGGCCGTGGTTTTGCTTCTCTTCATCCACTGAAAGCTGGTGATCTCAACAGGGAAATGAGCTTGTCGTTTCGACAACTTGTTTCAGGAAATGCTGCATTGTGACAGCCTTTATAGCTGCAAGGGCTTGCAGAAATCACCTTCCATATTGTATGTCTAAGCACTGCAGAGGTTTTGTCTGATGGGTGTTTTCTGAATGCAAAGTTAAGCACCAGGAACTTGTTTGGAACCATGTCTATAGAAGGTTGGCCTCAAATGGACGAGAGGAGAGGGCAGCAAGGAATAACTTTCTGCTCTGCTGTTTTCTGGTCTGCACATTTTTCTGGATTAGTAACTTCTGCTACATTGGGATTTTGAGCATCTATTTGTTGTCAATTAAAAAGCAACAGAGGAGGTGACAGAGGACGAGATGGTTGGATAGTGTTTTCGAGGTTACCAGCATGAGTTTCTCCAAACTGCGGGAGGCAGTGGAGGACAGAGGTACCTGGCGTTCTCTGGTCCATGGGGTCACGAAGAGTCGGACACGACTAAACAACTAAATAACAACAACAACAAGCAACAACCTAACATTTAAGGCATTGTTAAGTGACTTAACATAGACCAAACCCTTTCTGTCTGTCCCATAATATACTGTCATTGGACATTTCAAAATCAGCATTTCCAATCTGGCAGTTCAGGAGCCAAAAGAGCCTGACCAGGTATGGAAAAGAATGTGGGTGGAAGATTTTGAGGGAAGACTTTTGTCCCAAGGGCTGAGGGAGATTTTGTCGTTTGGTGGATAACTTCTAATCAACATCTGTTGACTGAACCCACTTGGATTAGGGTGACTATCAAAGTCACTACCATTCCCGTGGATTTATTCCCCCCCCCCATCTTAATTCTCTTTTCTTTTTAATCATCTAGGTTTGAAGAATGACAGTTCCAGCTCCTCTGATCATCTTCTGTCCGATTCCTGAATTAGTCACAATTCAATGCATATTCCATTGATGATCTCTAGACAGTGGCTCCTCAAAGGCTTCAGAAAATAAAGTAATTTCAAAGTGTCACTTCTGTGAGATGTTTTAAATATGAAGATAGCAGAGGTGACACATGTTAAGAACCATGTTCTTCCAAAGCTAGCTGGATGTGCAGCACAGCAAAAGAAACATCTATTCTCTTCTGTAACAAACAGAATAAAATATTTAACTATGGGTCAGGGCACAAGCAGTGCAGATTGCGATTGCCTCCCCTCAAAGTTTCATGAACCATCAAGCTTTTCTCAGACAGATAAGCAGTTGCCAAACACCACTGTCTGGACCTTCAAAAAATGTTATTGTTTACTGCTTGAGCTCCATATAGAGTGGTGTGTTCAGGGTAGAGTGCTTACCCACCAGGCAAAAATATTCCTCTTCTTTGGCTAATTAAACTATGGGATTTTAAACTGGGGGGAAGGTTATTGTTTTTGTTTGTTATTGTGTATTTTGTGTTTTTATATTGTAAGCAGCCCTGTGATCTTCGGGTGAAGGGCGATATAGAAATTTAATTTAATTTGATGATGATGATGATGATGATGATGATAGCACCCCAACCCTGAGATCATCTTTATGATGCTACAGAATTCTCCATATTTTTGCTTAAGAGAAAGTCTCTTTTCTGCCCAATGTCCTCCTCTGCGACTCTCTTAGGAAGCTGGCTGTGCCTCACACACAGTCCAATGGGTGCTAGAGTAACTTTTGCTGAATTGCAGAGTTCCTATGCAACTGACTTGTAAGGTTCCGGCAGGTGTAACCAGACACAAGCCAGGGCTCAAACCAGGCCTCCTTTCCCCATGCAACTGGGAATGCTGGTCGGAAGAGAAAAGTGCAAGAAGAGCAGGATAGTAAAACTCCTAGACAGCATCTTAAAAAGCAGAGTCATCACCTTGCCAACAAAGGTCCATATAGTTCAAGCTCTGGTTTTCCCAGTAGTGATGTATGGAAGTGAGAGCTGGACCATAAAGAAGGCTGATCGCCAAAGAATTGATGCTTTTGAATTCTGGTGCTGGGGGAGACTCTTGAGAGTCCCATGGACTGCAAGAAGATCAAACCTCTCCATTCTGAAGGAAATCAGCCCTGAGTGCTCACTGGAAGGACAGATCCTGAAGCTGAGGCTCCAGTACTTTGGCCACCTCATGAGAAGAGAAGACTCCCTGCAAAAGACCCTGGTGTTGGGAAAGATGGAGGGTGCAAGGAGAAGGGGACGACAGAGGACAAGATGGTGGGACAGTGTTCTCGAAGCTCCCAGCATGAGTTTGACCAAACTGCGGGAGGCAGTGGAAGACAGAAGTGCCTGGCGTGCTCTGGTTCCAGGGGGTCATGAGGAGTCAGACACGACTAAACAACAACAGTAAAACTCCAGAGGAGAATCCTCCTAGCCTTGGAGTCAGGTAATCCTAGGCAGGCAGTTCTGGGCCATTTACTCCCTGATACAAATGTCTCTAAGGTCTCTGTACTCTATCTGGCCGACACATGGTACTGAGAGGCAATGTATCACTAAGCTATCCCTTGTCCCTGCCTGCTGTCCCTTCTGCTCCAGGTACTTGCCACCAACTGCTGCTGGGAGGGGGGGGTCAGGCCTTGCCCAACACATGGGTCCAATCCGTGTCACCACGTGTGCAGTTCCTGGGAGCTCTTTGTCCCATTGGTAGCAAGAAACCAACTGCAGGATAAATTAATTTAAATTTATATCCATTACTGGTGTGCAGCACAGAGCCATTGATTGAAATGAATTCAGGGGCTTGGGGCAATTTCTCCCCTTTGCTCTGAAAGGCTGCCATGAGCTGAATTTCAATACGTCAACCTCCCTTTTCAATCCGTTTTCCTAGGAGCGTCGCTCAGACCTGTGCCCTGTATGAATGCAGCGGATACGGAATCCAGGGTCTAATTGGATCTTCCTATGCATGACTGCTCTCAGCAAGGGTGAATGGAATATTGATCAAAGGAGCGCTCCATTCACTGTCCGGCATGCACACAAAACAGGGGGTGGGTCTCTGGGGAGCGCTCCCTCCAAACACCAAGGAAAAGACTTCAGGGGAGAAAATGGTGACTCCACTTGGGAGCAGCTGCACCGTTATGCATTCTGCTGCCTCCACAGTATCCTTTTTACTTAACGCAAAGCTGCACACAAATATGCCTAATAATATGAAAAACTCTAAAGGCTAATGAACAGATATTTTTTTAAAAAAAAAATAGTTTTAGCATATGCCAGATACCTAGGTAACACCAAGGCCACCTTTAAACGTTGGGTGTGAAATTTTCATGCAGCAGATTCTTATAATGAATTTTAGAGGGAAGGCTTTCTGAAGAACTCAAGCTATATCCTTAAAATGGTCAAGAGACACCGTTTTATACCAGCCTGATCCTTAATGTGCATGACCCTATGTGTGCATGGAGACGGGCATGAGGCTTTCTTTCATGTAGTTTAGAACATGATGGACATTTCTTTCCAAATTTGGGGTGTTAAAATGGGTAAAATGGAGCTTTAGGTTATCCTCTTTGATGGCCCAGTGCAGCGTCTGTCTTTCTATGACCTCAGATGAAAGCCAAGAATGCGCCTCAGTTTTATTTTATTTCATATTCAGTTTTTCTTCATTCTTTTTGACAGGGTGGGAGCTGCTCATTTAACTCAGAGCTAGAGAACCTGTGGCTCCACGCCCCCTGCAGTTCCCATTCGCCCTAGCAGCGTGGCCGATGGTCTGGGGGGATAGGAGTTTTAATCCATCAACAAAATGGAGGACCACAAGTTCTCCACCCCAGTTAGCTAGTTCTCTCTCAGGGTAGAAAGATTTCTTTGTTCCTCTGAAACGGGAATGCTCCAGGAAGAATAAGAGGAAGAAGAAATATGCCCAGTGCCATTACTCTAGAAAAAGAGGTGCTGAAACTGAGTTCAGGTGAGTTCCAGCTAAAGAAAAGCCCCGAGAATGCCCTTCCTCTTTCCCCCTCCTTGCCTGCAAGGTGTGCCAACAATCATTTTTTTCTTCGAAGGATTGAAATTTAGACCATTTATTCACCTTTTGTTTATTATATTTCCTATACATCTTAGGGGAGAAAGCTTGCCTCCTCCCTCATTGTGTATTTCAACAGTATAATAGTTATAGGCAATGTCTTGAAGAAGACTGATGCTCAAAACATGATGGGATTATAATACGCCACCCTGCTTTCAGATACTTTATGCTTGATAATATAAAATACTAATCTTGCACCTCTGTGATTTTTCATATTTTCTTTCTTTTTCCAGGCACAGAAGTGGCCAGATCTGTGAAGGATGCTTTGGGCCTATGACTAAGAAGCATGTGAGATGCCTCCCCAGGACACAGCCCCTCTGCCCACCCCTCACCCCTCACTGGCCCTGCCCCACACTGTCCTCAAGTGCTGCCCACTGGCTGAAATCTGATAATGCCTCTGCTGGCTGAACCTTCATCTTGGATGCAGGGTGGAGAGAGGCATATGTTGTGTGGGGATGTAAAAGCTTCTGACTTTTGCACGACTGGAATGTCGTTCCTTCCAAACGTACGAGTCACATCCATGGCTCTGCCCACTTTTGTCTCTTGCAATCTAAAGGTCGCATTCTGAATACACACAGTTATTGTTATTTCCTTTATGAATTTTCATTTAAATCAGTGAGGTCTACTCCCTAGTAAATTCATTCAGGTGCTAGTGCACAAAATAAATTTAATCCAGTTCTCTCCCAAGTCTGCCATTTTAAACACACTCATATTCCAAAACAAACAAACAAAAATCCACTAAGATTGCTGCCCTGAGTTGCAAGAAAATGAATTTAGAATTGAATCTCTTACCCGTCTCCTTATAGTTGATTTGGAAGGTTTAAGTGTAGGCTGGCTCTAGAAAAAAAAAATTAAGATGGGGTCAAACATGGTCAAATTTTACACAAGGTCCTTTGACGATCAAAGAAGAACTAGGAACACTTGTCAAGAATGGCTACATTAGCCAGAGATCCCAGTTTGTTCCACAGAAAATATTCAGAAAAACTTTTCTGTGTCTTTCATTATCTACTGAAACACTTGAATCCATAGTGGTATATGTTTGCTGATAAAAATAAGCAGAATGTTACCAAGAGAACTAGGCATTACAGTCATACCTTGGGTTGTGAACGTGATCCGTGCGGGAGGCACGTTCGCAACCCGCAGCGTTCACAACCCACAGCGCCGCGTCTGCGCACGCACGACACGATTCAGCACTTCTGCGCATGTGCGTGATGTCATATTGTGCTTCTGTGCATGCTTGAGCGCCGAAACCTGGAAGTAACCCGTTCCGGTACTTCTGGGTTCGGCGCGGTCCGCAACCTGAAAACACACAACCGGCAGTGTTCGCAACCCGAACTGTATAATTTCAGTTCTGGAAAGCAACAGAAACTTTCAGAGAGGAAAAAGCTGCCACACCTCCAGCCTGATAAACCCCACTGTTATTGCCCAGATATACTGTATTTACTCAGATGTAATGCACACCTTTTTTGGGCCACATTATGACGTGAAAATTAGGGTGTGCATTGGATTTGATGGCTCATTAACATTCGCCACCAAATACTTTTTTGGTTTCAAGGTTCTGAAAACTGAGGTGCGCATTAGATTCGTGTAAATACGGTAATATGCACATTGAGGACGACAACCCGTGCTTTTTTGGGGGGGGATGCATACCCCTAAACATTTTGTGAATCTAAGTTTGGCCTCATTGAGGGGCAGTATTTCAATATGAAAGGGATGCGGGTGGCACTGTGGGTTAAACCACAGAGCCTAGGAGTTGCTGGTCAGAAGGTCGGCAGTTGGAATCCCCGTGATGGGGTGAGCTCCCGTTGCTCGGTCCCTGCTCCTGCCAACCTAGCAGTTCGAAAGCACATCAAAGTGCAAGTAGATAAATAGGTACCGCTCCGGCGGGAAGGTAAACGGCGTTTCCATGTGCTGCTCTGGTTTGCCAGAAGCGGCTTAGTCATGCTGGCCACATGACCTGGAAGCTGTATGCTGGCTCCCTCGGCCAATAAAGCGAGATGAGCGCCACAACCCCAGAGTCGGCCACGACTGGACCTAATGGTCAGGGGTCCCCTTTACCTTTATTTCAATATGAGTAGAAAAATGAAAGTACCCCTAAGCATTATTAAGGGGGGAAAAGCACTGATAACAACCATCAAGGAGGCCTGATATTTTGGCCCATGAAAGGGTCACATTATAACAATCCACGAGACCAAGCTGCAAAGAATATTCTACAATGATCTGAGTGCCAAATGAAAAAAAAAGGCCCTCTGTTCACATGGGGGAGAGAAATGGTCATGATCATTTTCTTGTACAATGAGCCTACTGGATGCTAGTTTAATGGGATTTAGGGAATACAATTGATAAGAGATTTCCAAAGCACAGATTAATTTAGACCCAATTCAACCAGCAAATTGCTAATTTAAAGCATGAAACAAAGCCCGGCTGCCATTAGCCTCCACAGATGAGTCTATAAAAGTATTTATCTGGCAGGAAAGGCATTGACAAGACAATTGGAAGCTAATTGTTTTGGGCAGTTACACATATTTCAATTAACTTGACATAAAATGCAATCAAGTAAATTTCAGTAAATTTGTTTTAACTATATGGGGGAAAGACCCAAAAGCAAAGCTACACATAAGAAGAGACTGGACATGCCGCAAAAGGCAATTCAGCCCTAAATCTCTGGTCTGATTCACATCTCATAAACACCAAATGAAATGGCAAACTTGTACTTGGACTGTACCAATTCAGATTACAGGTGGGGGGGCACTTAATTTTAAACCCTGCCATATAAAACCATACCTGCTCCTCAAATTCTCCTTCTCTTTCTTCCTTTGCATCCCTTATTGTCTGCTTGCATTTCTTTTGCAAAAGTTTGTCTTTTTGTTCTCATTTGAACAAGCACTTTCTGAAATAACTCTTCATCCCTCCAAACATTTAAAGCATATCGCTTCCCCAAAGAGTCCTGGGAGCTATAATTTGTTAAGGCTGCTGCAGATCATAGCTGTGTGAGAGCTGAACTGTGTATTATTTATTAAATTGATATCCTGCCCTTCCAATGAAAAGAGGCCACGGCAGTTAACAACAAGAGACCCCTGGTATAGTGTGTAGGTAAAGGTAAAGGTAAAGGTAAAGGGACCCCTGCCCATTAGGTCCAGTCGTGGCCGACTCTGGGGTTACGGCGCTCATCTCGCTTTATTGGCCGAGGGAGCCAGCGTACAGCTTCCGGGCCATGTGGCCAGCATGACTAAGCTGCTTCTGGCAAGCCACAGCAGCGCACGGAAACGCCGTTTACCTTCCCGCCAGAGCAGTACCTATTTATCTACTTGCACTGGTGTGCTTTCAAACTGCTAGGTTGGCAGGAGCAGGGACCGAGCAACAGGAGCTCACCCCGTCGCGGGGATTTTAACCGCCGACCTTCTGATCGGCAAGTCCTAGGCTCTGTAGTTTAACCCACAGCGCCACCCTCATCCCTGTATGTATGTATATGTAGCCATACTCTAAAGTGGTACAACTCAGGTACAGGTTTACAGCTTCTTCTGCTGTTTTGTGCAAACTGTATCTCTTTCTCATGATGAGCAATCAAGGGGCTGAGTAATTTTAGTGTTAGATGATCAGAAACTGTTTCATGACATGCTGGCATTTAAAAGAAGAAAGAATTCAATTTTACCCCACCCAAAAATCAAATCATAAGGAAAGTTTACACAAGGTTTGTTGAGCTCACAGAGCCCCCTCATCACTTTGCTTAGGTGCTGGGAGTTGGCCCCCTATCCCTGTTGCTCATCCCCAGTGCCCCGAAGAGGCTCATTCATGCAATGCAACAACCACAAAACGGCAAAGGTCACATGTAGACTGCAGCGTAGAATTCAAAAAGCCATGGTTTCCCGTTCCATTTGCCTGGAACCAGTGCAAACCCATGCAGCAGAGCTTTGTGACACAGTAATTCTGTTTTACTAGCAAACTAGAGGTGATAAACTAACCCCTTTCCAGCCCCAGGAGGAGCGTTCACACGACACACCTACACACTGCAGCCAACACAGTAAAGTGTTGCCATGCACAGTTTGGAAAGCTCTGCCATGCAGGCAAAAAGCTTGCCTCATATTAAATATATCTGTGTTTGCTGAGGCACCAGCCTTGGCTAAAGCCAGGGATAGGATGTGGCCATTAAGCATGAAATATGTTCTCTTTGGGCTTGAAGACACCTAGAGGTGATCCTGAAAGCTTTTAAATCCTGAGCACTCTCCCTGAAGTATACTGAAGTCAAAAGAAGTAATTTCAGAGCCGCAGCCAACAAAGCTATACATCCTGCGATCTTCCTGGACTTCCATCTTGAAAGAAAGCGCTCCTCAGGACATATAAATGTCAGCTGCTTGAAACCCAGCGAAGTTGCATGCTTAGTCCCGTTCAGTTCATCTGTTTATATTTATAACTTGTTTTATTTGCAAAGGCTTGGAGAAGATAACAGCAGTTGCAGCAGGGAATATGGCAATCCATAAAATATGCATTATGTTGTAACATAAAGCATTACTTATAGCTTTGAGAGATAAAGAACGTGTCTATAAAAGCATACTTTTCAGAATATACTGCCAAGTTTTACTTGTTAGCTAATTATAGGTTCTGAATAAATAATATATTAGCATCGCTCTCTATACCAAAATGCCTTGAACAGAGGCTTAGGGACAATAAAGCCTCTGGGAGTTACAGCTGAGAGCGGCTCTTATGTCAAGAAAGGTTGGGCAGAACGAGTGGCCTCTGGGATGCTCAGAACCATTGTCATCCTCTGTTTATTATGGTCAACAGGCCAGAAATAAACCATGCGGTAAACCAAAATCTTAAATACAGGACAAATACAGAAGAAGTAACACCGCAAAAGCAGCTCCAATAAAACCAGAGAATCCAGAGAGTGGCAGAGCAGTACCTAGGACAAAAAGAGGCAGCTGCTTCCAAGAGAAAAATGGGAAGGAGTGAAAAGTGAAATACAGATGGCTCAGTTCAGATCCGAGCTCAGCCAACCAAGCTGCTGCTCCTTCTAAAAAGAGAGAGATGAATAACTTAGCTTAGTCTAAGGCTAATTTGGACCTGGTAACACTTACAGTGACACTACTGAGAATGTGATGCAATCCAAACACCTACTCCAATCTCTGTGAGCCTCCCGAGCCCACATCCATGCACCCTGTAGCTTGCTCCAAACTATCGGCATGTATAGGGTCGCAAGGCTAGCTGGCTAGCCCCAGCTGGGTCGTCTCCTTCCAGCCATCCCGCTGCAAAGACCCATCGACCTCTGCTCCGATGTAAATCAGCGACCCGGGCTTCAAAGCCAGGCACGCTATATCAGCAGAGCAAACTGTGCACCCAGAATAGGCGTGAGGCTTGCGGAAGCATACTACAACTACGGATTTATTAATCATAAATGAGGACAAAGAAACATGTTGTCTCTCTCTTTGTCTTCTCAGAGAGACAGAGAAAAGCAAAAGCTATACACACAATGGAAGTTCCCAGCAAGCCGTGCTGGTATGTAAACAGACATGTGACATGCAACAGTTCCATGTCTGCAACTAAAGGTGGAATGGAATTTTCCAACACAAACACCTTTCCCATTTATCTGGCTTTGTGGTAGAGGCAGCAGGGAATTCTGGTGGTTTTATAGAGGCAGCAGTGGCAGCTGGAGGGCCTCACCCACCTTCCACCCTGGTACCAGCTGGAACACTGCTGTGGCAGCATACCTGGTGCCAGAGACAGCGGGAACTGCAGTTTCCCAGGCCACCAGGCTGGATCATCACACGGACCCCAATATTTCTGGAAACTATGGAGCTAAAGGCCATATGGTTTCCAGGACACGATATTCATGCAGAAGAGTTAAAATACCCCAGGAAAACTACATTTCCCAGGGAAGGGCCGATTCCAGTTTTGTGGGGGCCCTGGGCAACCCCCTCTATCCCTCCGCTATTACCAGGTCCTTTCTCCTTCTCTCCTACATGTCATTAGGCCCTCATTTCTCCTGCTCTTTTCTTTCCCAAAGTTTGAGCTGGTTCTGGGTGGGCTTATTGGGTGGCCCAGCAGTGAGCAGGATTGGTGATGGGGTGTACGGTGGAGGTGGGAATGGGATGGGCCAGCAACAAGGCAGGGTGCAGCTGAAAGGAGTACTGGTTGGTAGCCATTTGAGTTCCCCTGCAATCAGCACAAAGTGTTGCTCCAGAATGATGCTATAGGTGTGTGTGTGTGTGTGTGTGTGTGTGTGTGTGTGTGTATGGGTCAACCCAATGCAGTATCCCTGGGATGCTTCCATGGCAGCATTCCAACAGTTACCAGAGTAAGTTGGAGAGAACTCCCTACTGGCAACACAGAATGAAATACCAAGCAGTGTTTTTACCAATGAGGCAGAGGAAGAATGCGTGTCTGAGCCTTCTTAGGAACCTTCTGCAACCAGCTGGGTTAAAAAGTCCTGCTCTATCATCACCAAATGTAAGTTATTAGATCAGAAGCAGCAATTTGCCTTTTGTTTCTTTGATGATGAGTCTATATTAATATTTTCTGCTTTTAATCAATAAACTTCATTTCTTAAGGAAATCATGTCGGGGGGGGGGGGAATTCTGACAGGCTTAAACTCCATGTAAGTGTTTCATTGGACTTCTCCCCGGTGAGCCTCAGGCTGTGGAATGACCTCCCCCATGGTGTGTTCTGTACCCTCACTGCACATTAAGGCCACCTCTTCAGTTAGGCCTTTGGGTGAAGGGGGGTCTTCCCTCCTTCTGAATTGCTGTTCCGAGCTGCTGATTTAATTTTTTGTCACGAGTTGTTTTCCTGTTTTATTTTTGTGGTTTAAATGCAAATTGGTTTAACTGTGATATGTTTGCAAAACACCCTGGGACCATAAATGGTCTTCATGCAGGTGTGTAACTGAGCCACTGGTTTCAAATAAGAGAGTTGCAATTGCCATTGCTATGTCAGTATGCACATGGGTCAGGAGCAATACCAGCTCCAGGTTCTTCCATTCCACACCATTTCAGAACTGGGTATTGCAACTTGCAGTCTCTTCATCCCACCTCATGTTCTGTCAGAGCAGTGGTGGCAGTAGGGAATGCAGATTCAATCTTAGACTCATCCTGCCTGGTAACAGCACTTTATCTTTCTGTCCTTATTGCTGTGTCTTTGGAAAAAGCAAAGGCTGATGTGTACTTAAACTCGGCAGGTAGCCCATTTCCTAATCCTGTTTTAAATTTCAGCAAGCCTACACATACCAGTGAAAGGCTACTATAACAAGCAGAAGAAATGCAGTTCTTAGTGTTCCCTGCAGCGGCTACTAGCAGAGTAGCTAAATCACCCCTATTCACCAGTGTGCTTAAATCTGCTGCCTGAGACACACAGAGCTGCCATTGAACTTTTGGAAGATAGTTTTATAAACCTCTAGAAATAGCAAGCATCTCTGTAACCACCTGCTGGGTTATGACTATAGTCTTGGGAGACTGCTCACATTTTCTGCAAAACTTCCTTGCAACACTTTGCCTTATGTTTCACAGATATGATTCATACACCATTGAATCAAAGTTTGTCTGAGTCATTAGTTTTCATGGTCCCAAAACCAATCACCCAGGGTTGTTTGAAAGGCACCATTCATTTGACAATGCGCAGCATCAACAAACCGATCTAAATTGATCCTTTACTGTATGTTCAAGCAAATGTGACTTTTGGCAGATGAACCATTAGAGCAGTTGAATGTATTATTTGAGGTCATTCCAGAAATTCTTCTTGCCTTCAGTTTTGCTGGGGCAGACATAAAAGGACTGCCATGCAATCCAGTACATTAGAGCAAGAGAAAACCAAAGGTTTCTTTGGATGATGCAAGTCCTTTGAGAAATATGTACTGTGCAGCATTCCATATCTCAGCCTGCAGGGTCTCCTTGGAGCTGTCCAGGATTCTGATCTGCCAATCAAGGACCCTGGTCAGCTCCTTGTGCGCCTTACAGGCTGAACTACAGTTGTTCTCAGCTCTGCCCCCTGGAAGAGCTGTCTGCAAACCTTAAAGGGCCTGTAGCTGATTCTGGAGTCACATACTCCTACGTGACTTTGAAGCAGGAGATATAAGGTATAAGGCAGTCATCCCCAGACCAGGAAGGTATAGTAGAGCAGGTGTTGAGGCCTTCCCTCTTTGGAGTGGGGTGACCAGTGAGTTGTCCAAATCTGAGTCTACCTTGGGGCAACAGCAAACCCAGATGCACTGCAATTGATAATAGAGAATTGTTGTGCTATATAATGATAGAGAACATTACACGGTCATTGCACGCACACTTCCACACCTGCAACTACTGAATAAAACTGTAAGTGAAGTACATGTACGCTAATCCAACACTCAAGAGACAAAATATTTTTGTTGTTGGAAAAACAGAATACAAATATTAAATCAAATCAAAACCTGGGGAGCAGGGTGAGCATACACACAGGTCACTAGGGTGAGGTGGGTTGCATTTCCATCTAAATTTAGTTACGTCTAAATGTATCTCTCTATAGTTAGCCAGTGCAGCGTAGTGGTTAGACTGCCAAACTAAGACTTGGGCGAGACTAGGGCTCAAATCCATGAAGCTCTCTGGATGGCCTTGAGGTATAGCATCTGCTTCTCTCAGACTAACGTACCTCACAGGGTTGCTGTTTTGGGATTTAAGAGAAAAAGAGGAAGAAATAGTATGACACTTTGAGCTTCTTGAAAGAAAAAGTGAGATATTCAGTGGTACCTCTGGATGTGAATGGGATCCATTCCAGAGCCCCATTCACATCCTGAAGGGAATGCAACCTGCGTGTGCGTGGGTCACGATTCGCAGCTTCCGCACATGCGTGTGACGTCATTTTGACCGCATGCACGAGCAGCGAAACCCGGAAGTAACGCACTCCATTACTTCCAGGTCACCGTGGAGCACAACCTGAAAATACTCATCCTGAAGCTACTTCAACCCGAAGTATGACTGTAAGTGCAATGAATAAATAAATAAATAAATAAATAAATAAATAATGCACATCAATTGAAATAGGTGCCCATTTTATGCAGATCAGCATAACGTTTTGTCCCTTTTTAAATGACACCCCTCCCCTTTAGGAGGCCACCCTGGCCATGGGCTGTCCCCTTCATGAGAGGATGAGGAACAACACAGGATGGGGGTGCTGCTGATGTTCCTCTCACCCGTATCCTTGAGGGAAAAGGTGGAAAGGATGCATGTGGGAACCTTAAGTGCTGTAGGAGGCAAATCACCATATCTGTGACCTTTTATCAGCTGGCAAAATATTAGTGGTCAGTAAGTGGCACAGTTGTTGTGCTGACTCACATAATGTGATTTTTCTCAAGGAAACTCATACCGCTGTCAAGCCAGGTGTCCCCCATTCTATAATTGTGCCGCTGGTTTTTCCTGCCTGTTTAAGTGCAGGCATTTGTCCCTATTGAAATTTATTTTGTTAGCTGGCAGAATCCGAGACCAGGGAGAAGAGTTGGTGGAAAAAGATTGGAGGAAATTTAAAATTTATCTACAGAAACATTGTAAAATTTTTGAATGTTAATGGCATTGAAATGAACTGAAGGGGTTCTAGCAAAAAGGTAAAAAATAAGATTGGGTTGATAATAGATAAACTAAATTGGATATGAATTTGCTGAACTAATTTTTAAAAGGGATACAAAAAAGGGAGATGTGAGGAAGTCAGGAAAATAAGTGAATCAAAGATGAGGAATTAAAAAGAGGGATTTTTGTGTTGTTGTTTTTTCCCCAATGTGCTTTTTCTTTTCTTTTTTGGTGTTTTCTTTTTTCTTTTTTTCTAAGTTAAATTTTTGCACTTTTTGTATTCTATAACTTTATATTTTTGTGTATGTGTTTTTTTCCTTTTTCTGTTTGTTGTTACTCTTAAAACTTAATAAAATATCATTTTTAAAAAAATGAAATTTATTTTGTTAGTTTGGGCCCAGTTCTCCAATCTGTTAAAGTCATCTTGAATCCTGTTGCTATCTTCTGCAGCATTAGCTACCCCCACCCCCAGTTTGGTATCATCGATAGATTGGATACACATCCCCTTAATTTCTTCATCAAAGTCTTTTTATACATTGAACAACAACAGGCCCAAGACAGAACCCTAAAGCACCTCTGTTGTAACTTTCCCCCAGGATGATGAGAAACCAGTGACAAATCCACCCAAAAGTCACCTCATCTCATGAGAAGTCCAGAGGGCACAAAACAAGAACGGGCCTTTTCCGTGTTGGCTCCCTGCTTGCGGGATGCTCTTCCCAAAGAGGCTTGCCAAGCACCTTCATTACATATCTTTAGGTATCAGGCAAATAACATTCCTCTTCTCCCAGGCGTCAGCTAATTAAGCAATCTATGGCCTTTTAAACTGTGAGGGGGGGTATTGTTTTTGTTTGTCATTATGGTATGTATTTTTTGCATTTTTATACAGTGGTGCCCCGCAAGACGAATGCCTCGCAAGACGAAAAACCCGCAAGACGAAAGGGTTTTTCGGTTTTTGCGTGGCTTCGCTAGACGAATTTCCCTATGGGCTTGCTTCGCAAGAAGAAAGCCCATAGGGAAATCTCCGGGGTTTTTTAGAATGCTGGCGGGCGGCAGCGTAGGCTGTCCGGGGTGATCTTAAAATGCAGGCGGGCGGCAGCGCTGCCACCCGCCAGCATTCTAAAAAACCCCGGGACAGCGTAGGCTGTCCGGGGTGATCTTAAAATGCTGGCGGGCGGCAGCGAAGCCTTCGCTGCCGCCCGCCAGCATTTTAAAAAACCTCGGGACAGCGGAGAAGTCCTCTGCTGTCCCGGGGTTTTTTTAAAATGCTGGGGGTGGGTAGAAAAGCCCTTGTCCGCCCCCCCCCCCAGCCTTCAGAAGAGGTCGGGGGACAGACTGTCCCCGGACCTGGTCTGAAGGCAATTTCCATAGGAACGCATTGATTGATTTTCAATGCATTCCTATGGGAAACCGTGCTTCGCAAGACGAAAAACTCGCAAGACGAAAGAACTTGCAGAATGAATTAATTTAGTCTTGCGAGGCACCACTGTATTGCAAATCACCCTGTGAGCCTTAGATGAAAGGCAGAAATTTAAATAATAGATGAAAATAGAAATGGAATAAATTAACAACAACACAGACCTCCAAGTGTCCCTATTTCCCAGGGACATCCCTGATTTAGAGAAGCCTGATTTAGAGAACACCATTTACCTTCCCCCCAGAGGGGTACCTATTTATCTACTTGCACTTTGATGTGTTTTCGAACTGCTAGGTTGGCAGGAGCAGGGACCAAGCAACAGGAGCTCACCCTGTCACGGGAATTCGAGCCGCCGACCTTCTGATTGGCAAGCCCTAGGCTCTGTGGTTTAACCCACAGTGCCACCTGTGTCCCTTAAGGAAGTCAGATGAGCCTCAACCAGAGCCAGGGCCTTTTCAACTCTGGCCCCAGCCTTGTGGAACGCGCTGTCTCATGAGACCAGGGCCCTGCAGGATCTGATTTCTTTCCGTAGGGCCTGTAAGACAGAGTTGTTCTACCTGGCCTTTGGCTTGGAGCCAGTTTGATTCCCTCCTCTTTCTTTTTTCTTTTCCTTTCTCCTCCTGCGATGAGGTTTCAATATTTTAATGTTGTATTTTAATTTTGTTTTTAAGTTGTATTCATTCAATTTGTTTTTATTATTGCTTGTTAGCCGCCCTGAGCCCGGCCTTAGCTGGGGAGGGTGGGGTATAAATAAAAATTACATTTATTATTCTTAAAATATTTAATATTATTGTGATTAAATATAATAATGTTTAATTCTGTTTTTATATATGTTGGAAGCTGCCCAGAGTAAAATTATCAGTGTAAAATGGGACATCCCTATTTTCATTGGAGAGTATGACAACAACAAGAACAACAAAACAACAACAATCACAGGGGGGTCGTGGGGAAATCACCTGGTGACGTCACGCCCGACCTCCCTCCTTCCCTTTTCTCACCTGCCTGCGCTTGACATGCTCTTTCGGGGGCATCTCTGCGGCTCTCCTCCCTCCGCGTCAATGGCCGGCGGTGGTCGCCCGACTCTCTTCCTTCCCTATTTCAAATCCTCCTCTCTTTCTTTTCACGCCCGGCTTTCGTCGGCCAGCTGCCGGAAGTTGATCTCGGCATCCATGGCAACCAAACGGAAGTGGCTTCCATCGCCGCCGCCGCCGCCGCCGCTCCTTTCGCCCACAGAGATTGACAAGAAGGCGCGCCCGCCTGAGATTGGCCGCGTCCACCGCCCGTCTACCCACCGTCCCGGAGTTGGAAGGTCAAAGAGCCAATGGGCGGAGAGAAGGACTCCTGAGGAAGGCGGGGTCCAGCCGAGGGAGAGCGAGCGCCGCTCCGTCACGCAACCCCGCCCCTCTGATGAATATGCAGATGTTGTGGGCGGGGCGCGTGACGGGGCTGCCGGAGAGCCTCCAGGGACCGGAGCGGCGCTTCCCCCCCTCCCACCCGAGTTGGCGCGTGCGCACTGAGAGGGCGGAGTCACCGCGGCCGGCTGTGGAGGGTTTTTCTGAGGCGCGTCTCCTTCTCCTTTCCTCGCCAGGAGCATCTCTGAGGGGATGAGGCAGGCGGCGGCAGTAGCGGAGGGCGAGCCCCAGCGACACTGAGGCGGCGGCTGTGGCGGCTGGGCCTCCTCCTCCTCTCCCTCCTCCTCCTTCGTCGTCCTCTTCCAGCTGCCGGTTCTCGCCCGCTCGGCCTTCCCGGCCCGGCTCCCTCTCCCGCCGGCACCATGATGGAGGAGATCGACCGCTTCCAAGTGCCCGCCGTGAGAGCCGAGATGCAGCCGCTGGTGAGTCCCCTCAGGAGCCCCGGCCGTTGGGAATAATGGGGGGAGGGGGGCTAAGTCGCCTCTTTCCAACCCCCCCCCTCAGCATCCTCTCTCTGAGGGGGGGGCCATGACCACACGCACCTGCTGCTCTTTCTCTCCCCATTATTATTATTAATAACATTATTCCCGCAGGACTCTGGGCGGTTCGATATGAGAAATATTTGGGGGGGGGGAATAGAGTGCGAGAAGCCCTTTAAGCCCCCCCCCCGCGGTGGGAGGAAGGGGCTCCTCACCCCCCACCCTTAAGGGGTCTCGGGGTTGCGCGGCCGCACCTCTGCGGCAGGCTCGGCCCCGGCCTTGGGGGGGGTAGATGGAGGGGAGACGCCCTTCCAGGCCTCCTTCGCAAAGGACACGGCTGGGGGGGGGAGGAGAAAGTGATCAGGGGAAATAGGCGGGAGGGGAGAAGATCGTTTATGGGCGCGCGGGGGGGTGTATCTCCAGCCGCACGCAGCAACCCTCCCCCCCCCCAAAAAAAAATAATCACAAAGTGTATTTTTCCTCTTCCTGCCTTGGACACTGGTGGAGAAACATCCTTTCCCCGTTGCTTTTACTTGGCCAGGATTTGAACTGAGGTCTCTCCTCTGTGGCCCCTCCTCTCCTCCGGCTCCCCCCCCCCTTCAAAAGGAAGTTTTGAGAAGCTGACACCCCACTCGTTTTTTGATGGTGGGGTGATTGACCTACCTTTGCTCCTACCAACCCACCCCCCAAAAAATGCACAGGTGAGAAGTATGGCATAAGGGGAGCTGTAGTCCCAAGGGTCCTGGAGAATCTTTCTTCAGGAGTGTGGTTTTTTGGGAGGGGGGTTATAGTTTTCCATGAGACTGTTATGAAGCATTGCTTAGAGATTTCACTCCAGTGGATGTTAGGATCCCAATGAAGCCTTGAGAGCCCAGTGCCCATCTCAGGAGCGCAAGGTCAGGGTCAAGGCAATTTTATTTTTAAAAGATCAACAGAGGCAGAAATCCAAAACGGATATTTTTCTCAGGATTCAAAGGAAATCTTGTCCTTGAGCAGTGGTGAGACTGGTCTCACTTTAAGGCACATTGCTGTGCTGGCATAAGGAGGAACAACATCTGCCTGTGCTAAGGTTTCTCAAACCCCTCCGTGGAAGGAAAGGGGGCCGGGAAGCCCCTTTTGCTATCGACTCTTTCTGTTGCAGGGAAGCTGCTTACCCTCTGTTTGCTCAGCTGTTTCTTCTCTGCAGCTCTGCTTACTCTCCCTTTTCCTGAAGGATCCCCCACCTTAGCTTGTTCTCTTAGGTATGGCATGATGATCTCGTGCTCTAGGGATCTGATTGCTCCAGGCCCCTTTCATCAAGAGGCTTATGGAAGCCTCTCTTGCTACTGGCAGGCACGGAAGGGACCGGAACATGACTGGATGTTTTGGGTCCATGTCTGGCTGGCTTGATGACGTAATCCTTTTGTAAGCATGTAGGGGAGAGGGATAAATATTGCATGTCGGTAGCATCTACTGGCAGCAAGAGAAAGAACAGATTTGTTACCATTTGACTGTACCTTCGTGCTCAAATCTGTGTTTAGAATCTTTGCATGCTGAGAATCACTACTGGTCATTTTTGCTTTTAAGAGAATAGCCTTGCTGCATGACCAGAGTTGGACTAGGAGGGAAAGGTTGCTGTTTCGAAGCCTGGGTTCCTTGCGAGATGTGATGGGTTAAATTAGAAGCGTAGGGCTGTGTGGTAGGTTGCTGTCCCTCAAAATGGTTCTGAAAGAGGCTTAGGCAAACAGTTTTCAGAGATGCTGCCTCCCGCCCAAAGATTCCATATGTAGACCAACTTCTGTGCACCTCCCAATCAGGGGTTGACTCCCTTATTGTGTGGGTGATAAAATGTCACCACCATGTCATGGAGTTCATTTTACAGAAGGTGAAAATTGGTTTCTTTGCATTCCCTCTCCTTTCTCACTGACTGCTCCATATAGTGATTACCAGTCTTCTTGCTTCACACACTCCCTGACACACACACGCCTTTCTGATTCCTACTGATTTGTATATGCTTCTTAAACCCAAGCCATTCACATTGTTTACATTATATTTTAAATTACTACAAGGCCGTGTGCTGCAGCTTCCGGGCACCTGCAGTACTTCCAACCATTTTGTTCCATCCTCTACACTCACTTTCTTTTTCTGCATGTACATACATCATTAGTAAGAGATTCTATCCCATTTTCCAATCAAGGGCTCTTTGTCATCTCTCAGATAGCTTGTAAACACTAATTTGATAAAGAGAGAGAAGCTAATGGCCTATTGGGTTTGGATTTCCTATATTGTAGTTTAAAACACAGCTCATAGTAGTCATTTGAATATTAAGGAATCAGAGGGATTGTCTCCTGCTTTCTCATCAGTAATCATTAGTCTGAACACGTGTCTTCATTGGCAAGCCTTCTGTGCTCCTGTTTGGATGTAACTTTCTTCCCCTTTTCTGTTATACTGTGTTGTTTTCCTCTGCAATGTTAAATGCTAAATGGAGATTTGACTTCTTTGGGCCTGCATTAGTCTTATGAAGTTCTTCTAGTAGTTTTAATTATTTGTCTATTTACTGACCAGCCTTTAATTGTAGAGGAATCCTTTAATTGGTTATTCTGGCAGGCTCATGCTTTGCTCAGATGTTTAACTTCCCATACGGTACCTGGTATCACCATAAGGTGGTCTGTAATGTCTTGGCAGTTAAAATACTTAAAGCATCAGGGTATGTTTCACTCTCTGATTTTGAAGACTCATGATTGTGAACTGAGTGGTGCAATAACAGTTCAGCAAAATGTCCCATTAACTGGAGCCGTACAGATCGAGCGCCCTGAAGCACTGTGTCTATTTCCCCTTCTCAGTTAACCATATGTAGTTCCTCATCCTTGCAAAAATCTACTTGTTCATGAAAATAGTGGCAAAAGAGTTGCTTAAACATGAATTTTAGTTTGAGATTGTATTATGAAAATGTTATGGCTTGAATTATTCAGTTGGCATTATTTGAGGGGGAAACCAGCTTACTGGTTCAACATCAGAGACCTTGCTATACATTGCACCACTTTGAGAGGTATGGTTGGTTGGGACATAGGATGAATCTTTTTTCTACTCTAGTATCCAGGCTATGCAACTCTTTCCTTATAGAATTGTGTCTGGCTCCCTCTGTTCTAAGTAGGAGTGAGGAACCCTCTTCAGCTTGAGAACCACATTCCCTACTGGTCAATGTTCTGGGGGCCACATGGGGGGTGGGCAGGGCCAGAGGCAAAGTGGGAAGAGCAGCACAGGTAAATTTTACCTTGGGGCAGTAAGCTGGTTTCTTTCTATACTCCTTTTTTATTCCAGTCATTAATGAGGTTTAAAGGCACATTCCAGCCAGGCAAAAATACCCAAGGATTGTGTGAAGCAGGGATGTTGAGAAGGGGGCATTGTCTGGAGAGTGTCTCCAGGAGCAGACAGAGAGGCCTGGATGGCCTCATTCAGCTGCCAGTCCTGCAGTTTCCCGCTTCCACTTTTCAGCTTCAGGCATGCTGCTTAAACCTTTTTTCTTTTATTTTCTTCATGTTTTAATGTGCTTTGATGCTTTTATCTTCCTGCTTTAAAAGTTGTGTTAACCTGCCCTTGTTCTATCATTTTATTATTATTTTTAAAAAGATCTTATTGTAATTACTTTGAATGTTTTTGTAAGGTTCTTTGAATTTATAAAGAAAAGTAGAGTAGACATATTTGGCTGAATTCAGCTAACCTGTTCTGTTAGTGGAAGCCAATGCAAGGACTCGTGCTAGCACAATATGGTTTCACCCCCTCTCCAACCCCATGCCTCCTGCAAAACTGCTCTGGAAGGTCAGAACATTGTACAGCAGGAGGAAAGGGGAGGTTGTTATCTCCCTAGTGCTTGGTTGAATTCTATACTTTAACATTAAAAAAAAAGGAAGAGAGAATAAAGTGGCAGTGGAGATGTCAAAGAATATAAGGTGTTGTGCAGCCCATAGAAACACTAGTGCCTGCCTTGGAATCCTTGTTGGGGTTTTCTTTATTTTGCTACTTTAGCAAATATAACTATCATATTTTGAATTTTTGCTGCCACAAGAATATAAAACTTAAGAGAAACCATGCCATGATTTCTTCGGAGGGTCTATTCTGTAGCTGCAAAATTCACAAACTATTCAGCAAAGCATGTTATATATTCAGTCTGCTGTCTGCCCTTGTGGTCAGTTTCTCTTGATATTCCGTGAACTTTGTTTTACATTTTCACTCTGGCTATTGGAAAATGGCTTTTCAGCCCCTGGATAAGAACCCCTAATGTGTATAACATCTTGCGTGCTCTCATCTGCAGTTCTTGGAAATTTGGAGTACAGGCAGAAATGAATTTTAGATATTTGTGCAAATAGCAGATAAAACTGAAGCTCTTAGTTGTGGCTCATAAAGCATGAGATATAATCACTGTTGCCTGTCTTAGCTTTCCTTAATGTCTTCATGTCAATAAATACTTCTTCTCATCGATACAGCATTTTGTGTGTATAAAAGTGTGAGTGTGCATATTTTCTCTTATAGCAAAGAGGACTTTAAGGAAAAAAGGACAACCTCCAGAACTTACTAGTTTTGTAAGCAGGAGCTGGCAGAAGTCATGGTCCCCAAGGACTGGGGGTGTCCTGAGGGAAGAATGCAGGTTGATAGAGGCTGCTCTTGATTTTTCTATGAGTCTGCCTTCTCATATGGGGGACCCGTAGAAGGAAAGGTATTGTGCTTGCAACTCATCTTTATGCCCCTTTGATTTAACAGCATCAGGTCTGCTCTTTTGTTGGGAGCACACTCCATAGTGCTTGCTTGTTTAGGTAACAAGCCTTAATTGCTTGTTCTCTTCTCTGGTCCCATCCATGCAGAACACTTCAGCATCTTTGCTCTTTTCTCTCTCTTCCCCCTCCTCCTCCCAGAAGATGGAGGAGAAAGATCACCTCTTAATCAAGGTACAAGTGCTCTTGCAAGTGAAGTGGCAGGTGGTGGCAATCCTATGCACACTTGGAAAGGAAGACTAATTGCCTTCCGTGGGATTCCTGTGTAAGCACGCAAAGAGTTAGGCTGCTGGTATGTGAGGTTTTCCCCATCTGTGTTGCTTCCACTGTGTTTTCTGTATATTTAAGCTTGGACGTAAATGGTGTGGGCTAGTACCTCTAACTGTTGTAGTAAGCAAAGTCCACTGGAGGTATTAAGAACTGTGTAAAAGTGTACCTGGAGAAGAGGCTGTTTGCACATGAATATAGTGCCTAAATTTCAGCCTTACTGGAAAACCAAGGAAAAGCTGCCAAGTGCTACTGTTCTTTTTGCTTTAGATGTAGAAACTATAGCATGCTGCTATTCAGGTAGTCTTAGGAGATGGAAGAGTGTTCGTTACACATGACATTATCTCCTGTCAGCATTTGTTCAGAATTTTTTTTGATACAACTAAGTAATATTGTATGCTTGTTTTAGATTCCACATAAGTATTAGACTTAACTGTTGCGCATTTTTAAATTAACTAAAATATGATTTGCAAGTTTAGAATCTATGAGCAGTAAGCCAATTAATTATTTGGGAATCTGTCTTATCTTGATCTGAATAAGTATTCATTGGTTATGATCCATTGTAAAGCAATTCCTTTTAAAAGGTTGGTATATTGGAATAGGGTATATCTAACACAGGATTTATTCATATCAGCAGTGAAAATTAATATAAATCATGAATACATTATTAATTTTTTGTTCACTTCCACTGTTTTAGCAGTACCGGTTAGCTTCATTCAGTAGACAAAAAATGGTTGTTTTGTCATGACAAGGAGAAAGCCAGGAGTTGGTATTTTAATGCTTCAAAGGGAGGAAGAGCTAGGTTCAAGTGGTTCCTTACCTTTTATATTGTTCCAAGGCTGATTTATAGGATGACTTAATATACAGCATTTATTACATTTCTGTTACCTTTTCTAAAAAGCTTAAGGTGTACAAGAAGAAATGTATAGTTTAATATAAAATAAATAAAATCAGGCACTGAATGATTGCCTACAGAATTGCTTTAATCAACAGTAAGAGATGCAAAACTGTAATCAGTACATGTTTTAGCAATAGATGAGGATTTGCTTCCATGCATCTGTGAGGGTGGTATATACAGTAGCTATCAATGTTGAAGAAACACCCAATTGCTTGGCTGCCATGGGTACCTTTAAAATTCAATCTCTTCTTTTGTCTCCCTGTATAGCAATTTGGTGAACATGGGGAAATTCTCTACCACAGTTTGTGAAAGGGGGGGGTCACTTACAGCTGATCATGTTTGGAACTGACTATTTAGTTTTCCCTATCTTAATAGCATCTGATCCTTGCTTCCCTACTCCATGAAATCCATGATTAATCCTCCTGTGTGTTTTTCCTGATAAGTGCTTATTTTTGGAGTTCAGAAAGCCGTCATTGGAGAAGTAAACTGCAACACTTTTGAACTCCAGGATTTCTGCCTGAGGTTTCTTAAATGTAAATTCACTGTAGTTTGGGCTGGCCTGTGTAGCTTGATAATGCAATTACAGATGTGTGAACTGAGAGCTGAGTGAACTTTTATAGTTGTGCTTAAAAACTCACCTGAAGCATTTCTGACCTAAATTCTCCAGCCACCTGACAGTTAAGCTAATTGAATACCTATCTGTGAATAGCTGTGGTATCACTTGATAACCTGGTTGGACAGTTACTGGAAGAATAGAAGACCTGGTTGGACAGTTACTTTGAAGAATTGAAGACTTGACTCTTACTTTTTCCCCCCAATAACTTTCTCCGGCAATAAAGCAAGACTTGAAAGACTGCTCCATTTCCGAGCAGGTCCTACCCATCTAATTATTTGAGTGAGTAGCTGAAACAACTACTTGTGACTCAACCGAGGTTACACATGCAGGTAGTTTGAAGTTCAAGAATAAATAAAAGGATTGTAGCTTTTAGGAGGCCATATATGCTCAGGTGGAAAAGCAACACTGCTGGCGCAAATCTCACAGAGTAATTCCATTCAATATGAGATCACTCCAGGGATTACTGGAACATAGAATGGTCCTCCTAGATATTCAGCAGGCATCCTTTGTTGCATGTTCTTTTAGCTTTCCTTTTTTTGCCTTGCCTCATGCTGAGAAACTAGATTCAGTTTTAGGATGCTATCCATGAACTTGGCTGTGGACAGTGTAGGCGAGTCCATGCAGGGTGTGGGCTCATCCAGTCTGTAGAACGCAGAAGAGCACTGTGCTCCCTCCAAAGATTCTTCTGTGACTCAGCTGGTTTCAAATGAGTATTCTCTACTCATAGCCTTTGGTAAGCCAAACAAGTACGAAACAGCTGGGGAAGTAATTCAGACTGTAAGCTCTTCTTACAATCTGAATTAAGATGAGAAACATCCCAGTTCTGTTTGTTGCTTGGAGTGAAATACCTTTTGAGTTGGGCTCGCTTGGATGTAGAGAGTAAGATTCTCAGCAAGACATTATTTTTGAGATCTATATGGGTGAAGGTACTCTGTTGTCATCCCCGGTCCTTGCTAGTGGTGGCTTTACTTCTGACAGCCAAATTGCTAAAACCAGAATTAACTGGGGAAGCCACTCCAACTCATGAGTGCATTTCCTTTCCTAGACTGTGTTTATCTGAACACCAATGCATCAATGAGTATTTAACTCAAAAGCTCACTTCCAGCATATACCTTCTCTGTTTTCTTGCCCTCTGGGGCCAGCATAGCTACAAAGACTTAAAGCACATGCTTGAGAGTAAAAAGGTGGGATTAATATGACTCCTTGAGCTATACAAAGCCTGCTTGAAGGACGCGTTGCCCACTCCTGTCCTAAATCCATATGCAGAAGGTATAGCTGCCAGTGTGCTGCTTTTGTAAAACTAGTTATGTGCTCATGCTTGCTTAAATTGGGCTTTGTGTGCTCTTGCTAAGAAACTGCTTTTTGATTTATTCCCCAGGTCAGTTTAACCTACCTCAGATCTGAAGTACTGTATTGTCGGTGACCAGAACAATAGATCTGTTTGCTGATTGTGCTTTCCCCCTTTTCTGATATTGCTGTAAGCACTAGAAAACCTCCTTTGGTCCTGGCTGCAGTAATATGTTACCAGCCAATGCTCTTGGCAGTGGACCAGTGCTTCTGGGCTTCATTGGTAGAAGCTTCTTCTATTAAAGTAGACTGTAATGTACTTTTGCTTGCCTGCATGGGCTGTGATCATAAGCAGAAATCAATGGGACTTTCCTTCCATGTAGATGTGTCTTGAATGTGAGAACTGAACAACTTAAATTTGTGTTTAAACAAATATGTGAGGTTAGCAGGAAGCAAAGCCACTTTTTTGAGCTTGAATGCACACATTGATCTACAGTTGCAAGACTAAGAGGAGCCTTCCCCCAGAGTACTGTGGGATAAGCTGAAGTAAATAATTGAGTGTCACATTTTTTTATCCCACCCTTCCTCCAGGGAGCTCAAGGTGTTGAACATGTACCAGCACATTGCCCTCATTAGAGGGTAGCTTAGACTGAGTCACAGAGACTGGCCCAAGGCCAACTTGTGAGTGTCATAATGGTGGTCTGCTTTGAACCCAGCTCTTCTGGATCCATCCTCTCTTCTACGCAACATTGATTCTCTTATTTTGGCTTTCTCCTATTTCAATGAATATTCAGATACTTACTTCTCCAGTCAGCTTGTGTGTTTCTGTTTCTCAGTATTACCTGTTTTATCCTCTTGTGTACCATGTTCAGTCATATCTCGGGTTACAGCCACTTCAGGTTGCGTTTTTTCGGGTTACGCACCCGCCGAAACCCAGAAGTACCAGAACGGGTTACTTCTGGGTTTCAGCAGTTGCGCATGCGCAGAAGTGCCGAATCGCAACCTGTGCATGCACAGACGCGCTGCTGCGGGTTATGAATGTGCATCCTAGAGTGCACAGATCATGTTCGCAACCCGAGCATCCACTGTATATATTTGCCACTTGCTCAACTTCAGACGTCAGCATTTAGCTTAGTGTAGCTCATGTCACACGCAACTGTCCCCACAATGCCATCTCCTGTAGTGATTTGTAGTAATTACTATTGTTGTTGTAATTCATTATCTGCTCTTCACTCTGAGGTCCAACAGCGGGTTACAACAATACAACATGAAAAACAAATTTTAAAATTACAAAGAATGCAATTTTCAAAAATACGGTAGACCTTTAAAATATGCATATCGGATGTGAAAGGCTGGAGTTTAGAGGTGCACTGTCCTCAGGTTGTCTAGTCTGCACTAAGCAAGCTTCTTGCTAAGAACAGTTTCTTTGGCTTCCTTTCTGGAAAAGAAAACATTTGACATAGCAAGACTCCTATGCCATTTTTTAAGAGAACACTTCAAACTATGTGGCTGACTTGAATAAATGGATTCTAGCCCTCAGGTGGTCAGTGAAGGTAAGGAAGCAAGCTCCTTTTATCTTAGAAAAAGAGTGGTTATTGTTTGTTGTTATTGATTTTGATCGCTGGATATCAGTCACTGGCCAGGAAGCTTGCTTCAGGGACCTTGTGGGAAGATAAAACTAGAACTGATAAAGGAAGAATTGCTGTTGGCAAATGAAACCTGTCAAATCCTAAAATTCAAAACAATGTCTGGCCAGAGGCTAAACTTCTAAGAAAACAAATTATTGTCCCAACACACAGGGTAAAATTTGAATTGCAAATAAATAGTAGTGTAGAATTTCCCCTTTTATTGACTATCTTGTAAGACTGCATTCAAGAGTCCTGTGCATTGTTGAAAAACAGTGCAACGGCAAATATATTCCAAGGCAGAATGCTGTTTACAAGGGAAAGAGACACATCATGCTGGTTGCTCATTCTTTGACTATACACAAAGTGCAGGGGTCTCTAAATCCATCATGCATATCAGATGAAAATACTTGGGTGAATTGGTCAACAAAAGAAAATAGATTTCCCATCACTTATACATAAATGTTTATGTAAAAATTATGCTGAAATTCTGGTTTTACTATGCTGGCTGTTTAGCCGTAATAATAAAGATTCATTCCTATACATTGAGTACTCTAAAATAGCTTTTTGTACCCAAAGTGCTTCACATACATTCTCAGTCATTCTTAATAGTAGCTCTGTAAAAGTAGGTCAGTACTATCCCCATCTAAAGTTCAAGGGACAGGGTTAACTGTAGTTTTTCTAAGACCAACTAATAGCTATGTGGATCAGGTAATACTTGAACTTCTTAGGTCACATTCCTGTCTACTACATTGACAGTTCTTTTTTCTAACTATTGTACATAAGCCATCAGTTTTGCTATCACAAACACAACTAAGAAGATGAGGTGTTCTTACTTCAACAGATTGTCTTCTCCTTTTGTCTAAAATAGGAATGTGCAGAATCTCAGCATAGGAATTTGTAGAATCTCAATAACTAAATCCATATTTGCTTTTGAGTAACTGAAAATGGTGTGGCATTCAAATAATGATGATAATAATAATAATTATTCATGTATTTGTACCCCGTCCATCTGGCTGCGTTTCCCCAGCCACTCTTGGCAGCTCTCACAGAATATTAAAAGCACAATAAAACATCAAACATTAAAAACTTTCCTAAATAGGCCTTTGATGCTCATTTGGAAAGGGGTTCTGTGTTTGCAGATTCACATATGTTCATACATCAGTCAGGACTGTTGGTGACTTGTGGAAGACGGTTGGTAGTCCACCATATCTCAACCCATGTGATGTAAGCAGAGCCCCAGCAGGGTCTGCAGAGATTTCCTGCTCTCAGCAGAACAGCTTCTTCCAGAGTCCCCAGTTAAGGGGAAAACTCCTCTCCCACACAGTTCTAAGGAACAATGTATTTATTGTCTCCAGACACAAAGGCTAAACACTACTCTCTATGCAGTTCTTCTGGTCTCTAAAGTAAAGGTACCTAAGTACAGAGACATCTGCTCACACCATCCCCAGGCTACCTAACTTTGCTGTGCAAAACCCACAGCCTCTTTTCCTGACACGCACAGATTCAGAGTCAGACCCTGACACGTAAGCACAATAGAACTTGGACAGGACACGACAAGACATAAGGAAAACAATAGTTCTAGAGACTATTATACCCGTCTCTACACATTGGCATATTTTCTGAACCAATGGGAATGTGAATGATTCAGCAAGTCATACCCTCGACCTCAGTAGTGTTGCTATGGTAGCCCAGTGCACCTGACATCCTTATTGCAGGACATCCAGACCTGGTAGGGGGGATTGTACTCCTCAAGACATGAGCCCCAGCACTGTAATTTAACCCATTGTTCACATTACACCAACAAGGGATTCCATGAAGCTTGTGCTTGCAGAGATGCGTGCTCAGGGTAACTAAATACCAGTTAGTTATCTGTAATGCCCTTTAACTATTTCTTACTCTCAATAAAGATGGATTGTTCTGCCCTTTCAACCTGCAGCCTCTGGGGGAAGGAAATCTAAACTCTGCTACTCCCTTTGCCCTAAGAAGAGATGTGTGGTTGTACTCATGAATTAAATGACATGTATTATAGGGTGTGATTTTATTGGTAGTGCTAGTTATGGCATCTGTTCTATCCTCTGGATCTGTAGTTCTACAATGGAGGGATTAAAATTTTAAAAAATCCTGCTACATCCTTACAAGTGTAAATGATTTGCCAGCCCACCAAAAGAAGCCACAGTTTTTTGCCCAGTCGCTATGAATGATAGAGCTGCTTAGAGATTGGGCTGGCATGTTAGCTTCTCAGAAGGAGGTGCTGTTTGTCCTGGGGAGATGGCTAAGAGGCAGGTTGTCATAATGGCTTGGAAAAGGGTGAGTGCTCTGCATGTCAGGGTATTGGATGGCAACAGCAGTACTTTGAAGCAGCTTGCCACATGCGTCTGGCTGGAAAAAAGACTCAGAAAAGCACAGACGAGAATTCAGTCACTGCAGAGGGGACGAGATACAGAGTGCATTATTAATGACGCCATCCTTTGTTGGAAAGCAGAGGGAGGGGGCAGTCTATTTGCTATAGTCACTATGCTGAATGAGTTATAAGCAGACCTATTAAGCCAAACAACTGAATCACATTTTCTTGAAAGTTCTCTGCCAAGGAACGGATTGGGGAAACAAGAACTTCACAGGAGAACTTCACTTTGCATGATTGTGGCATTTCACTGAATTTAGAAGATGAGGAAGTGTAACTCGTGATGTGGCTCTGGCCTATCCCATATCCCAAACCCATCCAAGTGTCTCTGGGTTTCGACATCCATGAGGAAAATCTTCATCCCCTCCAGTAAAGGACCTTGTTGTTTCACAGAGGAGGTGGGCAAATATAACAACTCACCTCCCTGCCAAAGCCATCTTCCTTGCTTTGTACTCTAGACCCTGGCCGTTGTCCTGGCTAAATGGCACTCATGTTGTTGGAAGGATGGAGCCCCTTATTAGTCAGCACTGAAAACCTTTCGGAAAGGGCCTGTTGGTAGATATGCTAAATCTCAATGTATATGCCTATTTCCTGCAGATTTGCCAATCAGAATCCTAGGTTTTGAAAGCATTTAGAGACAAGAGACCTGCCAAATCTAAATCAGTATGCCTTTATGTCTTCAGACTCTTGAATCACTGCTCCTACTTGTAGTCCCCAAACACTGGTTTCCTTGGGTCTTGCTAACAACTCTGTGAAGTGATTGGATAAGCAGGTCATTATGTACTTCCACCAACCATTTCAGTTATTAGCCTTTCTAGGACGCATAACATGGTAAAAGATTTGATTTTTTAAAAAAGTTTACTGCTCAAAAGGGCTGTGCACCTGTCTTTCTTGATTTTGTTAGAGTAGAACCAAAGGTTACTTTTGTGGAGTGCTGCTAACCATTTCAGATGACAACTAATTTTTTTCTATTGACAGTTCAATGTTCATTGATAGCAGTTCATTGTTGGGAGAGTAGCATTACCAGATTGACTATTAGCATATACTTGCAAGAGCTCTTTAAAAAAATTAAAAATTAAACGGCCTGCTTCTTTCCAGTAGCATTCTTTTGAAATGCAAAAATAGCCCCTCTTGAAATGTAAATAATCTCCCTGGATCAATTAACCATGTCTCCTTGGTGAAAAATAAGCATTGTTTTGGCTTCATGGGTAGGGAGATGAGGAAGAGACCAACCATGACTCTGGAGTGTGAGGTGTCCCTTTATTATGCAATAAGTAGCTTCTCAAGTACAAAGGTAGCTGTCCAAGTGAAGATGTAGTTCTGCCAGCAAAGCAAGTTGGGATGTGTTTTTTATTTAATTTTTTACTTTGAAGTCTGCATTACCCCATAGACAGCTGGGATGCAGATACACTGCTAAATATGCATGTATTACTGGATCAGCTGATCCCCTCTAATGATGATGGTAAGCCAGGAGGGAGATTTCTGCATTCAGAGTGCCTGCTGACCCTTCTCTCTGAAATGCCAGAAGATAAGAAAAGGAAAAGGGCAAATTCAATTTGGCTTGCACAGTAGCTTCAAAAGATTCTCTCTCCTCTGTTCAGGAAACTGCTGCTGGTTGCTTAATAGGAAGCAGCCAGTAATTTTCCCTATGTAAACGGTTCTCCTTTTGCAATCTTTTTTCCTCCAGAGATATTTTTTTATTAAAAATGCTATCTTGCAGACCTCTTTCAAAATCAAGTGTCCTGTCAGTAATGTGCATTGACTAAGCTATTTGCTTGGGTTTCCCATTTGACTATGGAAAGTATTTATTGCAAGCCTATATACTAGTAGTGAGCTCATTCTCCCAGTGTGGATCATGGTGTAACCAAAACAGCACACCACCCTTGTACAGAAGGGGTGGGGTGCAGGGTTGGGGCAACCCAAGACTTCCAGATGTATAAAACACTGAGACCAAATCCCAAAATAGCCTGAGTAACAACTGAACATATTTTTGGAACTCCTGTTTGCTGAAGTGGGGAATGTGAGGGACTATCCAGGAACAGAAAGTGTGGTTGGATAAGTGAACAGAAACACAGTACGGTATTTGGTTTCAGATTCCAGCTAAGTCTTTAAAATGCAGTTTCCCAGCATTCCATTGAACTCTGATCTAACCAATCCAGGGTGAGACCATGCAGGTAAGCCCTGGCTTGAGCGCAGTGTCTGGAAGACGGGCAAAGGTTTGGTACAAACTCCTGCATGCTATCTCGAAGTGCAACCTTTTGCTTGCTCCCATATAGATACATAACTGTATATTTGGGGGGGCTGTTTTTGTTTGTTAATAGGTTATGTATTTTTGTGTTTTTATGTTATAAACTGCCCTGTGATCCTTGGATGAAGTGTGGCATGGAAATTAATTATGTGTATAAATAAAATAAATGATTGACATTCACCTTATGGGGAAAAATAAATAATTGGGCAGGGCTCTATTGCAGCAAGGGCAAAACTCTGCCCTGTCAACAGAATTTTGGCAAAATACCATTTTTTTCATTGGGAAAAAAGGTTGTAATTTAATGGTTTCTAATCTGTTACCTGAGAGACATTCCAGCTCAGAGATATTAAACTGTATTTCAAGCATCTGGCTAGGCTTGTCTAAACAAAACTGTTTTTAAGCAGGCACCAAAAGGAGTACAGCAAAAGCACCTGCTTGATATCAATAGGCAGGGAATTCAAAAGTGTAGGTGCTACTATACTAAATGACCAAGTTTCTTACAAATGCAGAAAAGGTACAACACGACACCTGTAGCAATGCCAGTTCTGCTGATCAAAGTAGTCAAGTGAGCACATGTAGAGCAAGGCGATCTTGTAGGTAAATTGGTCCCAAATTGTTAAGGGCTTTATAGACTAACAGTAGCATCTTGAACCTGGCCTGCTAGCAGATCAGCATCCAGTACAAATCTCTGAGCACAGGTGTTACCGTATCAGGGGGTCAGCATTTTTTTTTAGCAGGGGGCCAGTCCCCGATCCCTCAGACCTTGTGGGGGGCCTGACTATATTTTGAAGAAGAAAAAAATGAACAAATTCCTCTGCCCCACAAATAACCCAGAGATGCATTTTAAACAAGGGGATGCATTCTACTCATGTAAAAACATGCTGATTCCCAGACTATCCGCAGGCCGGATTTAGAAGGTGATTGGGCCACATCCGGCCCCCAGGCCTTAGTTTGCCTACCCATGCCATATATGCTGACATGGCCTCAATTGTGCTTGCCTGCAATTGTGCTGAAGCATTTTGTACTAACTGCAGCTTATGGGATCTAGTGCGAGGGAAGCTCCACAGAGATCCCATTGCAGTAATCCAGCCTTGAAGAAAACAATGCTTGAACTAGTCTGTGACAAGGTTTTCCTGGTCCAGGAGTGGCTGTAGCTGTCAAACCTGTCACCGTTGGTAAAAGGCAGTTCTAGCCACCAAGAAAGCCACTTAATTAAGACAGATTCCACCTCAATACTCAATGCCTTTTCATTGGCAGGAAACACCTGCTGGGAGGTGATACTTACTGATTCCTCCTTCTCCTGGCAGCCACCAGACCAGTTTCCATGCTGTTCTGGAGAGTTCCCCAGCCTTCCTGAACGGCTTTTAGGGGGAAGGAGGGGGAGGCCTCCATGTTTCCTTCCTCCAGTGTAAGTGGATCTTTGCTCATTACATATCTGGATTTAGCCCTCTGCTTGCAGCCAGCCTACCTGCACTTTTTAGATGGCGCGAGTTATTAATGTTGATTGCAGCTGCAGTCTGAATTATATGGTGTTGCCATAGACAACAAGCATTTGCAACATCCTTCTTCTCCCTTGCCCAGTGTTCCCTGTAGAAAATGGGGTGGGTGTAACGTAAATATTAAATAATGCTAAGAATTCAGTTTTAGGGTGTTTTCATTAAAAATTGGAATCTGGGGGTGTGAAGAAATATTAAATGGAATGCTGCAGTATTACTTGTAGTACAGCTCTTCTTTTGACACTGTATCAGAAAGTCAATTTATAGCTCAAGGTTTGACTTCTTGGGGGATACAAGCCTTCTTAGTTGCTGACTTTGTTATTTATGAAGGCCAAGAAATAGAGATTTCTGCCGCAAGGAAAATCTTATTATTTCTCCAGTTCCATACTAAGAAAAATGGTATTGGTCAGAAATTTCAGATGAAGAATCTGGTGCTGTTTGGTTTTTCTGATCCTAGAACTGTGCTTGTCAAATTACTGAGAAAACACTGCACTGGTTGTGGCTTGCAGGACACATTTTCCCACATCCAAAAAGCAATGGGAGGGGATCCAGAGGACATAGTTTTGGTCCTTCTTTGTGGCCACTGTAATTCAGTTAACAGATTTGACTTGAGACCTACCTAGTTATATTATGAAATCCATATTAGGACAGTACTTTTATTAAGCCAGCCAGATAGGGTGCAAGCTTTTGAGATCTCATAAACTTTTTATCAGTCTGGAGAGAGAAGAGCTTGGCTGATGTTGAAGCTGTAAGAAGAACAGTGTGTATCTATTTATCTGTTTTTAGTTCCTCCATCACAAAGTATAGATTCTTGCAACTCCATAGGACTGAATGGGGCAGGGAAGAGGAGGAGGAGGAGGATGCATATACCGTACTCTAAGGAGGTGCAGGTTGGCGGGCAGGTAAAGGTAAAGCGATCCCTGACCGTTAAGTCCAGTCGCAGACGACTCTGGGGTTGCAGTGCTCATCTTGCTTTACTGGTCAAGGGACCTGGCATTTGTCTGCAGACAGCTTCCAGGTCATATGGCCAGCATGACTAAGCCACTTCTGGTGAACCAGAGCAACGCACAGAAACGCCGTTTACCTTCCCGCTGGAGCAGTACCTATTTATCTACTTGCACTGCGTGCTTTCGAACTGCTAGGTTGGCAGGAACTGAGACAGAGCAACGGGAGCTCACCCCGTCGCGGGGATTCGAACCATCGACCTTCTGATCGGCAAGCCCTAGGCTCTGTGGTTTAGACCACAGCGCCACCCACATCCCTTGGGGTGCAAGCTAAAACAGTGTGTGGGTGTTTGCTCCTTTGGGAAGAAGAAGATGCCTCTGCTGCCTTTTTGTTATACCAGTTGATGCAGTGGTCCTCCAAAACTTAAAAGGGAGTCTCGAGGACACTTGGTTCTGATGAGTATTTCACCAGCACAACATAGGTGCTTGACTGAGTTATTCTACTGATTGAGCACCTGCAACAGATCATACTACACCAGTTCTCTATTGAGAAAGATACTATTGCTCCTGCAGGTTGGTATTTATTTTCACATAGATGTTTGAAGGTGGGAATGTTACTTGGCTGTTCAACTCTAAATATGTGAAACACTGTATGTGTGTGCATGCACACAGATATAACTGCCACATAGTAAAATGTATGGATGTTGTCTTGTCAAGACAACCATGCTATCCTATAATAATAATAATAATAATTTATTATTTGTACCCCGCCCATCTGGCTGGGTTTCCCCAGCCACTCTGGGCGGCTTCCAACAGAAATGAAAAATACACTAAAATGTCACATATTAAAAACTTCCCTGAACAGGGCTGCCTTCAGATGTCTTCTGAATGTCAGGTAGTTGTCCATCGCCTTGACATCCGGTGGGAGGGCATTCCACAGGGCGGGCGCCACCACCGAGAAGGCCCTCTGCTTGGTTCCCTGCAACTTGGCCTCTCGCAGGGAGGGAACCGCCAGAAGGCCCTCGGAGCTGGACCTCAGTGTCCGGGCAGAACACTGGGAACATTCCTAGGGAATGTCTCCTGAAAGCCCACATACAGAGAGAACCTACTTTCACATGCAGAAATGTTATTGGGGTTGCAGAGACTAGGCACACAGAAAATGCACTGCATTCTCATCTGGGCAACCTTCTAGGCATCACATGCCAGTGGTGAGCAGAACCAGAAGGAAAAGTGGGTGAAGCAGTGGTGTACGGTAGGCTAGTTTCTACAGATGCTCAGATGAATTGTGGGGGCATCTGGTAACTAGAGCCTTATATGAAAGTATGCCCTCGATGGTCTCTCAAATACAATGCACTCCTGATCGCCTCACAAGATGGTTTCTGAATTCACCTCACGTGTTAAAGGTGCAAGCATTAATCTTGCCTCACTTTGTCTTCTTCAAAAAATTATTTCGGTTAACTGTTAGTTTTGTATGATTAGATTTCTAAGGTTCACTTTTCCAGTGCTATGATTAACCATTTACATTTCTAGAGTGAATCCCAGCCTTCTATTCTATTTTCTAAGTGGCCCATTCCTGCCATAACTATGCTTTGTTTTTGCTATATGTGTGTTGGAACAGTCATCCCTAGCACTCCATTCTGTATGCTTGTCTATTCATATTTTGACCAGTAAATGTCCCCAAGTATCTTTCTTACGACTCTTGATTGATCAGACCTCGCCTGGGGAGGGATTGTGCAGAAGGAGTCCCAAGACACACCAAACAGTAGGATTCCAGTAATAAAGCTTTATTAAATCAAATAAACAGCAGTTGATCTAAGTTCCTATTATAACGCTGTATACTTACGTCACCTCAGCTGTCTAGACTGCTCATAGAAAAAAAAATTGGAAGCTGGAGTCTTGGCGGTACACTGCTACTTAAAAAAAAAAAGTCTCACCCAATTTGCTTCTGTACTGTGCTCTTACAGACATGTGTCTGCCATATTTTGCCACACATTGGGCATTTTGTGTGTCTGGTGATTCAGTGCCAGCATGGCTAGGTGGCCTTGGCCACATCTCCTTGGCAACGTCTTCTGTCTCTCATGGCTTCTGGCCTGCTGCCTAGAAAGAAACTCATGCGTACCTATTCACTCCATTCCTCATATCAAGCGTGTTGCAGACATGTTGTCAAGCATGTCTTGTGTCAATATGTAGTCAGTATACACTGGTAAAGGTAAAGGTACCTCCTGACCGTTAGGTCCAGTCGAGGACGACTCTGGGGTTGCGGCTCTCATCTCACTTTGTTGGCTGAGGGAGCCAGCGTACTGCTTCCAGGTCATGTGGCCAGCAGAACCACAGCAGCGCACGGAAACGTTGTTTACCTTCCCACCGGAGCGGTACCTATTTATCTAGTTGCACTTTGTGCTTTTGAACTGCTAGGTTGGCAGGAGCCGGGACTGAGCAACGGGAGCGCACCCCATCGTGGGGATCCGAACCACCTACCTTCTGATTGGCAAGTCCCAGGCTCTGTGGTTTAACCCACAGCGCCACCCACGTCCCTGGTACTATCTTCCAAATAGTTGGCGTGAGCTACATCACTTTTTCAATGTGCTAGAAGTGTTGGTAATTTAACTCGTCAACATAAGTTTGCCTTCCTGTAGTTGGCTTCCTGTTTTGTTATGACGGAGAGCATATTCATCTACCTGGCTTACCTCAGGACTTGACATCTGAAGCCAAAACCGGCTGATTTTCTTGACCAGCCTGCTTTACCATATAGACCAGAATAAAGGCACTGCCACTATCAATCTGCAAACACCTCAGACTGCAATCTGGGAATCAAAATCCACTTAGAATAAATTTTCTTAGATGTAAGGGACAGAGCCAAGACTTACATAATTTGTTCTTTGTCTTGTCAACCACAGTAATGCAAAACTAGGTTTAAGGCTGATGGTGTATTAGAATGTGCCCAGTCTAAAAGGGTGGAATCACACAGGAAAAGGAAGAATCAAACGGGCTGGTGATTCCAGCTGTAGCAGCAAAATGCACACCTAACTTTCTGTATATTTTGTTTTTCAGTATTAGTAGAAAAGACCCGAGTACACTTCAACCTTTCAACAGCACAACTCAGAGCTTAAAACTCCTTCTTAGCTCCACAATGTTTTCACAGGCATAACGTAACAGGTTGGATGATAACTGGGCTGCAAAGCCAGAGAAGCCAGAAACAGTTGAAGGCAAAATCACGTTTGCCAGAGTGGACTAAAGGGTATTCAGTTAATAGGATGATTCCTCCCACTGGGTTGGAGTCCACCTATTAACAGAATATCCTCCAGTCTACTCTCCAAACAGAAATTCATAGTAAATTGTTGTTATTGTTATAGACATGCCCAGGGGGTATGTAGTGGGAGGAGAGAAATAGTGGTAATTATGCAATCCACTGAGGAAAAGAAACCACTGTGATTCTGATCATAACTCAAAAGGGATATTTTAGAATTGGAAAAGGTTCAGAAAAATGAAAACGAGATCAGAGGAATGGAGTGACTCGCCTGTGAGGAAAGGTTGGAGGATTGTGAAGGGTTTTTTGTTTAGAGAAAAGGTGATTAAGAGATGACATGATAAAAATTATGAAATGATGCTTGGCATGGAGAAAGTGGATAGGGAAGTTTTTCTTCCTCTCGCATAACACTTGGACTTGTGGACATCCCAATGAGGCTGAATGTTGGAAGATTCATGACAGATAGAAGGCAGGCTGGTTGGTGACTGAACAGGATGTTGGACTAGATGGGCTATTGACCTGATCTAGCAAGTTCTTCTTAGGGTCTCGTATCACAGGCTTTCCCGGCAGCTGATTGGCTTAATATTTTAAGCATATTTAGTCATCTACCAATGGAGAGCTGTTAGTAAAAACGCAACACTCAAGGGAAATAGGAAAAGAGAACTAATTCAGGTCTGTATTAAAGGTGTGAGGCTGAAATACCTGGACAACTTGCTCTATCACACGTGGGTTATTGGAAGATTTTATATGTGCCAAAAAAACCTCACCAACCTCTACTATATCTAAAAAGTACTATGTATTTTGGAATGGAACACGGTTTCCTTCACAGGTGTATGCAACATGTCGCAACCATCTCTGCCACCACTGGTGTTAAATGGAAAACTACAGTGGTAATTTTCTGTTCTACGTAGTTTTGTCCTCCCTGCCTGAACAGGCAGGTTCATGACATTACTGATGTGTTTGCAGCTGAACTCCCAGAAAAGAAAGTTAGTAGCTTTTGGTTATTTTGAAAGAAATGTTCATCCAATTACATTCTACAGATTGCCTCTTGGAGCTGCATTGCGGCTCCTTCTATTTTCTTACCCCCGGTAGCTATTTCAGGATAAATATAGGAGCCTCCATTAGTGGAATGAAAACATAGGATCTCTAAGAAGGAGATTTCTCATTTTACATGTCCCTTAATTTCTGGAAATATTCCTCATCAGGTTACACTTTCCAGGTTTCTGCAGGCATGAGAAGTTTGTTAATTTTGCGACTCGTCATAGGTCATAGCTGGTCATACGTGGCTGAGCTATAATTCCTTATCTAGCTATAAAAGGATCCTGTTCTTCCCCTGCCCACAAAGGCTTAATTATTATCAACAACTAACATTCTCCTAACAGTTTGCAGTCTGAGGCAGTTCACACTTCAAAATAAACGTGCATAGAATTGTGTTGAGTTTTTAATCCTAGAATAATTTTCCAATTTCTTTATGAAGCCGTTATCTGGAGAGTTCAGTTGAGTCAAATGATGTTCAAGTCAGATTCCTATAAGCCTTTCTGTAGATTCCAAGATGTGTTCCTAATGCAGCTATACTTATCCAACTCAAAACTTGCTTTGCAACTTCTCTGGCCTCTTGGAGATCAACAGGCCTCCTTCAGTACAACAGTTCCCCTTCTCAGTACAACAGTAAAAAACAAAACAAAAACACACTTTGAAACAGATCAACAGTTATTAAAATAATAATAACCAGTTGCTGCTTGTGAGACAACTCATCTTCCAGTAAAACCTGTAAAAATGGGATGAGGCAAACTTCCAAGAAGTTCCAACAAAATACAGTGTTGGAAAATCTCTAACTTCACTGGGCTCTGCATTCAACAATGCTGAAGATTTTCTTTACTCGCCAGAATTGCAGCACACCCCATAGAGCAGCCTTCCTCAACCTCGGCCCTCCAGATGTTTTGAGACTACAATTCCCATCATCCCTGACCACTGGTCCTGCTAGCTAGGGATCATGGGAGTTGTAGGCCAAAAACATCTGGAGGGCCGAGGTTGAGGAAGCCTGCCATAGAGCATGAAAAGAACCTTGCTGGATACCACCAAAGGCCTCTCTATTCCATTGTCTTTTCCTACAGTGTCCAGGCAGAAGCCCCAAAGCAAGACATGAAGGAAAAAGCGATCTTGGCATGTTGCCTCTGATCCCGGAGGTAGCCTATAGCCACCATGACTAGTAGCCATTTGATAGCCTTATTGTCCATAATCCCCTATTAAAGACATCTAACTTTGCGGCTACATCTTGCGGCAATGAAAAGATCCCTGACTGTAGCCCATAAAATGGAACTTTAAAGACAAACAAATTCTAAGGTGTTTCAGCACTCCTCTGTAGTATGGAGAATTCTCCCCCAAGCAATCGGAGACTAAACTGAAGCCTTTTTTTTGTTTGAGTGTTCAGTGAACAGTCTGCACTGTTAAGTTGCTCAGTTGTGACTGCTGGAAACAACACTTGTTTATGAGAGGTTAGAGTGACATTCCGATATAATCACCTGCACTAGAATATTTATTGAAGAATTGTGAAGCCTTGAGGCAAGCAATAACGTAAAGTACATTGTTTGCAGTATTCCCCCCCCCCTTATTTTTGTTACAACTATTTGTATCTCAGCTTTTAGGATACAAATCCTTACAAGTAACACTAAAGTACATGTTTTTAAAACCACGATAAACAATTTCAACCTATAAAATGACATCATAATCCTTTCCACAGGGCCGTTGATGGTAAAATGATCCTGGGGTGGAGGAGAGTGATACTGGAGCAGGCTGCTGATGCCTTCTTCACTCACCTCACCTCGCTCTTTCTTGGAATATTTTCCATAGCGTTGGTGGTGGTGAAATCACAAGCAGGTATCCTGCTTGCAGAGAGGCCCTACACACAAGTAGGAGCTCACACATCGGAGTTATTTTGCAGGCAGTTGTTGCAAGAAGCAGATGCAGCAAGAGAGGGTGGGCTGAAAGCATTTGTTGTTGTTGTTTAGTCGTGTCCAACTCTTCGTGACCCCCTGGACCAGAGCACGCCAGGCACTCCTGTCTTCCACTGCCTCCCGCAGTTTGGTCAGGCTCATGTTTGTAGCTTGTAGAACACTGTCCAACCACCTCGTCCTCTGTCATCCCCTTCTCCTTTTGCCCTCCATCTTTCCCAACATCAGGGTCTTTTCCAGGGAGTCTTCTCTTCTCATGAGGTGGCCAAAGTCTTGGAGCCTCAAGAGTCTCCTCCAGCACCAGAATTCAAAAGCATCAATTCTTCGGAGATCAGGCTTCTTGATGGTCCAGCTCTCACTTCCATACATCACTACTGGGAAAACCACGGCTTTAACTATACGGACCTTTGAAAGCATAGGGATATATAAATCTGTCACTCGAAACAAGTTTAAATTGTTTGCCTAAACAGGAAAACAGTGTCTGCCAATTTTGCATAAAGGAGTTCCTGGTATGAGATATGTGCAAGAGTACTTTGGAGCTTCCTGTTGAATAAGATCTAATGCTGTTCAACCTTAGCACTTACATGGCCTCAACTTGGAAATGTAATGAATTGGGCTGCATAAGTACCTCTGGGGCTGCCTTATAGTGAGCCAATGTTGCTTATTCCGGCAGTGACTCTTCCAAGTTCTCAGGCAGGGCTATTTGCTTGGCTCAAGTAATTAGGGTTCCTTTTAACTGGAGATGTTTGTGACTAAGGACCAAACTTGATAGCATGTTTATTGCATGATTGCATTTAGCATTTCTGCATTTACAGTCATACCTCGGGTTGAATATGCTTCAGGTAGAGCGTTTTCAGGTTACGCTCCGCGGCGACCCAGAAGTAACGGAATGCGTTCCTTCTGGGTTTCGCCGCTCGCGCATGCACAGATGCTCAAAATGATGTCATGCGCATGTGCAGAAGCAGGCAAACGCGACCCATGAACACACAGACGTGTGTTACGTTCTACTCAGGATGCGAATGGGACTCCGGAACGGATCCTGATCGCATCCAGAGGTACCACTGTATTTATTTTAAGTAGCAGCCCACAGGTTAAGCTGAGCAGAGTAAACCAATGTGGATTTACCTCTCCTCCCCCCAACCCAATAACCCCTTCCCAAAATGTTCTGTATGCCTTGGGAAGAAATGTTCCATTGGCACAAATGGAGGGTTCTCCCACCTCACTCCAGCTGAGTTTTATTGCGATAGGGTGATTTTCACTGCCGTTGCAGCATGGAGAAAATAGTTAGCATCATCCATGATTTCAGCTCTGCTAGGAAGTCTCCCCTACCACCACCATGGGGTTAAAAAAGAATTAATTAATAAGCACACATATCATATGCTAATTGCAGTCCTGAAATGAAAATTATGTCTAGTTTAGCTCTCAGTCCCAAGCATCTCCCATTAAAGGAATGCTGTGACCCCAGTGCTGATCACACACAAATCCCATGAGGCCATGTTTAAAATTCTAAAACTAGATAAATTCATTACAGTAATGCAGTTAACATTGCATCTAGCTTGACCTTGAACCTCAGACAGTCTGCATGTAAATCACATGCTGTTAACCACTGAGGGCCAAAACTGATATGTCACTTCATGTTGCATCTTTCTTTTTAAATTGCTAATGGTGGAGGCAGGAGCCCTGATTTTCACCAGAAGAGGAGGATTAGCTTTTTTCTCCCCTACTGCAATCCCAACAAGTTGCCTCCATGGAAGTTTTTCTCCTGGAGCTTATAGCAGGTACAGGTCAGGATCATGTTTTGGTTTTTGTTTAAAAAAAAAAAAGAGCAGAAAAAAGAGTTTTAAACCCTCCACTTGCACCAAGGTGCTAATTAAAAATGTTCCTGTTTAATTGCTAATAACAATTAAAAAGCCAAAGCTGCGACAACAGTAATATTCCTATCATTATGGCTGATTTGGCCCTGACCCATTGCATTTTCTAAAGCAGAGGAGGGCAGACCTGAGGCTTGAGGGATATCGTTTGTGTGGTTTTTTCTAGGACCTTAGTAGCCATCATTTGGTATGAAAGAAATACATTTTGGATTAAATAATTCTGAGCCCAGAAATTTGCTTTAAGTCCCAGAGGCACACAAGAATCCCTTCCTGGTTACCCCAAGCTTCCCTCATTTCAACAGTACAATTAAGGCAGATGGAGTCATTTTGTTACTCCTATTATTAAACATTCTATTATTAAACATTTGAGAGTCAGAAATTATTGATGATCTGCTGTAAATCATGCAGACACACCAGTAAATCCTGATCTACCTTCCACCCACTCCTCCAAAGGCTAACTGGAAGCTGGGAGGAGAAAATGTTAGGTGAATACTTCCCAGGTGAGTGGGTGTTGACCTAGACAGTATATTAGAAGCTATCCATACTTGTGTATCTGTTCACATTGGGGACCAAAAGCATACACCTAGAGCGTGTCAAAAATACGTGTCAAAAATACATGAGAAGCAGTACATGTGAAAAGGATCTAGGAGTCTTGGTTGACCACAAACTTGACATGAGCCAACAGTGTGATGCAGCAGCTAAAAAAGCCAATGCAATTCTGGGCTGCATCAATAGGAGTATAGCATCTAGATCAAGGGAAGTAATAGTGCCACTGTATTCTGCTCTGGTCAGACCTCACCTGGAGTACTGTGTCCAGTTCTGGGCACCACAGTTCAAGAAGGACACTGACAAACTGGAACGTGTCCAGAGGAGGGCTACCAAAATGGTCAGAGGCCTGGAAACGATGCCTTCTGAGGAACGGCTAAGGGAGCTGGGCATGTTTAGCCTGGAGAAGAGGAGGTTAAGGGGTGATATGATAGCCATGTTCAAATATATAAAAGGATGTCACATAGAGGAGGGAGAAAGGTTGTTTTCTGCTGCTCCAGAGAAGCGGACACGGAGCAATGGTTCCAAACTACAAGAAAGAAGATTCCACCTAAACATTAGGAAGAACTTCCTGACAGTAAGAGCTGTTCAACAGTGGAATTTGCTGCCAAGGAGTGTGGTGGAGTCTCCTTTTTGGAGGTCTTTAAGCAGAGGCTTGACAACCATATGTCAGGAGTGCTCTGGTGGTGTTTCCAGCTTGGCAGGGGGTTGGACTCAATGGCCCTTGGGGTCTCTTCCAACTCTATGATTCTGTGAAGTGTGGGTTTCCTTCTGGTGTCTGGGTACTAGTACCCTTACCAGCTAAGTTTCTATCCTGTGTGTATACAGCCAGCCTCTTGGCATTGGATTCTCATTCTGCTGCTCAGCAATAAAATAGAGGCTTTCAGGAACAAGCTGCACCTTCCTTCACCTAACCTTTTAGCCACTCTGCATTTGCTCTCCCATTTTTGCGTCTCCCATTTTTCCTCTTCTGAAAGCGAGACACTGCTGTGCTTCTTAGGGGGCTCTCTTGGCTTTGATTAGCTACTATTGAAGTTTTCACGCAGGCTCTGCTCTCCTTGGGCACAGCAGGTGGCCTCTGCCTTCTCTTAAAGTTCTGCTGCTCTGCTCCTCAGCTCCCAGTTAAAACACGTCCATCTGGTTTCGCTCCTACCACAAATGCGCACTAACAAACTTGTGGAGTTCTTTCTCTGTTGAACGATCGTAGGGTATCCTGCCAGGGTAGATGATGAAACTAGATGACCTTAATAATAATTTAAATAATAATTTTATTATTTATATCTCCGCACTTCCAACACCCAACAGTAAATGACATAGTTGTAGCCAGTGCTCATTTTTCTCAAAAAAAGAGGTGCCAAAAACTGAGTTCCGGCTGGAAAAAAGCCCTGGTTGTGGAGTATGAGGTGCCTTGTATTCCATTGTTACTCAAAACCTATATCTCTGAATAAGGTACAGCAATACACAGACCATTTACAAGAGTGAGTCTGGGAAATGGAGAATTAGGAAAGCACAGGGTTAAGAAACACAACCCAGGTATTCGCTGAAAGGGAATTTGTTGCCCTACCTGTCCCAGTAATGCAGGCTTGTTTGATCAGTAACCAAGTTTTTGGTCTTATAGAAATTCATGAGCACTGAAAAGAAGGTAAAGGATTTTAAGATTTGCCCCATTGGGCATAATGGTTTTCCTACTTGGCAACCGGAAGGGACTTATCTTTCACAAATGCTTCTCTCCCTGCTCCTCTGGATTTATTGGATGCACTCTTTTATGCATAATCGTGGGTGCTCAGCACAAAATTATAACCAATGATGGCGTTCCAGCTTATTGGAGCACAACTGCTTAAATTTTGTTGGTTTTGGTTTCTGCATTTTTACCCTATCTTTCAAACATGCTCCCCAGTCAGCTTACAAGGTTTCAGAATAAAATACATAATGAAAATCTACAACCACAAACGAACAAAAATTCACAGTAGTCCTAATGAAACAGACAACTAAACATACTCGGACAACTAAAACTGGAGTTAAGCCTGCCTCAGTAGCCCGACTGGGACCCTCAGGGCGGTATACAGAAGAAGAATAAAGTCACCAGCCATTTTTAATGATGCTGCTCTAGAATGACCTGCAAACAAAATGAGTTTGCACTCCATACTCTTACATGAAACATAAGTTTTGGGGAAATAATGTGCCTTTAGTACTGTAAACCATAGTATAGGACCTAGTTAAATCCTGCTATCCTGAAACTTGCTTTCTTTGAGCACAGTGGTTTCTGTGTTCCAGTCGCAGTTCTGCTGCAGGAACCATGGGATATGCTGTGAATTCTGAATGACTGAACTGTTATAGAACTTCTGCATTCTTTCTTTGGATCTTCCTCCCAAATCACTGGAACTAGTGTTTGGACCTTTATGTGCTTCTGTTTAGTCATTTTCCCAACTCCCCACAGCATCTGGAAGCTGAATTTCAGTGCTCTATAAATTTCAGAGGAGTACCGTGAGTTTTTTGTATGCCTGTTGCCTTTGTCCATGGAGTTTTCTTGGCAGGGATACTGGAGTGGCTTGCCGGTTCCTGCTCCAGGTGGATCACGTTTGGTCAAAACTCTCCACTATGACCTGTCCATCTTGGGTGTCCCTGCACGGCATAGCTCATAGCTTCTCTGAGTTATTCAAGCCCCTTCACCACGGCAAGGCAGTGATCCATGAAGGGGCACTGATCCATGAAAGGTCCGTATAGTTAAAGCCATGGATTTCCCAGTAGTGATGTATGGAAGTGAGAGCTGGACCATCAAGAAGGCTGATCGCCGAAGAATTGATGCTTTTGAATTATGGTGCTGGAGGAGACTCCTGAGAGTCCCATGGACTGCAAGAAGATCAAACGTGGCCATTCTTAAGGAAATCAGCCCTGAGTACTCACTGGAAGGACAGATCATGAAGTTGAGGCTCCAATACTTTGGCCACCTCATGAGAAGAGAAGACTCCCTGGAAAAGACCCTGATGTTGGGAAAGATGGAGGGCACAAGGAGAAGGGGATGACAGAGGACGAGATGGTGGGACAGTGTTCTTGAAGCTGCAAACATGAGCCTGACCAAACTGCGGGAGGCAGTGGAAGACAGGAGTGCCTGGCGTGCTCTGGTCCAGGGGGTCACGAAGAGTCGGACACGACTAAACGACTAAACAACAACAACCATGAGTTTACTTCAAGGAACTAAACCCTGGTGCATACTGTTTGCTGTGTGTGCACACAAGAGTGTGTGGGATGGCCACACAATCTTTCAGCCAAACCCATCATTGTCATGTGACTCCTGGTGGGTTGCCCAAGGGTGAATGTGTCACTTGAGGGGGGGGGGGAAAGATTACTCATCCCTGCTTTTAAGCATCTTGGGACCCCAGATCCTAGTATCATGAGTAAGTGAAGATAACTTGTGGATATCTATGTTTCCTGCACCATGCATTCTCTGTCATGTCTCCCTTGTTCGCTTTTTTCATAAAGTGGAAAGTCGCAAATGTTTTATCTTTTTGTTTGCCCTTTTATACCCTTTTCCCAACACTCCAGTATCCTTTTGAGATAACTTGACTGGAACTGGAAGTCAGGTAGAAGTGGAAATTTCTAGTCTTCTCCCCTTGGATCCCTAGAAGAAGGGGAGAGGAGTATGCATGAGCCAGAGACTTGCCTCTGCTTGTTCTGGATCCTTCAAACCACAGTTTAAAGAATCCGCTGAACTGAACCTTTATCTTTTCTTATCTTTATCTGTGTGCTTCATAGGTATCGGGTATTGTAGCAACAATTTCTTCTAATAGTAGAGGGTCTTCTTCCTTGCCAGAATATGCTGTTCAGACCTGTTAGTGTAGTTCATGAAGGTCGTGCCTGTAAAGCGGAAGAGGAAAGAAATTGTGTGCTGTTTGAATTATTTCTTTTTTAAAAAGAAAAATAACTAAAGGTTTTATGGCAGAGTCTTCAATGGCTTGCTTTCAGTAGTTTATTTCTTGCTGCCCACTATCCTTCTTGGTCTGCTTTCGGAAAGCTACAGGCAACAAAGGCAAGGGCTTGGGTGTTTCCTCAATCTGCAGTGATAATGACCTGATTTATGCCATGAAAAGCACCCCCTTATTATTTATGAGGGAACCCATGCAGGCAGAAAACAACAGAATCAGTTTTCACAGAAGTATTCCATTGTGCACAATGGGGCTCATTCCCTAGAATGGAACATTAGGATTGGAACTCACCCCAAAATTGGAGCACGCTTTGGGTTGCTCGTACTTCATAAATATTTAGGGTTGAATCCAGTGAAATAATTTCACAAGCAGAACACTGCAGTCATGGTGGATAGCTCCATGAAGTGTATGGAAGGTATAAGGAGAATTCCATTCTAAGGCTCATAATGAAAGGAATGGAAAATAAAACTGACAATGCAGTAGAACCTCTACTTACAACCTCCTCTACTTGGGCCCGATCCAAGTTGCGACCACAACAAACCCCAAAGTAAATACCAGGTTTGCTGCGATTCACGCGTGCGCGGAAGTGGCTTCTGCGGTTTGCACATGCGCAGAAGCACCTTGCTGCCGAATGCGCCTGCACACAATGGCGCTTCTACTAGCAACCCAGATCAACTTACAGACGGACCTCCGGAACTGATTAAGTGCATAAGTAGAGGTTCCACTATATAATAATTGTGTTCACACTTGGAATACTGGTGTATAGTTTTGTCACTTCACCTCAAAAAGGATATTTGTATAATTAGAAAGATTCGGGAAAGTGCATCAAAAATGATCAAGGGGGTGGAGCAACTCACCTATGAAGAAAGATTGTAGCATTTGGAACATTTTTGTTTGGAGAAAAGATAAGAGGTGACATGATAGAAGTTTAGAAAATTATTCAGCACATGAAGAAAGTGGCTAGAGAACAGCTTTCCTCCCTCATAGCACTGGAACTTGTGGGCAGCCGAGGAAACCGAATGTTGGAAGATTCAGGACAGATAAAAGGAAGCACTTATTCACACAGCACATAGTTAAACTATGGAACTCCCTGCTACAGGAGGCAGTGATGGCCACTAACCTGAATGGCTTTAAAACAGGATTAGGCAAATTCATGAAGAAGAGGGCTATCAATGGCTACTAGCCAAGGTGGCTGTTCTCTGCCTCCGCAGTCGGAGTCAGCAATGCGTCTCAATACCAGTTTCTAGAAACCACAGGCAGAAAGAGTGCTCTTCTGCTTGAATCCTGCTTTCGGGTTCCCCACAGGCATCTGGTGCCACTGTGAGAACTGGGTGCTGGACTAATGGGCCACTGGCCTGATCCAGCAGGCTCTTTTTACATTCTTTTCAGCAAGCCTTGTGTGACCATTTCAGATGGGCCACGGTGCTTGCAACATTCAAATTCCCTGACATTGTACTGTGATCCTGGCTGGGTCAAGAGCTTGGATTGCACAAAATAGATTTGTCCCCTTACGGAAGAGTGGATGCTTCTCTCTCTCAGCCCCCAGGATGACACACTTACAGACACGAGCGTAGACATGCGTGCTTTAGACAGTGCAACGGCACATGTAGTGGCTCCCAAGTGATTCCTTCCACGGTATGTCAAGGCTGAGACGTACTGGAGAGGCTGGGAGGCATCTTGCTGAAATGCTGCATCTTCCACCCGCCAGAGTGCATGTCGGTTGAGTCACTGGCAGTTGTTGTTCCTTATTTTCTCTGCAGAAAGGAGCAGACAGAAGATGCCGTCACTGCTGTTTGCTTCTGTTCCCAGCATTGAATGTGTGTTGATGAAAGGGTTCCTTCTGCCCCCAAAGAGCTGCTTTGTGGCCACTTGCGATGATACGTTCTGAGGCTAAACATGCCTGTCCTCCTCCGCTTTGTCTTTTCCTAGCTGCTTTTGGTAACTTGCATTGGAAAGGGGTGGGGGCCTTGAAATATTTCTGTTTACTGGGGCCAAGCCCAAAATTTACTAGAACAGGAAACCAGCAGCCATAGACATCTCCTGAACGCAGTTTGAGGGAGCATAGTGACTGGAATTATTTCAGAGCCACTTCTGAGCAGTTACTGGAGCTTGGCGAACTGGCAGTCAACAGAAATTAAATAAAACTGGGTGTGTGGCTTGGAAAATTAATAGGGCTGCACATGGAGTTTTCAGTCCACTCTTGCTAAGCACTGCGGAAGTAACAAAAACATGAAGTCTCCACTTGATTTGCCCCGTGTAGTTCATACCCCACAGGTTAAGTGAAGTGTCATCGGAGCAAAAGAGCATCCGCAGACTCCTGAAAACAAAGGAGTTAAAAGCTGTTGCATTAGTTGGTGTCTGGTTCTGGCAGCAAAGATGGGCTACAGGGCTTGGGGAAGTACAATGGTATCTCGGGTTAAGTACTTAAAATTGTTCCGGAGGTCTGTACTTAACCTGAAACTGTTCTTAACCTGAAGCACCATTTTAGCTTATGGGGCCTCCTGCTGCTGCCGTGCTGCCAGAGCACGATAACTGTTCTCATCCTGAAGCAAAGTTCTTAACCTGAAGCACTTTCTGGGTTAGCGAAGTCTGTAACCTGAAGCATATGTAACCCGAGGTACCACTGTAATGTCTGGCCAAGTCTGGCAGAAGAGATGCAGAAATAAAAATATTTCATGCAGTTGGGAGGAGAAGCATTTGTGATTACTCGCAAAAAGTCAAAAGTGAATGAAAATACAGTTTTTGTTAAACATGTAGCCTTAGTGCAGCCTGCGCAGGCTGTGGCTGATGTGAGCTGCAATCCAAAACCTAGAGGGCACCTGGCTGGTGAAGACTGCCCCCCCCCCTTTTTTAAAGGCAGAACTGGCAAGTTACCAGCTATTAAGAGGCTGTGTTGCTTTAATTGTACAAAAGGGAACAATGCACGTGAGAAAACTGCATGTGATCAAGAGCAACAATTGCAGAACACAATCTAAGCTAAAGTACCAATACTGTTAGGCGTGTTGGAGTAGTCCTGTTGCTTTTCAGAGTGGCTTAAAATGCTCTACTGTCATAATCACACTTTTCTTCAAGCATATTCTGTGCACAGCTCAGGGGCTTGATGCTAGAAGAAGGGTTGGTTGGTGTTATGGTTGTGGCATTCTGGAAAAACAATTTCACTCCGTTTCTCATATTGTTGGCAGGGAATCTGTTGCTTATGCACTCTGCCTCTTTCATAATCCTCTTGCAATCAGAGTCTGCCAAGTCAGGTACCTTTTTGCATGAAAGGGAGCTTGGTATATATGGAGTAAAATGGGGGGTGGGATTGAATGTTGCCACCCTTACAAAAAAGACATATTCTAATTTTCCTCCACGTTGAGGTTAAGAGTGGTGCTTCCGTTGGCAATATTCCTTGAATTTCTAATCCACAAATCATGCATCTACACACAAGGTTGTCTGTTTAGTTTCTGGTGGGGAAAAATGAATAGGTTTTGTCAGTCTGCTTTAATTTCGGACCTCAGCTTAATTCCTGAAGAGTAGCCATGGTTTGTTGGTAGCAAGAAAAGATAAAAAGTGTTCCAGCTCCTTAGGAACTGACAGGCCTATTGTGACATGAGCTTCAGGGCAGCGGCTTACTCTTTCAGATGTTTTTAAAAGAATTAAGATCATTCATAGCTTTGAAGTTGGCACTGAATGGATTTTAGAACATTTTAAATCAGCAGTGGAATTCTGTGTCTCGGTAACATGTGTTAGGGGATTCCATGGAATAATATATCCTAGAATGCAGTGTCTCATGGATATTGTGCAGATTGCATGGAGGAAAGAGTCTTCAGTCTTTTTTTATTTACCGTAAGAGAACTTTAGAGAAATAAGAAAAGCACCTAAACAAGCCTCAAACAAAGGGTTAGGAAGTGAAAATTCTGTTTTTGGTGATTATAGTCAGGAACCTCAAAAAATCCAGTGCCCTTTGTTTCTGTGGGTTCTACATAGAAGAGCTTCTTGGTGGATTGTGCCCAGTCAAAACCTATTTATATGCGCAAGCATTTTAAAGTTTTAAGATGGAATTAGTCTGCGTTGATTCTTTTATCTGTCTCCATGTTTGGTGAATATGCTTTGTTGTTTTTGGTATACTGTCGTTTTCATAGGTATAGATGAAGAGCAGGTAGAAGAATAATAGTAATTAGTTACTAAAACATCATCTCATTGACATAACAGTAATGTCAGTCCGTTGGGGCCAACTCTATGTGAAGTGTTGACAGGAATCAAAGTGAATCAACCAAAATATTTTCTACAGCCTGTGTACCACCTTTCACAGCTTAATGGGTTTTGGACATGACCAGCGTGGAGTGTATTTGATATAGTGACCTTGAGATGTAACCACCCCCACTCCCAGTATTCTGTTTGCAGCCTCCTGGATGATCCATCATAGAAGTCTGCAGGCCAACATTTGTTAAAGATAGCAACCTTAATTCAAAGTGAACTTAAAGTATCTGGACTCTAACCTCTTGAATATAAATCAAGTATGCTTTTCCTGCCTCGCCAAACGCAAAGACCAATATGTTGTCCCAGCTCTAATTTAGAGGGTAGAAAACATTAATGATGTGATATCTTCCCTTGTTCAAACATAGCTGATGGTTTTCCTTTTCTTCCAACAGGATCCAACAGCAGCCTCTATATCTGACAGAGACTGTGACACGAGAGAGGGAGAAACTGTAGCTATGAATTACAAACCATCCCCCCTACAAGTGAAACTAGGTAGGTTTTATGCATCTGGACATATATTGAAGGAGCTCTGTGGTTTGGGTACTTGGCTATGGCAGTTGCACATACAGTGGCACCTTGGTTCTCAAACTTAATCCGTTCCGGAAGTCCATTCCAAAACCAAAGCGTTCCAAAACTAAGGCACACTTTCCCATAGAAAGTAATGCAAAACAGATTAATCCATTCCAGACTTTTAAAAACAACCCCTAAAGCAGCAAACATGAATTTTACTATCTAATGAGACCATTGATCCATAAAATGGAAGCATTAAACAATGTACTGCAGTCACACAATCAATCAGTAGCATAACTGGGTTCTACACAGTCGCAAAAACAAAAAAAAAGAGCTGCAAAAACAAAAACGCAAAATAAATAGCAAAAACAGCATAACGCTCAAAACGGAACTGTGGCACTCAAATCGGAAGCGTAAGACTCAAAACGGAGCACGTTCAGCTTCCACAAAAAGTTCACAAACCGGAACACTTACTTCCGGGTTTGTAGTGTTTGCGTTCCAAGTTGTTTTAGTACCAAGGCGTTTAAGAACCAAGCTACCACTGTACTTTATTTCCTAGAACTTGTCTCCATTTTGTTTTCCCCTTCTCTCTCTGCCTCTCAGGGCAAATGTACACTGGCAACATACACTTGTTTCGCCATCATCTCTTTCCTTTAAAGAAACCTTGGAACTGCATGTGAGAGTGGGGGGGGGGGTAAAGAACAGAACTCTTGGTACCCACACTAAGCCGCAATTCTCAGGATTTGGGCTAGAGGAATCCATGACAATTCATCTTTGTATGAAGCCAGCATGATTTAATGGTGTGCACATACAACACTCTTTCTCCTCTCCCACATAAGAACCCTATTGGACCAAAGACCTAGTCCAGTATCCTTTCCCCCCACAGATTAGAAACCAGCAAGCAGGACAAGGGGACAATAGTCCTTCTCCTACTGCTGATCCTCAGCAACTGGTATTCAAAGGGGTAATGCCTTTGATCCTGAAGGTGGAAGCCAGCCATCATGCGCAGTAGCCATTGAAAGACACATTCTGTTAGAATTCCTGCTCCATGATTGCAGTCATGGGATTGTTGTCTTTCACATGACGGTGTATGTTTTGACTCCACAGAGTGGGAAGTGACAGAGACAGGACGTTTGTGTTACTGTGTTCCATGAAGTGGGACTATTGTCCCTTGTTCTTTCTCTTTGCTGTCTAATGCTAGAGAGAGAGGGAGCCATGTTGCAGTGCTCTGTGTGTGTTTATATGTATTTAAAGTAGATTAGCCAAAATGCTGAGTTGCTGAGGTCTGTTATGCAAACTGCGAAGACTCTGCAGATCCCTAAGTGTGCTGTTGTCTGTTGTCATCAGCCACTGTGATGTTCGGGTTAAAGAAAGCTTTTGAAGCTCCCGAACAAACGACCAGGAGGGAGAGAACATGCCAGTCGGGCATGTGTCTCTACAAGGGTCCCACTCAAGTGTAGGACAAACTCCTGACATATTCTCCATGAATCTGTCTAGTCCCCTTTTCAAACCATTCATATTTGCCATCTCCTCATTTCATGGTGAATTCCATAAAACTATATACCATGAGAAGAAGTACTATCTTTTGTCCGTCTGACTGACTGACCGACCGACCATTCAGCTTCACTGAATTACCCCAGATTCTAATATCATAGGAGTGGAAGTGGTGCCACTGATAGGAACCACCATAGGTTTTAACATTTAATTAATTTATTTCCTAAAATTTATGCACCGCTTGATTGTAAAAAAACAAACAAACCTCAATTTGGTTTACCAAAAGATAAAACACTTAAATTGATAAGAATTCACAGCCATACTGTAAAGCACCCAAAAGTACTATACTAATTTAATTTTAATACTAAAACAGATTAAAATTACCTCAATTTTCTAAGCATCTGGGAAGGCTCATCAAAACAAGAATGTTTTAAGCAGGTGCCAAAAGATACAGTTGCCAAAAGATATAGTTAAGGCGCTTGCTTGATCTCAAATAAGCAGGGCGTTCCAAAGTTCAGCTGCTACCACACTAAGCGATAGAGTTCTTACAAATGCAACCATGACCTACTATTGGAAATTGATGTACTATGCAAAAGGCATATAAATAGATATGGTGGAAAATGTTTGTCTCTAGTTGCTGTGGGTCACTGATAATATTGCAACCTTGAAGACACCTTCTTGTTTGGATGCCTTCTTCTAAAACTGGCAGTGTTGCTTGTTACCCATATCGGTAGGATTTTCCCTGTTGCCACTTCGCTGCTTCTGTTTGATCATCACCCCTGCCCCCATTTATTTCTACTGTTGTTCTGCTCTTATGCAGGCCTTCCAGTGGCCTCCCCTCTTAGGGACTGATAATTTTATGTTGTCTGTTTGCTTTGGCATTTGTGCTTATTTTGGGTGACAGGTCATTTTTAAGGATAGGCACCTTGTCATTTGTTTGGAAAGTTATATGGTAAATGGTAAATGACATAGCCTTGGGAGTTAGAGGCAAGAGGGCTCATCTGAACAGATGCAAGGCATGAAATTAATAATGGCAAGCCAATGAAAACATGTCAGAGCTGGGAGGGGACAAAAGGTATCAAAATCCTTCTATAATAACAAACGTCTTTGAAAGTCCGTTTTGTAGAGCAGCAGACTTGGGGGCGGGGAGCAATTCCCAGAACTGCACAAACTGTTTTTAATGAAGCTTATGCAATCTTAAGTAGACCTTCTGGTTTCTAATGAAATCTGTTGATTCCTGGTCTCCTCTACTGAATATCATGTGCTTAACTTGTAAAATGCATATTAGAACTCCTGTAAAAAGTGAAGATCTAGTCCTAGAAGGGAAAGGGAAAGCAGGTGAGATTTTTCAGATGTACCACCAACTCACTATGCTTAATAATTTGCATTTACACAGCATATTAACTTACATGCATTATCTCAGTAATCATTAGATGGGGAGTAGGGCGCTGTGGGTTAAACCACATGCCGATCAGAAGGTCGGCGGTTCGAATCCCCACGACGGGGTGAGCTCCCGTTGCTCGGTCCCTGCTCCTGCCAACCTAGCAGTTCGAAAACACGTGAAAGTGCAAGTACATAAATAGGTACCGCTCTGGCAGGAAGGTAAATGGCGTTTCCGTGCGCTGCTCTGGTTCGCCAGAAGCGGCTTAGTCATGCTGGCCACATGACCCGGAAAGCTGTACACCGGCTCCCTCGGCCAATAAAGCGAGATGAGCGCCACAACCCCAGAGTCGGCCATGACTGGACCTAATCGTCAGGGGGTCCTTTACCTTTAGGGAACCTCCAGATGTTGTTGGACTGCAGCTGCTATCAGCCCCAGCCAGCATGGCCAGAGGTTGAGTTGTCGCCCAGCAGCTTTTGGAAAGCCACAGATACTTCATTCCTGCCTTAGCACAATCCTGTGTAAGGTTCAGCATTATTTGTATGTTGCAACTCTGGGATTTAGGCGGAAAGTGTGATTTGCCTAAGGCTACCACATGAGTTTGATTTGAACTGAGGGTTCCAGGTTGGCAGCTCTGTCTCTTGTAGCATTTAGATTCCGCGCCCCCCCCCCACGCCTCCCAGTGTGGAGCATGACTTTCACTCCTTTAAGTATGGGAAATCCATAGTTTAATGGAAGATCAAGAAATGCCACTATGCCCCACCCCCGAGGTTTCAACGGAACAACACCACGATATTTTTTTTATATCTTGCAGGATGAGTTGAGTCACCCCAAGTAATTGTGAGGCCTCCAGTGCTGAATTGCAACAAGCTTGTCTTGTGCTAACATTGGAACACTAAAGTATTATGCATTAGGGACTGTAAACCAAAATTCCTTCTCTTGACTGTGTTATCTGCACTACAGCTACTTTAAAAGTGCTTTGATGGTCTACACAGTGTGAGTAAAGTACCTCTTTTAGTGGTGATGGTCATATCAGAACATGAGCTGGAAAGCTGCAACTAAATGTGTATGTACATTGCAAGAAATTAATATTACTAAAGCCTGGTCTGTTCGGTGTGTCCTTCATTTCCACGTGTCACCAGGAACTGTGTTAACATGTGAAAACCTTAAAGCCATACAGTCTAGAAACATATTTGTTTCAAAATGAAAGCCAAAGTTCACACATTTCAAGCAGATAGTTGTGCACTGAGCTGTCCGGTTCAGAATTGTGTAGGCACATAATTCCTCTTCCCTCCCATGAAGTGGTTGTGTTAACTCCAGGCTTCAATGACCTCAGGTTAATGGATTGTCTCTGCTTTTCAGAGGCTGTCTTTGTGGATGTCAAAGGAATGATATGTTTGGGGAAGTAGAAAGGAGGCGGCAGAGACTGACTTGCACATGTCATGTGGTGGTCTTGTCTATTGAATGGTATTGATCCATCAGGGGTACTAAATTGCTCTGCTGACTGGAAGAGGAAATAAGGGAAGGAAATACTAATCATTGTCCATTCAGAAGGTGACACAGTTCCAGCATTCAAGATAATGGCCTCATGTTCATGTCTTGACAGTTTGAAATCTTGATTGATGCACCCCTGACTTGGGAAAGGGAATGTGCACCCTCCTCCCTGCATCTCCCAGTTTCCCAGACCAAATGCTATTTTTCCTCAAGAGTACCTATGCGTTTGGTCATTATGGGAAATAGAATAACCACCACAACTGTATCAAAGAGCAGGTATTTGAGCATTGCTATGAACCCACCGACCCCCACTCCCCCAAAAACTCCATGAAATGCTAATAACAAGAAAAACCTCCGGCCAGTGGCCCATCTAGTCCAGCATCCTGTGCTCACTGACCAACCAGGTGCCAATGGGAAGCTAGCAAGCAGGACCTGATTTTACAGCAGCATTTTCCCCACAAGACATTCCCAGCAACTGGGATTTAGACATGGAGGCAGAGCATAGCCATCATGGCTAGTAGGCATTGATAGTCTTTTACTCCATAATTTTTGTCTAATCCCTTTTCAAAGGCATTCAGGTTGGTGGTTAAATAATGCCTTTGAACAGCCAGAGTAAAGTTCAGAAGTGGATTTGATAGCATAAGAAACATGTAATGGGCCATCTGGTAACAAAAATGTGAAACATCAGGAAAATCAGCCTGCTTACTGTATTTGAAGATTAAAAAAGGTAAAGGGACCCCTGACCATTAGGTCCAGTTGCAGACGACTCTGGGGTTGGGGCGCTCATCTCGCTTTACTGGCCGAGGGAGCCAGCGTACAGCTTCTAGGTCATGTGGCCAGCATGACTAAGCCGCTTCTGGCGAACCAAAGCAGCGTACTGAAACGCCGTTTACCTTTCCATCGACGCAGTACCTATTTATCTACTTGCACCTTGACGTGATTTCGAACTGCTAGGTTGGCAGGAGCAGAGACCGAGCAACGGGAGCTCACCCCGTTGTGGGGATTCGAACCACCGACCTTCTGATCGGCAAGCCCTAGGCTCTGTGGCTTAACCCACAGCGCCACCCACGTCCCTATTTGAAGATTAGGCAACCACTGTATCACCAAACTTAAAAAAGACACTGGGGAATTGCAGGCGTCTCTACATGATATCTGCGCTCAGTGAATTGCACTAGTAAAGCTAGATTACAGATCGCCTTACAAATATGTAACTGTCTAAACAAGAATCGAAGAAAGGTAAGAAGACTATCTTCACAGTGGTGGGAAGTGAACAATTACACACACACCCATTTTCATCCCCTTTGGGATTGCTGGATTCTGCTTATAAATCATCTGGAGTTAGATTGGGCAGTAAAATAGTAAAGTTTTTGCTGGCATGAATTAAGTATGCCAAAACCTTGAAAAAGACACAAAGAAGGGGGCAAAATACACTGGTACATACAATATCTGGATATGCTGTGGACATATTCAGAATTTTTATGAAATTCAGTTTTCCAGGGTCAACGTCAGGTCCCCCATAAGGCATAGTGAGGCAGCTGCCTCAGGCAGTGGTATGTTGGAGGACAGAGCTATGTGCCCTTTGCCACCTCTACTTCACATTAATGCACAACGTATGGAATTTGCTGCCATGTGATCAGCACTGCCTTTGATAGCTTTCAGAAGGAGTCAGACATATTTGTGGAGAATAGGCAATATCTGCAGCTATTAGTCACGAGAGCTAAATGGAACGTTTTAGAGTTGGCATAAGTGGAACCTGCAACATAATACTGCTGTGTCGAGTGCTGGTGTTCAGAACTCAGCCGTTCCATCCAGTTCCGCCCCAGCCCACTCTCCCCCTCCCATCTCTGACCCAGTTTCCAGCCCTCCCCGCCCCCCACCCAGCAGTGGGTCAGCATTCCATAGCACTGAGTGTGCTCCATCCTTGTTAGGCTGTTTTGGTTTCTACTTTTCTTTTTCTGAATAAATGACTGGAAAAATCAATGCCATTTGTGTGGTATCTCTTGTTGATTTCTTGAGTACTGAAATTTCCCTAGCATCTTCCGTAATGGGGCAATTAATTCTGATTAGCTATTTTTGGGAGCAGGCTTTCTGGGTGGATTCTTCTGAAGGATGCTGTAATTTACCTGCTTGGCTTCTAGCTCCTGTCTCTAAAGCTGCAGCTCTCCTTCTCCTCAGAATTAAACAGGGACAGTTCTCTTCCATTAAGGGACTCTAATTCCCCTTTAACCCTTTCTCTTCCTTTACGGCAGAGAATTAAGTATCTGTAGAAGCCAGAATGCTACCCCATCAACGAAAAGTGCTATCTCTCGTGGGTGGACTAGACGTGAAAGGAACAAATTTAGGGTTCCCTATGTTGCTTAGGGCTTTATACTGTGTACATTCTTAGATTAGAAGTGGGGGATTTGTGGCCCTCCTGATGTTGCTAGACTGCAACGTCCAGTATCCCTTACTGTTGGTTATGCTGGGAGCTGAATTTCCACGATATTTGGAGGCCCTGACTTACAGCTTCTCTGCTCCAGTTCATAGAAGCAACCTGCTTGCTTCCTCCTCAAAAGAGCCTGTGCTGTCCCTGGAAGCAGTTCCCACAGCCCTGAGCAGTGAAGCAGAAATCCAATTTTAGCATCTTTTGTCCTGTTTCTTACTTTATTACCTCCATAGGCTTGTTCAGACATCAATCATGCTTGCATACAAGATGCTGAAAGCACTAACCTGTGGCAGTGCTCCATGTTGAATAGGAAATTATGGAAAACCTTAAATTTATTTATTTTATTGAATTTATTGAATTTATATACCGCCCTATACCCGGAGGTCCCTGAGGGTTGTTGTTATTTATTTTTTGAATACAACGTACCTGGCACAATTGCTTAAGTTTCACAAGGCTCAGGAACTTGTCCCTTGTATATGAAGCCTCTGACGTGCTCCTACCAGCCTTCTTTGCACATCATGATAATGTGCTTCTCCCTTAGTGCTCAGGTCCCCGGACTGAACCCGGACCATGGTTTGCTTTTGTTCCAAACAAACCACAAGGAGTAAGCCAGAAGTAAACAAAGAACAAATATTTGGACCCAGATGGCATGTCATAATATGGCTTATTTGAGCTACACAGGAGCCACACAGACTGGGGGAGCTGTGCAGGGACCCAAGTGGCACATTCCCAATTGTATCATGGTTTTGTGGTGAATGAACCAGCCCACTGAAACAACCTGTGTTTAATTGTACTGTCAGAAAGAGATGGGAACGTTCTGTCCTACTCGGAGCTCCTCTTCTCCCCACTCCCAATCCAACAGTCAATTTCCTTGGTATCTCCTTGCCTTCATGACAAGAGTAACCACCCACAGCTACCAAATATTCCCAAGCAAGGCAACAAAGCCAACCTTTCTGCCTCCATTGCATCCCTATTATACAATGTGGCTTGACAAAAGCTCCAAGGGCCATATAGGGAGACCTGGAGGGCCACATTGGGCCCTTGAGCTTAAGGTCACCCACCCCTACTCTCCTGTTGCTTTAATTTATATTCCACAGTGAATGGTTCACAGAGTGACTCACAGGAAATCTCAAAATACAGCAGCTTAAGCAAGATGTCTGTGTGAGCAGGCGTGAGCTCATACTAAAACCCAGGCACCTGCGAGCTTGCACTTTGTGCTGTTGTCTTTTGTTCATGCACTCTGGTGCGGAGTTCAGCCTTCATGTGACATAGTTTAGGCCTTTTAACTCTCCCGCATCTCCATTTATTTTGGTTTTTAGGCAGCAAATCCTTCCTGACCCAAGGGAGGTTGTGGGAGAGCCTGGCTTTCTGAAGAGGCCTCAGCTCTTGTGGACCTTCAAGCACCATCATCATAGTGTTTAAATGCTACTCCTTGTGTGAAAATGTGTTGCCGTATGCCATCCCCTTCATGGATCACTGCCTTGCCGTGGCGAAGGGGCTTGAAGAACTCAGAGAAGCTATGAACTATGCCGAGCAGGGCACCCAAGATGAACAGGTCATAGTGGAGAGTTTTGACCAAACGTGATCCACCTGGAGGAGGAACCGGCAAGCCACTCCAGTATCCCTGCCAAGAAAACTCCATGGACAAAGACAACAGGCATATAAAAGTTATGACGCTGGAAGATGAGCCCCTAAGGTCGGAAGGCGTCCAACATGCTACTGGGGAAGAGCGGAGGGCAAGTACAAGTAGATCCAGAGCTGATGAAGCGGCTGGGCCAAAGCCGAAAGGACGCTCAGTTGCGGATATGCCTGGAAGCGAAAGGAAAGTCCAATGCTGTAAAGAAAATATTGCATAGGAACCTGTCATGACTAGTAGTCATCGATAACCTTACGCTCCATGAATGTGTCTTAATTCTTTTTTAAAAGCTGCCTAAGTTATTTGATTTTGTACCAAGTGCTGAGAGAATGTTGTTCTTCCAAGGTGATATTTTGGTCCGTAATCTTGGATTCTCCAGTAGCAGGTAAACTTGTTAAGATTTCACTTCCACTTCTTTAAAAAGGTCACCTGCCCTAAAGAAGATTAATTTTCGTAGCAAACGTAGCCTTTTCCCTCAGGACCCCCTTGTGAATCCCCTGGGCTGACATTCATTTTCCTTTCATTAGAAAGTGAAACTGAAAATTAGATCCTGGATTGCATTTCCTACAAAAGCCTGGGCTGAGAGAATGAGCTTTTGGATTAATGCCTAGTCTTTCACCCCTGGAGGCCTGGAGCAGGCTTCTTGTTAATGGGTGACTTGTGGTGTTCACCACCACCCTTCTCCTCTCCCCTACCCCATTCCTTTGGGAGTGATTGCCTGCATTGTGTGAAGAAAAGACTGGTGGGCATATTGCTACAAATGATACCCCCTCCCCAAAAAAGATTGGTGTGAGTTTTGCATGTAGTGTCTCAAGGACACCCAAGGACATATTCACATCAAGCTCTTATTTTTAGGGGTTCTGACTTCATTACCATCTATGAAAAGAGGATAGGACACAGAGTTCTGGCATCCTCACCACACACAGCACCTACAGGGTGACATATCTCCCAATAATGCACTGGATATCCCTGCCTCATACTAGTGCTTTAACAGCACATGAAATTTCAGTACTTAATTCCTGATGGCGTGTGGTTTAACTGCAGCATATCTTCTGCGAGCATGCTAGGAACTCTGTAACGTAAGCTGCTTACTGCCTGATTCCCCTCTTTCACATCCTTGAAAAAGGGTTCATAAACACAATTGAAACAAAGCAGAGACGCTGGTGGTAGGAGGTTTAGCTGATCATGTAAATTATATTTGGAGTGTTTTGGTTGGGGTTGCACTCCCCCATCGGGATTAAGTTCAGAGCTAATGGCTGCTTCAAGACCCAGCTTCTGTTCCGGATGCCGGTGGAGTCTGTGGCACAGAGCACTTTTTACCAGCTGTGATGTACTAGCTGCTTTTGATCTTGGACAGGTTGATCTTGCCACTGTTATTCGTCCTTTGGTAATATCTGGGTTGGATTGCTGCCTTTGAAAAGTCTTCAGAAATATCATCTGGGGGGCTGGATCATTTTATGTGTGCTACAAGCAAGAGTGTGCAAAGGATCAATGCTTCGTGTATGTTCACTCCCCTTCCCCTTCACTAGGGCCCCCAAATCTACCTAGGACGGGAAAAGGAGGGAGGCGGCCTCTAGCTTCTCTGTGGACAATCATCTTCCTATCAAGTTGGGCACAAGACCAAGTGTCCCAGCATGCCTGTCAATATCGTTATGCTAATTGTGTCCATTTTGATCAAAGTGGATGTAATTAGAGTCACGTTCTTGCAATACTTTTGGAATAAATGATTCATAAACCGCTCTGCATCTAACAAGAGAAGAGAGAGTAACGTCTTTCCTGGGATCTCAAAAAATGAGATGGCATCATGTCGTGTGGCCACCTGCCACCAGCCACCAAGCCAAGAAGAGGGATGTTAATGGCCAGCAGACTCACTGGGTGCTTACTATTGAGGACACAGTCTCATCGCTTGTAGATGGGATAGCCTTCCCCTAATATAAGAACTGCACCAAGGTTCTATTGCAGTACGAATAGACGCATGCACACAAAACCCAGTACTGTTTAGGGAAGCTTTTAATGTTTGATGGATTACTGTATTTTAATATTTTGTTGAAAGCTGCCCAGAGTGACTGGGGAAGCCCAGCCAGATGGGTGGGGTAATAATAATAATAATAATAATAATAATAATAATAATAATAATAATATTACTGCAGTTGGGCAGGAGGGGGAGCTGGTGAAGGGGTGCCCGCGATAGAGCTGATCCTTTAAGGATGTAGCCTGCCTGACACAATCTCTTTCTAGGCAGACTCTTAGAACCTGCTACAGGTGAGCCAGTGGCCTGACTGCAGTTGCCCCTTTAATTTGGCACTGCCTTCCAGAGAACAGAGAGGCAGCACTCTTTCTTTTTGTGTGAAGGGGCAGAGCTGTGCTCAAGCTGGAACCCAACGGGACTGGTGATTAGGCCTGCTCTGCTGCTTCACCACTCGCTGCTGGAGAAGGCAGAGAGAGTTGCTGGAGCAGCTTGGTGGTGTCCCATTCGACTTCCCCTTTCCCCACAGGAGACTCAGCACATACAGATCAAGAGAAGTCTCAAACTGGTATCCTCCTGTATCCTCCAAGAGCTTCTCCCCTGTTTTCCAGAGGGCATTTGTCAAAAGGGCAGTGCATCTTTTTGCTCCTGTGAAATCAGAGCCATGATGTCAGCAGCCTACAGTGGTTGAGTGTGGGACATGTTCTCTGAACTGGGAGGACAAAGCATGTTTTTCTTGACATCATGTGCCCTTTAAATAAGCACACAAGGGCTGTGTCTGCTGTCTCAGGCAGAGATAAAAGCTGCATCCATGGAGGTCTTGGCAGACTTAGGATATCGTTTATTCATGCTTGTAAGGCATTTGTGGATATAATTAAAGAGAGCCTGGGCAAGGGGTGAGGCATTGAGTGATGGGTTTTGTAGCCATTTCACTGCTGAGAGCCTGCTTTTATATACACTGGGAACAATTCGGAGAGAACTATTAATGCTTAAGGCTCATCAGTCTAAGCACAAAACTTTCTTTGAATTGTAACCGTGATTTATCAACATAGGCTTTAGAAATGTCATTTTCAAAGTTCTGTTTTTGATATGTTTGTTTTGATGCTGAGAATAAAAGAAGCGTTGACTCTCTTTATTCAGAGTAGAAATGAAGATGCTGAGACCAAAGTGTTGTGTCCAAATCAATTTTTTAAAACTGCTAGATCAAGAGCGTGGTGTAGCTTGATAAACAGCTTTAACCCCTTTTAGGAACTCTTAATTGTTTTGGAGAGAAAGTAAGAAGCCTCATGGGTGCTGTTTAGAATTGGCTTCTTTCAGCAGGTTAACTGAAGTGATAAAAAGCAATAAGAACCTTGAAGAAAAATGGAACAACATAATTTCCCTAAATACCAATCTATTGATCTGGTTGCTCTGATGTGCACAAATAGAGTTTTTTAATTTCTTCTTGGGAAACTTAACCTTATTGGCTTTTTCAGAAAGTGACTTTGCTGCTGCAGTCTCCCAACTTTTTAGGATAGGCTATCCTGAAAAGGAAAATATTCCCCCATTTGGTCCTAGCTAATTGAGGGGTGGAGCAGAATGCAACAGCAGACTCTTCAGGCAGCTCATCCCCATCCCTTCATTTGCTTCCCCCCACAAATGATTCTCAAAGCAGCTCATAGCAATAAGAACTACACATCACAACAGCATCAGCAGTCAGTTGGCAGAGTGCTGCCTTGGGTGTGTCTTTGGAGAAGCAGGTTGGGAAACATTAAGAATTATGTGCTGTTAGGCAAGAAAGAGCAGCTGTATGTTGGGTCCCATGTGCTTTTATTTATTTATTAAAATTCTATACTGCCCTTCACCTGGGATCACAAAAAAATACATAGCATCGTAACAAACAAAAACAATACCCCCTCCATCCCAAACTTGACTTGTGCAGTCACATACCAGTTCCTTAGTCAGTTGTAGTAATGCTGTGCTCCACACAAGGGACTGAGCAGGAGTCATTCTTAGTTGGCTCAGTCCTGTCCTATCATGCCAGTGTGTCCAGAACAGAGTTTAGGGTGGGGCTATGCAAACGAGAGCAGGTTTGGTTTTGAGTTTAGGGTGGGACTATGCAGTTCAAAAGCACCCTTAAGTGCAAGTAGATAAATAGGTACCGCTTTATAGCGGGAAGGTAAACAGCGTTTACGTGTGCGGCGCTGGTGCTGGCTCGCCAGCTGCAGCTTCTTCACACTGGCCACATGAACCGGAAGTGTCTTCGGACAGCGCTGGCTCCCAGCCTCTTAAGCGAGATGAGTGCGCAACCCTAGAGTCGGACACCCTAGAGCGCAACCCTAGAGTCGGACTCTAGGGTGAGCTCCCGTTGCTCGGTCCCTGCTCCTGCCAACCTAGCAGTTTGAAAGCACATCAAAGTGCAAGTAGATAAATAGGTACCGCTCCAGTGGGAAGGGAAATGGCGTTTCCATGCACTACCCTGGTTCGCCAGAAGCGGCTTAGTCCTGCTGGCCACATGACCCAGAAGTTGTACGCCAGCTCCCTCAGCCAGTAAAGCGAGATGAGCGACGCAACCCCAGAGTCGGTCCTGACTGGACCTAATGGTTAGGGGTCCCTTTACCTTTATGCAGATGAGAGCAGGCTTGGTTTTGAGTTTCGGATGGAATTATGCAAATGAGAGTGAGACTTGGTTTTGTGTAAATGCAAGTTTTAAGTATCCCTAAGCAACAGATGGGACGCGGGTGGCGTTGTGGGTAAAACCTCACCGCCTAGGACTTGCCGATCTTCAGGTCGGCGGTTCGAATCCCCGCGGCGGGGTGTGCTCCCACTGCTCAGTCCCAGCGCCTGCCAACCTAGCAGTTTGAAAGCACCCCCGGGTGCAAGTAGATAAATAGGGACCACTTACTAGCGGGAAGGTAAACGGCGTTTCCGTGTGCTGCGCTGGCTTGCCAGATGCAGCTTGTCGCGCTGGCCACGTGACCCGGAAGTGTCTTCGGACAGCGCTGGCCCCCGGCCTCTTAAGTGAGATGGGCGCACAACCCTAGAGTCGGACACAACTGGCCCATACGGGCAGGGGTACCTTTACCTTTACCTTTTTAAGCAGCAGATGGTCCTCCTCACCTATGGGAAAGAGGAAACCGTCATCTAGGAGCCACTGCAATAGGAAGGGCAAAGCCTGCTGTCCCCCTATCCCCCAACACTGAATGACTTAGGAAGGGGCTGTTGAAGTGAGTTTTGGCACAGTGCATGAACTCCCCCCCCCCCAATTGTCATAATGATGGGCATAGTACCAGGCCAAACAACATGTGAGGTGGTAGTTGTATTTTAATCCAATTTCCCCCTTCCCTGCTATGTTTGCTATTTGTTTTCCTTTGGAAGGCATGGAGGTTATAATTGTTGGCCTGATAATCTTATAACCAGGCTGAGCTATATTGATGAGATAACTTTCTTATCTGTGCAGAGCTCAGACACACACGCACCCGGCTGCCTCCTGGGTGTGAGGCAGGGAGGGAGCAAATGTTCTGCTCCAGGCGGGAGATGAGATAGAAGATGCCTTCCATTTGAAATTTATTTCCATTTAGTCTTTGTTAGGCAAAGTGACTAGCTGGGATTCTGAATGGAGGAATGTGGATGGGTGTTCAGTTGTGGTTGAATAGTATAGCATTATTAGTTTTTTGTTTGGCTACATATTGTATTGCATTTGAGTTCTGTTTTGTACACTGATAGTCATTTGAATGTAAAGCAAATAATATAATATAGCTTTGTAGGAAGCGATTAAAGCATTTCCTAAATAAAAATAAGTCAAGTAAGTTGCTCTGAACTTAGTCGGTACGTAGATCAGTGAGGAATTAAGTCTGGCAAGCTGCCTCATCATCATGGTTGCTCTTGCTTCAGCTAGAAGGGGAAACTGTCTCTTATAGTATGTAACCGGGGTAGGGGGTACAGGCATGACTGGCAGCACAATTTGGATGCAGTTCTTGCCAACACAAATCACTTTACTTCACTGACTGCCATCCCTTTTATGGCAGGGCATAATGAAGGGTACTCTTCTCGCAGGGCTGACCCTCCTGCATCATGCTAAAAAAACTAAATGCTGTGCTTCTCCTCTGAGTGAAAGGCTTTAAGCTGCCAACAAAAGAACATAGCAGGTCAGGAAACAACCGTGGCCTTTCGCCGTCCTTTTCCTGATGTTGAATTGCAGACAAGCGCAAGGCTTTGTAATTCCCTGAAGGCCTTGCATTGCCCTTCCTTTCACCTCCTTATTAACAAGCCACGCAGAACTGTGAGAACAGGATGCTTTCTCTCTGTGTGTCTCAAACCAACCCTCTCTTTTGGTTTACCATTCTGTTTTCATCTGCTTGCATGGCACTTACAAATTCTTCATATGTCGCATTTGTTTGGAGCAAAACTTTACAATGCTGTGTGTTGAGCTGTCAGTCAAATGAAATGATGTGCTATTGTGTGAAAATTACCTAAGAATCCATGTTGCTTTTGTAAGGTGTGTTAACTCTGCGTCGGATGTGTCGCATGTGACAACGCTTCCTTGAGACCGACACGGAAACAGCCTTGATAGATCGAGACCTTACAATTATTTCTCTTTTCAAGTATTTTTTATTATAATGTAGCTCACAAATACAGATTAATATAATACACTAAAGCAACCAACACCAGTAGAAGTAGTGCTGTTCGGCAGGTGTCCCTGACCTTTTTTTAAAAAAAGGAAGTCTCTAGCCCTCCTAGAAAGTAAGGTATAGGGCAAAATGTGCAGGTACCTCCTAAGCAATTTCTATGTTCCTGTTGCTATAGACCAGGGATGTCCAACAGATTGATTGCGATCTACTGGTAGATTCCTGCGATGTTTTTGTTGATCGTGGTCGATCCCTGGTCCCCTTCTGGCCCCGCACTCCATTGTTGGAGAATGGAATATGGAGTTTACAAACCGAGGCTGTTTTTCCCCCAGCGATCCTTTTGTTGCTGTTTCTCTTTCTCCCCAAAATACTTAAAAAATGTGGCATTCCCTCTCCCTAAAATAAGCAAAGCAACTTGCAACTTCATCTTCCCCCTTCTCTAAAAAAACCTCAGCTGTGACCTTAACCCCCAATAAATAAAAGGTGGCTTTTCCCCTCCGTAAAAAAAGCTCAGCAACTTTGACCTGAACCCCTAAAAAACGGGGGTAGATCACTGCCAGTTTTTAATTCTGTGAGTAGATCGCAGTCTCTTGGAAGTTGGCCACCCCTGCTATAGACAGCAACAACGTGTGGGGGTAAGTAAAATCAATTTCAGGTATTTTCCTCCAGCCCAGGACCAGCAGTGCAGGGCTAACCTCTCATGGAGGTTATGAAATGTATCCTACCACCTCTGAAATGACCCTTGGAATTATTAAAGTAAGCCCGTAACTTACATGGAGGTTATGTCCCGGAACTTATGCCTAAAGCCAGAATCATGTCGATTCAAAACTCTTTGGGTTCAATGGCAGGCAGGGTTGCCAAAGTCCCCAGTTCCTTTCCATCCCCCTTCTAAGTTTATAAAGCTGAATGAACACACATTAAATGTGCATAAGTTGCGGGTTTACTGTATTTCGCAAATAGTGAAATGCACCATTTCTGTTCTGCGTGTCAAAGCAAAGCTTTTGTTTGGTCACACTGGAGCCCACATCCAAGCAACAAAAATCATAAGACCCTTTTCCTTTGAGATTGCAAGCATCCTTTGTTTCCTTGCCCACCAAGAATGTGGAAGTGGTAGGATGATTTTCAGAGAACGGGATTGATAGTCTGTGGCTAACCTTGCTTTAATTAATCAGCGTCAAAGGAGAAGCAGCCTCGCTAACTTGGATGTTAATGTCTGCCTTCCTTCTGCAGAGAAACAGAGGGAGCTGGCTCGTAAGGGGTCCCTGAAAAATGGAAACATGGGGAGCCCAGTTAACCAACAGCCCAAGAAGAACAATGTGATGGCACGAACAAGGTAGACCACTTCACAATATTCAAGTGCTTAATTTGTAAACCATACCAGTGGACTTCAGTTTGGGTAGGCATGTCCTTTTGTTCATGCAGAACTCTTTTGGGAGTAGAGTTTTGTCAATAGCCACTAGCTTAGAAAATGGGTTAAACGACTCCATAGTTCTGCTTGAGTTAAGAGGTAAATCAGCACCTGCTGATATAATTGTGTCTGCCTGGGAAAGAGATCAATTGTGTAGCTTTTCCCTAGTATAGGTAAGAGCTACAAGTGAGAAAGCTGCAAAATGTCCAGCCTTTTGAAGCAGATTTCAGCTCCACAAGGATGGGAAAATATTACCGAAAAGGGTTTCCTGTTCCACTACAAAGGTCAAATTAATTTAGCAATTTAAGGGCAATGTTAATTCCAATTATGCTGTTGTGATTGTCACTGAATGTCAGATATTGCATTTCATTGCCATTTGACCCCACTGTTTACACACCCCACAACTGTGTTTTTATGAGGGGGAGGAAGGGAGGAGACACACACACACACACACACACACACACACACAGACACACTGTGGGCAACAACTTTGTGTACCTGACGATGTGGATTATAGTCCATGAAAGCTAATGCCATAATACATTTTTTGAGGTACTCTTTTTGTTCCAAAGTGTTTACAACAATGTGAAGGTTTGGGAAGAATTTTGAAGTGTGAGCATCTTCTTCAGTCATGGAAGCTCCTTTGTGGTAGTTTGTTTTTTGTTTTGTTTTTTACAAAATTCTAAGACAGCTTAGAATTCAGAAAACCAAACAGTACTAAAATACTATGTTTAAAAATAAAATGAACAGATAACACCATTGGAGTTAACTAGTTTTAAACGTCTAGATATTAAGAAAAATATTGATGTGATACATTATTCTTTTTGTAAACTGCTTTAAAGGTGTTTGGGTTTTTTTTACAGTCAAGTGGTATATAAATTTTATGGAATAAATAAATCCTGGAAGGCTCCAGTAGGCGAGCCTTCTGGAGAAAACATTCCATAAGTGGGGAGCAAACAAAGATCTTATCAGTCAGGTTCATAGAGGAGGCAGTTCGTCAAATATACAGCTTCCAAACCTAAGAGAGTACCAGATTACAGTAGTCTAATCTTGATGCCTTGAGGGTTACTCAGATTGTAGTTGGAAACAGGGGGCTATGTACTACTCACACCAGTCTCCCCTGTATTCTGTAAGGTATCTGGATTCACTAGAGCTGACCATATTTGCCAGATGTTTCATGCTTCCTTTTACAGCATCCCTAGAACTAGATTTCTCTCAGCAGCTTCTACCTAATCTCCACATCCTGCCATACTAGGTCCTCTGATATTCTGAAACTAAAGGAACAGCTTCACACACCCTTGCTCCTTGCTGAACTTCTGCTTTCAATGTTTACATGGTGACATGTATAATGTTTTCTTTTTAATTTCAGGCTGGTTGTTCCCAATAAAGGCTATTCCTCATTAGACCAGAGTCCTGATGAAAAGCCATTGGTAGCACTGGACACAGACAGGTATAGATTCAGATGATTGCAGTAAAATACAGTTGTTCTTTTAGAAATCTCCTGAGAACCTTTTCCTATTTTACATACCACTGTGATCAAATCAAATTTGCCCGGCCAGCATGGCAAAGTTTCTCAGTCTCCAGAGCTAAAACATGGAATTTTATTTATTGTCTGTATTTCACAGGAGGGATTCAGTTGCCTATTGGGAAATTAAATCCAGTTTAAGTGGGTTAAAATGCTTGTCTCCCTAACACAACAAATCCATTTGCAAAAAGAGCCTGACTTCTTGCGGATAGCAAAATGAAGTCAAAATGCATTGAACAGTGTGGAATAAAAGAATGATTAACGGGGAGACCCCATAAGTAAATCAGGATGCATGCTCATTGTTGTATAATTTCCCTGCAAAAAAAATGTGGGTGGTCATTAAAAACCAGGTTGTAATCTAATTTCCACATGAGCGTTGTGCAAGTAGCTCTGGAGGAATGCTCAATAAACAGGTCCTCTGGAGGTGCCCAAATTTCTGGGGGAGGCCTGCCAGTAGCCACTCCTAGACTCAGGCACAGTGTACCTTCTGAATGAGTGTCAGGTGTGAGGAACAACAAGAGAAGAAAGGCATCACCTGGCATGCCTTGCTTGAGTGCTCCCTGGAGGCATCTGGGTGGTCACTCTTGGAAGCAGGTGCTGCTGTTGGTGGATCCTGCAAATCTGCCTTCATGTTCACTCTGTGAACAAGAGTGATGTGGTCAGTGAGCTCTGGAGGGTCCCTCTCACTCACTGAGTCCTCTTTCCTCATTGCGCTTTTTCTTCCTCTGCAGTGATGACGACTTTGACATGTCCAGATATTCCTCCTCGGGATATTCTTCAGCTGAGGTGAGTTCCTGTGCCTTCAATTCATTCCCCTTAGTAAGATTTAGAAATATTTTTCTCTTTCCCGAAGGGACGCAAATTTCTGACTGCTGTTTTGACAAAGGCAGTATCCCTTAGTGGTGGTTTTCTTTCGCTGAAGCAACCAACCCACTGAAGCAACCAATTCTGCAGCCCAAATCCAGAGAGTGGCCTGAGAAGACCTTTTATAGAGTTTTATCACAGAAGTGAAAGAAGCCTAAGGCCAACACCTTGATGTAGCTCATTCAAATCTCAGGTGTTACCAAAAATGTTATTGTCAGACTACCGTATTTTTCGCTCTAAAAGACACACTTTTTCCCTCCTAAAAAGTAAGGGGAAATGTGTGTGCGTTTTATGGAGCGAATGCAGGCACTGCGCAGCGCTCCCTCTCGCTGTTCTAGCTTCTGGCTTAGCTGCGCAAAGCCTCCACAGGGCAGTGGGATGAAGGCACCCCTCTGCCCTGCGGAGGCTTCACGGGCTATCCCAGAAGCCAGAACAGCTCCACACACTCTTTAAAGGGAGCAGCCATCACTAACAGGCTATCCTTCTCCCACCTTGTAGAAAAGCCTGCTTTAAAGAGCGCACGGCTCTTGGCTGGCTTTTGCGGGAGGTGGGGGGAAGGGACAGAGGGCAGCTTAGCCGCCCGCAGCCTCTTCTGGGCGGGGGGGGGGCCCTTCATCCCGCTGCCCGGGAGAGGCTTCGGCGGCTATCCCAGAAGCCTGAACAGCAAGAGGCTATCCCAGAAGCCAGATCCCTCTTGCTGTTCTGGCTTCTGGGATTCAGAATATTTTTTTCTTGTTTTCCTCCTCCAAAACATAGTTGCGTCTTATGGTCTGGTGCGTCTTATAGAGCAAAAAATACGGTATTTCACAACTTGCCTGAACAGCAAGAGGCTATCCCAGAAACCAGATCCCTCTTGCTGTTCTGGCTTCTGGGATTCAGAATATTTTTTTTCTTGTTTTCCTCCCCCCAAAACTAGGTGTGTCTTATCATCTGGTGTGTCCTATGTCTTGTACTCTTGTATCCAAAGTAGACAAGTGACACATCAGCTCAATGTTTTCCGCTTGCAAATGGGAATTCCACCATCACATGCCCGCTAAATCTGCTCTAGTGATTCCTCCAAGCCTCTGGAGCAGTTCTGAGGAAGACTCAGGGTGCACGCTGGGGGTGAGGGTGTCCCACCGCATAAGTGAAAATCCTTGTGCTAATGGGGCATGTTAGTTGGATTACACACACAAACCCAAAGCAGAGTTGGTAATAAAAATGAGTAACTGTCAATGAAACTTTGGCAACCATGCTTAAATTTCAAGTAAAAAGTAAGTTAGGAGGCCTGTAATGATGATAATAATTTTGTTACTTAGACCCCACCCATCTGGCTGGGTTTCCCCAGCCACTTTGGGCGGCTCCCAGAAGAACAATACAAACACCATAAAACATCAAACATCAAAAACCTCCCCAAACAGAGCTGCTTTCAGATGTCTTCTAAAAGTCAGGAAGTTGTTTCTTTCTTTGACATGTGAAGGGACATCAGTAAGTCATGTTCCATATCCATTTGGTTCTCTGGTAGCAGGGCTGGGAAAGATCTTTGCACCAGTAATTTCAACCTCACCTGGTTAGGCCCTCCGGCAGAAGGATTTCCTTCTCCGAATTGGAGAAGCTGTGAATTGAACTTGACATCTTGTGCAGAGCTGTGGCTTCCCTCTTAGCACTTGTCTCTTTCAAAATGGACCAGGCCATTGCCGTTCAGCCATGTTGGGTATGGGAGATGATGTTGGACTGTCAGTTCCTTGACTCGTTGACTCTTTGTCTGCAGCAGATCAACCAGGACTTGAACATCCAGCTGCTAAAGGATGGCTACCGGTTAGATGAGATCCCAGATGACGAGGACCTCGACCTCATCCCTCCGAAGTCGGTCAACCCCACTTGCATGTGCTGTCAAGCCACCTCCTCCACTGCCTGCCACATCCAGTAATGAGGGAAGCCTGGCAAGGGTTGATCAGTGCTTTCCACTATAACTGTAAAACTTAACAGCCATTGCTTCCTCCTATGGTAGGACGTGCACCTCTTTGTGTTCATGGAGCCAGGAGAAACCAAAAAATAATATATATATATTTTATTCATTTTATGATCCTCTTCTCATTTTTATTTTAAAACTACAGTAAGTGAACCAGATACGGCTCCTTGGTCTGGAAAGCCCATTGGATCCCTTTGGACTTGGGCTCAGCTTGTAAAATTCATATATAGGAGTTTGGAGGGGGTGGAGGAGATCAGATGTGGCTGCTGCAGTGAGCCCTCCCCAAGTTCACTCTAGTGGGCAAGAGTTGAAATCAGAGTTTGAAACGCAAATGTCTCTGGCCAGAAATGAAAGAACGAGCTGGAATCAATCCTGGGGAGCCTACGTCTTCTGTGATGGACTGGCCCTGAATAAGGAGGTGGGATCAGGAGTGAAGTACAGGAAGGGAAGATCTAGTCAGCTCGGAAGAATCAACATAAAAAAAAATACTGATTATATAGATGCAAATGGCAAGAAAAGTTGCATTTGCAACGTGCTTCCAAATAAGAAGCGTTAAGCAAAGGATAATGCATTGCACAGCCTAATAAGAGAACATTTACTGAAAAATCAAGTCTACCCTTTTTTGTCCTTTGCTTGTGTTTGCAATCCTGAATACCAGCCTGTCATTGTAAAAAAGCAAAGCAAAACACCATGTAGTTTATCAGGTTTAAAGTGTTGCCTGAAGTTCCCATGAATGGGAGTTGAGAAGCATTTGTATGACTTTTGAGACAAAGTCCGCGTACCCATACCCTTTTAATGGCAACGAAAGAGATGCTTTGCTGTTGGCTGTGTGCCCCTGCCTGCATTAGCGGAATGAGATTTTTCTGGCTCCAGGGACCACACAGGCTGTGTTGGTCAAGCTTCTGCCCTTTCGTGGCCTGGCGTTGTGTAGAGCTAATCCCAGAGGCTGTGTGTGCTCTGCGCATGCAAGAGATTGATCTTAAGGTGTTGGCTCACCCAAACACACACCCAAACTCGTGAGTGGCTCTTCAGCTCCCAAGAGCCAGGTGTTTTGATTGCCACAAAGTGAAACTTCTAAGCCAGGGAGGGAAAGGGACCGTCCTTGCTTCTGCTGCTCATCATACAGTGCCTGTGTTGCTGTCTTGACACCAGCATCACATTGCCATCATTGACAGACTGGTGCCTGGAGAAGTGTCCCATCAGTTGTCAGCATGGCTAGCCAGTTTGGTGCTTTGGGAAACTTTTCCAGCATTTGTATGGCCACAGACCATCAGTGGTGATGGAGGCATGCAGGAAGCAAATTGGCAGATTTGATTAACCCCTGTATTACTCTGCTTGCTGACTCAGGTTGTGTCAAGCTTTGTAACAAAACAGGTGAGCTCTTTGCCTTTAAAAAAAATATGATTTGATACTCTACCTCTTTAGAGGGCTCTATTGGCCAAGCTTCGAACGCCATAAGCACACGACAAATTAGTTTGCCCCGTTCCTCGGAATGCCAAGTTTTTTGCCCCATGTAGACTTTCCACTGGAGCTGTGCTTGTGAATTGCCACAAATCTGTTAGAGAACAAAGAAGTGGGTTGCAGTCTCCTCCCATCCAATGCAGTATTGTCACCTGGGGAGACTACATATCCCAGTATTCCATGCAGGTCGTCCTTGTGTCAATATGCAGAGTGATCTCTGCTCTTTCCAGAAGAGTATTGGTTGAAAGGCCACTGTCACTCCCATTTGTTGTTCCAGAACAGGAGAAATAAGGAGCAGGAAGGGTTGCAAATGAAAACAAAGATTGCCTCGTTGAGATTTGGGGGTAGGGAAGTGCCACCTGGATTTTGGGTACTGAGCTAGGTGTTTGAAATTAAGGGAGATTGCAAAGACCTAAACGCAGCAACAAATGAGCTGCAAGTGGTGAATGGCAGCCCAGCAGAGACTGAAAACTCTGAACTTGGAGTGAAACTACCTTATCAGAAATAATACCTAGGCCTAGGATGATTGATTTCGAAAACACATTTTAATTCCTTTTAAGAGCTTCTTCCCAGAGATTAACTAATCCATATTTAATTTGCACACAGTATTTTAAGTTGATAGTGCGCAATCCCTAGTTTTTATTTTCTTACTACTTCTATTTTCCACCAGCCTTTTGGATTGTGACAAGAAGGGCTGTGCTTTGAATTTAACCTTTTTCGTGTGTGCATAGAAGAGATGAGATTTGAAAATATTTGTCCTACACGTTATTTTACTTACCTGTGAGCTGTTCCCCCTGGTGTGTGCATTCCACAGCAGTTCTCTTTTCCTTCTTCACCAAAATCCTCAGTAGTGGCACAATTTTAGTGAGGTCAGTGCAGAGACATAAAACGGAAAAAAACAAAAAAAAAACCTTTTGGCTTCTCCTGGCTCCTAGGCTTTGTGTCTGTATGTTTTCTGAGGAGGGGGGTGGATACAAGAGTGGGGGAGAATAAGTGATGCGGTGTTGCCATCAGGAAAGCTGAATGTATTGACTGAAGCCCATGCGGCTGCCACAGAAAGCTTGCCAACAATCCTGCTATATTGCAGTTTCTTCGGGCCATCTCACACAATGCACAGAGACCAAGCTGGGCATCAGTTCAGCCCACCACAGCACCTCAATGGGCATATCAGCCTCGGCCAAGCTGGTGCCATCCACATGTTGCGGGACTATAGGCCTCCATCAGTTCTAAACAGCACATCTTTGTATAGCCCAACTGCTGGAGGGCACCTGATTGGCGAAAGATGATATATCTGCAGCACGTGCTTCCTGTGTTTGCCTCCAGACTTTTCATCTTCGGGTTATGCTTGAAAACGGATGTGGCAAAGGGCCTTCTAAGAAACTTGAAGCAGCTTTATAGAAATTAAGGAGTTTACATTATGGCTGCCTCTCAGTCTCTGCAACATGCAGGCCTTGGCTCTGAGCAGTCATTTTTCCATCTTTCACATTTTAGCTTCAGATTTTAAAGAAGGGAAGAGACACACCCATAGGTTGTGGGGATGTACCTAACTGCTTCCTAGCTCTGTAATTCAGGTGGGGGTGGAAGGAAGAGAACATACTCGGGAAGATTCATTTGCCTTTTGGAAATCCTGAAGTAGGAAGAGCTTGCCACCCCAGACAGTCCTGTTTGGGAAGAATTTGTTCCAGTTGGATCACACTCCCCATGAGCAGGATGGTATTCTGGAAGGAAGAGGATTTGGTGTCTATAGATATTTTGATCTCAAAGCCTTTCTGGACTGCCTTGATTTACATTAGAGCATCAAATAGCATAAAGGAAGGGCCCGTTTTCACTTGTGGCCATGCAAATATCTGCTAGCTTAAATGCTGCAAATGTACATTTAACCTGCAAGCCCTCATTAGTCATTCAGTCTTAATTAATGGTAAGCTTATGTCCTCATTTTGAATGCACTTGGATATTGGCTTCTTGTTTCTGGTGCTGTTGGGGGGAAATATGTGAAATGGGGCATCCCTTCCCACAAGTTGCTCTGGGCAATATTCTGCCTGTCGGGCATCTCCCTTCCTCTCCCCACAACCCAAAACCTTCTGAAGATTTGAAGCAGCGGCTGATTTTAACCAGGCTTCCATCCCAAGGTGTATTTCTACCTACGTACCCACGATATAAAGTCTCAGCCTCCACAGCTGGTGGAAGTTCTGACTTTTCCTGCTGCATAACGTCTAAGGGCCATATTTTTTTCATGCAGTGGAGCTGTGGATCCTACTCTTGGGCTCTAGGGTGCTTCCTGGAACGAAAAGCTTCTTACGGTAGAAAACCCAACAGTGCTTGCAGCCAGATTGAAGTGGGTAGTATCTCTTGGCTCCACCTTGAGGGAAACCAATGAGTCTTCTAATCAAAACAGCAGGAGTGGTTAGCTGCTTTCGTCAAAGAGACCACAGAAGCTGTTCCCAGTCAGTGGGTACAAGAAGCAGAAATTGCTGATAAAAATAGTCCATCTCTCCCAGGACACCAAAAATTGTATACAGCAAATGCATTGCTAGAATTGAACAACTTTAGCTCAAACAATGGAACTTCTCATCTCCCCCATGCCGCCACACCCCCCCCATATGCTCTGGGGGTTCACCCAACCCTCCAGAGCATTTTTTGCGGCCCGGAGAACGTGATTGCAGTAGTACATGCAAGGAGGAAAGGGAGTGGAATTCCTGTTACATGAGCAGAAGCAATTGCAGTCATGCAGCGACTTCATTGAATACAATCCCAGCATTCCAGCTTCCTGCAGCGACATTGGAATTGATTGCATACATAATGGCAGGTTGCAGCACAGAGACAAAAGAGAGAAGGCAGTCTGGGCCCCTGCAGGTAGCTTGGCCAGAATGTCTTCTGTGGGTGGCCGGAATGGCGTCTCTGCATTCCTGCGGCCCATGCTGCTCTTGACCTCTCAGCAGTGCAGCCTCCTGAACAGCTAGAGGGAAAGACAAAGAGGGACAGTGAACCCCCAGGGCACAGGAAGTAGGAGAACAGAATAACCAGCAGGATCCTTGGGGTAGCCAGCACATGAGGAACATGAAAATTCCTCCTTTCTTGTGTGCACAACAAACTAAGTTGCAATATTCAGTTCTCTTGTATTTCAAGCCCCTTCTTGAGTCTGTTGTTATTATTATTTTCTAAACCTGGCGGAAATGTGGCTACTCTAAATAGATAATGAAATATGCCTTGTTGCATGTTACTAATTTTTGGACATGGCACTATACCTTTCAGGTCTCCTGTTCTTTGCTTACCCCCTTCCCTCTTGTGCTCAGAACTTGGTAATACCTGGATCCTTTTTGCTCTCAGCCTCTTTTCATACATACAACAGGACTGGAAGAGTTGCTCCATTACACCCAAAGCATGGCCTCACAGTCATTTTACACAGTCGTACCTTGGAAGTCTAATGGAATCTGTTCCAAAACATTCAGAAACCAAAGCGTGGCTTCTAATTGGCTGCAAGAAGCTCCTGCTGCCAGTCGGAAGCCCTGTCAGACGTTCTGGTTCCAAAGAACGTTTGCAAACCGGAACACTCAATTCCAGGTTTGCAGCGTTTGGGAGCCAAAACACCTGAATACCAAGGTGTTCAGGATCCAAGGTACGACTGTATTGAGGATTCCTGTAGGTTTGCTTCATGTACATGAAGTTACATGTAGACATGTCATTTGGGAGCATGTAATTGTTTTTGTCTTGCACAAAATATGTCAAAAGTGGCTTCTGAAAAGTAAAGCCACTTTGTAGGTTTTGCTCTTCTGCATTCCAGCACCTTAGAGTCTCATGCGGAAGGATTCCGTCTGCATAGCAGGCAGCTTCTTGCAGATTTGCCTCCATCAAGATTCAAGTAAGTCAGCAAACTGTGGCCCTGTCTTGCATTCTGGGACCTGTAGTTTTTCACCAAGCCACTTCTCAGAGTCGGTGGCTGCTTCAGAGTCTGTGAATTGCAGTTTACAATTTCCTCTTTGCATTCTTCATCATCACTGCAATTCTTTTAATCCGTCATATCAAGTAGACTTCCGCTATTTTCCGAATCCCGCACTTGTTTGTGCCTGTAGGAGAGACCCAAGGGTTCTTCCAGTGGTTATCTTTAAGGGAAAACGGAGCTTAGTTTTTCAACTTCATGATAGACGATTTGGCTGTGACACAGCTGTTTCCATAGCAACAAATTATTATCTAAGAAGTCGTCTGACATCAAGGGAGACCAAGATTATGATACAACTCATTAAAATTCATGCTGGAGACAGGCTGATGCTCTGGGAGAAATCTCACATGCTGAAGGGATGCTCAGTCTCACATGTCTGTGCTTTCCATGTTACACATCCGGACATCTGATGCCTTCTTAAAGATGCCATCTTTTAGGGCCTCTGCAAACTCTAAATAAGCCAGTCTCTCTGGTCTCTTTGGTCCTTGGCTCCTTGTGAAAAAAGCACTGAGATTACTTTATCCATTTGTCACACACCTGAAACTTTTAAAAGAAATCCTAACCGCTTTCTGCATCAGTTCCATCCCTTTTCATCACAACCTTAGCACACATGACCTTGTTGGGACTGCTCTGATCTGTGCTCAACAAGAGTGAACATCTCAAGGAAAACTTAACGCAAAGCAATGACATAAGTAGGGGTCGGTCGGTCGGTCGGTCCGTGAGGGATGTTTCTGATCCCACAGGAAGAGGGAGGGCTACATCAGTACCCAAAATGCAGAGCTGGCATTGAGAGCCACCAACGCTGCTTGGTGCTTTTAACTTGAGAGCTAAGTGAGCCGGTAACTACCGGGAAAGAACCTATCTCTTGTTCATTGGTATTACACAGAGGATACTATACAGATGTACATTTGGAGATCAGTAAGGACGTAATCTGGTCATGCCAAACTAAGGATCGCTTGACTGTTGTGGAGTGAGTGGGGGCAGCCCTCAGCTGCATTGCTGGAGAATTCCATGTAAGCTTTTAGAAGTACTTGATCTTGCTGTGCCCTATTCAAAACTCACCGCTGGGGGAGCATTCAAGCAGAGCATTGATTGCCCTTTCCTCTTGGCTTGACATGGTTGTACAGTGCTACCTTGGTACTCAAACGACTTGGCTCCCAAACAAATCAGCTCCTGAACGCCGCAAACCCGGAAGTGGGCGTTCAGGTTTGTGAACGTTTTTCAGAAGTCGGACGTCCGACGCAGCTTCCACGGCTTCCGCTTGAGTGCAGGAAGCTCCTGCAGCCAATCAGAAGTCGTGCCTTGGTTTCCAAGCGGTTTCGGGAATCGAACCGACTCCCGGAACGGATTAAGTTTGAGAACCAAGTTACCACTGTACTTCAAAACAAGCAGTCTGGATGCAGTCTTCCCTTGGCTTAAGGGATTCTGTCTCATCTTAGTTGATCTTTGGATCCTTGCCCTTATACACTACTGACTGCTTCTGTCTCCCTTTGGGTTGCAGTCTCCACTCTGTGTTGTTCTGTGTTCCTGTCCTATTGGAGGGAGGAACCAAACTCTCTTTCTCAACTGCTTCTGTAGCTGGGAGCAAGTGCCAACAGGTGACTGCTGAACACTCTGCAGCTATTAGACAGGCAGGGAGACAGGTTGTCTGAGCACTGTCTCCCGTTGGGCTTCTTGTTCAGTGATGGCAGCTGTTCTCTGAAAACTCTTGGATCTGTCACAAGCACAGCCAGGAGTCTCTTCTCTGCCTGGCTGAGCCCACCAGTTCCAACTGGCATTTGCAGCAGCTCTGGCAAACTGGGAGATACTGTGACATGTCACGGCACCCTTGAGTAAAGCTCTGTGTTGTACGTAGGCAAGATCAGGGTCCCTCTATTTATGTGCTGCAGTGAGGGGGTTAGGTGAAAACACAAAATCGTAGGACGCCATGCCACATATCCCCCTCTGTTTCTAAACAAAAGTTTAGAGAGAACTAGAGGAGTTGCAGGCAAATAGGGGGTGATTGAATGGCCGCAAGAGCCGTACAAGTGTAATTTAGTTGTCACAGGTAAACCTTGGTATCCGTGTCCAGTGGTTAGTTCTAGACTCACAAGCCTTGTTAAATTGCACAAATCCATCATTCACACCTTGATTTTTCACAGTTAATGTTTTCTTTCCCACTCGCCCCCCAAACCTCCCCCCCAACAGTCCAGGTCTGTTCTGTTGAAATGGCCCTCCCAGTTGGCTCTTTCCTAACCTCACATTTCTGGCACATTTCAGGGCCTGTCCTGAACACCCTGAAACAGCTGCCCCACACATTCCAAGAGAGACACGCCACAGCGCAGTGATGTGTTGGAGGGGTCTGGTGCGCAGTTCCTTCGTGGGTGCGCATAGAAACATGGCAGCCACACCAGCTGCTTGGGTGTCTTGTGCGTTCGGTGGTTGCCGTGGCTGCAAGTGGCTCTGTGGGACATAAAAAGTGGCTACAAATTGTTTTCCACTCCTCACCCCGGCCAATCCTTCACTCATGGTTGTTTCTTTTAACCTGTGTTGTAGCAATTACCTTTCTGGGAATTCTTTCGGAAGTCTTAGTTGATCTGTCTGTGGCTTTTGGGCAACCTGAAGCTCACTACCAATGGCGGATGGGTAAGATCTGCCCTGACCTTTTTTTGCGCACACGACAATTCATTTGGGAGAAGTGGAGGGGTCCTGCCCATGGAAGAAGCTCCCAGGAAGCAGCTGTTTTCCTTTTTATTTATTTTGCGGAGGGCGAGGCGACCTTCGTTTTTTCGTTTTTACCTTTTTGCACTATCTGCTGAACCGCGCCTGCCCTCCACTCTGCTCCGTGGCAAAGTTATCAGGGCTGCTACATCAGGACGTGATGCTGTTCTGGTACAGCGGACATGATCCAGTGCATGACTTCTGTGTTCTCCCTGTAATATGTGCCATGACTGATTGTGTGTAAACGTATTTGCCGAGGAAGTGGTGTCTTCGAGAGAAAGCAGTCTTAGAGGAAATGCGTCTTACCTGTGTCTGTGCTCCCAAACTGGAAAAACATCTCTTTAAATGCCAATCCTTTCAGGAGTGTCACCTCCTCGGAACTGTGTTCTGCAGGGCCAGAGAACCTGGATGACTGGGCATCAATTGCTGAGACCCTTCCTGCAGGAGGAGCCCTTGACATACATTGCTGATCACGAGCCAAGCTTTGAATTCCCACCAACGTCTGGCTCTTGGGTGTGCCAGACAACCAAAAGTGAGATGGGTACTCAGTCTGAATCAGCCTTTCCCAATCTCAGCTGGCTGGAGCTGACGGGGAATTGTAGTACAGAACATCAGGAGGGCACTAGCTTGGGCATAGCTGGTCTAAACTATTGATTGATTGGAAATCCATGTTGGGTGTTAAAGCTTGGCTCTGTTCTGCAATGCTTTGGGAGACACCTATTGCCTCGCTGCCCTTTTAACCTTGCCACAGAAACAGGTTTAGGGTGGTGGAGTTGGGACTCTCTCCTATTGGTTTATGCCCACTCATAGTAAGCCAGCCTCCGTCTTCTAGCAAATGTTTGTCTTGACTTTTGCTTTCTGATTCAAACGATGTAGCACAGTCCTCATTTTCCCATCATGTAGAATACTGCCTTAAACAGATCCGTTCAGTTGTGTATTATTTTATTATTATTATTATTATTGTTATGATTTACCAACAGGTTTATGCATTAATTTATTTTTGAAATGTGGTTTTTGGAAGACATGAAACATGTATAATATTTTTTTAACATTTCCATTGCAGTATTTATCATTGTTACTGGATGTGTGTAGTGTAACAGAATTAATATTAAAAAAAAGCATAGATATGAAACCTGCCTCTGCCGCTTCATTGGGTGTCTCTCAACCACTGGGGAAGAGGAGAAGAGGATGACTTTCTTCCTGTAATTCCAAAAATCTGTCAGCAAATAATATAAAAACCTTTTGCTTGCTTTTGAGCCTAAAACATGATGCCCAATTGCCCTTCCTGTCATAAGTGCGCAGCTTCTCCAGTACCTAACAGGTGTGTGACCTGCTCCTTTTAGCTCGCTTACCACTTTCTCAACTGCCCCATTTCAATCATGTTCATTTTCTGCAGGACGTACAACCTCCATATTGCCAGGCCATAGGTAATATTTACTGCAATGTAGACGGACCTTGCACATCTGTTAACAGAAGCTGTCCTGATCTTGAACATTCCTTGACTAGCACCCTTCAGTAGTTAATCCCAGGAAACTTGTGAGCTTGAGGGGCTTGCATGCGACAGCCTAATTTTTAACCCATGACAGATGTGCATTACAGACACACTTTTAACCCGTCTCACAACACGGGTGTATGGTCTCTAAAGGAAGCTACATGGCAGAAGGTTCTCCAGGGGTGCTGTGTGGCAGAGCATTTGCAGGAACCTGGCCCTTCCACAAACAAACACCCCCACTCCATCCCATTGTACGCACTGCACAGAGAGACCAAAAATGGACTCGCGAGGCTGGAGTTTGCTATTTCCTGGCAAGCCTTGCAGCTCCTAGCTGCACCTATTCCATTTGCAAAGCAGCTGCCCTGAGCGGATCTCTGAAATCTAGTTAAGCTGTTGTCGCACTCTGTACAGGCCCAGTTCTTGAATCATGTCCAAAGCAGGCTTCTCTGTGCTTCCGATCCAGTCAATTGTGTCTTGTTTTTTCGCACATATTTCTATAAAAATATGCATCTGTGCCTCGTAGCAGAGATGGGAGTAGAAATAGGGACTCTCCTCTTCTTCTTCCTCCCTCCCCACCCCAGTTAGCAGTTTGATTTAAACCATTGATCTTCACTCTTAAGGACCGGTTCAGAATATCCTTTTGCAGTGCTGTTATGTGAATATTCCAGCAGTGAGGGTCACTTGTGCACCAATTCCACAGCAGGGAGCGAAAAACATGCTTCGATCCGGATGTGGACTTCCAAGTGATGCTTAGTGTCATTGTGCAGATGATTTCAAATGGTGCATTAAAGAACTTTGGGGAGTCCTCGGTCAGAAGATGAGCAATAACTGACAAATTTCCCTACCAGAAAAATTGTTTGCTATTACTGATCATCTGTGATAGAAAGTGCAAGGGAGTGTGTTGTGCTCTACTGTGCACTTGCAGAATACACCTGGGTAGGTGGGTGTCTGTACCCCGTGACAGCTTAAGTATACACCATAGGATATGCTTCTACGCTCTGCAATGTAGCAGCTGCTCTCAAGAGGTTACTTTGCAGACGACTTGATGTGCGAAGTTAAAAAAAAAATTGCAAAAGCCCATTAGTCCCCACAAGAGGGAGCATTTTGCAAACTCACAGGCTCTGTGCTCTGAAGAGGAAGGGCTGTGCAGATCCTTCCTCAAGCAAGTGGACGCCACAGAGCAGCTTTCTCCCATCCATTACCTGCCACAGTCTTCTCCTTGACCTCACTTTTCTAGGTCTGCATGACCCAAGTGCTTTTGGATAGGAGAGATTCTGCTACAGGTTTTGCTAGCATCTCGTCTGCCTATCGCGACAGTGACTTCAGAGCTTAAAAACAGTGATAAACAGGAGAGTATGCAATGTGCAGCTAGGAAGTAGTGGGAGGGAGAGAGGATTTCCAAGGCAGGACTCCTCCAGTGGGAGAGGGGGGCTCCCCCTGATTCCAGGGGGCGGCAAGGCGCAGATTCCAAGCCAGCCAGCCAGCCCCCCTTGCCACAGAACCAGCCACTTCTCCTACTCAAAGCCTTTGGCCCTTATCCCCATCATGCCTTTCTGGGCCTTCTCCCCCCACTTCTGCAGCACTGACCCTGCCAACTGTGACATCACACGTGATGCAAGAGGCTGGCTGCTGGGAGGGGCTATGACCCTCAAGAAAAGCCACTCACCAATTTTGCCCCACCGGCATGAAGAGCCCCTCTCCCCTTCTGACCAGTCACGGCAGCAACAGCTGGGGGGAGATCCGTGAACTCGATGAAGTTGAGGCTCAAGACGTCCCTTCTGATGAAGTGTACCCCACCAGTTATCCCAGTGACTCCCAAGTTCTCCAAGATCTGCCAGTCCCTGAGTCAAGATGTTCCTCTTCGCCAACAAAACCAAGACCCCCATCAGCACCTACACGGACTCCTACAGGGCTCCGAATACCATGAAGAAGGCCTACGATGAGGCTCCGTTGGCCCTGTGGAGTGAAAACAAGTTCCTGACGCAGGTACAACCCTTGGAGGGGGGCGGTTTGGTCTAAAGCAGCCTTTCTCAACCTGTGGGTCCCCAGATGTTGTTGAGCTACAACTCCCATTACCCCTATCTAGCAAGGCCATAGCTCAGGGATGATGGGAGTTGTAGTCCAACAACATCTGGGGACCCACAGGTTGAGAACCGCTGGAAAGGAAAGGGGAGGAGGAGGCATGACAGAGGTGTGTAAAATTATACATGGCACAAAGGAAATCGTCTGTATCCCCTTATAACACTAGCAGCTCTCCAAGGAACGAGGGCTAAACCCCAGAGCCTAGGACTTGCCGATCAGAAGGTCGGCAGTTCGAATCCCTGCGACGGGGTGAGCTCCCGTTGCTCTGTCCCAGCTCCTGCCAACTTAGCAGTTTGAAAGCATGTCAGCGCAAGTAGATAAATAGGTACCACTATGACGGGAAAGTAAATGATGTTTCTATGCACTTTGGCTTCCATCACGGTGTCCCGTTGTGCCAGAAGCGGTTTAGTGCTGCTGGCCACATGACCCGGAAAGCTGTCTGTGGATGAACGCCAACTCCCTTGGCCTGAAAGCAAGATGAGCACCACACCCCTTTGGCTGGACTAAACTGTCCAGGGGTCCTTTACCTTACCCTTACCTCTCCAAGGAAGCTGAGTGTTGCAAGATCCCAAAGAGACAAAAGGCATTGTCACACAGTGCATGGTTAAAAGTAGAGATGGCCACCAACTTGGTTGGCTTTGAAAGAGGATCGGACAAGTTCATGGCAGAGAAGGCTCTGTTGTTGGCTATTAGCAGGATACTCTGAATACCAGTTGCTGGAAACTACAGAAGGAGAAAGTGCTCTTGTGCTCCCGCTCTGCTTGCACACTTCCCATTTGAGCCTCTGCTTGGCTGCTGGAAGAAAGGGCACTGAACCCGAAGGGGCGCTGGTCTGATCCAGCAAGAGCTCTTGGGTAAAACTCCCCTGTGGCAATAGTGCCTCTGCACAAAGGGGGTCTAACAAGGCTTCCTGGCTGCAAGAGATTCAGGGGCAACACAGAGTTGCTGGGTCTCCCACCGTGTCCAGCCAGGTGCCCCAGGGAAATTTGTACAGCAGGTTCCTTACCTTTGTCGCTATTTAAATTCATTTTGTGAGTTTGAGGTTGCAGCTAGCAATGGGGGGTTAAGGGGATGGAGCCAGAGGCCTTGCAGGGGGGAAAAGAGCTTTGAAGAGAGTTATAATGAGAAGGAAGGGAAATTGTGCATTAATAGGCTTTGAGAGGAGCAATCTTCCCCCCGAGTTTTGGGACAAGGTGGGCTCCACACCCAACTTGAGCTTATGACAACAGGCATGAATAAGGCACTCATCATTAATTTTATTTGTATCCTGCTTTTCCACAAAAAGAACAGTGCTTAAGGGTGGCGCTGTGGGTTAAACCACAGGGCCTCTTGGGCTTGCCGATCAGAAGGTCGACAGTTCGAATCCTCGCAACGGGGTGAGCTCCCGTTGCTCGGTCCCTGCTCCTGCCAAGCTAGCAGTTCATAAGAACGTCAAAGTGCAAGTAGATAAATAGGTACCTTCCGGCGGGAAGGTAAACGGCGTTTCCATGCGCTGCTCTGGTTGGCCAGAAGCGGCTTAGTCATGCTGGCCACATGACCCGGAAGCTGTATGCCGGCTCCCTCGGCCAATAAAGCGAGATGAACGCCGCAACCCCAGAGTCGGCCACGACTGGACCTCATGGTCAGGGGTCCCTTTACCTTTACCCACATGGCTTATAACAGGAGTGCACCAACTACTGGAAAAAGAATTTCATAACAACGTAATAGCAAATATCACAACATTAAAAATCCTCAATGTTTCGGTACTATAAATGTATCAAGCTTGCATTATCAACATTCTATGGCTCCATGCCTCTTGGCAATAGCAAAAATAACAAAGGAGCTTGGCCGTGGCGATGCTCAGAGCCCTTCTCCTGAAACAGCCTCTTGTAACGTTTCCAAAGGGGTGGCTGGAAAAAACTCACGCCATGATATCGCTTCCATGCGCGTGCCAGCTTAGAGAGATCTGGCAGCTGGGGGCTTGGGGGCTTTTGCCGTTTGGCCTGGGGATCCCACTATGGCAAGTCTGGGAATGGGAGAGGGAGCTGGCTCCCCAGGAAAAGATGACTGATGGTTGTGTGAAAACACCAAAACCTTCCTGGTCTTTGGTCTGTCTTTGGGAGAGCGGCGCCCTCTGCTGTGTAGATGGCGCACAGGCAGTAAAAATTAAGTCTATCTCCGAGGCGAAGCTCATTCAGAAAAGTGGTTTCTGTCCAAGGCTCTGTCCCTAAGCTAGTTTCCCAGCCTGCATGCTGCCAAACCACCATCACCCCCAACTGGTGGTACACGATGCAGTGCTCCCCCCCCCCAACGTTTGCTAGGTTTCCATCGTGCAACACCTGTCTCTCCACTAGTACTTATTTATTTCGTTTAGTTATTACATTGATATCGCAGCTTTCTAGATCATGCCAGAGCCCTACTCCCAGAGCCAGCACCCAGGAAGGCATGAGCCACGCCACCCTGCCCAGTTCCTCCCAGTTCCGCCGCTAGCCTCAGTGGGGTGGTCCAAGTCAAGCAATGCTGCTCCAGCAACCGTGCACTTGGCGGATAACTGAAGTCTTATAAATAAATAAGTATATAACGAAATTTTTTTATAATGTATTATAATTTTAAATACATTTTACAATCAATACATTATTCTTTTTAAAATGTATTATACAATTTTTAATAGTTCAATAATGTATTTAAAAATCTATTTTTAAGTAGACAACTTTGACGAATATTTATAATTTAATTATAATTATAATTAAAACTTCTCCATCTTCTTATTCTACTCTTAAAAAAGATGTATGCTTGTGAGAAAGCCACAATTGCTCATAAGCCACTATTTCTTTAAAAAAAAAACCACCAAATTTTATCCTCATTGAGCTATATGTACTCCTCAGGTCTAAGTAATATTCCTGGCCTAGTCAACAAAATTTTAAACAAATGGCCACATCTCCATCAATTTTTCATCATTTTCAAAAAAAAAAAATAGTGATGAGATAGCCAACACACTTATCTTTGAGGTACGTGTGGTTTTAAATTTTGGCAAACAAGATTTCAAACAAAAACTCACCAACGTTTAACAGCATGAGAAACATGGTCCAGCATCACATTCACGGCGCCCTGGCTGATGGAGCCTTGGTCGCCTCCACCTACCCGGCGCCCGTTCCGCGCTCCTCTGCAGAGCCTATCGCAGTCCCCGCTCCAGACGCCAGGAAGCTTTTCTCTTGCGCTGCCAGCCAGTGCCCCAGGGAATCCACCCACCACCGCCTTTGCGCCTCCACATTCGCCTCAGTGCATCCCCTACAATTGTAAATATGCTGACAGAGGCCCCCTTTGGAATCGGAGGCCCGGGCCAAGTAGCCCATATGCCGCCCCCCTTCTGTCTGGGCCTGTCCTCCCAAACCCATTGCACGTGTATTCTTTACCCGTAGATGCCTTAGGCAGTATTGCTTGCAGTTACTGTAATTTTTGCTCTATAAGACACACTTTCCCCCTCCTAAAAAGTAAGGGGAAATGTGTGTGCATCTTATGGAGCAAATGCAGGCTGCGCAGCTATCTCTGAAGCCAGGAGAGCAAGAGGGATTGGTGCGCACTGATCCCTCTTGCTCTTCTGGCTTCAGGGATAGCCACGCAAAGCTTCTTGAGCGCAGCGGGAGCGCTTCTGCCTCTTCGCTCAGGAGGCTTTGCGTTGAGGCTTCCTGCTTGCTGTCCTGGCTACTGGCTTAGCCACGCACAGCTTCTTCCGGGCAGGGGGAGCCTTCATCCCGCTGCCCGGGAGAGGCTGCGCATGGCTGTCCCAGAAGCCAGAACAGCAAGAGGCTATCCCAGAAGCCAGATCCCTCTTGCTGTTCTGGCTTCTGGGATTCAGAATATTTTTTTCTTGTTTTCCTCCTCCAAAACATAGTTGCGTCTTATGGTCTGGTGCGTCTTATAGAGCGAAAAATACGGTATTTCACAACAACCCTGTAAGGTAGGCCATAGAATCACAGAACCGAAGAGCTGGAAGGGACTCAAAGGGTCCAATCCCCTGCAATGCAGGAATCGCAGGAGTGGGTTGTACTGGGCAGCCAACAAGCTAGATATTTTATATATATTTTTGTATATCCTCCCCTTTCTCCAATCTCGAGCCCAGGGCAGCATAGCATCAATCACAGGTGGGGAACCTCAGGATATCTTAGGCCTGACAGGGGTCCCAATTTGATATGCAGGGCTGTTTCCTTCCTTCTACGCTCTCCTCCTTGCAGGTAAAGCCACCTGCTTCTTCCCTTGCAAGTCCAGCTTGAATTTTGCACTGTTTAAATCTTCTACCCAATGCCATCTGTGCTGCCAGAGTCAGGCCCACTCAGGAGTTCCCGAGTTCAGCTGACAGCAGCTGAAAGGAGCACAGTATGTCATAAACAAAGACCAAAGTGCTATAACTTGTCGGATAAGTATCAAATTCAAACCACACAATTAATTTAAAAACCATTAATGGCACCGACAACCCACATAACCGCAACCCCAGTGTGGTGCAGTAGTTAAAGTTTCAGACTAGGACCCGAAGATATAAATGCAATTAACAAACTAGCCCCAAAGACTGCAGATTTCGTGACCCAAATGCCTCAAAAACTGCAACCATGCTATGCTTAAAATAGCAACCATGGGGGCATTTTTCATAGTTTGTGTGAGTTGCCATTTGCTTATTTGCTAAGTTTATACACTGCCTTTCATTTGTGAAGGGCTATTATTAAAAAAACAACAACAGTAAAACAACTCAAAACTCCACTCAGCCACAAGATGTTGCACAGAAACGCCATAAAACAAAGGCAGCCACGAAATTATGCAGCAGAAATAACATTTGCGTGTCTACGTTTTAGTTTACTGAATGCATTATGATGCCAAACAAGCCCAGGAAGATGGGGTAGACGAAGGAGCATACATTAATGTGGTTAAAGTTTGTACGTATTTCAAAACTGGGAGGGGAAACCTATGAATAGCAACTGCTCCGTGTAGCAGTAACTGGGAAGGGTGGTGAGCTGACTCCCGTGCCTTGCAGACTTGGCCTTGAATCCAGCTCCCCGCTGCGGTTTTTAAACAAAACGAAACAAGCAGAACTCCTTATCTTCATCAGCAGATGTCCACAGACAAATAAGGCGGATGCGCTGAATTATCTTAGCTGCGGAACTTGTTTCTTGTGACTGTGTGCTATATAGTCAGTTGACTCAATGCTGGGCAGGGTAAGGAAATAACTTCCACAGTGGTTCAAATTTTTAAGGAATGCTTTGACCTTAAAAGCACGCTCACGTCCTCCTCTCCGACCCCCCCAAATTTGGGAAGCAGCGGTCTAGTAGGTCTTGCACAGAGCAGGTTTCCTGCCTAGAAATAGAACAGTCCAGACCAGTCCCAAAGCTGTGACTGAGAGCACAGGCAGGAGGCTAATAGGTCATTTTAGCAAGGCTGTCTCATAGGGGGAGCTGTGCCTGACTGCTCTGGAGGCTGGTCCATGAAAATATATAATTATTTATTGACTGTTCGTTTCATAAAATTTATACACCACCCCTTGGTTATAAAAAAAAAACCACACCAAAAAAAAACATCAAAACATTTGACAGAAAGAACGAAACAACAAAATTATAAATAAGAAAACTTAACAACAATCATGGAAAGCTTTCAAAAAGCTAAAACAGCAGTAGGCTAAAAAACAGATTAAAAATCGCATCAACTTCCTAAACTTCTGGGGAGGCTCGTCTAATCAAGGGTGTTATTATCAGGCACCAAAAAAGAAAAAGAAGTTCAGTGAAGGTCACTAGCTGAAATCAAGAGGCAGGGAGTTCCAAAGAGTACAGGCTGCCCAATAAAAAATTCTTCCAAATGGCAAATGGGAATTATTTCACCAATCAAAGTGATAGCAGACATATACAGGGTAAGGCAATCACATATCTTGTATTTTTATAGCAATGGGCACCCGCATGGCCCCACAGTATGCCAACATCTTCATGGCAGATTTAGAACAACGTTTCCTAAACTCCTACCCACTCAAACCTCTCTTGTACCTGCGATACATTGACAATATTTTTATCATCTGGACACATGGTCAACAGACCCTGAACACCTTCCACCAGAAATTCAATGATTTTCACCCCACAATCAACCTAACAATGAATCAATCTATGCAAGAAATACATTTTTTGGACACTACTATAAAAATACAGGATGGGCACATAGACACCACCTTATACCGTAAACCAACTGACCGACAAACATATCTACATGCCTCTAGCTACCACCCCAAACTTACCAAACAGTCCATTGTATATAGCCAGGCACTACGTTACAGCCGCATCTGTTCCAATTCTACAGACAGAGACTCTCACCTAAGACATCTACAGCAAACCTTTTTAGAACTAAAATACCCAACAGATGAAGTTAGACAACAGATCAACAGAGCCAGACTGATACCCAGAGAGAACTTGCTGCAAGACAGCCCCAAAAAAGAAAATAACAGAACACCTCTAGTCATCACATACAGCTCCCAAGTTAAAACAGTACAACGCATCATCAGAGATCTACAACCTCTCCTGGACAATGACAGTTCTCTTTCTCAAGCTCTGGGAGGAAGACCTTTCATTGCCTACAGACAGCCACCCAATCTCAAACAACTCCTAACCCACAATAATACTACAACCAGACCTAACACGGACACTGGCACCAGAGCCTGCAATAAACTCAGATGCCAACTTTGCTGCCACATACACCCGGACAACACCATTACTGGCCCCAACAACATCACACATACCATCTCGGGACTATTTAATTGCTCATCGTCTAACATTGTGTATGCCATCAAATGCCAACAGTGTCCTTCAGCTCTCTATATTGGACAAACAGGCCAGACCTTACGCCAAAGAATAAACGGACATAAATTGGACATCAGGAATCACAAGACAGAGAAACCAGTAGGAGAACACTTCAATCTCCCAGGACATTCTATACAAGATCTCAAAGTAGCTGTTTTACTACAAAGGAATTTCAGAAATAGACTGGAAAGAGAAGCTGCTGAATTGCAACTTATCACCAAACTTAAAACCATGGAGAAACCTGGTCTGAACAAAGACCTTGGATTCTTATCTCATTATACATAACAAAGTCATTTTTCACCTTTTCACCCCTTGCCTTTTCCTGTAAGACCTATTGCAGTCGTTAAGAGTCGTCAACAGGCTCATCACAGCTATCTGCCAATCACCCATTCCCACCACCCTTCTGAGTAATACCCCTCCCCACCTTCTCACTATATAGAAGGGTCTGGTGACTTCTGTTTCAGTGTATCTGAAGAAGTGTGCATGCACACGAAAGCTCATACCAAGAACTGACTTAGTTGGTCTTTAAGGTGCTACTGGAAGGATTTTTTTTTGTTTTGACTATGGCAGACCAACACGGCTACCTATCTGTAACTTGAATTTTATTGATAGTCATGTTTTTATACCGTATTTTATGCTGTTTTCATAATTGTCTTAAAGTGTTTTAAAATTTGTTGTTAGCCGCCCTGAGACCGGTTTTTGAACCAGGAAGCTTGGGATATAAATAAAATTATTATTATTATTATTATTATTATTATTATTATTATTATTATTATTATTATTATTTCTGTATCTTTTTGAGTGAAGAAGGAGGTGTGCCTCCAATTTTAACTGGGGGGACAGGGACACTGCTTCAAGTACTAGAGGTTTAGGAGACATTGTGATAGGACAGGTGTCACCAACATGCTGCCCTTCAGTTCTCTCCCTGACGCTTGCAAACGCTCTGAGACGCACACGGACCAGTCGCTCCTTCCAACTTTAGGTCCTGAAGTGCTGAGGGTGGTTGCCAGATCACTAGCACCTTCCCTTTGTGGAGCTGAAGGAGCAAGCTGGAAAAAGGACAACACTCTTTTCCTCCTTCCTCTCGCAGCTCTGGGTGCTTCTCAAGGCTCTGATTAATTCTGCTGGGTCTGCTTTCACACAGATGGCTTGGGAAAGCGAAGCATCAGTAAAGGCTAATTCCCCCCCCCCCCCCCGTGGAAATAAAGACACATAACACAATTATTAATGTTAATAGGCTAAATACTGTAAGGCCACAACTGTATTGGTTACAGGTGATGAGCGGTATTGGCTTAGGCATTGGTCCTGTCTATATCCGGGTTCAGCCCATCTGCTTGAAGTCCGGGAAGGGTTAACCAGCAGTAGGGGAAGTCCTAGGGACGCGGGTGGCGCTGTGGGCTAAACTACAGAGCCTAGGACTTGCTGATCAGAAGGTCGGCAGTTCGAATCCCCGCGACGGGGTGAGCTCCCATTGCTCGGTCCCTGCTCTTGCCAACCTAGCAGTTTGAAAGCACATCAAAGTGCGAGTAGATAAATAGGTACCGCTCCAGCAGGAAGGTAAATGGTGTTTCCGTGCACTGCTCTGGTTCGCCAGAAGCAGCTTAGTCATGCTGGCCACATGACCCGGAAGCTGTACGCCGGCTCCCTTGGCCAATAAAGCGAGATGAGCGCCACAGTCCCAGAGACGGCCACGACTGGACCTAATGTTCAGGGGTCCCTTTACCTTTATCCTTTAGGGGGAGTTCTGCTGATGCACATCAACTAGGAACTCCCCCAGGGTCACCAATAGGGGCGTGCCTTAGGCCCTCACCTCCCTAGGCTTCAGACAGGGCCACGCCCCCCGGAATCCTTTACCGGACTACCCTTCAATATGTGGGGCAGGTGATGGCGCTACCTCCCCTCTTCCATCTACAGAGCAATACCAATGCCTAACCACCAATACCCAGAAAGTTGTGACGATTTGCTATGAGGTAGGCGAAAACCAAGTGGCTGGTGCCAATTTGCCAAGTGGAAAAATTCCTACCAGGCCCCTCAATGGCAACCAACCAAGGTCCAAAGCAAGGTCAAGGAACGAAAACCTATAAAGGGTGAGAGGGTGGGAAACAGGAACAGCTGGTAGGCGGGAAAAGAGGGAGTTCCCTGGCCATGCCTGCCTTAAATAGGGCAGGCCACGCCCCCAAAGCCAGCCAATTGGCTAGCCAGGGGATGACATGCCCGGGGATTCCCCCAATCGCGCTGTGCCGTGACGCCTGCAATCTCACCACCTCTGCAGGGCGGAAGTGGCTTTGCGAGGGTATCTTGGGGAGAGGAACATAACCCTACTGGATCAGACCCATGGCCCAACTTGTACAGCATCGTCTGTAGGAAACTCATACGCAGGATCCAAGCGCAAGGGCAACTCTCCCCTCCTGTGGTTTCCAGCAAATGGTATTCAGGAGCATTGCTGGGGATGCAGAACAGAGCCACCAAGGCTACTAGCCACGAGTAGTAGTAGTAGTAGTAGTAGTAGTAGTAGTAGTAGAAATAAATAAATAAATAAATAAATAAATACATACATACATACATACATACATACATACATACATACATACCCCGCCCTGCCCAGCCAAAACTGGGCTCAGACCAAATATAAAACAATTGATTGAAATACAGCTTAAAAAACAAGATTAAAATACAACATTAAAACATTAAAATGCAGCCTCATTTCAGTGGAAACTCAATCAAAAACCTTTTTGGGGATGAAAAGGTCAAGTCTTCACCAAGGCCAACTATCCAGACTGGTCCTACACGGGCCAGAAAAAAGCCAGGGAAGTCCCCAAATAGGAGTTCCAACACAGAAGGAGAAAGAGAGTAGTCCTCTCTTCCCCCATGAATTTGTCTAATCCTCTTTTAAGGCCATCTAGTTTGGTGGCCATCACTGCTTCCAGTGGGAGGGAGTTCCATAGGTTAACTCTGCACTGGGTGAAGAAGTGCTATCTGCCCTAAATCTTCCAACATTCACCTTCACGGAATATCCACGGGTCCTAGCATTATGAAGGAGGGAGGAAAAGTCTTCTCTATCAACTTTCTCCATGCCATGCATGAGTTTATAATCCGTTGTGTCCCCTCACCCTTGCCTCTTACTCCACTGAGAAGTAATTCAAAAAGTCTAGCTTAAATATCTCTCTCTGAAACTATACTATTGCATCCAACTTAAATACTAGGCAAAGCAGCTTTTAAAAAAACTGCTTCCCAACCCAGCTGGCCCTTGTAGCTAAGAAATGGCATGTGGGTTTTGCTTTTTCCTCCACCCTCCCCATGTATGGTTCTTTCTGTGTCATGCTTTTTAGATCGCAAACCTAAGGTGTTTTTTTTATTAGCATTATTGATCTGAAAGCCACGGTAGGACCTTTTTCATACGACATGCAGGGTTTATGTATAAATTAGCAACGTGCAATTAAGTCAGCTGGCAGAAGTCTAAAACAGATTGGAAGGGCTGGATATAGCTTGTTGGACCTGCTTTGTGTGAAAATGAGGTGCAAAAGTGTATTGTATTAACTGAGCATTTTGTACAAAACCGCAGTAGGGGTGGGACTGGACGCCTCTTGGGGACCCTAGAATTTGATGGTTCTGGGATGCAAGACTCAATGGACACTTGGCCCAATCTAAGCAGAGGGACAGTGGCGGTTCTTGTTACGCATTTACACTCCAGGGGAAAATCTCTCCTTGTTCTCGAGCCCTTTGACACAGTCCCCATGCCTGACACCCCCGCCATTTTTTTAGCTCACCTGTATTATGCCCCCCTCCCTGACTGTGACATCACAGCTGATGCAAACAGGGTCAGTGTCAGGGAGGGAGGCTGTGAGTTTAGAGAGCCATTAGCAGGTTGTAGTTTGTTACTAGAGTGCAAAGCGTCCCCTTTCTATTTTCTTACCTTAAACTCGCACAGAGCTGTTTAGTGGACCCTTTAGCTTAGCTTGGCGTAGCGGGAGGAAAAAGCCCTTTTGCTAGAAAACCTCTTAGCGTAGCGGAGAGTTTAGTTTAGGTCCCCAGGCGGAAATCTTCAGGGAAGGCCAACCTGTGGCGAGATGTTCATCTTTGCGCATAAGACAGACACCCCCATCAGCACCTACAGGGACTCCTACCGTGTGCCATGCCGCACCGACAACTCCTACAAGGAGCCCAATCTCAGTATGGGCGACATGAGCCACCTCGTGTCCAAGGTAAATCTTGACGTGTGTCCGGAGTCAAGGGGGAGGTGAGGACAGAAAGGAACTTTTCGAAGAAGAGTTGCTTTTCTAAGGAACAACTTGGGACCAGTTTACGGAGGAGATCCGTAGGTGTTCAACCACTTTGATCAGCTTGTTGAATGGTCTCTTTAAATCTGAAGGTTCATTATTCTTCCGCAAGATGTGTATGTCTTTAAGGGCCATAGCAAATAACGTGACCCAGTTTTACAGCTGTGAAGCAGTGTAGCAGGTGCTGTTAAGTTGTGTTAATTAAGCTGTATCGGCAATTGGGCATAGTATATCAAGAGCAGCACCTACCTCTCTCCGTACCCTGGTGGATGGGTCATGCTTAGTGATATATTATAATTAATGTAAAAGGAGTTTTTGTTTTCGTTATTAAAACCTAGCTAAAGTTATTTTGTGTTCCTTGTAATGTGTGGTCTCCCCAGCACGCCTTCTGCAGTGCAACTAGTCTGCAAATAGTCAACACAGCTGACCTGCCACTGCTAGAGTTGCATAATAATAATAATAATAATAATAATAATAATAATAATAATAATAATAATATTTTCTTTAAACCACGCCCTTCCCGGTTCAAAAACCGGGCTCAGGGCAGCTAACAAATTTAAAACACCTAATTGTAAAAGCAGCATAAAATACAGTATAAAAACATGAATAACAATAAAATTCAAAGTTCAGAAATCAGTTTAGGAGAAATCCATATAATAAGCATTAGATGACCCCCAGGGCTAGCTGGCCAGCGAGGAGGCCAGGAGAGAATTAGTTGTGGGATCCCAGAGTGGGTGATTTTCATAAAAGGGGAGGGGAGGGAAGAGAAGGGAAATAAAAGATCAGGCTGAATTCAAATTAAAGGCCAGGTGGAATAGCTCTGTCTTACAGGCCCGACGGAAGGAGGTTAAATCCTGCAGGGCCCTGGTCTCATGGGACAGAGCATTCCACCAGGTTGGAGCCATCACTGAAAAGGCCCTGGCCCTGGGGGAGGATAGTCTGACTTCCTTAGGGCCCGGGACCTCTAAACTATGGTTATTCATGGACCTTAAGGTTATCAGGCTCCTAATAGCCCCTAGCCAACTTGGCTGATGGGCCAGGATGGTTGCGAGTCCAGCAACAACCCCCGGAGAGGTCTTCAGCCCGGCAGGAAGTGAGTTGCCCAGGGCCACTAGATCACGCCGAGGGTTCATGAGTCTTTTTTCTGCCTTGTAGGGCTTGACTGTGCCCAGAATCGACCACCCGATAGACCAAAACCGCCTGGAGAATATGGTGAAGAAGGCAGTGCAGGAATACACCTATAAGAACTGCATAGACCCAACAGCTTACCGGCCGTACAAATATTGGGTGACCAGGGAGGAAGGTACGTTTCACTTACTTGTGCACAAGGGGTTGCTTCCATAGATATATTTGTTAAATTTTCTGTTTTACAATTCAGAATATACATTTAAACAACCTTAAAATATCAATGACTTCCCTTCTTCTCTTCCCATGGTTCATTTTGCATAGTGTAAATCCCTGCATATTTTATGTTAACTAAACCGTTCAGTATTCCATTATTACCTCCATCAAAACTTATTTACACTGTTGAATTGATCTTAATGCTGCCGACGTTTTCAAGTGTACACAATTCCCTCCCCCATATTTTCAAGAAACATTTTCCAATCTTCTTTAAACGAATGTTCTTCTTGTTTTCTTATTCTGTAAGTTAGATCTGCAAGCTACACATATTCCATTAGTTTAAGCTGCCATTCTTCTTTGGTTGGGACCTCGCTTATTTCCATTTTGGGGCTAACAAAACACGGGCCGCCATAGTGGCATACATAAATAACCCTTTTTGACACCTGGGAAGCTTTTAGGGGTCACTTCCAGCTCTACAATTCTATGACTTATTAAAAAATATTTATTGATGCTTTTGAATTCTGGTGCTGGAGGAGACTCTTGAGAGTCCCATGGACTGCAAGAAGATCAAACCTCTCCATTCTGAAGCAAATCAGCCCTGAGTGCTCACTGGAAGGACAGGTCCTAAAGCTGAGACTCCAATATTTTGGTCACCTCATGAGAAGAGAAGACTCCCTGGAAAAGACCCTGATGTTGGGAAAGATGGAGGGCACAAGGAGAAGGGAACAAAGGAGGATGAGATGGTTGGACAGTGTTCTCAAAGCTACCAGCATGAGTTTGACCAAACTGCGGGAGGCAGTGGAAGACAGGAGTGCCTGGCATGCTCTGGTCCAGGGGGTCACGAAGAGGTGGACACGACTAAACAACAACAACAACAATTTCATTTTTAAAAATGTCAAAGCAATTTACAATTATGTATGCATAAAACCATACAGCTGAAATCCATATTTGAAAAGGTTAAAAGCAGGCATTGATTAGGCATACGAGTTACGAGAAAAGAGATTCTGACTTGTAACTTGAACCCATTGGTAATCCAGCCTTGAGGTTTGGAAGGCATGAACTACAGTGCTCTCAGGCTATTCCTGTCCAGGAACGGCCATCGTTGGTGAACCAGACAGAGCTGGTAAACCAGCCTGTGATCCCCATTGACTCTTATTCCCAGGCATTTCCTGCCCCTGACAGTAGAGATGGAACATAATTTTCTATAGGTTAAGGTAAAGGGACCCCTGACCATTAGGCCCAGTCTTGGCCGACACTGGGGTTGCGGCGCTCATCTCGCTTTATTGTCTGAGGGAGCCAGTGTACAGCTTCCAGGTCATGTGGCCAGCATGACTAAGCCGCTTCTGGCAAACCAAAGCAGTGCACGGAAAAACCATTTACCTTCCCACCAGAGTGGTACCTATTTATCTACTTGAACTTTGATGTGCGTTCGAACTGCTAGGTTGGCAGGAGCTGGGGCCAAGCAACAGGAACTCGCCCCATTGTAGGGATTCAAACTGCCGACCTTCTGACTGGCAAGTCCTAGGCTCTGTGGTTTAACCCACAGCACCACCCGCGTCCCATAATTTTCTATAAGAGGCATTAAAAAAAGAAAAAGTACCTGCTGAGAGAGGCAGCAGTTTTTACGCACTTAATTTCACATGTCCTGAATCATTCACCTACATTAGATGTCCCTGTTGAGTTCCAGCATCGTGAGAGAGAGAGAAGTTTTTCTCCATCTGCTCTCTCCATGCAATACAGGATTTTTACCCGCTCCTATCACCTCTTTAAACAGAGAAGTCCCCAAAGCTGTGACATTTCCTCATGGGGAGTTGCTGAAACCACTCAATCATTTTGGTGGCCCTTTTCTGACCCTTTTCCAAATCTACAGCATCTGTTCTTAGGCAAGGCGACCAGAACTGCCCACGGTATGGCCAACGCAGTGGCGCCATAGATTTGTATAGCAAACGCTTTGGTCCTCAGTGGCGCGTTCCTTCCTCTTTTTTTGCCTCCTCTGGGCTTTCCATCCTCAACCCTGGTTGCAAAACTCTCCCATCTCCTTTTTAAATCGCAGAGAGGATCAACCCGGTCTTCATCGGTGACAACAGGTACGCAACGTGGAGAACGGGGCCCTACAACAGCGCGGCGTGGAATCGATACACCACATACCTTCCACGGATCCCTCGGGTAAGCCTTGTGACTCCGCGGAGATCCGGGGTGGGGTGAAGGTCCGAAAGGAGGCCCCTGCTGTGGACAGGAACTGCCCCTGCACACCTGGTAGCAGAGCGGCAGAGGGCCGGGCTGCAGCGAAGTCGCTCTTAAGCAAGGCGACTCTTAGCAAGTAATATCCAAGGCAATCACATAAACACTGGAAGTCACAAAATATGCACTCTTAATGGATTCTCTAGAAAGCATAAAACCAAATAAATATGTCTTATAACCACTGACTTATGACCACTGCTCCATAGCAATTGTTGTTATACCGTATTTTTCGCTCCATAAGACGCACCTGACCATAAGATGCACCTAGTTTTTAGAGGGGGAATGCAAGGGGGGGAAATTCTTTTAAGGGAGCGCTGAGCAGGGCCTGTATGCATCCCAGGCTCTGCTCAGCGCTCCCTTTCACGAGCCGCGTGGAGTGTGTGTGCGGCGCTTGCACCTTTTCCTTGGGGAAAAGCCCCCAAAAGCCGCACACACGCTCCACGCGGCTTGTGAAAGGGAGTGCTGAGCAGAGCCTCCCGCCTGTATTCGCTCCATAAGACACACACATATTTCCCTTTACTTTTTAGGAGGGAAAACATGCGTCTTATGGAGCGAAAAATACAGTACTTTTCCATTCACCATATATATGGGTTTATGAAGCAATTCTGTATCCTTCTGCTGCGCTGAAGAAGAATTCCACGAAACAGTGGGTATATCCGGAATCACTGTTCACAACGTCTGTTTGCGAACTACATTGGCAGCGTTGGACGCCATAAACATAAACAAAGCTTTACAGCTTGTTTTCACCAGATAAGAATCTGATACGCTGCTTCTTTCAGAAACTTGCATAGTCTTCAAAGACTTTCAGAGACTTATAAGGCTTATGTTTATTTTGTTTTATGTGTTCCAGAGAATCCCTTAAGAGTGCATATTTTGTGACTTCCAGAGATTCAGAAGTTTTCTGTTTATGTGATTTCATATATTTCATGTTATATAAAGAGTGTATATCGATATTGTATCATTGTTTTTGGTCATCGTGTTGCCTTGGATAGTACTGACTATTGTTGGCAACACAGGGGTTAAATTGTTTGGTTACTCTTAAGCAAGGCCAGCTCCACCATCAGACAGAGCCGGGCAGCAGCCTTGGGTGGCAGGTGCTTGTGGTGAGGAATTATAGAGTTGGAAGGGACCCCAGAGGTCCTCTAGTCCACCCCTCTCCTTCAATGCTCCGCTAAAGCGTCACTGACAGATGACCACCCAACCTCTGCTTAAAAACCTCCAAGGAAGGAGAGCCCAGCACCTTCTAAAGGAGTTTCTCCCACTGTCAAACAGCGTCCCCCAGCTTAAATTTGTGCAGCTGGTTCTTCCGGCCTAGAGGAAGAAGAGCAGGAGTTTGGATTTGATATCCCACTCTATCACTACTCTAAGGAGTCTCAAAGCGGCTAACATTCTCCTTTCCCTTCCTGCCCCACAACAAACACTCTGTGAGGTGAGTGGGGCTGAGAGACTTCAGAGAAGTGTGACTGGCCCAAGTTCACCCAGCTACTGCATGTGGAGGAGCAGGGAAGCGAACTTGGTTCACCAGATTACGAGTCCACTGCTCTTAACCACTAAACCACACTGGCAGAACCTTACATTGGTTCCTCGTGAAATTCCTCTCCCCAGTTTTGGCCCCGGTTCTCCTGCCTCCATGGAGCATTGAGGGGGAAACGGGGTTCTGAACTTGAGCATTGCGTGCCAAATGCACATGTCCCTGCATAAATTCCAGAGGAACGGGCTCACGCTGTTGCAATCTTTCCTTGCAGGAGGCTGGGTTAGAGTCGATCCTTCGTGGGATGCCCATGCAATACCCTCCGAAACCTGAGCGTCTCAACAATTACGGTAACTCCTCTGTGATCTTGCACGTCCTGCCTGGTTTAGGAACATAGTAAAGTTAAAGGGACCCCTGACAATTAGGTCCGGTCATGGTCAACTCGGGGGTTGTGCCGCTCATCTCACTTTATTGGCCGAGGGAGCCGGTGTACAGCTACCAGGTCATGTGGCCAGCATGACTAAGCCGCTTCTGGCGAACCAGAGCAGCGCACAGAAATGCTGTTTACGTTCCCGCTGGAGCGGTAGCTATTTATCTACTTACACTTTTTGGGGTGCTTCCAAACTGCTAGGTTGGCAGGAGCAGGGACCGAGCAACAGGAGCTCACCCTGTCGTGGGGATTCGAACCTCTGACCTTCTGATCGGCAAGCCCTAGGCTCTGTAGTTTAACCCACAGCGCCACCCGCGTCCCTGTTTAAGAACAAAGGAACCTGCTTTATACTAAATCAATGCTGTCTGTCTTCACTGATGGACAGAGGCTCTCCAGGGTTTCAGGCAGGAAAACTTTCCTAGCCTTGCCCAGAAAGGTTGGGTATTGAACCCATAACCTTCTTCATACAGAGCTAATATTCTATGCCTGAGCTATGGCCCTTCCCTTAGTTTGCTCCACATCATCCTGTAGGTCTCTTAGTTACCCATCACTGTCCTTAAAGCCCATCTGATCCATCATTCTCTCTCCAGCCACCAGATGCTTTTGGGTAGCGGGGTCATAAAGACCAGCAGCTCATCTTTTGAGAGTATACTCCCTCTGAACCTGGAGAGTTTAACTGTTTTGGCCTAACAGCCGTCGGCGAGTTTCGTCATCTGTCAGCTTGGATAACAATCCCTTTTAAAGGCTCCTGGCTAGCAGCTATCGTCATCACAAGCAATCATTGCGAATGCCCCTAGTTTAAATTGAGCTGTGATTCCTACACTGCGGGGGGTTGGTCTAGATGGCCCATGGGGTCCCTTCCAATTCTGCAATTCTGTGCACTGCGAGAAAAAGGGCTTCCTTTTCTCTGTTGAACTGAACCAACTGGTTTACTTGGCTGGCTAGCAGGCAGCCTGCGTCCGAGTGTTCACTTCACTGTAGTAGTAGTAGTAATAATAATAATAATAATAATAATAATAATAATAATAATAATAATAATAATTTTATTTATATCCCAAGCTTCCTGGTGGGAGGGTGTTCCACAGGGCGGGCGCCACTACCGAGAAGGCCCTCTGCCTGCTTCCGTGTAACCTCACTTCTCGCAATGAGGGAACGGCCAGAAGGCCCTCGCCGCTGGACCTCAGTGTCTGGGCAGAACGATGGGGGTGGAGACGAGGCTGTTTAGGGCTTTAAAGGTCAACACCAACCCTTTGATTTGTGCTCAGAAAGGAGGTCTTTCAAGACCAGTGTCTCCTCAGAAAGGAGGTCTTTCAAGACCAGTGTTATGTGGTCTCAGTCACCAGTTTAGCTGCCACATTCTGGAGTAGTTGTAGTTTCCAGGTCACCTTCAAAGGTGCATTGCAGTAGTCCAAGCGGGAGATAACCAGAGCATGCACCACTCTGGCGAGACAGTCCGTGGGCAGGGAGGGTCTCATCCTGCGTACCAGGTGGAGCTGGTAGACAGCTGCCCTGGACACAGAATTGACCTGCGCCTCCATGGACAGCTGTGAGTCCAAAATAACTCCCAGGCTGCGCACCTGGTCCTTCAGGACCAGGGAGTCCTCCACACCAGCCTGCCCCCTGCCCCCCAAGAACAGTACTTCTGTCTTGTCAGGAATCAACCTCAATCCATTAGCCGCCATCCATTCTCCAACCGCCTCCAGGCACTCGCACATAAAATTCCCTCCTAGTTTTCCAGGGGCACAAGCTCTCCTCTCTCTCTCTTCCCCACCCATTTTCTTCAGAACGGGAAGTGGTGGTGAACATGCTGAACAGCTTGTCTCGGAAGCAGCTTCCGTCCATACAGCACCGTTACACCATCCCGGGAAGGATGCCTTATCAAGGCTACTACAGCCCCTGCACGGGACGCCATTACTGCTTGCGAGGGATGGACTACTACGTCGACGGCGCGCCCACCAACGAGCGACAGATCAGCCAGCTAGTTGAGAAGATTGTAAGGTTCGGAGGGTTTGCAGACCACACCCCAACTCCTCCCCCTCAGGGCTCTCGCAGGGGGGGGCTTGGAAAGGGGGGCATAGAAAAGACTCTGTGCTGGGCCCGGGGGTAACCCATGAAACACAGTCCAGGTCCAGTCCAGAATCCAAAGGTTCTGCTAGGAGTCAGTCCAACAGGGCAAGGCAGGACACGAGGCAGGAAACCAGGCAAGGACAGCTACAGGATCTCAGGCAGGATCTGGCAAACAGCAATGTCGCTCCCACAACCTGGGGCGGGGCCCGACAGCCTTTTATCTCTGTGGGGGTAACGGCCGGTCCTGATCCCCCGGCGACTCACCTCCCTGTTTCGCCTGAAGGCGAGCACTCCTCCTGCGAGTACTCAGGTCTCTCCTTCTCTCAGACCTGAGTCTCTGCAGCTCGGGGGATGTCGGTGGGTGACTAGACCCAGAGGCCGCCTCAGCCTCCCCTGACCCAACCGGTAGTGGTGCAGCTGTAAGTGATGGCCCAGCTGAAGGCAAGAAGGTCATCCCCACATCTGGAGCCAGGGCAGGATCAGGCCCCTGACTCGGCCCAGCTGGTGTTTGCTGCAGGGGAACCTGTGCAGACTGGGACTCTTCAGGATCTGGCCCCAGACTAGGTTCAGCTGACGCCTGAGGCAAAGGATCCGGTGCGGACTGAGACTCCTCTGGCTCCAAGTCCCAGGCCATCACAGACTCCGCCATAAGCTCCTCATTGGAACATATACACAGGGTGCACACTGCAAGGTGTCCTCCTGTGGGGTGGGTTTTAATAGGTAGGAGAGGGTAAATGAATTGCAATTCATCCCCCCAGGTGCCCACATGTTTGTGTTGAATGGACAGAACATCAGCTCACTGCTTGCATTTAAATGCGAGGCTGAGTTGAAAGTCCCGTCCTTAGCAGCAAATTAAAAGCGTATGAATTAGGCTGCAAAGCCTTCTTTTGAACAAGTCCAACTGCGGAGCAGGATGGTTCCCCCTTTTCTTGCCCCCCTTAACAAAGAATCAGACAGCAGGCTGTGAAGTAAGTTTAAAATGGATTTTACTTACTCATAGCTATGCACTGGGTTGTCATCAACCGTAGCAGTAAAAATTTGCAGGTAAAATACTTGCATTTGCAGAAGGAATAGCCTCAGGCATGCATGTGTGTGAGCTGGAGCAGTTAGACTAATAATAATAATAATTTATTATTTGTACCCCGCCCATCTGGCTGGGTCTCCCCAGCCACTCTGGGCAGCTTCCAAGAAAGATTAAAAATACATTAAAATGTCACACATTAAAAACTTCCCTGAATATGTCTGCTCCAAGCACTGATCGAAGAGAGAATCATAGAGTTGGAAGAGACCACAAGGGCCATCGAGTCCAACCCCCTGCCAAGAAGGAAACAATGGAAGGAGGGGGAACAGGAAATACTATTATGTTCCTTTCCCCTCCTGTCCTGAGGGGGAAATGACCTCACACAGAGCCCTCTCTACCAATTACATGTCTATGGCTTGAGTCTTCCTATCAGCAATACAGCTCTGTTATCTTAACTCCTACTCATGCTAACTGGCAAGAATGTGTGTTGTTAGATTTGGCTGCTAATCTCCCACAAAAACCTTCTCGGGCAAATACAGCAATTGCATGCACAGTTTTATTAAAGCACCCAAAGTCCCATCTTTGATTCAAAGGTTTTCAAAACTATCTCTCGGTTGAGGTTTGGTGAAGATGCCAGCAGTCATCTCTTTGGCAATACAGTGGTACCTCTGGTTGCAAACGGGATCCGTTCCGGAGTCCCGTTCGCAACATGAGCAGAACGCACCCCGTGTCTGTGCGTGCATGGGTCGCAATTCGCCACGTCTGTGCATGCGCGTGACATCATTTTGAGCGTCTGCGCATGCACGAGCGGCGAAACCTGGAAGTAACCCTTTCCAGTACTTCTGGGTTGCCACGGGACGCAACCTCAAAACGTGCAACCTGAAGCAAACACAACACGAGGTATGATTGTAGGCCAATTCAACTAGGCCATTGCGCAGGCAGTGGTACTCACCCTGACCCCGACCCCCTGATGTGCTTGGTTTTCCCTTGAACTTCTCGCTCTGCAGTACCTTTGGAAAAGCTCTGCTTGTCTTTCATCTGTCAAATAGGTTTCTCCTGCCCCAACCCCAAATCCATAGTCCGCCAGGCCAGCTCTCTGCATGTTCAGTCGCAGCTACATACACTGACTCTGTGAAAGACAAAGCTACACATCCTTCTTTATAACTGCCGTAAGAAAGGGGACCGTTTCCAAACATAAAGACATACCCACCTGGTTCCCTTGTAATCTTTAGCACCTCCAGGCTGGTCAGCCACCGGTCAGCCTAACAGTTCATAGTCAAGGTAAAGGGACCCCTGACCATTAGGTCCAGTCGTGGACAACTCTGGGGTTGCGGCGCTCATCTCGCTTTATTGGCTGAGGGAGCCGGCGTACAGCTTCCGGGTCATGTGGCCAGCAGGACTAAGCCGCTTCTGGTGAACCAGAGCAGCGCACGGAAACGCCGTTTACCTTCCCGCCGGAGCGGTACCTATTTATCTACCTGCACTTTGACGTGCTTTCAAATTGCTAGGTTGGCAGGAGCAGGGACCGAGCAATGGGAGCTCACCCCATCACGGGGATTCGAACCGCTGACCTTCTGATCAGCAAGCTGTGGTTTAACCCACAGCGCTTTGCTCCTCTTTTTATGAGGGCTCGATCCATCTCAGTGGGAGCACTTCCTTTCCTGCTTAGAATTCCCACTGCATTTGCAATGTCTGGTCTCGTTGTCTTGGTAAGGTGCAAATGTTTCCCTATTGTTGACCAGCACTGGTTGTGGTCAGGCAAGAGCTTTGATTCATGTTTGCTCTCCAGGAAATCGACGGTCATTGGTGTGGCTACTGTGTTGGCTTCTCGCAGCTTCAGGCTGTCAAGCAATTCAGCAACTTTCCTCCTTTCGCTTAGAATATAAGATCCATCCTCCTAAATTTTAATTCTGACACCCCAATAGTGGGAGCCACTTCCTAGTTCTTTCACCTCCACTTCTTTGCCTTATTATTATTATTATTATTATTATTATTATTATTATTATTATTATTAATTTGTATCCTGCCCATCTGGCTGAGTTTCCCCAGCCACTCTGGGCGGCTTCCAACAAAGATTAAAAATACATTAAAATGTCACACATTAAAAACTTCCCTGAACAGGGCTGCCTTCAGATGTCTTCTAAATGTCAGGTAGTTGTTTATCTCTTTGACATCTGATGGGAGGGAGTTCCACAGGGCAGGCGCCACCACCAAGAAGTCCTTCTGCCTGGTTCCCTGTAACCTCACTTCTCGCAGCGAGGGAACCGCCAGAATGCCCTCGCAGCTGGACCTCAGTGTCTTAGCTGAACGATGGGGGTGGAGATGCTCCTTCAAGTATACAGGACTGAGGCCGTTTAGGGCTTTAAAGGTCAGCACCAACACTTTGAATTGTGCTCGGAAATGTACTGGGAGCCAATGTAGGTCTTTCAGGACCTAAGTGTCTTAAGTGGCCAGCAGCCTGGGAGGGAGGGGTCAATTAGCCATTATTGTTAATTCATCATGATTGTTAAGTGGAACCTCCATGTGCAAAAGCAGTGTACCTCTACTGGGAACCAAAAACAACACACACACCCCCACACACACCCAACACATTAGGAAATGGTCATCAACTTTGCGCCCTGGCTGTGACCACTCTTGGGCACAGAACACTGGGCTGGTTGGGTCTTGGTCTGATCCTGCAATGCAGATCTTCTCCCCATGGCTCTAGCTCTGGATCCACCTGCCTCCCCGCTGAGATGCCAGCCAAGCTCTCCTGCAGCCCTTTAATGGCAACCTCTCTCTTTCCCCCACTGCTCTTCCAGGAATTTCCCGTACTACGACCACCACCACGAGATGACTCTTTGTGCACGAATGCCCGACCTGCCGCCTGGTTTCCCGTATATGAACCTTAGGTAAGGAACCCAAACAGGTTTGGTGACGGGAAGGAGCTGGGCTGGGGAAGGGTGGTTGCTCACAGGGGATGTGTGTTGCCTGGGGACCGTTCCCGGAGACCAAACCTCGTGAACAAATTTTCCCCAAGGATAGCTTGGTTGCCAGCGAACCAGCTAATAATAATAATAATAATAATAATAATAATAATAATAATAATAATTTATTTATACCCCGCCCTCCCCGGCCAGAGCCAGGCTCAGGGTGGCTAACACCAATAAAATCACAGTAAAAACATAATGGGGGGGACCAATTTAAAATACAGGTTAAAATGCAATTTAAAATGCAGCCTCATTTTAAAATAGCAGATAAATCAAGACCATAAGGGGAGGGATACATAAGGGTCAGACTGAGTCCAAACCAAAGGCCTGGTGGAACAGCTCTGTCTTGCAGGCTCTGTGGAAAGATGTCAAGTCCCGCAGGGCCCTGGTCTCTTGTGACAGAGCATTCCATCAAGTCGGGGCCAGTGCTGAAAAGGCCCTGGCCCTAGTTGGGACCAAGCTAACTTCCTTGAGGCTCGGGACCTCCAAAGTGTTGTTGCTTATGGATGTTAAGGTCCTCCGCGGGGCATACCAGGAGAGGCGGTCCCGTAGGTACATGGGTCCTAGCCCACATAGGGCTGTAATGGTCAAAACCAGCCCCTTAAACCTGACCCTATACTCCACCGGGAGCCAGTGCAGTTGGTAAAGCACTGGATGAATGTGATCCCCTGGCAGGGACCCCGTGAGGAGCCTCGCCGCAGCATTCTGCACCCGCTGGAGTTTCTGGGTCAGCTTCAAGGGCAGCCCCGTGTAGAGAGAGTTATAATAATCAAGCCTGGAGGTGACCGTTGCATGGATCACTGTGGCCAGATCAGGGCGAGAAACGTAAGGGACCAACTGCTTGATATGGCGGAGATGGGAAAATGCCACCTTGGCTGTGGCTGCAACCTGCGCCTCCTCTAGCAGGCAGCCAGAGGCGGGTTCTGGATAATAGGATCTGTGCCTGTTGGATCCGGCCAAGGGTGACTAGGTTACACCATCAACCTTGGTTGACTGGTACAACTGAAACATAGATGCTACCTTCTGCTGTGGGATGTGCGCAACCCCGCCTTGTTCCAGCAGGAGCAATGAGGCTGTCAGACAAGGGAGGTTCCAAAAGTCACACAGCGGACCTCTGGGCGATGTTTTCAGCACTGGCTCTCTAGTGCGTCTTTCTCGAGAGAGAGTGGAGTACGCCTCCAGGGGTGAAGTCAAACCACTGCGTCAGCAGCACCAAAGTGACCTAGAATCATAGAATTATAGAATCATAGAGTTGGAAGAGACCACAAGGGCCATCGAGTCCAACCCCCTGCCAAGCAGGAAACACCATCAGAGCACTCCTGACATATGGTTGTCAAGCCTCTGCTTAAAGACCTCCAAAGAAGGAGACTCCACCACACTCCTTGGCAGCAAATTCCACTGTCGAACAGCTCTTACTGTCAGGATGTTCTTCCTAATGTTTAGGTGGAATCTTCTTTCTTGTAGTTTGGATCCATTGCTCCGTGTCCGCTTCTCTGGAGCAGCAGAAAACAACCTTTCTCCCTCCTCCTCTATGTGACATCCTTTTATATATTTGAACATGGCTATCATATCACCCCTTAACCTCCTCTTCTCCAGGTTAAACATGCCCAGCTCCCTTAGCCGTTCCTCATAAGGCATCGTTTCCAGGCCTTTGACCATTTTGGTTGCCCTCCTCTGGACACGTTCCAGTTTGTCAGTGTCCTTCTTGAACTGTGGTGCCCAGAACTGGACACAGTACTCCAGGTGAGGTCTGACCAGAACAGAATACAGTGGCACTATTACTTCCCTTGATCTAGATGCTATACTCCTATTGATGCAGCCCAGAATTGCATTGGCTTTTTTAGCTGTCGCGTCACACTGTTGGCTCATGTCAAGTTTGTGGCCAACCAAGACTCCTAGGGGTGCGAGCTTGGGGAGTGTGTCAGTGGTGTCACAACAGGGGGCAGTGCACCCCGAGTGCCATGTCTGCGGGGGCTCGTGGCAGCATGAGCAGCCATTGCGCCACTGTAGATGCATGTGGAGGATCCCACAGCCAGCAAGCAGAGGATCCCAGCACCAGCAGCAAACCACTATGTACAGCGCATGTGCAGCGTCACACACATGTGCTGTACGTAACGACGACGCACATGCGCTGTACATAGCGGTTTGCCACCAGCGTTGCTCCAGCGCTGGACTGACAGTGCCGTGATCCTCCACATGCAGCTGGAGCGGCGACGGAAAGGTCCTGGCACCGTCCATGTGGACATGTGCCCTACATTGCGATGCCCCACCCTAGGTGTCACAACGCCCTTCTTCGCCCCTGCAGTGTGTAGGGGTGGTCCCAGACAACAGGACCCCCTTCTCACCCTCACTGATGAGGGCATGAGACCTATCGGCTGCCCTCACCTGGCTTAGCCAGTCGAAGCTGCTCCCAGGAAATGGACACTGTTTTATGCTGGAAACTTCTTGGAGCCAGGGGTAAGAGCTGAGTGCAGGGTGAGGACCAAAGGTGGACAGACTATTTCAGAAGTAGCACAACCTGTGTCCACCCACCCCATAGGTAAAGGTAAACGGACCCCTGACCGTTAGGTCCAGTCACAGACGACTCTGGGGTTGTGGCACTCATCTCACTTTATTGACTGAGGAAGCCAGCGTACAGCTTCCAGGTCATGTGGCCAGCATGACTCAGCTGCTTCTGGCGAACCAGAGCAGCGCACGGAAACGCTGTTTACGTTCCCGCCGGAGTGGTACCTATTTATCTACTTGCACTTTTGGGGTGCTTTCGAACTGCTAGGTTGGCAGGAGCAGTGACCGAGCAACGGGAGCTCACCCCGTCGCAGGGATTCAAACCGCCGACCTTCTGATCAGCAAGTCCCAGGCTCTGTGGTTTAACCCACAGCACCACCTGCGTCCCTCCCCTACCCCATACACCCCTCTACAAGGTTTATCTGAAGAATATCAGAAGATATACTGCAGGGACTGACTAAGCCATTCTTCCGCAGCCTAGTGCTTTCCAGATGTTTTGCTCCCACCAGCTGGCTGCGGCTGATGGGAATCGTAATCCGAAACATCTGGAGGGCAGCAGACTGGCAAAGGCTGCCGTAGCGATTGCTTCTGTGCGTCTGTGTCTTGGAAAGAGGTGGATTTCTCCACTGTTTGCCAGGCAGTTGGAGCCTACCTCTCTCTGCCAGTACAAATAAAATCTGGTTTTTTGCTTTCCGAAATCCCTACATGGCGGGCATTTAATTGGGAGCTTCACCATGAAGGCAATGGGGAGGCAGTATGAACAATTTGACAGGTATGTGTTGAGCAGGCATGTCTCTCAATACCTGAGGGGAAATATATACTGTATTGGCCCGAATATAAGCCGCACTTTCCCCCCAAATTCCAACCATGAAAAGTTAAAGTGTGGCTTAAATTCGCGACCTTACAAAAATTGGCTTTTACGATACCGCTGCCGAAATAGACATATGGTAAAACGGACCAAAAAAATGTTTTATTGCCGATTTGCGAGCTTGAGACCATTCATTGGCCATTTGCAGGTGTGAGTGGCTGCGGAATTGAAGCAATTGAATACCGATTTGTGATTTTAGCAATTGTACGGTAACCTTTGTGGGCTTGCAAGATCAAAGGCTTAAATAGGCTCGGAGTCACAATTCTACCAACCGCAGCGGTTTTCAGCCTGTAACCCATGCTTAGGCAAACTCCGGCCCTCCAGATGTTAGGGACTACAATTCCCATCATCCCTAGCTAACAGGACCAGTGGTCAGGGATGATGGGAATTGTAGTCCCAAACATCTGGAGGGCCGGAGTTTGCCTATGCCTGCTGTAACCCAATTTTAAGGGAGCGGCTTATATTCGGGTATTGTCTTTTTTTCTCCCCCCCCCCTTTGAATTTTAAAGGTGTGGCTTATTTGTGGGTGCAGCTTATATTCGGGCCGATATGGTATATATCCACCTTTCCTTTTCCCTCCAGGGCCATTGGGGTGTTTTGGTGGTTCCAGATAAAACACCTATATGGATATAGCAGGACCACAACAGCAGTCAGGTGGGGGGCAAAGGGGAACAGCAACCAATTATCAGCCCCAGGCCCTGGACATTTCCGGGTTTCGGATTCCTGTGATGTTGCAGCACTCACAAGAAAAGCCAGATAAGTCAAAGGCCTTGAATAGGATAAAGATTCGTTCTAAAGTTCACAGGATGCATAGATGGTTTGTTTACTGAAGGCACTTCTAACTTGCCCTTTAAGCATAAAACAGGCCAGCAACAAAAGTTAAAAATTAAAAAGAAAGGCTAGAGGCTGCTGCTCACATTGCCATCTTGACACTTTAACCCCGTTTAACCAAAGACGTTTCTCAGTGCAGCTTACAGAACTAATCAGTACTAAGTAGTCCCTCCCTTTCCTCCAACTCATACTCTAAAAAGACATGGCAAAAAAGGGGGAAAGGTAGGTGAAGGAAGATGCATACATGTACTGTGTCTTGTGGGTCTCCATCCTAAGTTTTTCCTTGGCTGCACTCACAAAGACACAGCACACAAGGAAAAAGGTAGAGGAGGGAAGATATATCCACCTTAAGCTTTTTCCTGGTTGCACTCATAATGTTCCCGCTTCTGAGAGGCCCTTCTTATTATTCATCCTCTCCTGGAGCTCTTCCCTGTGACTTTCCTGTACTAGTCAGTTTGCCTTCCACGTCTTGCAGAGCTTTCAGCGAGATGATCGCAATTGTGGCGTAAATTCTGAGCTAGGGTTGGCAGTTTTGAGTTCACATCTGATTTCAGTATTTGCATTTCCAAAAGTGTAGCAGTAAAATAACAAACCTCCAGGGGCGTGGACATGTAGAGCGTCAAGAAAGTGATGTCATAGCTTTGCAAAAGCTGAGCTGATCCAAGTGTGAGCAATTGCCTGGTTAGATAAAGTCTGCTTAACAGCCCGCCCCCATGCCTCCTTGGATTCAATGATGGAAGTGAAAATGAATGTGCCAAAAGAAGCACGTTCAAATTGCGCTTGAGAGGAACACAGATTCCACCCCCACAGATGCAAATCAGTCCTACTTATGGAAAAAGGGAGTGTCTCGTACAAAATTGCTCCGTTTGTGTGCTGACACCGGTCTGGAATCTGGAATCCTGTGCCAGAAGGAGAGGTGAATAGTCTGGAAGGGGAAGGAAGGAAGGAAGGAAGGAAGGAAGGAAGGAAGGAAGGAAGGAAGGAAGGAAGGAAGGAAGGAAGGAAGGAAGGAAGGAAGGAAGGAAGATGGAAGGAAGATGGAAAAGTGGTCCTTCAGAAATGAGTCATGGGCATAATTGGCTCTTTAGGTTGTTTTTACTATCTCAGCCACCATCAAGGAAATAATGTTGAAGACAACACAGAAATAGTACTTAACCTCAGTTAAACTTTCATATACAGTGGTACCTTGGTTTACAACCATAATCCGTTCCGGAGGTCCGGTTGTAAAGCAAAGCAGGTTGTAACCCAAGGTGCGCTTTCGCCAATGGGGCTTCCCGCCCAAAAAAAATTGGTTGTAATTTTTAAAAAATGGGTTGTAATCCAAAAAAGGGATACGCACTTCCGGGTTTGACATGGTTGTAATCCAAAATGGTTGCAAACCAAGATACCACTGTATACATTAAAAAATACTTCACCAATGTGTTGGCGCAAGGGAGAAAGAGGCAGCTATATGGGCTTGTGGTGGACATGCCCAAAGGTAGTAAATTTTGGGCAAGTGTTTAATGATATAAGTAAAATTACACATTTAAAGAGGGAAAACTTGAATGCTTGGTACAAGAGAGCATGCTTGGCGTATCGCCCTTATGGAAAAATGGGCTCACAAATCAGGACTGGCAAGAGGAACAAAGCACAAATACACCTTTGCGGGAGAAGGAGGGCTCTTCATTGCGTTTCCAAAATCTCCAGAAAACCAAAGACCAGTTTCAAAGGTTTATAGAGGTTTACTGTTATACATCGTGGTGCACATATGGGAATACAGATTTACATAGTGAATTTTTGTGCGTCTCCAGAGAAATAAAGTTTTTTTAAAAAAAGTTAGTTATAAAATATTTGTTATAAATAAGTAAGTGTGCATCGCTACCATCTAAGTACGATGGAGACAGCTTGGGAGGCCCCTTACTGAAATAATGTGAGAGAGAAATATGTCTGCATATTTCCTGCATCTCAGGGGGTTGGACTAGATGACCCGTGGAGTCCCTTCTCTACCATATTCTGATTCTGCATGTGGTGAGTGTGCATGTAGTCTGCACGTGTGTCGTATGGGGTTGTGTATCTCATATGTGGCCCATTAAGATGTGTCTGACCAGCAATGGGACCCGGAGGTAAAAAGACACACAATTGCAGTCTGCAAATCAAAGTCATATTCTGCTCCGTGTAAAACCTTTTTTCTTTCTCTCTCCCTGCCAGGTGGGATACAAGCCATTTTAAGAAGGCTGGAGGGGCACAGAGGGACAGCTTTATCATTCATCCTGAATTTGTTTCGGAATCATTCCCCCATCCACCGTGTTGGTAGTAGAGAGTTGAGACAGGCTGCCATTAAAATTGCCGCTGGTGACTAACTGCGCCTCCGTCCGTCCCTTGGCCTCACAGAGTTCCTCCTTTCACTTGTTGTTGTTTAGTTGTTTAGTCGTGTCCGACTCTTCATGACCCCCTGGACCAGAGCATGCCAGGCACTCCTGTCTTCCACTGCCTCCCACAGTTTGGTCAAACTCATGCTGGTAGCTTTGAGAACACTATCCAACCATCTCGTCCTCTGTCGTCCCCTTCTCCTTGTGCCCTCCATCTTTCCCAACATCAGGGTCTTTTCCAGGGAGTCTTTTCTTCTCATGAGGTGGCCAAAGTCTTGGAGCCTCAGCTTCAGGATCTGTCCTTCCAGTGAGCACTCAGGGCTGATTTCCTTCAGAATGGAGAGGTTGGGTTTTCTTGCAGTCCATGGGACTCTCAAGAGTCTCCTCCAGCACCATAATTCAAAAGCATCCATTCTTCGGTGATCAGCCTTCTTCGTGGTCCAGCTCTCACTTCCATACATCACTACTGGGAAAACCATAGCTTAACTTTTGCAGCAACCAAATCACCGGCTGGGACCAAAGTGTGGCTCTTTCGGCCCAGGGAGGACAGCATCATCTTCCTCTCTACTCCACAAAAGGAGAGATTTTAATCTGGCTCAGAATCCGTTACTGCCCTGTGGGGAGATTTGTGTGCAGCTAGATGGCTCTTGTGCAGGGGTCGGCAACCTAAGGCCCGTGGGCCACATGCGGCCCATGGAGGGGTTGTTTAATCGGCCCATGGATCCCCACCGTCCGCTCGGTCAGCTTCCATGCGCCATGCCAAACCAGCACAGAGCAGAGCAGGGACCACCTTCTGTGACACTGGCCAGCTTCCCATTGGCTGCAGGAGCTTCCCGCAGCCAATGGGAAGCTGCGCACGCCTCCTTAGCACCGGAAGGAGCACTGGAAATAGTGTTTGTGCATGAATGCATGCACGCACGCACACACACACTCCAGCCCACCGCAGTGTCTGCTGGACTGCGAACCAGCCCAAGACACAAAAACTTTGCCAACACCTGCTCTTGTGTAATAATAATAATTATTATTTATACCCCGCCCATCTGGCTGCGTTTCCCAAACCACTCTGGGCGGCTTCCAACAAAACACTAAAATACAATAACCTATTAAACGTTAAAAGCTTCCCTGAACAGGGCTGCCTTCAGATGTCTTCTAAAAGTCTGGGAGTTGTTGTTCTCTTTCACATCTGGTGGGAGGGCGTTCCACAGGGTGGGTGCCACTACCGAGAAGGCCCTCTGCCTGGTTCCCTGTAACTTGGCTTCTCGCAGCGAGGGAACTGCCAGAAGGCCCTCGGAGCTGGACCTCTGTGTCCAGGCAGAACGATGGGGGTGGAGACGTTCCTTCAGGTCTACTGGGCCATGGCTGTTTGGGGCTTTAAAGGTCAGCACCAACACTTTGAATTGTGCTCGAAAACGTGTGACTCCAGCAGCCAGTTTCAAAAGCCCTAAGTGTCTTGTACAAATGTAACAATGGAAGAAGAGGCTGCTGGGTCAGCCCAGTGATCCATCTTGGTCCAGCATCCTGTTCTTACAGCAGCCAATCAGATGCCTATGAGAATCCCGCAAGCAGGATTTAAGAAGATTATGCTTCTGGTAAATGATCCATAATGAATTGAAAAAAAATATTTAAAAGTACTTTCTCAGAGAGAGAGAGAGAGAGAGAGAGAGAGAGAGAGAGAGTCAGTCCTTTTTGTTGGGGATAATTCGGACTGAAAATCCCAGGTGTCCAAAAAGGTTATTTATGTATGCTACTACTGCAGCTCATGTTTTGTTAGCCCAAAAATGGAAAATGAGCAAGGTCCCAACTAAAGAAGAATGGCAACTTAAGTTGACAGAATATGCCTAGCTTGCAGACTTTACATATATATATTAAGAGAACAAGAAGAACGTACATTTAGAGAAGATTGGAAAATGTTTATTGAATATATGGGAAATAATTGTGTACAGCTGAAAACGCTGGCAGAATTCAGATAAATTCAACAGTGTAAATAAGTCTTGATGGATGCAATAATGGAATACTGAATGGTATAGTTTTTGTAAAATATGCAGGCATTTAAAATATGTAAAATGAACCATGGAAAGAGAAGTGAAGTCACTGATATCTTAGGGATGTAAAAATGAGTATTTTAAATTGTAAAACAGAAAATTTAATAAAAATTATATACTAAAAAATACAGTAAGAAGAATCTGCTTCCAACCCCCAAAGTTATGCCTTGATGTGCTGCGATTCTTCCCCAGGCAGAAGCCTTTCCTAGATTGTTCTGTGCAGTGCTGTTGTTCGAATTCCATAATCAGCACTGCTTGGCTTCTGTCTGCATTGTTATCAGGGACAGCCAGGTCCTGATATCCTATGAGACCCTAGCAGACCCGATGAAGTCGCACAACTCAATCATTCTATGATGCACCATGCAGGTATCGTGCACCATTTATCTAATTTTCATCCCCCGCAAATAATAATTTGCAGACTATAATAATAGAATCTTAGAGATGGAAGGGACCCAAAGGTTGTCTGGTCCAACCCCTGCAATGCAGGAATCTCAGCTAAAATGTTATTCACACTTTGACATGTGAGATAATCCAGTACAGCAATTTCATTCCAAATATGAGATGTAGTTGTTAATTTTTAAAAATAATAATAATGTTGTAATCTGTCATGGATAAACCCCATTGAAAAAGGTAAGAGTGATTTCCCAGGCCCCCCCAAATGTAGGTCTGCCACTGGGGACACCCACACCTTCCCCCCCCCATGACTTGCCCCAAAGGCTTATGAGGGCTGTCGTTTCCCCCTTGCAGAGCTACAATTCCCAGCACCCTTAACAAACTACAGGTCCCAGGATTGTTTGGGAGACGTCCTGTGCTCTAAATGTGCATTGGATGTGCTTTAAATGTTCCTTGTGGATCTGCTCAGAGCATTATTGTTACATCTGGTACATCTAGCTCAATATTTGCGTCGACTGGGTTTCAGAAGCGGTCCAGCTCTGAGGGCCTTCTGGCGGTTCCCTCACTGCAAGAAGGGAAGTTAGAGGGAACCAGGCAGAGGGCCTTCTCGGTGGTGGCACCCGCCCTGGGGAACGCCCTCCCACCAGATGTCAAGGAAATAAACAACTATCTGACTTTTAGAAGGCATCTGAAGGGAGCTCTGTTTAGGGAAGTTTTTAATGACTGATGTTTTAATGTATTTTCAGTCTTTTGTTGGTAGCCGCCCAGAGTGGCTGGGGAAACCAGATGGGCGGGGTATAAATGTATTATTATTATTATTATTATTATCATCATCATCATCATCATCATCATCATCATCTTCATCATCAGGTGAGGCTAGGGACAGATCCTGGGACCTGTTGCAGTATTGTTAGCTCAGACTCATCACAGATCAGAGCTTTTCCTATCAACTGAGGTCACCTTGTTTTCAGTCGAGACAATGCACACATTTTGTTGCAAGTCAAGCACTGAGATACTGAGTGATTCATACTTTTGTAAGCCAACCCAACCCGGTTTATTGTGGAAGGAGTTTTTCTAGGTTCATTCGGCTCCATCAAATGAGACTACGAGACAGTGACCTTTTCTGTCCTCCTGCTCTGGAAGGTAGGACTCAAACCATTGGCTTCAATTCACAAGGAGCCATGGATTCTTTAGTTGAGATTCCTGCATTCCAGGGGGTTGGACTAGATGACCGCTGGAGATCCCTTCCAACAGTATGATTCTAGGATAAGCCAGGTCAGTTTCCTAACTGCCTGGAGTAATGCACCATCAGTAGGGGGACAAAAGAAATCAGAAATTTATTTTGTCCTTCTTACTTAATTTCATTCTTTATTTTCTTTTTTGTTGTGTGTTTCTTTTTCATGTGTAGTGTTTGTGCATAAACTGTAATATGGCAAATTGTTGTGTAAATATGTGTTGAATGTTTAATAAAGATTTATTCAAAAAAGAAACGAAAATGCCTCGTGGAGGACCTTAAGGTCCACAAATGACAACACTTTGGAGGTCCCAAGTCGCAAGGGGGTTAGATTGGTCTCAACTAGGGCCAGGGCCTTTTCAGCACTGGCCCCGACTTGGTGGAATGCTCTGTCCCAAGAGACTAGGGCCCTGCGGGACTTCACATCTTTCCGCAGGGCCTGCAAGACAGAGCTGTTCCGCCTGGCCTTTGGTTTGGACTCAGTCTGACCCTTATGTTTCCCTCCTCTTATGGTTTTGATCTATGGGCTACTTTTAAAATGAGGCTGCATTTTAAATTGCATTTTAACCTGTAGTTTAAATTGACACTCCCCCCAAATTATGTTTTTACTGTAATTTTACTGGGCTGGATGAATCCCTAGCCGGAATTAAGATTGCCGGAAGAAATATCAACAACCTCAGATATGCAGATGACACAACCTTGATGGCAGAAAGTGAGGAGGAATTAAAGAACCTTTTAATGAGGGTGAAAGAGGAGAGCGAAAAATATGGTCTGAAGCTCAACATCGAAAAAACGAAGATCATGGCCACTGGTCCCATCACCTCCTGGCAAATAGAAGGGGAAGAAATGGAGGTAGTGAGAGATTTTACTTTCTTGGGCTCAATGATCACTGCAGATGGTGACAGCAGCCACGAAATTAAAAGACGCCTGCTTCTTGGGAGAAGGGCAATGACAGGCCTAGACAGCATCTTGAGAAGTAGAGACATCACCTTGCCAACAAAGGTTCGTATAGTTAAAGCTATGGTTTTCCCAGTAGTGATGTATGGAAGTGAGAGCTGGACCATAAAGAAGGCTGATCGCCGAAGAATTGATGCTTTTGAATTATGGTGCTGGAGGAGACTCTTGAGAGTCCCATGGACTGCAAGAAGATCAAACCTCTCCATACTGAAGGAAATCAACCCTGAGTGCTCACTGGAAGGACAGATCCTGAAGCTGAGGCTCCAGTACTTTGGCCACCTCATGAGAAGAGAAGACTCCCTGGAGAAGACCCTGATGTTGGGAAAGATGGAGGGCACAAGGAGAAGGGGACGGCAGAGGACGAGATGGTTGGATAGTGTTTTCGAGGTTACCAGCATGAGTTTGACCAAACTGCGGGAGGCAGTGGAGGACAGAGGTGCCTGGCGTTCTCTGGTCCATGGGGTCACGAAGAGTCGGACACGACTAAACGACTAAACAACAACAACAATAGCCGCCCTGAACCCGGCTCTGGCCGGGGAGGGCGGGGTATAAATAAAATTTATTCTTATTTATTATTATTAAAAGAAAAGAAAAAAGAAAAGAAAGGTGATGAGAGGGGGCTCTGTGCCAGAAGGCAAATGGGTGAGTCCCCTCCTCCAGCTTTGAGTGAGTTGGAAGAAATAATAATAATAATAATAATAATAATAATAATAATAATAATAATAATAATAATAATAATAATAATTTATTATTTATACCCCGCCCATCTGGCTGAGTTTCCCCAGCCAATCTGGGCGGCTCCCAGTCGAGTGTCAAAAACAATACAGAATTAAATATTAAAAACTTCCCTAAACAGGGCTGCCTTCAGATGTTTTTTAAAGATAGGATAGCGACTTATTTCCTTCGCATCTGAAGGGAGGGCTTTCCAAAGGGCGGGTGCCACTACCGACAAGGCCCTCTGCCTGGTTCCCTGTAACCTCACTTCTTGCATGTGAGAGGTGGCAGCGATGGGCACAATGTTTGCTTTCTGCTGGGATCCAAGTCTGAAGCTATAGGAGAAGCAAGACCCTTTGGGGAGGGGGCTTAGTGCCATGAACCCCTCCACCCTAGGCTCAGGTTTTACAGTGCCAGATTTAGGGTCGTGCCGGCAGTTCTGCTGCACAGGGTGCTAAGCCGAGGGGGTGGAAAATTCAGAAGATCCATCATTGAGAAGAGCCATTTGGGGATGTCTAATTTGGGGGCCACACTGTGCATGGTATTAGAAGAAGAAGAAGAGTTTGGATTTGATATCCCGCCTTCCACTCCCTTTAAGGAGTCTCAAAGCAGCTAACATTCTCCTTTCCCTTCCTCCCCCACAAGAAACACTCTGTGAGGTGAGTGGGGCTGAGAGACTTCAGAGAAGTGTGACTGGCCCAAGGTCACTCAGCAGCTGCATCTGGAGGAGTGGAAATACGAACCCGGTTCCCCAGATTACGAGTCCACTGCTCCTAACCACTACACCACACCAGCTCTCAATTATGAAAGATTACTCAAGTAGATGATAGCAGGTTCCCCCAGGACATGCTCTGCCAAGCCCTAGGCCTGCCGGCAAACCAATTCTGCACGGCGAAGAGGTCTGCACACATGACATGAAGGCTGGCAACATCATCCCCATTATTTGGGAATCCCTTGCGGATGACCGCAGTGCCCGGAGACAGAAAGTCAGGTTGTGCATCCCTAGCAGTGACCAGAGGAGGAATGACATAGAGAAGAAATGTCCTGGTGCATCTGCAGCAGCACAAACAGATGCTCATTCTTCTGCCCCAGCTGCAACAAAACATCTCTCTCCCTTATCAGTCTCTGCAGCCACAGCAGGCGCTGAAACTCTCCAATGGTTGGACTTCTCTCTTCAATGGTTCCCCAGACAACTCCACTCATGTTGTTGTTTAGTCGTTTAGTCGTGTCCGCATCTTCATGACCCCCTGGACCAGAGCACGCTAGGCACTTCTGTCTTCCACTGCCTCCCGCAGTTTGGTCAAACTCATGTTCATAGCTTCAAGAACACTGTCCAATCACCTCGTCCTCTGTCGTCCCCTTCTCCTTGTGCCCTCCATCTTTCCCAACATCAGGGTCTTTTCCAGGGAGTCTTCTCTTCTCATGAGGTGGCCAAAGTATTGGAGCCTCAGCTTCACGATCTGTCCTTCCAGTGAGCACTCAGGGCTGATATCCTTCAGAATGGCTACGTTTGATTTTCTTGCAGTCCATGGGACTCTCAAGAATCTCCTCCAGCACCAGAATTCAAAAGCATCAATTCTTCAGTGATCAGCCTTCTTGATGGTCCAGCTCTCACTTCCATACATCACTACTGGGAAAACCATAGCTTGAACTATACGGACCTTTGTTGGCAAGGTGAGGTCTCTGCTTTTTAAGATGCTGTCTAGGTTTGTCATTGCTTTTCTCCCAAGAAGAAGAAAACTCCACTCACAGAGTCACCCTAGTCTCTGCTGGACCGCATTCCCAAAAAGAAACGGGGACCCTGAGCGTGAGCGCCTGAATCCCCTGGACTCTCGCCTCGCTTGATGGCTTGCAACGGGAGGCGATCTTGGATCTGCAAAAGATCCTGCAAGAGCAACTCCAAAGCAGCCGCCGCTGCGCCTTCTTGGCGCTCGCCTGCTTGCAGCTCGGGAGAGGCGAGGCGAGGCGCGGAGGCGGCGGCGGCGGCGCGCCCGGGATCCTCCTCGGGGGCTGCTCCTCCCCTTGGCAAACTACATCTCCCAGACTCCTCTGCCCTCCCTCTTCCCCCTCTCTCCCCCCTCCTCCTCCTCACACCTGAAGAGCAGCCCAGCGGCGGCAGGAGCAGCGGCAGCACCAAGTCAGCAGCCCCGCAGCGGAGGCGCCTCTTGCGCCGGGGACCCCGGACGGAGGTGGGCAAGGCGCGCGCGCGCGTGCAGAGGGGTGGCCGCCGGCTCCGGGTTTGCAGGCGCCTCGGGGCGGCGGCTGGGCCGACCTCGGCTGCCCTCCCTTCTTCCCATGGCCCGATAGGGGACGCGTAAACAAGCCGGAGCAGCGCCTCCCAGCCTCCCCATCCCGGGCCCTCTTGGCAAGGCTGACAGCGCCCTCCCCAACCCCGGGGGGGGTGCAGGGGGAGGTGGGGGCTCCTCTCTCCCTGGCCACATCCTGACACGGGTCTGGGTGCTGCCCTCTCTCTCCCCGTTGCCAGCGCGCGTGCTGAATCTCCAAGCGCAACCGCCTGACAGGCTCGCTTTGCAAAACGCTCGGCGGCTGCAGGTCGAAGTTGAAACTTCTGGCCTGTTGCAAGAGTTGGGGGGGGGGGCGTTGTTGTTGTTGCTCTTGCAGAGCCAGAGGGAGGGAGGGAGGTTTGGAGGCAGCCCGATTTGGGAGTGGGGGGCGAGAGGTCTTTTCTGCCTCTTTGCAATTCGGGGGAGGGGGTGCCTGGAAAGTTGCACAACACACACACACTCCGTTCCTTCTCAGTAGTGTTTGCAACCAACAAACCCCCTGCCCGGATGAAGGCGCACTCTGTGACCCCCATAAATAGCGTGCCTTCCCTCTTGCCCAGAGCCGGAGAAGGAAAGGGGGGGAGACGTAGCCAAAGGGTGCCGGATCAGCTGTTTCCCAGCGCGGAGCCCCTTCCCTGAGTCTTCTCCCTCGCTCCTTCCACCTCCCTCCCCGCCTTCTTGGCTGTTGACTTTGGTCGAGCCGAGGGAGAAGCTGTTGATCCTCTAGTTAATAGATAATACGCCCAAGTTCTTCGTGGAACATTAAACTCTTGTTTCCTTGCAGCCGCGGGCGGCGGGTGGGGGGGTCCTTGCCACGCTATCCGGCAAACCCCAAATTGGTTCCCGAAGGCAGATCTCCAGCGACGCAGGCTGGATGCTCCTTGCTCGCTTTTCTTGTGGGTTCACGAATCCCGGGATAATATGGTCTCCTGTTGGTTTTGGTGTGCGTTTTTTGTGCACAGCAAGTCACCTCTGCCTGTCACTGCAGCGTGCATCTGTTGCGTCCTTGGAGAGCTGCCAGGGAGCCATGGGAACCTGTCAAGTTATGTGTCATTCTAACCCAGTTTGCCTCGTGCTCTGACTGGTGGCTGCGCTCCTGGGTCTCCACTTCCTACTTGTTCCTCTTGACTGGAGATGCCAGGGGTAGCCTTATGGCAAATCAGGCTTTTCATCTACTCTACCTCCCTCAGTGCTGTCTGCACTGACTGGCAGCAGCTCTCCAGGGTGTGAGGCAGGGAGCCTCTCCTAGCCCTACCCGGGGATCTAACCTGAGACCTTCTACAGGCAAAGCAGATGCTCTTCCGCTGAGCTACACCCCTTCGCCTGTATGCCCCCAGCCACAGAGCTACAGTCATCCAGGCTGTTGTGTGAATGTAGAAGTGGGCAGGAGGAGAAGGGGGAAATTCCCATTCCGGAGGCAGGTTCAGTTCTGCCAGTGAAATTTGCCCTTGAATAAGAAATGGCACTTTATCTTTTAGAATCATGGAATTGTAGAGTTGGAGGGGACCGCGAGGGTCATCTGGTCCAACCCCCTGCAGTGCAGGAATCTTTTGCCCAACGTTGGGCTCGAACCCACGACCCTGCGTTTAAGATTCTCGTGCTCTCCAAACTGAGCCACCCCAGAAGCTGATGTCTTGTCTCTCTGTCTCATTTCTGGATTACTTAAGGAAAAGTGAACGGATATTATAGTGTTTATCTTTTCCTTTCTAGTGATTTGACAGGGAAATACCAGCCCCACCCTCCCCATCAGAGGCTGAAGCAACACACACACAAATTTTCTCCTAGTCCCTAACTAGCAGGAAAAGAAAAGTGTCCTGGTCTAGTTTTAGCTTGTCAAACTTAGCAGTAAAGTCTAAAAGTAGGGAAGGAATCTGTCAGGTGCTTCACAAGGCAAAACTCTGCTTCTGCTGAAATGCAACAAACAAAGCATTTTGCCTTCTTTTCCCCCTGTCCCTGTGTCTGCAGGGGGCGGGATTGTGGAGAGAGACCGAACACAGACACAGCTTTTGTGTGTGTGGTGGAGCCAGTGTGGTGTAGTGGTTAAGAGCGGTGGACTCGTAATCTGGTGAACCAGGTTCGATTCCCCACTCCTCCACCTGCAGCTGCTGGGTGACCTTGGGCTACTCACACTTCTCTGAAGTCTCTCAGCCCCACTCACCTCACAGAGTGTTTGTTGTGGGGGGGGGAAGGGAAAGGAGAATGTTAGCCGCTTTGAGACTCCTTCGGGTAGTGATAAAGCCGGATATCAAATCCAAACTCCTCCTCCTCCACCACCCTGGAAACAGCAGCGCTGTGTTCCATTCAAATGTATCCTCTTTCTTTAGGGCTCAGCCATAGGGTGGTGATGGTGCAAGTTTGATGCACAGCACTGACTGGCTAGTGCCTGTCATATCATCGAGAAACTTCTCCCTCCCCTGAGCAGTTCCGCAATTTGAAAAAGCTTCCTTTTGAAAGATATACACGAACAGTCAAATGCCTTAATGTTCCTGCAGAGTTTAAAACTGAAACTGCAGATAGGCAGCTGGCCTGAATCATGAGAGAGGAAGCAAAAATGACAGAAGGCTCTGATTTGCCCCAGCAAATGAATGTTTATAATTTCGGTTGCAAAGCCGGGCGGAAGCTGAGCAGTCCGTGTGGCGGCTTAATTTTTTAAATACTAGTTCCTGCCTTTCCAAACAGTTCAGGGTGGTTTTTACCCCTTGCTGCCTTTCAGATGCAGCTTTTCTGGGGAAGAGGAAAAACCACCACCAAGATAAAACTGACAGTGTAAATGCATATTAATAGTGCGCTTAAAACAAACATGCACACTCAGATTACTATTTTTAAAGTTGCCATAATGACTGGAAATAAACAGCTGCTGTACTAAAAAATGAGGGGTTCTCATTTTAAGCCTCATCAGGGCTAAGTGGCCTTCCTAAATCTGTTCCCTCGTTCCCAAAAGTGCCTCCACATAGTGAGAAGCCTCTGCTTGACTGTAGCAGCTAGTGGTTCCAGCAGCCACCCACACAAAGTTCCCTTCCAACACTCTCCCTCTGCTGTCTTTACATGCTCTGGTAGCACCTGCCTGTTCTTGCAGGAGAGGTATATAGCAGTCAAAGGCACTGCGATTCATTTGTCTGGTTTTTGCCAAGAAAACAGTCAGAGGCAGTATGGGGGTGGGGGGGGTGACTGAGCCAAGGGAGCAGTGGCAGCACTGAAAGAATCCTGGAGGGGAGTGGGTTATTGCATGTGTCTGTGACAGCTGTCAGGCCAACTGGGCTGCTACAGTCACCCGGAGACTTCTGCCTGTTTGTGGCCTCATTCATAGGCTCCTGCGCACGTACCAGTTCTGCGATTCTGACGAGAGAGCCCTTGAGGCTGTGCACACTTACCGAGGTGTAAGCTCCTTTGTATTCAACAAGACTTTCTTCCATTTAAACATATCCAGGGTTGTGCTGACAGCCATATTTTGCAGGCTGTCTGTTGTTGTTGTTGAGTTGTTTAGTTATGTCCGCCTCTTCGTGACCCCCTGGACCAGAGCACGCCAGGCACTCCTGTCTTCCACTGCCTCCCGCAGTTTGGTCAAACTCAAGCTGGTAGCTTCGAGAACACTGTCTCACCATCAGGTCCTCTGTCGTCCCCTTCTCCTTGTGCCCTCCATCAGGGTCTTTTCCAGGGAGTTTTCTCTTCTCAAGAGGTGGCCAAAGTATTGGAGCCTCAGCTTCAGGATCTGTCCTTCCAGTGAGCACTCAGGGCTGGTTTCCTTCAGAATGGAGAGGTTTGATCTCCTTGCAGTCCATGGGACTCTCAAGAGTCTCCTCCAGCCCCAGAATTCAAAAGCATCAATTCTTTGGCAATCAGCCTTCTTTATGGTCCAGCTTTCACTTCCATATATCACTACTGGGAAGACCATAGCTTTAACTATACAGACCTTCTCTTCTCATGAGGTGGCCAAAGTATTGGAGCCTCAGCTTCATGATCTGTCCTTCCAGTGAGCTTTCAGGGCTGATTTCCTTCAGAATGGATAGGCTGTCTATAAGTGGGTAAATGCTTTTAATGGATAACACACAAACAGGTATGATCAGCTGGGAACATCTGCTCCACGAGGCTCGCCGAAATGAATGGGGCAGTGCTGTAGGGTGGAATTACATTGCTCATTTTCTGCAGGATCTCAGGGCAAGCGGTTCTCTTCAGACTTTTTTTTTTCTTTTTTCTAATTAGGCGTCCTGAATGTCAAATGACTGTAATGCTTTTTAAGAGGCAGGCTGTGTTGCTTAGAAGAAGCCCTCTAATTTCCCCATCTGCCGTTCTCTCTTTCCCCTCCACCTCCCAAGTCTGTAATTCAAGGAACAAAGTGAGCAATGATTTTGTGCTTCTGCAGAGCACCATCTTGGGGAAAGCTGATGTGCAGAATGCATTTACCTCGTTTGATCCAAACAGGAATAGGCGAGACTTGACTCTCTTTCTGGATCAGGAACGGAAGCCTCACGACTCCTGTTCTGGCTCCAGTGGTGCCCTCTACCAAAGAGGGTACAGTGAGATCAGTGTGGATTAGGAATTAGACTTGGTTCATCAGGGAAATGTGGGTCCAAGGCCCATCACAGCGAATGGAGATGGAGATTTTGCAGGAAGTTAATGAAGCTATGCAGGGCTGTTGAGACGCCCCAGCCGTTTGACACCTGCTCTCGGCTCTGAGCTGCCCTAGGTATCAGCCCGGCATTTCCGAGCGATTTGACAGCAACCATGAGGACTAGCCCCTTGGTTTGAAAACACTGTTCCTCAGCAGAAGACCCACAAGGCACAGCTGTTTCCCGCTGCCTCTTCAATCAAGCTAAGCAGTTGTGATTTAAGGCAGAGGGTTTTCTTTTAAGATGTGCAGGAAGCAAACTATCAAACTGTTGATAGAATCAAATTGTTGATTGAATCATAGAATTGTGGAGATGGAAGGGACTCAAAGGGTCGTTCTAGTTTAACCCCCTTGAAATGTGGGACTCACACAGTTAAAGAATCATATACTGTGGTACCTTGGTTTAAGAACAGCTTAGTTCGTGAACAACTTGGATTAAGAAAGCTGCAAACCCGGAAGTAGGTGTTTTGGTTTGTGAATTTGCCTTGGAAGCAGAACATGTTGCACTTCCTATTGGGTGTAAATTGGGTCCCCCACTGCTATGGGAAAGCACACCTTGGTTTAAGAATGCTTTGGTTTAAGAACGGACTTGCGTGGCGAGTTCCCGACCCCCCCCAGCTGGAAATAATGACCACGACACACTTATTAAGGTTAACAGGCTAAAAAAGGCCACAACTTTATTGGTTACAGGTGATGAGCGGTATTGGCTTAGGCATTGGTCCTAACCGACTATCCAGCTTCAGCCCGTCTGCTTAAAGTCCTGGAAGGGTTAACCACCAGTAGGGGGAGTCCTGCTGATGCACATCAACTAGGAACTCCCCCGGGGTCACCTATAGGGGGCGTGGCTTAGGCCCTCACCTCCATAGGCTTCGGACAGGGCCACGCCCCCCGGAATCCTTTACCGGACTACCCTTCAATATGTGGGGCAGGTGATGGCGCTACCTCCCCTCTTCCATCTACAGAGCAATACCAATGCCTAACCGCCAATACAAGAAAGTTGTGACGATTTGCTACGAGGCAGGCGAAAACCAAGTGGCTGGTGCCAATTTGCCAAGTGGAAAAATTCCTACCAGGCCCCTCAATGGCGACCAACCAAGGTCCATAGCAAGGTCAAGGAACGAAAACCTATAAAGGGCAGGAGGGTGGGAAACAGGAACAGCTGGAGGTGGCAAAAGAGGGAGATCCCCGGCTGCAGTCTGCCTTAAATAGGGCAGGCCACATCTCCAGAGCCAGCCGATTGGCCGGCCAGTGGGTGACAAGGCTGGGAATCCCCCCAGTCGTGTGGGGCTGGCCTACACCCACCACCTGAAGCCCGCAACCCCACCTCCTCCTTAAGGTGGAAGTGGCTTTCCAGAACGGATTAAGTTCGTAAACCGAGGTACCACTATATATTGTTTTGGGGCAGCTGATGTTTGAATCCTTCAGGGCAGGACACGCTAGCTATGTGCTTAGAACTAGTCTTCAGACCTAGTAAATTAAATACAGCCTCACCACTGAAATAGGTGAGCCCCCCAAGGGCACCAAAGAGCTTCCTCTTGTTTAATTTTTGCTACCCCCTTGGGCTGCAACACTGGAGAAATCTGGCTAGCCCATGGCACCTGTGGACTGGGTTATGTTACTATTAATTGTATTTATTTATTGCATTTATATCCTTTTTCTCCAAGGAGCTCCAAGTGATATAACTGGTTTTCTCCCTCCTCATTTAATCTCCACAACAACCTTGTGAGGTAGGTCAGTCTGGCCCAAGGTCACCCAGTGAGTTTCAGGGCCAAGTGAGGATTCGAACCCTGGACTCACAGGTCCTAGTCCAACACTCTAACCGCTACACTTCACTGCTCCAGCAGCTTGATGAGACACGGGTTGTCCAGGTCTCCCAACTCTGTCAAGATGGGCACAGAAAGTGTTAACAGGATCAGGTTTAAGGTGCTGGTTTTGACCTTTAAAGCCCTACTTACCTACGGGACTGCCTCTCCTGGTACGCCCCGTGGAGGACCTTAAGGTCCACAAATGACAACATTTTGGAGGTCAAAAGTTGCAAGGTGGTTAGATTGGTCTCAACTAGGGCCAGGGCCTTTTCAGTACTGGCCCCAACTTGCTGGAACGCTCTGTCGCAAGAGACCAGGGCCCTGCAGGACTTGACATCTTTCCGCAGGGTGTGCAAGACAGAGTTGTTCCGCCTGGCCTTTGGTTTGGACTCAGTCTGACCCTTAAGTTTCCCTCCCCTTATGGTTTTGACTTTTAAAATGAGGCTGCATTTTAAATTGCATTTTAACCTGTATTTTAAATTGGTTCCCTCCCCGCATTATGTTTTTACTGTGATTTTATTGGTGTCAGCCGCCCTGAGCCCGGCTCTGGCCAGGGAGCGTGGGGTATAAATAATAATAATAATAATAATAATAATAATAATAATAATAATAATAATTAACAAGCTTGGAAAATGGGAAGCGTTTGTGCCTTCTGTGATGGGAGGAAGGGTCACCTCGAATCTTTGATTCGGTCACCTTGCTGCTAGGAACGCAGAATATTGGCTGCCGCAGTTGCTTCCCTCTCAGTGCAGGTGTGATGATTACTTCTCCCTCTCGCTCTGTGCAAATGAGACCTGCTAATCTGCTTTGTCCTATAACAGCATTGGCTGCGGAGTTTGTGTGGTATGAACACACCGCCTGGCTGTGTTGTTTGCACAAATCATAAATCGTAGAGCTAGCTGTCGATCTGGATGGGACCCAAATGGTCACCCAGTCACAATAATCGCAACTAAATAATAATTCAGGCCCGATTTATTGTTCCTTACAGAAGTTCCTTACAGAAGCTTTTTGGGGAAGGGGGAGCAGAAAGAGAGGACTTTCCCCCCCGTAAGCATGTATTTTTAAAGCACATCCTTAAGGTAATTAATAATTTGAGCTTCAGTTACACATATTTGAGAATGTGGTTGTTGTTTAGTCATTGAGTCGTGCCCAACTCTTCGTGACCCCCTGGACCAGAGCACGCCAGGCCCTCCTGTCTTCCACTGCCTCCTGCAGTTTGGTCAAACTCATGCTGGTCTCTTTGAGAACACTGTCCCACCATCTCGTTTCTTATTCTGGCAGTGACTCTTCAAGTTCTCGTTGTTGTTGTTTAGTCGTGTCTGACTCTTCGTGATCCCATGGACCAGAGCACGCCAAGTACTCCTGTCTTCCACTGCCTTTTGCAGTTTGGTCAAACTCATGCTGGTCTCTTCGAGAACATTATCCCACCATCTCGTCCTCTGTCATCCCCTTCTCCTTGTGTCCTCCATCTTTCCCAACATCAGGGTCTTTTCCAGGGAGTCTTCTCTTCTCACGAGGTGGCCAAAGTCTTGGAGCCTAGCTTCAGGATCTGTCCTTCCAGTGAGCATCCGGGGCTGATTTCCTTCAGAATGGAGAGGTTTGATCTTCTTTGCAGTCCATGGGACTCTCAAGAGTCTCCTCCAGCACCAGAATTCAAAAGCATCAATTCTTTGGCGATCAGCCTTCTTTATGGTCCAGCTCCCACTTCCATACATCACTACTGGGAAAACCATAGCTTTAACCTTTAAGCAGAACTGTAGCTAGGTGATCTTGCGCCCCTGGCAGAACTGTCCAGATTGTGCCCCCTAGCCACCGACAAATTAGCTCTTCTTTCTGCCTCTCCTCCATTCAATTCACCCTCAATCAAAAACCTTTTTTTATGAGCCAATAATCAATGTTTTTATTTATAGACATATTTATGGAGACATTTTTAGCTGATTTTGCACAGACACCCCTCGCCTGCGCCCCTGGCGGAGGCCCATCTCACCACCCTGTATCTACGCCCTAATCCTAAGGGAAAGCGGGACATTCTGGGATCACATCAGAAACTGGGACAGCTTCCGTAAATACAGGACTGTCACTGGAAAATAGGGACACATGGAGGGTCAGTTCTTGCCCAGATGTTTTAAAAGGCTGCAGAATGCAAATCCCGCTGGTGGGATAAAGGATGCAGATCGCTGCCTGACGCCGAGCGCGTGGTTCATGTTGGTGCTCAGCCATTGGTTTCCTTGGTGCTGAGAGCAGCCGACATGTGGAACCGTGAGTGAGGAAGGCCTTTGCCTTCGGTCAGGTGCAGCTGGGCTTTGTTTAAAGCCACCTGACACCGGATCTACCGAAGTTTATCTGCTGCAGGCCTGCTTGGGATCCTGCCAACTCGTGGCAGTTCAACACACACACACATACACACCCCTTGGCAGCTGCCTGGGAAAATGAGAGTCTCTGTGGCTCTGGATCCCACAAGTGGAATGTTATCCAGGCGTATTTTTAAACGTGGTTTCAAAGACGCAGAGGCAGCAGACTGCAGTTGCGAGCCAAGTTATACCCAGAAGCCTTAGAGGGGCAGGGTGGCGCAGAGAGGGGCAAGCGCAGAGCCAAGTCTATTATTTCTTTTATTTCATTCCGTAAAATTTATACACCAGTCTTTTTGCATTATTGTTTCATGTTATAATGTACAGCGGATGCTCAGGTTGCAGATGTGATCTGTGTGGGATGCATGTTCGCAAGCCGCAGCGGCACATCTGCACTTTTGCGCATGCGCAGCCACCAAAACCCAGAAGTAACCCGTTCCGGGGTTTTCCTTCCCACCCTCTGCCAAGGACCCACAGATCTTGGGGCTTAGAGCAGGATGGGAAACCTGTGACACCCCCCCCCCAGGTGTTGCTGGACTCCAAATCCCATCAGCCCAAACCAGCTTGGGAATGATGGGAGTTGTAATTCAGCAATAGCTATCAGGCCAAATGTTCTCCAGTGCTGGCCTAGAGCTTTCCCAGGAGGTGGACAGGTGCTCATCAGGACAGGCCCCTCCACCTGAGTCAAATCCTCACTTCTGTGCAAAGCCCCGACTCTCCCTGCCCCACTGCAAACATCTCTCATTCAACATTTGCAGTGTCGCACTCAGGACACCTAGAGATGTTTCCACCTGGATAGACCTTAACCTGCCTTGCCTGTCTCACTTGAGGTTTAATTGGAAGGTAGGTGGACGTGGGTGATTCGAACTGCCGAACTTCTGATGGGCAAGCCCTAGGCTCTGTGGTTTAACCCACAGCGCCACCCGCGTCCCATTTGTGTTCTGTACCGACTTGCTATTTTACGCAACGTCTGGGGGGCTGCAGCTGGAGGTGAAGCAAGGACTTGCAAGAAACTGGATCTGAGGGGAAAATAATAGCCCAAATTGGTTTGCGTTGTCATGCCTGACCTTGCTGATGGATCTGCTGTGCTAAATTCCTGTCCCTGGCGTTGGGTAATCAGCGCTAAATCTGATGTGGCTACCGGTGACTCTCTTTGCAATCTGATGAAGGAGCCTCATCTCGCCTAGGAAAGGTCAAGCCGCAATGAATTCGTTTCCAGGCTCTTTGTCTATCTGTCTCTCTCTTCCGCACCTGCCGGAACACCCAGCAAACGCTCCAAACAAAGCAGAAAAGGAGTCAGGTGAAAAATAGCCCACCGAGGCTCTGATAACGTTTATTTTTTGCAGGACATGTTGGACAAAGGCAGCAGCAAAAAGGGCAAGGAAGGGCACTGGCGGAGACTAATTCGGTCTGTGCACAGCAAATGCATTGGCAGTCTTCGGGGATAACACAGACATGTGTCTCCTCTGCCCATTTCCCCTCCTCTCCTGTAGAGCTTTACTGGGGGCTGTTGGGCCTCTGCAGGGAGATTAACTTGACTCATGCAGGCACAGTTTTTCACGATCCAGTTTCACGATCCGTGCGCCAGTTTCAAGCTGTTCTGCAGGGCCAGCTATCCTGTTAGGCAGATATGGCAGATAAGGCTGGGTGATATTATTATTATTATTATTATTATTATTATTATTATTATTATTATTATTTATTTGTACCTCACCCATCTGGCTGGGTTAACCCAGCCACTCTGGGCGGCTTCCAACAAAGACCAAAAATACACTAAAATGCCACACATTAAAAACTTCCCTGAACAGGGCTGCCTTCAGATGTCTTCTAAAAGTCTGGTAGTTGTTTTTCTCTTTGACATCTGATGGGAGGGCGTTCCACAGGGTGGGCACCACCACCGAGAAGGCCCTCTGCCTGGTTCCTTGTAGCTTTGCTTATCGCAACGAGGGAACCGCCAGAAGGCCCTCGGCGCTGGACCTTGGCGTCCGGGCAGAATTATATATACTGATATATCATCCAAAACTGGTTTTAAGTCCATATCATGATATCGGTTTTGTAGCTTTTGACCTGGCAATATATCACAAATCATGTATGTGTGCTATGCAAAAATCACAATGTGGGGAAAACCGTGAAGCCAGCCAGTTCCTCTGTATAGCTCCATCCTTATTTCAGACATTGTGATTTATCAGGATATTGTGATGTTTAGCTGGTGCTATATCACAGTGTTGAAAAAACCAGATATCACCCAGCCCTGGCTATTACCCTCTGCTGAAGGACAGAGATGGCAGACAGACAGACAAACAAACTTGGTTGGTCTATAAGGTGCTACTGGACAATTTTTAATTTTTATTTTATTTTTATTTTGACTGCGTCAGACCAACACAGCTACCCACCTGAATCTAGAGACAAACAAACAGACAGACAGATTACTCTGTCACTATTTGCTAATGAGAAAAACCCTGGAAAGTCACTCACAGTCAAAGAATAAAATACCTGGGAAAGATGAACAAACAGTCGGACGTGATATAAGGCATCTTCCTATTCTGGGTTTGCAAAAGATGGAGCCAGGGTTTCCATAGCGGGGCAAAAAAAGTGTTTAAAATTGTTGTATAGACTGGCCACCAAGCAGAATATTGACAAGTGTTTGATCTGTGGTTGCAGCCATTCACCAAAGGCTTCGTTTTATTTATTTATTTTTAAATATTTATTTATTATTTTCCTTATACATACTTTTGCAATACAATACATTAAATCACATAAATACTTTAGCTCTGCCGAGCTTGCGACTTCCCTCCATCCCTTCAGCGGGTATCTCTTATTTTCTTATATCGTGTATTCCATTTTTAACCTTATATCTGTCGTACATTGTAAGAGCTCTTTCAATCCTGCCATTGTTTTTAGAGTTTTACAATTATCCTTTATATACACCATAAATTTACTCCAACTTTCTTGAAACCTCTGATCGTCCTGATCCCGAATTCTTCTCGTCAGTTTGGCGCTAGCTCCGCATAACTCATTTTCGTCTAGCACTCCGCAATAGTAGGAATTTCTTGCAATTTCCAGTTTGGGGCAAGCATGTTTCTTGCCAAAGGCTTCATTTTAATAGCCAGCCCCTTCTCAGACACCCTGCAAGTTCCCCATTGCTGGAGTCTGAAATGGCTTCTGTACAGAAAAATCCTTGGCAGTTTCAAAGCCAGCCGATGCCAGACTCCATTGGAGCAGCAGTCTCTGTCTTAGGCTGAATTTGCTTGCAAAGCCTGTCCTGTCCGTTGCCTTCCCTTCAGAGCTCTGGGTCTTTCACACTCACAAAGAAAACATTGCCAAACTGGCAAGCATGGTGCAGAAATTTGCCTGCAGCTGTTTTAGCTGAAATCAACCTGCTGGAAGGCAGGAGCGATGATCTCTCTCTCTCTCTCTCTGAAACATGCAAGTGGGGTCAGGATGAGGCCTCGGCTTCCCCAAACAGCACATAATTAGCTACCAAGAAGGAGAGCCAATCAAAGGCTCCTTCACGAATTACCAGATTTGAGCAGGCAAAAATAGCCGTGCAATAGAAAATAAATGCTTCGTTATTAAAACTGCTGTATCCATTTTTGGTCCTTAAAGAGGCATCTCAAAGTTGGCACTTGATTCAATTATTTAATATCACTGTGGGTTAAACCACAGTGCCTAGGACTTGCCAATCAGAAGGTCGGCAGTTCGAATCCCTGCGATGGGGTGAGCTCCCGTTGCTCGGTCACTGCTCCTGCCAACCTAGCATTTCGAAAGCACGTCAAAGTGCAAGTAGATAAATAGGTACCACTCTGGTGGGAAGGTAAACGGCGTTTCTGTGCGCTGCTCTGGTTCGCCAGAAGCAGCTTAGTCATGCTGGCCACATGAGCTGGAAGCTGTACGCTGGCTCCCTTGGCCAATAAAGCGAGATGAGCGCCGCAACCCCAGAGTTGTCCGCGACTGGACCTAATGGTCAGGGGTCCCTTTACCTTTACCATTTTAAGCCTCCCAAAGAGCTGCGTTCTCGAATTCTTCCAAGGGGGAATGACTTTCTCCATTGTATCTGCCGTGCAGAGTGCTCCCATATTTTTGCAACCGTCAGCATAGGGGCGCAGGTGGTTATACAGAGTCAGACTATGGATCTATCTAGCTCCATGTTGGCTGCACTGGCCGGCATCAGCGCTCTGGGATTTCAGGCAAGGAGCGTTTCCGAGCCCCTACCGGGAGATGCCAGGGACGGAACATTTTGTGGAAGACAGGGCTATTGGTGACTACCAACCACGATGGCTAGGCTCTCCCTCCCCTGTTGGAGGCAGCGTGCCTCTGGATATCAGTTGATAAGAACCACAGGTGCGGTTGATGCTGTTGAACTCCTGTCCTGTTTCCCAGCTTCCCAAGACACATCTGGTTGGCCTCTGTGAGAACAGGATGCTGGACGAGATGGGCCACCTTTGTCCTGATCCAGCAGGACTCTGATTACATCCTTATGTTTATTTATATATATATATTTATACACACACACACACGAGTAGATGCTCGGGTTGCGAACGTGATCCATGCGGGAGGCACGTTCACAACCTGCAGCATTCTCAACTCGCGACCTGCGCGTCTGCGCATGGGCTAAGTGTGATTTAGCACTTCTGCACATGCGCAAGCACTGAAACCCGTAGGTAACCATTCCAGTACTTCCAGGTTCGGCGCGGTTGTCAACCCGAAATCGCACAACTCGAAGTGTCTGTAACCCGAGGTATGACTGTATATATGACTATATATATATATAGCTCTATAGATGATAGATAGATAGATAGATAGATAGATAGATAGATAGATAGATAGATAGATGATAGATAGATAGATACAGTATTTATGTGGGATGTTTTGTCCGTTTGTTTGGTTGTAAGTCACTTTGGGTTGCCGTGAGCAAGATAAAGCAACTAACAAATAGATAGATTGATCTAAAGTGGCGCTTCAGGTTAAGAACAGTTTCAGGTTAAGAACAGAAGTCCAGAACGAATTAAGTTCTTAACCCGAGGTACCACTGTATAGATATAGATATAAAATTTTATTACACATAAAATTTATGTGTAATAAAATTTTACAAATGTTTGAGAGATGTAGAAACAAACAAGGGCTTGACTGTTTGACATCTTATGTGCCGCAACTTACGAAAATGATGGAGAGCAGAGGGATTGAAAACAATGCCACGAATAGTAAGATCGGGATTGCACAATGGAGCACAATGGAGCAGTCGATAATAAGTCCTGGAATACGGCCAAATCCAGGCAAAACCATACTTTGCAAGAACCTGACAACCGTGTGTTTTGATATATGTCTGGAACGACCACCGTGCAGCTGCATAGGTTTGTCTTTGCACTTGGAAACTCATAAAAAACGGGTTTTTCAGATATTGCAATAAATAAGACCTTCTTCGAACCAAGGTATTATGAAGGGGAAAGGGCAAGTTAGTCCTCCATCCCTGGACAACGGTTACTTGAGCAAATCAATTGTAAGGTGGCAAAGAAATAAATTATAAGATCAGCATTATCACTGGGGAAGATGGACAGCAAACGGAGCTGAGGATTTTCTGAAGCTCATGCAGCCAAGAGAACGCAGTCTGTTTGCAGCTGCCTGATTCCGATGACAGCTCATTTATTGTGGCAAACTAGTATGGAAAGCCCTGGCAAGAGCTCATGCCAAACTGTGTCTCTCACCCTTGGATACGGGAAACTCAGTTGCTCCTAAGTGCATTCTAGCCTGCAGCCCAACTCAGCAAGCTTCTGGTGCTACAGCCTGTTGGGAGTCCCTCTTGGATTCTTCCAGCTCCCTCTCCTAATCACAAGATTCTTTGTTGCTCTTGTTACGAAACGCATGAGCTTCTGGCAGAGGCGGTTGCGTTGCTGGCACAGGGCAGAGGAAGCGGGAGGAACTTTGTAGCTGGAGGCCTGAGGACTAGGATGAGGCAGAGCAGAAACCTGTCTGCACCCGAAACAAATTCTGGAATACCCTCTCGCCGCCTCCTTTGCAGCCTTCCTTGTCTGACTTGATGTACTGTTGCAAACATACAATACTTGAGAAATTAATTTCTGAGCAACGCAAACAGAGAAGAATGTGGGGAGAGAAGAGCAAGCCAGAGGCTGGGTCTAGACATATCAAAGAAGCGTTTCAGATAAATGCGTGGGAAATTTAAACAGGGAAAACAGGTAGAGAAAAACAGGACGCCACAGCGCCATCTGGTGGCACAATGTTATATCGCATATACAACACATATGAATCGCTTTTTCATTACCAATCTAACTGAGTCCAGAGGTGCAGAATAACAGCTCATTTCTCTGGGGGGTGGGGTTAATGTAACGCGGTAGCTTGAGTGTCAGGGAAGAAGTCCTGGATTCAAATCTTCATTAAATCACAGAACTGTAGAGTTGGAAGGGACACAAAGGAATCGCTCTGTTTAAAAACCTCCAAGGAAGGAGAGTCCATCACTTTCCAAGGGAGTCCGTTCCACTGCTGAACAGCTCTTAGCTTCAGAGTGTTCTTCCTCTTCGTAGGGCGCAGCCTGACTCCCTCTCTTGGCAACCTTCGTGGAGATCTGACCCAATGGTGGCCAGTGGCTTGAATTTAATTAATTTTATAATGAATGATTTTACAGTGTTGTTTGTGCTGTACTTTTGTACTGTTTTATTGTTGTTAGCCGCCCTGAGCCCGGCTTCGGCTGGGGAGGGCGGGATATAAATAAAATTTATTATTATTATTATTATTATTATTATTATTATTATTATTTAGTCAGAATCTCCTTTCTCGTAATTTGAATCTATTGGCTTGGGCCCTGCCCTCTGGGGCGGCAGAAAACAAGCTTGTTCCCTCGTTCATGGGGAAGCGCTTCCGATATTTGATGTCTTACCCCGGCCGTGAGTTTGCTAGGAACCCTATTCTTGCAGCCTGACGATTCTCTTGCCAGCATCATCATTGCTGTTCCTTATGGTTAATAATTATTGCAATACATTTCTGCCTTTTGGCTAAAACAAAAATACACCCAAGAAATTCAGTAAAAGCAAGCAGGCTCTGTAAAGCACCTGTATTAAATGAGGCCAGAAACTAAAACCAATATTTGGCAAATCCAGAGAGACACCAAGTTCTGAAAAGTCCACAGGAATAGTCCAGCCTGGCGATGGAGCCTGGTCTCCTTTGCTGGGGAGACCCTATACTTTGGCTTTCATAAGTTTGAGCAGAGTGGGCTGGATTTAAGTTTGGTGTCCTTTCTCTAACCTTCAATCCTGTCCTACATCTGCTCAGGCCTTCCGTAGCTCGTCTCCTTTTGGAACAGCTTGCAATGGGATGAAAACCAAACATTTTGACTTCCCTCCCTGGCTGCAAGGACACAGCACTGACACCACTTTTGTGTCACCCCCTAGAAAACCAGCCTTCGTCTTTTGCTTAACGTGACTTAGATTTCTAGATGAAACAGGAAAAGCTCGGCTGCAACAGGAGGGAAATGATATTTTTAGTAATCTTGCTTTTCTCCCAGGATCCACTGCCATAGAAAAGAAAGGAGGGGGGGAGAATGTGCAATTTTTTTTATGCACTTGAAAAGAAGCTGCCTGTGAGAGACTTTGTCAGTGGAGGCGTAAATATATTAATAACCCACCAGGCATCGCTGTCATATTTGTTTTCAAGCATCTATCGTTCCTGAAGAAGAGAAATGATGCACAAGAGTGGAAGGGGGACAAGGACGATGAGTAAGAAGATGCTATATTAGTTGATCCATCCATTTAATCGGGGGGGGGGGGTTAATCTGTGGCTCTCCCTGATCTCGTTGGACTACCAGGTCTCTTCTGCTCTGACCATTGGACATGCTGGCTTGGACTGATCTGAACAGGCCAACAACATCTAAAGGTTCTTCATCCCTGGTTTTAATTAGCCGCGGAATCTTTTGTTCCTTTAAAGTAGTCTCCCTATTAACCAGGCAGCTGGCTTTGGGGGAAAATTGGGTCGTATCCAATGTATTGCAGGGGTTTGGAATAGATGACCCTTGGGGCTTTTCCAACTCTGCAATTCTATGTTGTTCAGCTGATGGGCCAGTATGCGATATGATACGATAATCTTTATTGTCATTGTCCATACAGAACAATGAAATTGGAAAAATCTACATCAGACATTCAAAAACCAACAAGCCTGCTATCCCAGCTATCCCAGCCTGGTTAGCCCCCTAAAAATTCTGATACCCCATAATTAAATACAATATACTCCCATAGAGACTACCGTAAAGGTAAAGGGACACCTGACCATTAGGTCCAATCGGGACTGACTCTGGGGTTGCTGTGCTCAACTCGCTTTATTGGCCGAGGGAGCCGGCGTACAGCTTCCGGGTCATGTGGCCAGCAAGACTAAGCTGCTTCTGGCGAACCAAAGCAGTGCACGGAAATGCTGTTTACCTTCCCGCCAGAGCGGTACCTATTTATCTACTTGCACTTTGATGTGCTTTCGAATTGCTAGGTTTGCAGGAGCAGGGACTGAGCAATGGGAGCTCACCCCATCGTGGGAATTCGAACCACCAACCTTTTGATCAGCAAGTCCTAGGCTCTGTGGTTTAACCCACAGCGCCACCCGCTACCTTACACTGCGTTTAAAACCAAAATCGCATTTGGATAGAAACTGTTTCTCAGGCGGCTAGTCCTAGTCTTTATAACCCTGGACCTTCTTCCAGAAGGCAGAAGCTGAAAGAGACCATTTCCGGGGTGCGCACTATCCTGCGCTATCTCTGCAGCTTTCCTATGGCACCTGTAAGCATAGATTTGATCCAAGGTGGGAAGCGTGCACCCAGTTATTCTCTCCGCAATCTTTACAACCCTGGACAGCATTGTTTTTTCCCTGACCGTGCAGCTCCCAAACCACACACACAGACAGTATACGATGGATGGGAAAGGATAAGTCTATCAGTAGCCACTAACTACGATGCCTCTGTTCTGCCTCCACTGTTAAAGGCAGCATGTGTCATGGGCCTTTTGGCTCCTGCAGAAACTGGCGTGAGTTGGCATCTGCAGGCTCTAGAGGAGAAAGCAGAAGGAACAGATGGGGGAGCCAGCAGGGATGGGGGGAAGAAGGCCTTCCCTTCTGTCTCTAGGTGTCAGGGAGGAGGAAGCAAGCCTGCTGGCCTCATCGGGGAGAGGGAAGGACCTGGACCAGCCAGAAGGTGAGGCTGAAGAGGAGGAGGATCATTGGAGCTGGAGGCAGAGGGGGAGGACACAGTCTCATTGCCAAGGGACTCATTGCCAAGCTTTGTAGATGGGATTGTTGGTATTTTGTTGTAATTTGGTGAAAAGAAAAATACTTGACTATAGAAAAGGAGAATTCCCAGGATGCCTAGATCCAGGTTTGGGGCAAGTCCAGCCTTGGTCCAGTATACCTGAAGGAGCGTCTCCACCCCCATCATTCTGCCCATGGTGCTGTGGTCCAGCACAGAGAGCCTTCTAGCGGTTCCCTCCTTGTGAGAAGCCAAGCTACAGAGAACCAGGCAGAGGGCCTTCTCGGTAGTGGCACCTGCCCTGTGGAACGCCCTCCCACCAGATGTGAAGGAAATAAAAGCTGTTTAGGGAAGCTTTTAATGTGTAACAGACCACAGTATTTTAATACTTTGTTGGAAGCCTCCCAGGGTAGCTGGGGAGACCCAGCCAGATGGGCGGGGTATAAATAATAAATAATAAATTATATTATTATTATTAGTAGTAGTAGTAGTAGTAGTAGTAGTAGTACTCTTTGGTGAGAGAGCCCCAGCAGATACTTAAACTCACAAAATATGCAGCAAAGTAAAGCATGGAAATATTGTCTGCCAAACCTTTAAAATAGCCCCTTCTAAGCAGCTTCCAAAGTTCCCCGTTCCCCTTAGCATAGGCAGAAGCCACACATTTGGTACGTTAAAAATGGTTTACTTACAGATCCTTCAAAGATCAAATTCATGTGCTTTCCCATACAGCAGCAAGAAAAACACAGGCGGTGACACTTAGGTTCCAAAAGTGCTAAATGTTTCAAAATTTTTGGTATAGAAACACAAAGATGTAGGGGTCCAAATGGTGGAATGGGAAGAACAAAGACGGGGGCAACCAAGTCAGATTGGCAGGGTATATGAAATAGATTATTATTATTAACACTTCCTCCCAAGGTGAGGGGGAGTGACCTGGCTAAGCCTGCCAGGACAGCTTCCTCTACTCTTCATGCATTTATTAGATTTAAGCATGCTGGTTATATGAGGCTGGATGTCCCACAGGGATTAAAGGAACCCACCCAGATGGAGTGAGCAAATACAGCAAACCCAAAGGCTGAGAAAGCCCCACACATGAGCTCACTCTGCCCTGTCTTTAAAAGCTTTGTAGGAGGGGATGTGTCAACCGTCAGAACATCTCTATAGCTTCCGTTCGATCATGAAACTCTCGCCTCGCACTCCCTTGGAATGATAATCTGCTGAGCCTGTCAGCCTTTCAAATAAGGGTTGCAACTCTGTTTTGGGATGTGTGCTTCTGAATTCCAGTTGCTGGAGACCTCAGGAGGGCCCAGATCTTGCTCGTAGGATCTGCTTTCAGCATCTGGATGGCCACTGTGAGAACAGGATGAGGACTCAATGGACCACTGGCCAGCTGCAGCATCAGGGTGGTTTTGTGGAATGCAAAGGTGCCTTTCCAGACTCACATCCTGTGCTGGAACAATGTGTAAAGGTAAAGGGACCCCTGACCATTAGGTCCAGTCATGGCCGACTCTGGGGTTGCAGCGCTCATCTCGCTTTACTGGCCGAGGGAGCCGGTGTACAGCTTCTGGGTCATGTGGCCAGCATGACTAAGCCGCTTCTGACGAACCAAAGCAGCACACGGAAACGCCGTTTACCTTCCCGCCGGAGTGGTACCTATTTATCTACTTGCACTTTGACATGCTTTTGAACTGCTAGGTTGGCAGGAGCAGGGACAGAGCAACGGAAGCTCACCTCTTCGTGTGGATTCGAACCGCCGACCTTCTGATCGGCAAGCCCTAGGCTCTGTGATTTAACCCACAGCGCCACCCGTGTCCCAACGTGTAAGAATAGTAAATCCCACTACGGAAGCATCATGTTCTCTGGATGCACCCCAGTGCTTCTCCAGATAGCTCCATGCCAATTTATGCATATTTAACCGGGAGAAAACTCTCACATAATTAATTGAAGCCTTTAATTGGGTAGTGCCCTTAATGGGTCACAAAGTGACCTCCTGCCTTCAACCCACCCTTAGTGCGGGGACTTGGCAGCTGAACGCTTCCTTTGGTTAAATCTGTCGCTTGCTGTGGCTAATCTCTTCTAATGCCGCCATAATCCCATTATTGAAAACAACTGAAAAGCTAGGAGTTAAAGGGATGAAAAGATTTATTTAGTCCGTGCTGCTGGGTGAGCTTGATGGGGCAGCGACTTTTCTGCACTTTTCTGTATGGCTGCCGTTCATCAAATCATCTTCGGGTCCAGCCTGCATTTTTCTACCGCCCAAATTTATGATTGCTCTCCCTGCTTCAGCTAACTGGTGACTTTGCTGGGCAGTTCCCAGAATTCCCTGGGGAATTGTAGCTCTGTTCAGGGAACGGGGTCTCCAAACAAATCTCAGCCTGCTTAACAAACCACAGTTCCCTGGGTTCTTTGGGGAAGCCACAAGTGTTTAAAGTTGTGCATGCTCTAGTTATCTCCTGCTTGGACTACTGCAATGTGCGCCACATGGGGCTACCTTTGAAGGTGATCCGGAAACTACAACTAATCCAGAATGCGGCAGCTAGACTGGGGACTGGGAGTGGCCGCCGATACCATATAACTCCAGTCCTGAAAGACCTACATTGGCTCCCACTACGTTTCTCAGCACAATTCAGAGTTTTGATGGTGACCTTGAAAGCTCTAAACAGCCTCAGCCCAGTATAAGTGAAGGATCGTCTCCACCCCCATCATTCTGCCCGGACACTGAGGTCCAGCGCCAAGGGCCTTTTGGTGGTTCCCTCCCTGCAAGAAGTAAGGTTACAGGGAACCAGGCAGAAGGCTTTCTCAGTAGTGGCACCCGCCCTGTGGAACACCCTCCCGTCAGATGTCAAAGAAATAAACAACTATCTGACATTTAGAAGACATCTGAAGGCAGCCCTGTTTAGGGAAGTTTTTAATGTTTGAAGTTTTATTCTGTTTTTAGTGTTCTATTGGGAGCCACCCAAAGTGGCTGGGGAAACCCAGCCAGATGGGGGGGTATAAATAATAAAATGATGGTGATTATGATGATTGTACTGCTTTAAATGTTTAGTGTAGATGGGGCTTACATTTTGACTCAGGTATGCAGTCAATTGACCTGCTTCGCAAGTCACCTGCTACCTAGAAATGTTGTGTTGGAGCCAGAATTGCAGACCCTTTCCTAGACCCATGCCATCTGCATTTTGCCAAAGTGAGGGAAAACCAGCCATGTGCTGTAGCTGGATATTCTGTCTCAGACACTGGGATTAGCAGGCCCATCTTTTGGCAGCTGATACTGTTCCAAGGGTTAAACCACAGAGCCTAGGACTTGCCGATCAGAAGGTCGGCGGTTTGAATTCCCGCGACGGGATGAGCTCCCGTTGCTCGGTCCCTACTCCTGCCAACCTAGCAGTTCGAAAGCACACCAGTGCAAGTAGATAAATAGGTACCACTCCGGCAGGAAGGTAAACGGCATATCCATGTGCTGCTCTGGTTCGCCAGAAGCGGCTTATTCATGCTGGCCACATGACCCGGAAGCTGTACGGCGGCTCCCTCGGCCAATAAAGTGAGATGAGCACCACAACACCAGAGTTGGCCACGACTGGACCTAATGGTCAGGGGTCCCTTTACCGTTAGTGTTCCAAGCAGCAGCAGCAAGTGTGGGAAGTCAGGCAGGAGGACGGCTGCCCCTTAGGAATATTCCCTAGAGAGGCCCCAGGGTCTATTCGCAAAAAATAACTTGCTTCTCTGACCGGCGGCATTTGGATACGATGACAACATTGGGAGTGGGAGAGGCGCTCCCCATGCCAGCCGCAACCTGAAACCTCCCTCGGGGTTACGCGTTCCTCTTCCAGGGAAAGGTGAAACCTGATTTTGCAGGTTTGTGATCCCTATTTAGCGTCACCCTTGGTAAGATATTAATTAGCATGGCTTCGTGGAGGTGCTGAGAACAGCGGTTTGGCTCTGAGCGAACAAACAAAACTGCAGCTGCCTTCGTTGCAGCAGATGTCTCAAGGCCACCTCCTTTTACTTCACTGAGCAGGGAGGGACATTTGAAGTCACCAGGTTCAAGCCCCCGCTCAGGGCAATCCAACCCCTGCTTCAATATCTCTGCCCTCTTTCCCTGAGAAAGCTCTGCTCCTTTGCTGCCATTGGCAAGCTTCTACCTGGAGCCTAGCTGAAGTCTGACACCCTCTAATTCCCACCTACTGACTGTATCCCTGTAGCAAACAGTATTGAATGTGGGTTTGTGTGTAACTGCCGCAACACCATCCTGAGCACAAATCACCAGCAATGCACAGTAAAGGGGGGGCATTCCTGGAGGGCCCCACATTTAAATGCTGTACGTGTGTGCAGAACGGCCTGTAATGGATTTAAAGGCCAGGGACTGCGGGATCCCTGTTACTGGAGACGGGAACAAATCTGTCTCCTAAAGTCAAGGGAGCAGTTCTCATTCGTACAGGCAAACAGGAGACTTCCCAACTCTGCATTTGTCCTCTAATGCAAATATGGTGGGGAAGGCATTCTAGGATTTGCAGTACCTATGTAAAAGGCAATGTGTTGTGCCAAATTCAGGCATAAAGGCAGCAGGACAGTTGCTACTACAGGAGTGTGTGTGTGTGTGTGTGTGTGTGTGTGTGTGTGTGTTCGGGGGGGGCGTTATGGCATTCCAGCCACATGGAAGCAAATCTGTGCCATTGGCTCCCTTGCTGTTGTGTCCCCCCCATGCCAAGCACCACCAGCTATTTTCAGCTGGCAAAAGCAGCCACTGGGTTAGGAGGCCTTGCATTCATAAAACCCAGTGGTTAGACAGCCAGGCCAACTTAATAGGCCACCAGCGGATACACTAAAGTAAAGGACATATAAACCTTTTAAGCCTGGGGTCCCCAACATGGCACTTGTGGGACCATGGTTTTGGCACCTACCAAGGCTCCTGGCCCCTCCTGGTTTTTAGTTTTTATTCAGTTGTAATTTGAGGGGTGTTTTTTGTTTTTACTTTTGAGGTGGGTTGTTTCGGGAATTGTCTGTTTTTCTGTTTTTTTATATATACGATTTGCCTTTTGTGGGGAGTGGGAGGCAATTCTGAACATGTTTTAATTCAGTGATATTTGTATTTTGTTCTTTGATTCTGAAATGTGTCCTTAAAGGGTTGGGGGCCCCTGTTTTCACTCCATTGTTTTCCTGGCCTCCTTTCCTCATTCTCCCTCTTTTTTTCCTTCTTTCCTTCCAGATCATTGCATTCTGGCATTGAATTGGACCGGAAAGAAAATAGTGTGCATTCTAATGAAGACAAACGCCCTTATTTCAATGAGAGAGACCCGGTCATAAGGAGTGGAAGGCTCTTTGCTACCAGATAGATATTTATATAGTCCCCACCGCCCCAGACCTTTGCAGATAAGGTGACGCAATCTCTGTTTTGGAAAGAGCTCCTCCAGATAAGACACGGCCATGTACTCGTTTCTGCCAGAGAACTTCACCCCCGTGAAGCAGAAGCCAGTCAAGGAGTTGAAACCCATGATAGTGGCCATTGTGCTTGGCCTCATCCTGCTCATCGCAGCCGTGGTGGCCTGGTGCTACTACGTGTCATCCCTTCGGAAGGCGGAGAGGCTGAAGACGGAGCAGATGGACCTCCATCAGGACGGCTTCACCATCAAAAACCAGGATGGGGAGATTGTCTTCAGGTTGGCCTTCCAGTCGGGTATCCTTGACTTGGAGTCTTGCTCCAGGGAGGGTGCGAATCTAACCTGCACCAGGACTGACAAAGGGAAGCTCAACTTCTTCATTAAAATCGTCACCCCAAAAGACACGGTAATGTGCTACCGGGTCCGGTGGGAGGAGTTTGTGGCGGACACCGTGGTGGAGCACAAGATGTTCTGGGGGGACGCCCACTGGTATGGGGGCTGCGAGATGAGCGTGCAGCACTGGCCCATTAAGCTGCCCGGGTACCAGGAGCCCATGCCGTTTGTGACCAGCGACGTGTACTCTTTCAGGAACAGCTTTGGGGGCATCCTAGAGAGGTACTGGCTGTCCTCCAAAGCAGCCGCCATCAAGATCAACGACTCTGTCCCCTTCCACCTCGGGTTCAACGCCTCCGAAAGGTCCCTCGTCTTCCAGGCCAGGTACAAAGATTCCCCCTACAAGCCTCCACTGGGGCAGCCGCCGTTCCCAGAGCTGAGCTATCGTGTCTGTATCGGCTCCGACGTGACCTCCATCCACAAGTACATGGTGAGGAAGTATTTCTACAAGCCTTCGAAGATTCCCTCGGAAAACGCCTTCAAGTACCCGATCTGGTCTACCTGGGCCTTGTACAAAAACGACATTGACCAGGACAAGCTCCTGCGCTTTGCTGAGAAGATCAAAAAGTACAAGTTCAACTGGAGCCACATCGAGATAGACGACACCTACACGCAAGCGTACGGGGACTTCGACTTCGACCCGGTCAAGTTCCCGAACGTGACGGAGACGTTCAAGAAACTCAAAGAAGACGGGTTTCAGGTCACTCTCTGGACGCACCCGTTCATAAACTACAATTCCTCCAACTTTGGGGTAGGAATAGAGAGACAGCTTTTCATCAAGGAGCCGACGGGGAGGCTTCCTGCTATGGTCGAGTGGTGGAACGGAATTGGCGCCATATTGGATTTCACCAACCCTGCGGCCAGGGATTGGTTCCAGAGCCACCTGAGGCAACTCCGGAGTAAGTACGGCATCTCTTCCTTCAAGTTTGATGCCGGTGAGACCAGCTACCTTCCCAAACAGTTCAGCACCTTCCGCCCCTTGTCGGACCCCAGCATTTGGTCCAGGCGCTACACAGAAATGGCCATCCCATTTTACGAGCTAGCGGAGGTCAGGGTTGGCTACCAGTCTCAGAACATCTCCTGCTTCTTCCGCATCATTGACAGGGATTCAGTCTGGGGATATGAGCTTGGGCTGAAGTCCTTGATACCGACCGTCTTGACCATCAGCATGCTGGGATACCCTTTCATATCGGCCGACATGATTGGCGGGAACTTCTTTCCCAACAAGACGGATGGGGCAGTGGAAATCCCAGACCAAGAGCTCTACATCCGTTGGCTGGAGCTGTCGGCCTTCATGCCTTCCATGCAATTCTCCATCCCACCATGGCTTTATGACAGAGAGGTCATAGACATCGCCCTGAAGTTCACCAGACTCCACGAGTCTTTGGTTGCCCCTCTATTGCTGGAGCTGGCCGGGGAGATCACCGACACTGGGGACCCCATCATCCGGCCCATCTGGTGGATTTCTCCCCACGATGAGGCTGCACACAAGATCGATTCCCAGTTCCTGATTGGGGACACCCTGATGGTGGCTCCCGTCTTGGAGATGGGCAAGCAAGAGCGAGACATTTACATCCCAGCTGGCAAATGGCGCAGCTACAAAGGGGAGCTCTTTGAAAAGACACCCACCTTGGTGACGGATTATCCCGTCGATTTGGATGAAGTAGCTTATTTTGTGTGGGTGTCCTAACCGCCTTCAGCTACTGCTGCCACCACCAGCTTTGAATCTTAGTGAAAGTCAACCAGGCCTTATTCTAGGAATATTAACAACAAATAATTCTAATCCGTTAAGGAGGCAGAAGGGGGTGGGGACTGGAAATGGCTATATATATGTCCCTTGCATATGCTGTAAAGATCTAGCTTCGTTTCTGTGATCTAGAAAAATGCTGGATCACAATGGCGTGGGATTTGCACATTCGAGGAAACGGTCTTTTCGGTCTCCCCTCGCAAGGCCCATAACTGCACAGGATCTCTCCCCCAAGCAAATTTGTTCTGTTTTTCGATGTGGGTCTTGGGGGCCTTTGCAATGCCAGCTGCGATTATTTACAAACCCATCTGAAGTATCTCTGGTGCCTCGGATTGGGTGCACGTCGCAGGCTGTTAGCCAGACCGTCCAGAATGGATCCTTTTTTAAGCTGTGGGAAGCTGCTCCCTGCCTATAGCTTTTCCAAATATGAGCCAAGGGGAAACCTTGAGCTATGATCAAGGGATCCCTGCCCTTCTAGGGAAGGGGTTCTTTCCCCAGATAGAGAGGTGATCAGGGTTGCTATAGCACAACTAGCCTTACATTTTACAGTGCAGTAAGCTATTATTTGAAATAACTGGGGAGGTTTTCCTAAAGAGTTTAACTTCGGTTTATTACAGGCACAGATACCCACACACATATATATATTCCTCGTCTGGTGTTAGATGAGGCTGGCTTATCATGTTGTGTAGGCCTTTAGTTACCAGGCTGGGCTGGTTACTCAGCTCTGGGGCTTTTGAACACGACTGGCATCTCAGCTTTCCCCTCGCTGATGCCAGCCACCTTCTTGCCAAGGCAATCCATGGCTAGCAAAAAGGATGATAATCTCCGATATATGGATGGTATGCTTGCTCCCACAGCGAACAGGTGTGTTTTAGAGGTGTGGATCGGGACTTAAAAGCCCTTCCTTGCTGCTGCTGCTGCTGTTGTTGCTGCTGCGCCTCCTCTGGGGTTATTTTCAAAGGTGCCTTTGCAGCTGTGTTGCCAATAAAGGATTGACTTTCAACTCATCAACGCTTCCCAGGAAGAAGAGCATCGCCAGACTCCTCCAGACAAGACGGCAAGCTCTTGTTGGCAGCCCACGTGACTCTTGTGTGTTCAAAGAGGCAGTTGGGGAGGGTGAGAACAGGGGCATCAAAGCTCTACTGTTAACGTACTAATAGGACCAGGAATAAAAATGGTTCGTCCTGCTCCCAAGTGATGCTGCGCCAATTTGGGCAGGTTCGTGGTTTCTCCTTCTGGAAGGCAAACTGAAGCTAATGCAACCTGGTGTGTTATTGTTTTCATTAGGATTTGAGAAGGGGAATCCTTATAGTCAACTGCAGTAAGGAATTTTTAATGGGTGGGAGATCTACACTCCAAAAGCTCCTACTCAGCTCCCCGTTGCATCATGGTGACTGCCAATATGGGGGGGGGGGGGAATTGACAGGCCATATTACGATGTGCTGGTAGCCTTGAGAACACTGTCCAACCATCTCATCCTCTGTCATCCCCTTCTCCTTGTGCTCTCCATCTTTCCCAATATCAGGGTCTTTTCCAGGGAGTCTTCTCTTCTCATGAGGTGGCCAAAGTATTGGAGCCTCAGCTTCAGGATCTGTCCTTCCAGTGAGCACTCAGGGCTAATTTCCTTCAGAATGGAGAGGTTTGATCTTCTTGCAGTCCATGGGACTCTCAAGAGTCTCCTCCAGCACCAGAATTCAAAAGATGGAGGGCGCAAGGAGAAGGGGACGACAGAGGACGAGATGGTGGGACAGTGTTCTCGAAGCTACCAGCATGAGTTTGACCAAACTGCGGGAGGCAGTGGAAGACAGGAGTGCCTGGCGTGCTCTGGTCCAGGGGGTCATGAAGAGTCGGACACGACTAAACGACTAAACAACAACAACATTACGATGTGCCCTCTTCCCTGAGTGGTAGACACCTTAAGGACCTTTCGCTCCCATTTTTATGCCCTCCCAAGCTATTTGCTTTTTAAAAGGAAAAGGGCTCAGAATCCTGAAAAGAGGATGGATGTTCTGTGCTGCTGAGGACCATGGAGAATGGCGCCCAGGAGCAAAACAGAATGCAGGGGGGAACCTATTAGCTGGGTATTCAGGGCAGCATAAACAGTAAAGAAAACCCTTCACTTATGAAAGTATGGGTTTTTTTTATTATTATTAAATTTTATTTATACCCCACCCTCCCCAGCCAAGACTGGGCTCAGGGCGGCTAACACCAGTATAAAATCAATTGATTGAAATACAGCTTAAAAACAAGATTAAAATACAACATTAAAATGCAGCCTCATTTCAGTAGGAACTCAAATCAAAAACTTTTGGGGGGATGAAAACGTCAAGTCTTCACCAAGGCCAACTATCCAGACTGGTCCTACGTGGGCCAGAAAAAAGCCAGGGAAGTCCCCAAATAGGAGTTCCATCACAAAAGGAAAAAGGAAAGAGGGGGAGGGGATCAAGTTGATTCCAAGCCAAAGGCCAGGCGGAACAACTCTGACTTACAGGCCCTGCAGAAAGAAATCAGATCCTGCAGGGCCCTGGTCTCATGAGACAGAGCGTTCCACCAGGCCGGGGCCAGTGTTGAAAAGGCCCTGCCTCTGGTTTATGGAACTCACTGCCACATGGTAGGGGGAGGGGCTGACCACTAGCTTAAATGTCTTTTAAAAGAGATGAGACTTTCATGCCAGACAGATCTAACAGTTGCTATTACAGGTGAAACTCGAAAAATTAGAATATCGTGGAAAAGTTCCTTTCCTTCACTAATTCAACTTCAAAGGGGAAACTCTTATATGAGATAGACTCGTGACATGCAAAGCAAAATTTATTTCATTGGGATGAACATGGCGTACAGCTGATGAAAACCCCCAATTAAACATCTCAGAAAATGAGAATATTCAAGGAAATCAGCAAAGCAAGGATTGCAAATCGAGTAAGATTGGGCCTCTGAGAAGTAGAAGCATCTCTCGCTTTGCATGTCATGAGTCGATCTCATATATTAGTTTCACCTTTTAAGTTGAATTACTGAAATGAATGAACTTTTCCACGATATTCTAATTTTTCGAGTTTCACCTGTAGTCATGACAGCTAAGTGAAACTTCCATGCCCAGGCAGGGGGGTGAGGCTCAGATCACTCACCTGAGCACTCTTTCACAGGTAAAAAAACAGATTCCCCATCTCATAGATTGATTGATGGAGCGAGCGATAGATAGATAGATAGATAGATAGATAGATAGATAGATAGATAGATAGAGGCACCCGCCCTGTGGAACGCCATCCCACCAGATGTTAAAGAGAAAAATAACTACCAAACTTTTAGAAGACATCTGAAGGCAGCCCTGTTTATGGAAGCTTTCAATGTTTAATAGGTTATTGTATTTTAGTGTTCTCTTGGAAGTCGCCCAGAGTGGCTGGGGAAACCCAGCCAGATGGGTGGGGTATAAATATTGTTGTTGTTGTTGTTGTTGTTTTATTTATACCCCGCCCATCTGGCTGAGTTTCCCCAGCCACTCTGGGCTGCTTCCAATTGAGTGTTAAAAACAATACAGCATTAAATATTAAAAACTTCCCTAAACAGGGCTGCCTTCAGATGTCTTTTAAAGATAAGATAGCTGCTTATTTCCTTCACATCTGAAGGGAGGGCGTTCCACAGGGTGGGCGCCACTACCAAGAAGGCCCCTGCCTGGTTCACTTCTCACAATGAGGGAACCACCAGAAGGCCCTCGGAGCTGGACCTCAGTGTCTTGGCTGAACGATGGGGGTGGAGACGCTCCTTCAGGTATACAGGACTGAGGCCGTTTAGGGCTTTAAAGGTCAGCACCAACCCTTTGAATTATGCTCGGAAATGTACTGGGAGCCAATGCAGATCTCTCAGGACCGGTGTTATGTGGTCTTGGCGGCCGCTCCCAGTCAGCAGTCTAGCTGCTGCATTCTGGATTAAATATAGTTTCTGGGTCACCTTCAAAGGTAGCCCCACGTAGAGTGCATTGCTGTAGTCCAAGTGAGAGAGAACTAGATCATGCACCACTCTGGCCAGACAGTCCACAGGCAGGTAGGGTCTCAGCCTACGTACCAGATGGAGCTGGTAGACAGCTGCCCTGGACACAGAATTGCCCTGTGCCTTCATGAACAGCTATGAGTCCAAAATGACTCCCAGGCTGTGCACCTGGTCCTTCAAGGGCACAGTTGCCCCATTCAGGACCATGATTTGAACATAGGGAACACATGAAAAGCAAATATAGCGATTCCATGTTTAGGGGAAGGGCTGTAAGAGCATCTGCGTTGGAATCTGAAGCCCCCAAGTTCAATGCCTGATGTCTCCAGGTTGGGCTGCAAATGTCCCTTGCATGAAATCCCGGAGAGCCACTGCCAGCCTGTGTAGACAATACTAGACTAGATGGGCCAGGGTTTTGCCTTCGTATAAGGCAGTGTCCCGTGTCTTAAGGACCATAGCTGAGTGACAGAGCATCATCCACTCTGCATGTAGAAGGCCCTGGGTTTGAACTTCAGTCTCTCCCGGTACAGCTGGGATCGTCGCCTCTCTGAAATCCTGAAGAGCTGCTGCCAGTCTGAGTGGGCAATACTGGACCCTAGGTCGGCCTGTGGTCTGGCTCAGGATCAGCCAGTTTCCTGTGTTCCGTGTTCTCCCACCATGATCGGGTTGGTCCAAAGATGATTATCATATGGATAATGCAGGAATCAACTAACAGCTGATTTGCAGAAAACAGTCTCTGTAAACTGAATAATGCAGTTCTGGGATGGTGATAGGTTGATCTTATACTGACCACCAGATAGTCACATGAAGCCAGATTGTGAAGTTATAGGAGCCATCATTTAAAGGCATCTCGGCCCAATCTCTTGCAAGTTGGGCAGATGGCCTGTTATTTTGTTTTAAAGCAACACATGTTCACTGATGGAGTGATCGCTCGCTTTTCCCTTAAAGAAAAAAAGCAAGCCACAAACATTTAAAGTGCTCTGCAAATTCTGCGATTGTGATGGTTTTGCCTTTGCTGCATAGAGGTTGCCACCCAAAACACGCCTCTGTAGCTGACACTTCCCCTGTTGAAGGAGAGCCCTTCAAAATAAAAATAAATCACACAGGGCTGGAAAATATGTCCTCACCCCCTACGCCACCCCAATAGATCATCCAAGGACAGAAATGTGTGTCTTTTGCGAACAGAACTGCAGAGTTGCTAGGAAGCTGCCTGGGCCACCCCGACTGTTTCATTTCAGCTCCAGGGCAAAAAGGGATTTACCTGAGCTCATTTTTTTAAAAAAAATTAACATGTTAACATACAGTCTGTCACTGCCAAATAGGGACAATCCAGTTTAAAGCAGTGAGTTTGAACTGTATGGGTGGTTGTCTGCATTTTTGCTGTTTCATAACTTACCCAGGCTTTTTCACACAAACCATCGGAAACACAACCTTCATCGAGTCACGGAATGGTAAGTTGGAAGGGTTACTGAAATATACTCGGAGTCGAGAGTGGATTTCATGCTCTTTATTCAGCTCACAGTGGTGAGGAGGAATGGAAGTTCCCCCAGAATGTCTGTTTTATATACCTTATTTACACAATGGGCCCCACGTGATTGGCTAATTCCGAGATTCACCTGTAGGCCAATCAGGTTGCAGATTCACTTCCACCTGGAGCTGGATTGGGTGGCTCCTGTGGACCAGTCAGACTGCTGTATTCTGGACCCTATTGTTCTAGGACCAATCAGACTGCTGCCCTTTGGATCCTATTCAACTCAGTACATAACAGTTACCTAGTAGCACCCACTGCACTGCAGGAATCGTGCCCACAGCTACTCCTGGGTGGGCTTGAACCCCCAACCTTCATGTTAGCAGCCATACAGACTGACCCATCACACCACCTGCTGCGAACAAGCCAGAGGGTTCTGGATTCGCAGTGGAGGTGGTTGATTCTAGAAGAGGGGAAGGGGATCTCAGGCTTGGGGGCCAAATGTGGCTCTTTATCTGGCCCCTGGAACACTCCACAGCCAACCCCCCTCCTCTCAGGCCACAGCCCTTTCCAGCTCTTACATCATACCTTCCTTGAGTGTTTTTGCCTGGGTGGGATATATCCTTGAACTCTGGTCATGCCTCTTGGCTGACTGGAGGGGACATGCGCAGGTGCATGGACACCAGTCTGCTGTAGGTAAAATTTACATCAATTGCTCCGCCTTCTCTTGCCTTTGGTCCCATCCACCACTGCCATGTGGCCCTTGGGAGGTTGCCCAGACAAGAAAGTGGCCCCTGGTCTGGAAAATGCTCCCGGCTCCTGTTCTTGAAAGTTACACACTGTTAAGTTGTGGGTGAACATATCAGACGACACAGCGATTCTTCAAACAGCTCTTGTTTATTCACAGGCCAGAACAGAACTGAACTGAAGGGTTCAGTCAGCCTGCTTATATAGAGCTCCAGTACAATGTAACTGTAACAATTTTCTAAAACTATCCAATCACTGAACGTCACTTTCGATCCCTTATTTGCATAACTATCTACAGTATCCCCCTGCTGGCCTAGGGTGAGAACTTCAGTGCATAACACATACGATCACCATCATTTCTCCAGTGTCTTCTGCACCCTGCCAAGGTGAGAGACCTCCTTTGCCCAGAGAACTGCCCTCTCGTCTCTGGAGAAAAAGTTTGTCATTTTTTCCTTACAGGAAGCAGGATTCTGCCCGATCTCCCTGTGCCCTTAAGATGAAAGCTGTCTCCTCCAAATGCAGATCAAGTTCAGAGCAAGGCAAAGGAGGAAGTCCTGGCTGGGGCTGACGCAGGTTTCAAAGGTTCTCAAATTGCATACCCTCCAACATTTCTCAAATGAAAATAGGGACATCTTATTCCACCCCTTCAGCATTTTTCTGACGAAAATAGGAATGTCCTATAAGTGAGAGCTGGACCGTAAAGAAGGCTGATCGCCGAAGAATTGATGCTTTTGAATTATGGTGCTGGAAGAGACTCTTGAGAGTCCCGTGGACTGCAAGATCAAACCTCTCCATTCTGAAGGAAATCAGCCCTGAGTGCTCACTGGAAGGACAGATCCTGAAGCTGAGGCTCCAAGACTTTGGCCAGCTCATGAGAAGAGAAGACTCCCTGGAAAAGACCCTGATGTTGGGAAAGATGGAGGACACAAGGAGAAGGGGACGACAGAGGACGAGATGGACAGTGTTCTCGAAGCTACCAGCATGAGTTTGAACAAACTGTGGGAGGCAGTGGAAGACAGGAGTGCCTGGCGTGCTCTGGTCCATGGGGTCACGAAGAGGCGGACACGACTAAACAATTAAACAACAACAGCAAATTCCATTGCCTCCAGCATTTCTCCAGTGAAGGAAAAGAGGGACGTTTCAGGATCAAATCCGAAATCGGAATGGCTTCTGCAATTCTGGGACTGTCCCTGGAAAATCAGGACAGTTGGAGGGTCTGATTGCAGGCTTGGGAAATGCTGAGACAGCAAAGCACCTCTGCTAGTCCTGGTGGACAATATGGGGCTTGATGAGTTGCCAGCGTAAGGTACCACCACATTTGGGTTGGAAGGGAGTGGCAGAGCATCTTTTCCCCAAAGATCCCACACCCTATCCCTGGCATCTCTGGCGAAGAAGGATCTTGGGCAGTAGATTACTCTCTATTTGCCATGAAAGCTACTGCCAGCCAGAACAGGCAATGTTGGGTCTACATAGACAAATGGTCTGGCTTGGTCTAAGGCAGCTAAACCGCCAGTTGCTATGATGATGATGATGAAGAAGAGTTTGGATTTGATATCCCGCTTTATCACTACCCTAAGGAGTCTCAAAGCGGCTAACATTCTTCTTTTCCTTCCTCCCCCACAACAAACACTCTGTGAGGTGAGTGGGGCTGAGAGATTTCAGAGAAGTGTGACTGGCCCAAGGTCACCCAGCAGCTGCAGGTGGAAGAGCAGAGACACGAACCCGGTTCCCCAGATTACAAGACTACTGCTCTTAACCACTACACCACACTGGCTCTCATCTCTACACTGGCTCTTCTCTTCTATGAAGAGAAGGAAACCAAAGAGGTGAATTTCAGGGCTCCATTTTCACCACAGTTCTGCTAGCTTTAATGGTGCGATGTTTTGCTATCATGGAAAAGCCTCTCTTGCTGATTCAGGTACCTAGGGAAACATCTCACAAGGCTTTTCTTTATATATTTCCACAAAGGGAACTGCGAAAAGGAGCACCTTCCTAGCAGAGAGATTTGAACTGCTTTAATAAGCAGATCTGCTGTGGATAACTTGCTGCCAAGATTAATTATTCAGGGGCTTTTTTTTTTAAGTCAATGCAAAGGCAAACAGCAATTGCATCACCTCAAAAAGGATATTGCAGAGTTTGGAAAGGGTCAGAAAGGGCAAACAAAGTGACCCAGGGTTGGAGCAGCTCCCCTGTGAATAATAATAATAATAATAATAATTTATTATTTATACCCCGCCCATCTGGCTGGGCCTCCCCAGCCACTCTGGGCGGCTTCCATAAAAACCACAAATACAGTAAAATACCACACGTTAAAAACTTCCCTGAACAGGGCTGCCTTAAGATGTCTTCTGAATGTCAGGTAGTTGTTTATCGCTTTGACATCTGCTGGAAGGGCATTCCACAGGGTGGGCGCCACTACCGAGAAGGCCCTCTGCCTGGTTCTCTGTAACCTCACTTCTTGCAGCGAGGGAAAGCCCTTGGCGCTGGACCTCAGCATCCGGGCCGAATGATGGGGGTGGAGACGCTCCTTCCGGTATACTGGACCGAGGCCGTTTAGGGCTTTAAAGGTCAGCACCAACACTTTGAATTGTGCTCGGAAACATACTGGGAGCCAATGTAGGTCTTTCAAGACCAGTGTTATATGGTCTCGGCGGCCACTCCCAGTCACCAGTCTGTGAAGGAAGGTTGCAACGTTTGGGACTTTTTAGTCTGGAGAAAAGGCAAGTAAGAGGTGACATGACCGAAGTTTATAAGATTATTCACGACATAGAAGAAAGGTTTTGTCCCTCTCTCCTAACACTAGAATTCACAGTCATCTGATGAAGCTGAATGTTGGAAGGTTCAGGACAGATGAAAGTCCTGCTTCAAGCGGCGCACAGTTAAACTGTGGAACTCATTGCCACAGGAGGCAGTGATGGCCACCAACCTAAAAGGTAAAGGGATCCCCAACCATTGGGTCCAGTCATGACCGACTCTGGGGTTGCGGCGCTCATCTCATTTTATTGGCCGAGGGAGCCGGTGTACAGCTTCCGGGTCATGTGGCCAGCATGACTAAGCCGCTTCTGGCGAACTGGAGCAGCGCACGGAAACACCGTTTCCTTCCCGCCGGAGTGGTACCTATTTATCTACTTGCACTTTGACGTGCTTTCAAACTGCTAGGTGGGCAGGAGCAGGGACCGAGCAACGGGAGCTCACCCTGTCAGCTTAGTGCGAAAGACTGACTTGGTGCAAAAGGTCAAGGATGACAAAAGCGACGGGTGTGCCTTTCCGGAACCGTCCTCTTAAAAGCCGTATTTATTATTTAGCATTCCCGCAGGATTTCTGCACACACCAAGCCTTTTTGTCATCTGCATCTCATTCATTATAGAAGACCACCGAGGGGAACGTTAATCCGGAATGCGAAAATGTGTTCCTTGCTCCCAGATAGCAGCAAAACCTATCTTTTGCTGCCAGGTTGTTGTAGAAAATAATTTATTTATTTTTAATGCATCATGGGGAAAGCATGCAGCATGCTTTTTGTATTCAGGCTCAGCTTTTCGTTCCTTGGGTTTCTTTAATTAATGAGGTATGAACTGTAAAGTACTGTGTATACACAAAAGTGCCGTGCAAATTGGAGGTAATAAACAAGGCTTAAAGAACTGGCTTAAAGAGGTCTGTTGCCTGGGGTTACAAACTTAAGCAAAGAGCAATAATGCCTTTTTTTATTGGGGTTAAGTAATCTGAACACATTGGCCAAGTTAATTCAGTAACAGCTTCTTATTCTTAACCAAGTTAAGACTTCCAGACACCCCTCCATTACCATCTTATCGATCCAATATCTGCACTTGATTCCTTGGAATTAATGCTGTTGAATTCACAGGAGTTTGCTACCTATGAATACCCGCCATTTTATGCATAATTTGGGTATGAGTGCCAAATTATAATAAGTTGGGTATGAGTGCCATTCAACCCAGTGGGTCTACTTACTTCCAAGTAAAAAATGCAAAGGATCAGGCTGTAAAATACAATTTAAGACTGAAACAATTTGCAGAGGGTGGCTTAACGGTTAACACCACAGTCTCTCTCAGAAACATCTGTTTTCCCTTAAAAAAAAAAACAAAATCTTCAACATCCAGCCTGGGGGTGAGTTCTGTATAGCTCAGAAGTCTGCACATGGCCTTGTGAGCATTTGTTGGTCCCAATAAAGCTATTGATTTTACTGATCCTGTGTATTTATGTGCTGTTTTTATGGTATTTCGTGCACTGCCCTCGGATCCCTGAGGGTGAAGGGTAGTCTAGAACAGTGTTTCCCAACCGGTGTTCCGCGGCACACTAGTGTGCCGCGAGACGTTGCCTGGTGTGCCGTGGGAGGGAGGCGGGCGAGTCGGGCGGCGGGAGCAAGGCTTGCGGACGGCAGCCGGCAGCGCGGAGCACGGCGCGCCCTTCGGAGGACGCCCCGTGCTCCGCGCTGGTGTCGGCAAGCCTTGCGCACCCGGGGGATCTCCCCCCGAGAGCGCAAGGCTTGCGGGCGGCAGCTGGCAGCGCGGAGCACGGGGCGCCCTTCGGAGGACGCCCCGTGCTCCGCACTCGTGTTGGCAAGCCTTGCGCACCCGGGGGGCGCGTGGGGCACCCTGAAACAGAGGGTTCCCCATGCTGCGGACTGTAGCCTGCCGCGCGGGGCGCCCTGAAGCAGAGCGCCCCTCGCGCCAGGCAGACATGGGCCAGCCCCACAAGCTCGGGGGACAGCGGGGAGGCGCAGCACATCCCACTGTTCCCCGACCTGGTTTGGGGGGGGGAAATAAAGGGAAAAAAAATTCCTTTATTTCCCCCCCCCCAAAAAAAAATTAGGTGCGTCCTATTTCATAATAAAGTAATTATAAAATACTTTCTTTGTGTTTATTTGATGCCTATTAAAGAGAGTTACTTTATATATAGTCAATATAGGCACACAGTTAATTTTTTAAACATTTTCTAATGGTGGTGTGCCTCAAGATTTTTTTCATGAAACAAGTGTGCCTTTGCCCAAAAAAGGTTGGGAAACACTGGTCTAGAAAAAACAATCTTAATATATTCTGTTCAAGTGGACCGGCACTTGGACAGAATAATAAAATTATTATTAAATTAGATTAAATTATTATTAAATTAAATAATATTGTTATTTTTATGAGCAAATAAAAGGTTAGACAAGTAAAAGGTTCTCATTGCTGTCTTTTCTCATGCTGCTACCAGCGAGCTAATAATTTACTTCTGTGTCCTCACAAAGAATCACAGTTCTGTATATATCAAGTTACCAAAGGAATTGCACAACTTACGTTGAATCTAGTCTGGTCCTTACATATAGTTAGTTACCCAAGCATCCGCCCTACTGCTACCACCCGCCAGGCCAAATCTCTGGGGGTTATTTTGGGTTAGAGAATGGAAGCAGAAAAAGGAGGAAAAGTTGCAGGAACGGGTGATTTCAACTCTCCTCACACTGACTGTGTAAAAATGCGTTCAAATTTTGACAGAGAGACAGCATTTCAAGATGTGATAGCAGACCCCTTAACTGCCCCCAGTTTAATCAGGACATCCCATTTGGGGTGTGTGTGCATGGCCCTGAAAGACACGTATTTTGGGGGGCCATGCTCTCGTGGGGTGGTCACATGACTCGCACAGGATTGTGGGCCCCCCAAAGACGTGCAGCCTCATTTTCCTCTGGGACATGTTGGAGGATATGTGGGAGATGACTGGACCCACCTGGACCCTCACCTTAATCCTGAATAATTTCTAGGCTCTGGTGCAAACGTTGCTATACTAGTCAGGAACGATGACTAAGGACTCAGCTATACAGCTGCAAATAAAGTGTTTTAAATGTAAAGGGCAATGTACACATGTGGCACAAGATGGCGATAGTGAGCTATGCAAAATTTGATGGCTTTTTCAAAACGGTTTTTTAAAAAAAACATTTTCACAGCGTTTCTTATATGTGTGCAGATTCCACCTAAGTGTTGTCAAACACACACACACACCAACACACCAATATATCACCTCTCCTCCAAGCAGCTAAAAGTGGTTCCCCACCCCCAATTTTATCCTCCCAACAACCCTGTGAGGTAGGTTGGTCTCTCCCAGCCCTCTGAATAAACTACACCTCCCACTAGGGCCACTAGGGGTGCATTGGAAGATGGCCGACAATAACATCTCTCCAACCCACACGAGGTAATTAAGAGGCTGTAATGGGAGTATGCAGCCTCCCTGCCCCCCCAAAGGGAATGGGGGGGACTGCCCTTGCCTGCTGTGCCCATAAATCACCCCCGGAATCGACGGGGTGAGGGCACTAGGCAGAACGCCCTTGTGTGGACTTTGGCTCTCCTGGACGCTGTCTCTGATCGTGCCACTAGCTGCAGCAACTTGAAAATAAACAATTAGGAAGAAGCAAGTGCACATATTTCAAGTGAAGAGTGGGGAGTAAAGACTGCTAATTGAAGGGACCTCTGTGAAAGAAGACGGGTCGGATAAACAGGCATATATCATGAGAAGACACACCAAGGCTCGGTATGTTGGCAGCGGGACTGGATGGGGGAGGGGAAAAACTTTTCTTTCTTTCTTCTATGTGATTAACCAATAATTCCCCCCCCCAAGTCAGAAATGCCGATTAAATGACCTAAGCTGGATGATTTAAGACTGTGTGAAAATAAATTCTAACCAAAAGCATGTTTTAAGGAGATCGAGGAAAGTACAAGAGCTTTGGGATGACGCAGTAAAAAACAGCGTCGCCACTTTGGCAAGTTCTGTCGAAAGATTTATGTCTGGGAGGAGGAATGGATCTCTTTTTATACTGCGGGCGAACCTCCTCAGAGGACTAAAGAAGGTGACAGATTTGTGAAGATTAATGATGGAAAGAGTGTGTTTATCTATGGAAGTTATAATATATGGAAACCATCTCGATATGGCTATTGGACGAACGGAAAAATTCACGCAGGATTACAACTTGTTTTTACCTGCTTAAGGAGATTATCAGAAGACGTCCCAAAGAGAAAGGGAAAATTATACGAAAATAACAAATGAGATGTGGGAAACAGCAAGGTAAGATAGGATAGAATTATGAACATTATTTGGACAGATTTGTGGACATTAATGCAGCCGCAAGATGATGATTGGACCCCCTTTGGAACTTGAAATATGGGTACCCCCAAAAATGGCCGAATGCAAAGTTCCCCCTTCATGTCAGTGGGGCTTACGCAATAAGCTGGCAACAAGGGGACTGGGCCTTCAGCTGACATTTACGTCAATCATCTTGCTGCCGCTTGCAGTCTGGGAATGGAGCAGACAGACCTCCAGATGGGAGAACCTGGATGGCTAGCATTGTGCGAAAGTCTTGTTGTGCTTCCAATCTGCTCTTCAAACTAGAAATAGACTTTGCTGTTCTTCCCACACACACCCCACACACTTCTCACCCTCTGAGACGAAGAATGAAGCTCCTCAGAGCCAATGGGAAGATGGCAGAAAGAACACTCTGTCTTCAGTTATTTAAGAAAACAACCCACCACTTTTTTAAATGATGTGTTTGCATTGACTTCTTACTCTCTGTCTCTAGTACAGAGAAAAAGGGAGAATTCTCCTCATTATGAGATTGAGTAAGTCGAGGTTCCCACCTGTTTGGAACTTCCATCCCCAACACGGCTGGTCCGATACATTTTAATGTATTTATATATACTAAATATTTATATACCTTTATTTCATTAAAAAACAAAACAAAACAATAGCATTTTACTGCAGTTATAAGAACAGGCCAGCATCCTATTCTCACAGTGGCTGCAGGTGTTATAAGAATTTTGAGGTCTTAGGTATATGTTAAATGTTCATAAATGTACCAACCAAGCATGTACATAGATCAGCACAGGAAGACTGACCTGAAACCATTGGGAAAGATGGAGGGCACAAGGAGAAGGGGGCGACAGAGGACGAGATGGTTGGACAATGTTCTAGAAGCGACCAGCATGAGTTTGACCAAACTGCTGGAGGCAGTGGAAGACAGGAGTGCCTGGCGTGCTCTGGTCCAGGGGGTCACAAAGAGGTGGACACGACTAAACAACAACAACCAAACTTAAAACCATGGAGAGACCTGGTCTGAATAGAGACATTGGATTATTATCTCATTATACATGATAAAGCTATTTTGGGCCATCACATCCCTCGCTTTTTCCTGTAAGACCAATTGCAGTTGTTAACAGTCAACAGATTTACCACACCTTCCAGCCAATCACCCATTCCCACCACCCTTCTGAGTAATACCCCTCCCCACCTTCTCACTATATATAAAGGTCTGGTGACTTCTGTTTCAGTGTATCTGAAGAAGTGTGCATGCACACGAAAGCTCATACCAAGAACAAACTTAGTTCGTCTCTAAGGTGCTACTGGACAATTTTTTAATATTTTTTTAATATATTCCATCCTGGCCGGTAGCCATCAATAGCCCTCCCCTCCATGAATTGGTCGAACTTGTAACATGAATTTGTTGTTGGTAAAACTATGCAATTAAATCCTTTCTGCCGTAAGTTATTTACTTTATTATTGTATCTTGATACATTCCCTGATAACAGAAGCATAGGCAGCTACTGCACAGCAGGCCAGACTGGTTTGGTTTGGTTGTTACACGCAGGAAAGCAAGAAAACTCTTTCTATGGCCCTGCCCTCTGTACTGTTTGCAATAGCATTACCTTCAAGCCATGTCTGTCAGCATGCCACCCATGCAGTGACTTGGTATTTGTGTTGGCCTTTTTTTCTTTCTTTCTAGTAGATACGCCTCTATTTGTCCAACCCTTGGACCATTAAATACAGGCCCTGACACAGACTGTAGCTTTTTGAAAACATCAGCGTTGCTCAGTTTAAAGGAAAAAGGCTTCTAGACCTCATTGAGAACATTTTGCAGTTGGCCAGGCAGGGTTTCCAGTGTCTCAGCAGCCAAAGGACACTTAAGGCAAGGATGGAGAATGTGCAAAGTCCTTGTCGAACTCAAACCCATCAGCCCCTGCCAGCATGCCCAATGGTCAGGGGTGGTGACAGGAGTCATAATCCAGCAATACTTAGAGGGCTGCAGGTTCACCATACACTACTAAAGCCTTATTTATTCTTGCCAAGCGGCAGGTAATGCAAAGCCCCATCGCTTCCTGCCTCTTGTGCCTACTATCCAGCCCAAGACTTAACCGCAACCATCGCTCGGCTCCACCTCAGCCCTTGCTATATTCTTCTGAATTCTGCAAAACCCTCTTTCTCTTGTCCTGAAAGACCTGCACTGGCTCCCAGGACGTTTCCAAGCACAATTCAAAGTGTTGGTGCTGACCTTTAAAGCCCTAAACGGCCTTTGTCCAGTATACCTGAAGGAGCGTCTCCACCCCCATCATTCTACCCGGAGACTGAGGTCCAGCTCCAAGGGCCTTCTGGCGGTACCCTCCCTGTGAGAAGCAAGGTTACAGGGAACCAGGCAGAGGGCCTTCTCAGTAGTGGCGCCCACCCCATGGAACATCCTCCCAGCAGATGTCAGGGAAATAAACAACTATCTGACTTTTAGAAGACATCTGAAGGCAGCCCCGTTTAGGGAAGTTTTTAATGTTTGAAGTTTTATTCTGTTTTTAATCTGTTGGGAGCCACCCAGAGTGGCTGGAGAAACCCAGCCAGATGGGCGGAGTATAAATTATCATCATCATCATCATCATCATCATCATCCACTGGGCTTGGTGGGGGGCGTGGGGGAAAGGCAAGTCAGGTTTTCCCTGGATTGACATTTGTTCTGATCTATTGCTAAAGAGGAGGAAAGGGGAAAACCTCATGGTACAAGCAGAACAGAACGAGCCCTCAGTTCCATCTAGTGGTGCTAATTATTGTGCAAAAGTGCATGCTTAATTTATTCTGAAAGACAAAAATTCCACGATGCATAATTTGTATAATTTTTGGCATAGGAAAAGCCCTGCTTTTGCAGCTCACAACAGAAATTACTTTGACTATCGAGAAGCTCCCAACTCACACAACTTTCTCTGCAATGCCCGTATTTATTTTCCGTGATGCTTTCACTGCATGGTCCTCTGTGGAGAATCATTCTAAAGGACCCCCGTTGCAGTGTGTGCGCGCACATTTGTGTGTAGAATTGGACCGTGATATCGAAAGCCTCCCTCCATACTCACAAACCGTCAATGAGTTAACCTGGTCCTGACTTTCGCCTTCTGCAACATGGGAGATAACAGCCCTTGCCCATGCTGGAAGAGTGAGATAAAAAGATTGCGAGCTGCACAAATTCAGCAGAACTAAAAGCCAGATGAGGTCTGTAACGAGAATACATTAGCATTTTAAAAAAAAAATCTCTGTGAAGAAAGAGCTTTTCTTTTAAGATAAACTGATTAAGTCAAAGTCACCTTGAGGGCTAGAGACAAGGTCGCTCCAAGGCCTTTCCCTGGCCCCAAGGCAACTTAAGAATCCAAAACAAAATAAGGTGCTTCGTCCAAAGGGACAGAGTAGTCCTTAAGAAGAAGGGGTGTCTTTTCAAAGAGCTCCCCTTTGTAGCTGCGCCATTTGCCAGCTGGGATGTAAATGTCTCGCTCTTGCTTGCCCATCTCCAAGACAGGAGCCACCATCAGGGTGTCCCCAATCAGGAACTGGGAATCGATCTTGTGTGCAGCCTCATCGTGGGGAGAAATCCACCAGATGGGCCGGATGATGGGGTCCCCAGTGTCGGTGATCTCCCCGGCCAGCTCCAGCAAGAGGGGGGCAACCAAAGACTCGTGGAGCCTGGTGAACTTCAGGGCGATGTCTATGACCTCTCTGTCGTAAAGCCACGGTGGGATGGAGAATTGCATGGAAGGCATGAAGGCTGACAGCTCCAGCCATCGGATGTAGAGCTCCCGATCTGGGATGTCAACAGCACCTTCCGTTTTGTTAGGGAGAAAATTCCCGCCAATCATATCGGGCAGTACAAAAGGGTATCCCAGGAGGCCAATGGTCAGCACTGTAGGTATCAAGGACTTCAGCCCAAGTTCATACCCACAAATTGAGTCCCGGTCAATGATACGAACAAAACAAGAGATGTGCTGGGATCGGTAGCCGACTCGGACTTCTGCAAGCTCGTGAAATGGAATGGCCATTTCCGCATAATGCCGGGACCAAATGCTGGGATCTGCCAAGGTATGGAAAGTATGGAATTGTTTGGGAAGGTAGCACGTCTCACCGGCATCAAACTTGAAGGACGAGATGCCGTACTTAGTGCGGAGTTGCCTCAGGTGTCTCTGGAACCATTTTCTAGCCGAAGGGTTGGTGAAATCCAATATGGCGCCCACGCCGTTCCACCACACAACCATGGCAGGGAGTGTCGCTTGTGGTTCCGTGACAAAAAGCTTCTTCTCTATTCCCACCTCAAAGTTTGGGGAACTTTTATGTACAAAAGGGTGTATCCAGATGGTGACGTTGAAGCCATCTTTCTTAAGCTTTTCGAACATATCTGTCGCCTGAGGGAACTTCGAAGGGTCAAAGTCAAAATCACCATAATTCTGTGAGTACATGTCATCAATTTCAATGTGGCTGTATTTGAAACCGTACTTTTTAATCATCTGTGCAAATCCCAGAACTTTCTCTTGGTTAATCTCCTTCTTGTACATGGCCCACGTTGACCAGATTGGAAACTGGAACATCCTTTCTGAAGGCACCTTCAAAGGTTTCCTGAAATGGACCTGGGCCATGTACCGGTGGACAGAGGTAATGTCTGAACCTATGCAGACATGGTAACTCAGCTGTGGGAAGGGCTCGTTCAACGGCTCATATGGAGAATCTTTATACCTGGCTTGGAATATGAGGGACCTTTCCGAAGCATTGAACCCAAGGTGGAAGGGCACAGAGTCACTTATCTTGACGGCAGCTGCTTTGGAGGACAACCAATACCTCTCTAAGACGCCCCCAAAGCTCTTCCTGAAAGAATAGACATCACTAGTCACAAATGGCGCAGGTTCTTGGCTTCCAGGTAGACTGATTGGCCATTGCTGTCTGCTCATCTCGTAGCCTCCATACCAATGGGCGTCCCCCCAGAACATTTTGTGTTCCACTGCAGAGTCTGCCTCAAACTCTTCCCAGCGGATGATGTAGCACGTCACCGCCTCGTTGGGTTTGACAGTCTGGATGAGGAAACTGAACACCCCCCTTTCCGTACCCGTACAGCTTAAAACTCCCCTTTCCTTAGAACAAGACTCCAGGTCAAGGACGCCTGATTGGAAGGCCATCCTGAAGACCACTTCTCCATCCCGGTTTTCAATGGTGAAGCCTCCCTGCCACAGGTCCACCTGCTTCACCTTTACCCTCTCTGCCTTCGTGGGAGGAACCGTGTAGCAATGCAGACCCACAACCACAGCTATGACGAGTCCTGTTGCCAGCAGCACAGCTCTTCCAAGATAACTCTGCCAGGATGTCTGAAACTCCAGAGAGGAATGGAGAATTGGTTTTGTCACGGAACCATCTTCCCTCTGACGCTTCTCTCCTTTTCCTTGGCGACGGGACAACTGAGCTTCCATAATATCACAGATCTAATAGCTGCAGCCAGTGGTTGCTTGGCCCTCGTGGTGGCGAGTATTTTTCTCAGCTTTATAAAGACTGTGTTTAAAAACAGCTCTGCCCTCTCTCTCACTTGCTTTATCCAGGAATGCAGATCACTACCCTTCAGAATGCAGCGACAAAACACATCTCAGCCAGGCTAATAAATGAGCCTAATAAATTAATCCTGGTTACCGGGAGCAAGACTTCTCTGCCGCTGCAACCTCTGCTGGAGCCAGCACCCTGCTGCTTTCCTCGACTCTCGATGAGGCGATCAGCTGACCGAGGAAGGTTATTACGCAAGTGAGAGATGGCACAACTCCCTGCAAAGCCTCAGCCAGGTTTTTCTTTTCCTGGATGGGGAGAGGGAGCAAAGAAATTGCTTCGGAATGAGAGGCCCCAGGAATAGGAAACCAGGTGATGCAAAGACCTACAGCTGTGTGCAAAGGCCCCAGGAGCAGACTGCCGTTCTCTCCGAAGGCAGGGGAGTCCTCTGGCGGCTGCATTTCATACCTTGCTAGCTGCCCTTGAGATGTCTTAGTGTCGCCGCTTCCTGCCCTGGCAATAATTTTCTCTGCGGCAGCTCAGCTTCATGGATGACTCTGAAGATCTGGAGTGATCGCCCTTCTTTTCTCTTGGATTGAGTTTCTTGTGTGATCTTTGGTGGCTCTCTAGTTGTATTTCTAGATGCATGCCTTAACACACTGAAAAGTTATATTTGTGATAAATGAAGATACGTCCAAGGAGCTAACAGAGAGAAGAGGAAGGGGCTGGTATGAGAGCCAGGCCAGAGTGGGTCTTCTCAGGGTGGGAGACTGAGGAAGAGGAAGCTCTCCCACGTGGGAGGTGGGAAGATTAAACTTTTAAAATGAATTGATTTTTGAATGCTGTGTTACTTTTATTGTTAGCTGCTCTGAGCCTGGCTTTGGCTGGGGAGGGCGGGATATAAATAAATTATTATTATTATTATTATTATTATTATTATTATTATTATTATTCTCTATGTGTGAAGATTAAGAGAAAATGCTGACTGAGTGCAACATAGATATATTTATAATTTTGTGTTTTATGAGGATCACATGAGGATTATTATATGGAAAGCCCAGCCACATGGGTGGGGTAATAATAATAATAATAATAATAATAGTATTTTCTGATCTTTTTAAAAAAAATCTCTTTCATTTAGTTTCAATTTTATATTAGGTTGAAAACCTTTAATAAAATTGATTAAAAGATCCTTGGAGGTTTTTAATCAGAGGTTGGATGGCCATCTGCCATGGATGCTTTAGTTGAGATTCCTTCATTGCAGGGGGCTGGACTAGATGATCCTTGGATGCCCTTGCAACTAATCTAGTCTATTATTCTATGATAAAATGCTCTGTTGCCCTAGCACATCAAATCCACTTTTTTATTTATTAAAAAACAGACTTTTGAGGCCGCTAGGTTGAGCATTCACCCTAATGAACCTTCATCCTGGTTTGCTTGCACAGTGGTTACATGCCTTCCTCTTAGTCATTTGTGCATTTTACATTTCTTAGTGCATTGCCGTGTCAATTTTCAAGCTGCTTAACCTTTTCCATAACCTTTTCCATAACCAAGGTTATGGAAAATTGATTTAAAATTTACAGATTGTTCTTTGCTGAAAGAAAATTATACGAAGATGATGTATAGATGGTATATGACACCAGCGCAGTTAGGAAAAATGTATAAAACCAGCTCAAATTTATGTTGGAAGTGTAAGAAAAAGGAGGGGACATTTTACCACATGTGGTGGGATTGTAATGAAATTAAGAAATTTTGAGAAATGATATACAATGAATTGAAGAAAATGTTCCATCTAACATTTGTTTAAAAACCTGAAGCATTTCTGTTAGGGATTGGAGGAAAAGACCTGCCAAAGAAGTTGAAAAACATTTTCATGTATGCGACAACAGCGGCAAGAGTCTTAATAGCACAAGGATGGAAGAACGAGGAAATCCGGACTAAAGAACTATGGCAAGAAAAACTGGTGGACTATGCAGAACTGGCAAAATTGACAAATAAACTACGGGACAAGGATAACTGTGACTTTAAAGATGAATGGGAGCCTTTTACAAAGTACCAAAAGACGCAACAAAGTGAATTAGACTCCTTGGCAGGCTTTGAATAAACACTCACAAACTTTTTATTGATAATAATCAGTTAGATAAATTAAGGACTTATACAATTCTGTAACATACACAGAATAGCATTTATAGAGAAACCAGAGGTTGGAACTGAGGGAAGTCAGGGGGTGGGGTGCGGAGGGGGGCTTGTTTATGGGAGGGAGGGGGTAGGGGGAAATGAGGGGGGAAATTAAGGATGGTATGTTTTAAGATAATATGTTTTGTTGAATTCCCTAATAAATTTTTTTCCCCAAGCAGCAAAATGTCTGGTAAACTCACCACAAGCAAATCAGGGTGAATGCAGAAAGAATGCTCGCCGACCTGAAAACTAAATAAAGACCAGATACAATCTAACCTCCATGTATACTTTGTGCGAGCAAATTAAGATGAATGCTCAGTTAATAGGTTGGATAACAGCCAGAGCACAAACTGTACCACCCGGTCACAAAAGTTTCTGAAGTTTTCCGGCTGCAATTGAACTTGGCTCCTGAAGGTGGCAATGGAGGAAAAGCAAATTATATTAAAGGAGTGAAGGCTGCATGAAGCCACCAACGCAAAAACAAGAGAGGGAACTCTGGATGTACATACAAGATGAAAGTTTATCAAGCTCTGTGCAATTCAATCTAAATTTTCTGCAGGGGGAATAAAAGGCTGGAACCCTTCTGCAAATTCTGTGTTGCAAAGTAGGTTCTGACTTGACAGTTGGAGCAGCCAGGTGGAAATCCGTTTCCTATTGCAGAATTTTCCTGAAACTCTTGGAACAGTCTGCTTGCTTGCACAACACGCAGCATAGTTAATGCTGTTTTGCAGTTGTGCGTTTAAATATATTGGGCCGGATCCAGGAAATGGCTTGGAATTTGGCCCCATATAAATCAATGTGGAAAAGTCAAGTCTCGTTGATTTCAATAAGAATCGAGCACAAGGAAGTTTTGGTGCAATCCTGGGCATATCTACTCACAGGTAAAATCCGCTGTGCCGAAGCGTGTAAGTCCTTCATAATTTTATATAAGATAGGGCTGCAGCCTTGGTCTGAAGTCAGCCTGCTGAATTTATAACACAGGTCAGTCAAAAGGAAGCAGCTTGCTGAATCAGGCCAATGGCCCAACTAGTTCAGCATGAGGAATAAAGCAAAGGATCTTTCAAAAGCCTCAATTTTGCATTGGGGGAAGAGTTTCTCAGTATATTTCCTATTTTCCTACAGCTGCAGCTAGCAATGGAGGATATATTTGGTTCGAGGTTTAATGTGAACCTACTTAATTTGCAACATGCAAACTGAAACGAGGCACTTCTCACGTATACATGGAGGTTAGATTATATCTGGTCTTTATTTAGTGTTCATTCTTATTTGTTTTCAGGTCGGTGAGCATTCTTTCTGCATTCACCCTGATTTGCTTGTGGGGAGTTTACCAGACTTTGCAAACAAAAAGATACATGTGAAAAGGCATTTGTAAGTGGAAAGTGTGTACGTATTTGTGCTATGCGCTTCCCCTGCGCTATGGCCCTTTTCTTTAAAAACGAGCTAAGATTCTAGTCCTCATTATTCTGAATACAGGGATGGTTCCAATAGGAACATGGGGAGGAAACTGCCTCATACAGAGCCATCCTGCTCAGTATTGTCTACACTGGCCAAGAAACCAGAGGCCTTTCTCCTGGGCATGGTTGGCCAATCGGTGCCAAAGAAGGACAGAACTTTCTTTATGTATGCAACAACAGCAGCAAGAATTCTTATTGCAAAGTACTGGAAGACACAAGATCTACCCACCCGGGAAGAATGGCAGGTGAAGGTGATGGATTACATGGAACTGGCGGAAATGACTGGCAGAATCCGAAACCAGGGAGAAGATTCGGTGGAAGAAGATTGGAAAAAATTTAAAGTTTATTTACAGAAACATTGTAAAATTAAGGAATGTTAGAAGGATGTTGGGATGAAGTTACGTGGTTTTAGCAGAAATGTTATAAAAGATTAAGAAAAAATAGATTGTTAATTGGTGAGAATGTAAAGTTACATTATATTAAGATAAATTATTAGGATAAAAACAAAGATGGAAAGGATTTGCTGAAATAGCTAATTGAACTAGAACACAAAAAAGGGAGGCGTGAGGAGGTCAAGGAAACAAGCAAATGAAAGATAAGTTAGGGAAAGATTGATTTGTTTTTTTCTCTTAATTGTTTTTATTTCTCTGTGTTTTTGCTCTTTTTTTTTCTTTTCTTTTTCTTTAATTTGTAATCTTTCAAAACCTTAATAAATTAAAAAAAAAAATACACTGGCCGGCAGCAGGGGTTTCAGGCAGGGTGACTTCCCAGCCCTGCCACCAGGGACCTTCTGCAGCAAAGCAGGTGCTCTCTACCGCTGAGCCATGGCCCTAAGGACCAGACTGGATGGGCCCCTGGCATATGCGTTATGTATTCAGTGGTCTCTGTTTTCCTGAGCTTGAGTATGGAGCTCCTCTGTTCTGATTCGATACAGGATGTCCAATCACAGAACATTTCAGGATTTGGGCCTCTGCCATTGGCCCTTGAATTCGTGAGTAGTGATTCGCAGCTTGGAAGTTTAGATAACCAATCATGTTGGGAGTGGGAGTGGCCCAGGCTTTCAGAAATGTATATAAGCAGTTGCTTTGACCTTGTTTTCCCAGTTATGTAGTCATACCTCAGGTTGATGTAGCTTCAGGATATGTATTTTCTGGTTGCGCGCTGCGGCGACCCGGAAGTAACGGAGTGCATTACTTCCGGGTTTCGCTGCTCGCGCAGACGGTCAATATGACGTCACGGGCATGCACAGAAGCGGTGAATTGCAGCCTGCGCAGGCGCAGGTTGCATCCGCTTCTGGATGCGAACGGGGCTCCGAAATGGATCCCATTCACATCCAGAGATACCACTGTAGTTCAATAAAGGTTCTTGCTGTTATCACTGTGTCTTGCCTCGTGGGAACCCACATGTGATGGCCTGAGAATCTGATTCAGAGGCTGAACCGGAGGAATCCCAGCCTGCACAGGAGTCCCCGCCTCCAGGGCCGGCTGAGCCGGGGCAGGGCCTTGAATCTGAAGGGCCCGCACCTGTGCTGGATCCTCAGGAGCAGACACCAGATGAATCCAGTCTGGCTCTGGGGGTGTTTGAGGACCCGTTGCCTGCAGATGCTCCTCTCCCAGCCCTGTCAGAGGAAGGTGAGGCTGCCTCTGGGTCCAGTAACCCTCCAGCCTCTCCTGAGCTGCAGAGGCTCAGGGCAGAGAGGCAGAGGGAACTAAGTTCTCTGAGGAGGAGGGCTCGCCTTAAGGCCAGGAGAGGTGGGTCACCTGTGGGCCGGGGCAGCTCTAGGCCCCAGAGGAGATAAAGGCCAGTCAGCCCAGGCCCAGGTTGCGGGAGCAACATTGCTGGAAACCTGTTTCTGCCAGCACCCAGAACTGTTCTTCCAGAGTTCCCGACCACCCCCGGCTTCTTGCTTTGGACCCCGCTTCACCCTTGGTGGACAGTCTCCAGACCCTTGACCTAGGACCGGACTCTGACCACGCCTCACGGTAACCTCCCCCTGGGACCAGCACACCACACTTCAATACGGGCAGCTTCGTAAGTTCTTGTGCAAATGCCACAGGCTTTCTAAGTGTGAAAAGAGGATCCGCAGCAAAAGGGAACGTCCTAATCTGTGAGTTCAGGGGCCTCCCCTTCTCCTTTGTGGGCTGAAGTGGCTGTTTTGGCTCCTCTCCAGTTCCCAGCAGCGACCTCACCAGCAACAGCTCGAGTTCTTTAGAATTCTCTGTCCCTATTCAGGAATCACAACTTGTAAAGAACGGAGCCCAGCAGCTCTGTTGCTTCTCCCTTTCCACTCCCCACATTGCTGTTGCAATTACTGCGCTATAGATTTTTATATCCTTTTAGGGCACCACTTGCCACCCGGCCAGGAAGGTGGTCTTCTTCCTGCAACCCACCATCACCCTGCCTGAAGAAGAGGAAGAACTCTGCGCTTCTCGAAAGCTTCGCTTCTCTTCCATCGGCAAGAGCTAGTTGAGAAGCAGCCCAGCGCTTTTTTGCAATTTTTCCTGGGAAAGCCAGGATGTGATTTTCCTCGGACATGGGCTTTCTCACAGCACTTCCTCTGGGATCACCACCCTGCTGCTATCTTGGGTGCTAAAGGGTGCTGGCCAGGAGAGACAGAACTTGCTTCCTTAAATTGTATCTTCGGCTTTTGTCGCATCCTGTTCCTCCCTTTGGATGAAAGGCAGGCAAAGCAACCTCGCAATTCACTTTGCCCTTTGCAAAGGCTCTTCTCACCATCTATAAGCCCCCTCAATTTCTTTCTCCTGGGAGACAATGAAGCTTTTCAAGCTGAGCTTGAGTTGGACTTTCTTTCTTCCTTGGCTGCAGGGTAAGTTTGCTTTCGCTGCTCCTTCTTTGCACCCCTTTTTTCTCCTTGACCGTAAGATTATTATTTTTACGTACAAATACTTCCCCTGCATGGACAGTGTTTCAGTTCACCTTCGCTGGCTGATCTGTGTTTGTTTTGATTGTGAAACGGATTCTCCTGGCAACGAGAGGTGGGTTTTTTTTATGTACCCTTCTCTCTCTGTGTGCAGCTAGGTGGCCATTGAAGGCTATTTGAAAAGGAGCAACGAAACTGTTCCAGGAATTCTGGGACCTACAAATGTTGCTATGCAAGTCATGAATATGCAAACCGCACATCCTAAACAATAGGAGCTTGCAGTTGAACCAGGGAGCATTCACCTAAAATCTGTGTGAGTTCAGCCTCCATGAAACACTGGGTGGCCTTAGGGAAATCACGAGCGCTCACTGTAGCCTACCCATAGCTATCAACTTTTCCCTTTTCTTGCGAGGAATCCTATTCGGAATAAGGGAATTTCCCTTTAAAAAGGGAAACGTTGACGGCTATGAGCCTACCTCAAAAGAAAGTTGTGAGGCCAAAATGGGATCTCCCACTGTGTTCAGTCTCAAGGACCTTGCAGGAAGGTGATAAAATAATAAATAAGCACTCATATTTTGGGTTGTCTCCAACGTATATTTTAGCTCTACTAATTTGGAAGGGGGAATCTGGGATATTTAACTGTTTTAAGCATTGCTCAGATGTTGGGTGCTTTCTGGGTGGCAAGGAGAGAGCTGGGTTATTCTTAGCGTTAGCTTCAATCCTGTGCAGTAGTCAGCGATGCAGTCTGTTCTCCAGATGTTTTGAACTACAAGGTGCTGGAGAAAGTTGTTATCCAAAACATCTGGAGTATACCAGGTTGGCATAATGTGTAGCAGAATGTGCAATGGACGGAGCCCTTCGGATGTTTCTGGAGTCCCCCTCCCTCTTTTTTCTGCAATTTATGTATTTATTTATTTTTTTCTGTTCAATCATCATTTAAAAATTAATTTAAGAACATACAAAACACACTCATAAACAAATATACCATATATATATATATATATATATATATATATATATATATTATCTTCATGCTAGATGATGCAGATGTTCTTTTTCTTCCAATGTTTCAATAGTATCCCAGCACTCCCTGTGGTATCTAATCTCAACTTTCCTATCATACACCTCACTGCTGGATCCCATTTCCTTGTGCAATATTTTTTGTGAATCTGTCATCAAGGCAACCAGTTTTATACTAATGTCCCTGCCGCTCCCAAATTTCATTGAACAGTTTGGCCTTACATTTGGTTACTTTCCCTTGTTTTAGCAAGCACATATTTCAGCAAGGAAATATTAGCAAAATATTAGCCAGCAATCAGTTTGAGTCTATCAGGGCTGTCTATCAGCAGCTGTAAATACTTAAGGCCAATCTTCCCAACCCTGGCATCTTCCAGATGTTTTGGACCACAACTCTGCTGCTGGCTGGGGCTGAGGGGAGGCACATTCCAAACATCTGGAGGGCACAAGCTTGGGAAAGGCTGTCATGGTCCGGTTCACGGGCGATCGAAGTCCCAGCTGGGGACGTCGGGACCAGGGGCAAGATGGCGGGGTGGGAGCTGGAACGGGAGTCCAGGAGTCAGGAAGCCAAGAGTTTGAGGGTCAGAGAGCTGGAAGTCAAGAAGCCAAGGGTCCGAGGATCAAGAAGCAAGAAGTCAGGAAGCCGAGGTTCAAGGATCAGGAAGCAAGTAGCCAAACACAGCAAGGCTGGAAGCGTGTTGCTGTGACAAAGGGAAATGCTGACCTTATATCCCTTCCTGGCTCTTGCCACCAGGTGCTGTGAGTTGCCAATCAGCCTCACCTGTGTGGCCGCACCTTGCCTCTTCAGAACAAACTTAGGAAGGCCCAAGTCCTGCAAAGTCCTATTGGTCACAGGGCCTGGTTCCTGCACACACACCTGACAAAGGCTGCCTTAGACATGCTCTCACAGGATGGCCAATGGGAGAGGCTCTTGGCATCAATGTATGGAATCATTTTTAGAAGATGCAATGGGACCACTTTCTCTGCCTGGTCTTCTTCCATTTTCAGTGGCTGTTTGAGACATCACCTCAGTCAACCCTTAGCAAAAAAAGCTCCTTTTTTCCTTCTAAATCCAAAAACTGGGAGGAATTCATATCAGACGCATCAGGTTTCCTTTAAGAAGGCAATCCTTTAATCTATTGTGTGCTGTTCCCCAACCTGGATTCTGTTTATAGTGCAGATCCGTTGTTTTGGCCTGCCCTGGTACCTCCACATAAGGGATTGTTCTTGCAAAGGACAGGAAATTCTGCAGGGCTTGCTGTTTGCTCTGTAGCAAACTTCTCCCCACCCCAGCCCTGCCTCCACTGGGTGCCCCCCTGGAGGTAGTGGGCAGGGTGCCAAATAATTTCTTGTTGTTTAGTCATTTAGTCGTGTCCGACTCTTCATGACCCCCTGGACCAGAGCACGCCAGGCCCTCCTGTCTTCCACTGCCTCCTGCAGTTTGGTCAAACTCATGCTGGTAGCTTCGAGAACACTGTCCCACCATCTCGTCCTCAGTCGTCCCCTTCTCCTTGTGCCCTCCATCTTTCCCAACATCAGGGTCTTTTCCAGGGAGTCTTCTCTTCTCATGAGGTGGCCAAAGTATTGGAGCCTCGGCTTCAGGATCTGTCCTTCCAGTGAGCACTCAGGGCTGATTTCCTTCAGAATGGAGAGGTTTGATCTTCTTTGCAGTCCATGGGACTCTCAAGAGTCTCCTCCAGCACCAGAATTCAAAAGCATAAATTCTTCGGCGATCAGCCTTCTTTATGGTCCAGCTCTCACTTCTATACATCACTACTGGGAAAACCATAGCTTTAACTATACGGACCTTTGTTGGCAAGGTGATGTCTCTGCTTTCTAAGATGCTGTGCCAAATAATATCCCCTTCCAACTGATGCAATATGCCTACAGGGTTTCTCAAACTTGGGTCCCTAGCTGTTGTTGGACTACAACTCCCATCATCCCTAGCTGTTGTAGTCCAACTACATCTGGGGGGACAAGGACCCAAGTTGTAGTCCAGCTACATCTGGGGGGACAAGGACCCAAGTTTGAGAAACACCATAGGTTTTCCCAACCTGCTGCCCTCTGGGTGCTTTGGAGTACATCTCCCATCAGCCCCAACAAACATGGCTGTGCTGATGGGAGTTGTAGTCCAATACATATAGCAGACTCGCATGGCAGGGGGTTGGACTAGATGACCCCTGGGGAACCCCTTCCGATTCTGTGATTCTGTGGCAATGCGTATAAATTCAATGCAGTTGCTTGGAACGGGCTCCCTCCGGGCTCTCACTTCCCTGGAGGTTTTTAAGCAGAGGTTGGATGGCCATCTGTCATGGATGCTTTAGTTGAGATTCCTGCATTGCAGGGGGTTCGGCAAGATGACCTTTGGGAGTCCCGTCCAACTCAATGATTCTATGATTTTACATGCTGTCCTGACTCATTTGGAGAAGCAAGGGAACTATGCGAGATTGTTATTGGTAGACTTCAGTTCTGCATTTAATACTGTTCTTCCGCATAGATTGGTGCCCAAACTATTAGACCTGGCACTTCCACTGTGTTTGTGCGGGTGGATATCAGATTTTCTATCAAACCGTTCCCAACGGGTGAGGATGGGTTCTCATGTCTCTGCGGATCTCATCATGAATACGGGGACGTCGCAGGGGTGCGTGTTGAGCCTGCTTTTATATACGCTCTATACAGTTGACTGTACCCCCAAATACCCCAATAATAAGATCATTAAGTTTGCAGGTGATACAATGGTGGTTGGTTTAATCACGGCTGGAAATGGAGAGGAGGCCTATAGGAAGGAAGTTGAGCAGTGGGGGAGTGGTGCAGGAAAAACAACTTACTCCTTAACTTAAAGAAAACAAAAGAGATTATTGTGGATTTTAGGAAATGTAAATTGAATATTCAGCCGCTCATTATTGAGGAGAAGTGTGTGGAACAGGTCTCGGTGTTTCGATTTCTGGGAATGGAGTTGAGAGATGACCTAACCTGGGGAGAAAACCTGATGAAGAGAGCACAGCAGAGGTTATATTTTCTGAGAATCCTCCGGAAAAATAATCTCTCATAGGACCTGTTGACGGCATTTTACCATTGTACTGTGGAGAGTGTATTCACTTATGGTCTGTGTGTGTGGTTTGGAAGCTGCACGGTCAGGGAAAAAACAATGCTGTCCAGGGTTGTAAAGACTGCGGAGAGAATAATTGGATGCACTCTTCCCACCTTGGATCAAATCTACGCTTCCAGGCACCATAAGAAAGCTGCACAGATAGCGCAGGATAGTGCGCACCCCGGAAAGGATCTCTTTCAGCTTCTGCCTTCTGGAAGAAGGTACAGGGTTATTAAGACTAGGACTAGCCGCCTGAGAAAGAGTTTCTATCCAAATGCAATTTTAGTTTTACATGCAGTGTAAGGTAGTCTTTGGGATGCGGGTGGCGCTGTGGGTTAAACCACAGAGCCTAGGGCTTGCCGATCAGAAGGTCGGCAGTTCGAATCCCCACGACGGGGTGAGCTCCTGTTCCTCGGTCCCTGCTCCTGCCAACCTAGCAGTTTGAAAGCACGTCAAAGTGCAAATAGATAAATAGGAACCGCTCCAGCGGGAAGGTAAACGGCATTTCCATGTGCTGCTCTGGTTCACCAGAAGCGGCTTAGTTATGCTGGCCACATGACCTGGAAGCTGTATGCCGGCTCCCTTGGCCAATAAAGCGAGATGAGTGCCACAACCCCAGAGTTGGCCACGACTGGACCTAATGGTCAGGGGTCCCTTTACCTTTACCTTTAAGGTAGTCTCTGTGGGAATATAGTGTATTCAATTATGGGGTATCAGAGTTTGTTGGTTTTTGAATGTCTGATGATGTAGATGTTTTCAATTTCGTTGTTCTGTATGGGACAATGACAATAAAGATTATCATATCGTATCGTATTCTTCCCCAGTGCTGGGAGGCAATGGCTTCCTCATCAGGAACGCCCGTTTGCAAAAGTGCATCCACGCCTCGTCCCACGAAGTCGGAAGGGTTGGCCTGGCCGACTGCAAGACCCAGTCTGCGCAATATCACTGGACCTGGGATGCCGCCACCCGGGCCATCGTCCACTGGAAGACCGGGCTGTGCCTGACGGTCCCTGAAGCGCAGGAATTTGCGCCCGCTCAGCTGGAGTCCTGCGGAGGAGACAGGGCGCGCCAAGCCTGGGTGTGCAGCAGGAAAGGCCACCTCACCTTGCAAGGCCTGGGACTTCACCTCAGCACCAAGCAGGAGGGACACAAGGCCTTCCTGGCCCGAGAGAAGGACAAGTTCAGCAGGTGGAAGACGGAGACGGAGGAGATCGTCTGCGCTGCAGACCTGGCAGCAGCCCCTGTGCTCAGCATCCCAGTGGAGGAATTTGTAGACCCCCAGGTGTGGGTCCCTGAAGGTAAGGCAAGAGGGATTCGCTTGCAGAAAACCGCTCCCATCCGTAACCAGCTCTCTTTTCCCCTCGCCACTGAATGTGGTTATTGCACTTAGAAACAGCGCTGTATTGCTGCAGCTAGCTAAACTCAGCAATGCATGAGGTGGGAAACTGCATCGTGAGGAATAATAATAATAATGTATTTATACCCGCCCATCTAGCTGGGTTTCCACAGCCACTCTGGCAGCTTCCAGCAGAATATTAAAATACAATGGTTCATCAAATGTTAAAAGCTTCCCTAAACAGGGCTGCCTTCGAATGCCTTCTAAAAGTCTGTTAGTTGTTTATTTCCTTGACATCTGGTGGGAGGGTGTTCCACAGGTTAAGTACTTAAATTCGTTCCAGAGGTCTGTTCTTAACCTGAAACTGTTCTTAACCTGAAGCACCACTTTAGCTAATGGGGCCTCCTGCTGCTGCCGTGCCACTGGAGCACAATTTCTGTTCTCATCCTGAAGCAAAGTTCTTAACCTGAAGCACTCCTGGGTTAGCGGCGTCTGTAACCTGAAGCATATGTAACCTGAGGTACCACTGTAGTGGCCATTACTGACAACCCTGTTACATGTTAGTTTCAATTCATCAACATTAGATCAGAATATTTTCTTAACCGCTTGTAATTCTTGAGAACAAGTATGCCTTACAGCACAGTGATACTAGGAGAATATAATAATTATAATAATAATAATTTATTTATACCCCGCCCATCTGGCTGGGTTTCCCCAGCCACTCTGGGCGGCTTCCAACCAAATATGAAAAACAATACAGCGTCAGACATTAAAAACTTCCCTAAAACAGTTGTCTTTTAAAAGTAAAATAGTTTATTCCCTTGACATCTGGTGGGAGGGCGTTCCACAGGGCAGGTGCCACTACCGAGAAGGCCCTCTGCCTTGTTCCCTGTAACCTCACTTCTCACACCAAGGGAACCACCAGAAGGCCCTCGGTGCTGGACCTCAGTGTCCAGGCTGAACAATGGGGGTGGAGATGCTCCTTCAGGTATACTGGACCGAGGCCGTTTAGGGCTTTAAAGGTCAGCACCAACACTTTGAATTGTGCTTGAAATGTAATGGGAGCCAATGAAGATCTTTCAGGACCGGTGTTATATGGTCTTGGTGGCCACTCCCAGTCACCAGTCTAGCTGCCGCATTCTGGATTAGTTGCAGTTTCTGGGTCACCTTCAAAGGTAGCCCCACGTAGAGCGCATTGCAGTAGTCCAAGCGGGAGATAACCAGAGCATGCACCACTCTGGTGAGACAGTCCGCGGGCAAGGAGGGTCTCAGCCTGCGTACCAGATGGAGCTGGTAAAGAGCTGCCCTGGACATAGAATTAACCTGCACCTCCATGGATAGCTGTGAGTCCAAAATGACTCCCAGGATGCGCACCTGGTCCTTCAGGGGCACAGTGACCCCTTTCAGGACCACGGAATATATGTGCCCCCATGGGCCAGAATACTTAAAAAAGAATACCAGTCTGTTTCCCTTATTCTGTGTCCTATAAACTTATTATGGTGCACAGCCTCCCTCCAGTTGTGATGCTCTAACAGCTCAGACCATACCAACAACATCTTCAGAGTCCTTGTTTGGAGTCAACAGATATCCTTGCTAATCCCAGCCAAAACTTCCACAGCCATCCATTGAACAAAGCCATTCTCACCAGGGTGCATACCAGATAATAGGAAACAGCTCCTCCCCACAGCACACCCCACCATGACTCTTCTGAATGTATGCCTTTGAATGCCAAGATGGGGGGGGGGTACCACTCACGCCCTATTTACCGTATTTTTCGCACCATAGGGCGCACCGGACCATAGGGCGCACCAAGTTTTTTGGGGGGGAAATAAAGGGGGGGAAATTATTTTCCCCCCCAGGCGCGGGGCTGGGGCGGGGGAAGCTCGAGCTTCCCCTGACCCCAGCCCCCAAACAGGCAGCTCTCTGCAAGCCGTGGGAGCGCTCCCGCTGCTTGCGGAGAGGTCTGCGAAGCCTTGGCGCGCTGAGCTCAGCGCGTGCAGGCTTCCGCATGCTGGCAACTCTCCGCAAGCAGCAGGAGCGCTCCCGCTCCTTACAGAGAGGTCCACGAAGCCTGAGTGCGCTGAGCTCAGCGCACGCAGGCTCCGGCATGCTGGCAAGTCTCCGCAAGCAGCAGGAGCGCTCCCGCTGCTTGCGGAAAGGTCTGCGAAGTCTTGGCGCGCTGAGCTCAGTGCGCGCAGGCTTCCGCATGCTGGCAACTCTCCGCAAGCAGCGGGAGCGCTCCCGCTGCTTGCAGAGACTTGCCAGAGGTCCGCGAAGCCTGGGCGCGCTGAGCTCAGCGTGCGCAGGCTTCAGCATGCAGGCAACTCTCCGCAAGCAGCGGGAGCCCAACGCTGGGCTCCCGCTGCTTGCGGAGAGGTGTGCGAAGCCTGGAGAGCGTGAGGGGTCGGTGCGCACCGACCCCTCTCACTCTCCAGGCTTCAGCGAAAGCCTGCATTCGCACCATAGGACGCACGTACATTTCCCCTTCATTTTTGGAGGGGAAAAATGCGTCCTATGGTGCGAAAAATACGGTATTTGGCCTCTGTGGTAACGATACTGGATTAGATGGGTCTATGGCCTGAACCAACAGGGAATGTATTATGCTTTAAATTTATTTATTAAATTTATAGCCCCTCCTTCCTCCCAATGGAAAAATAAATGTGCGAGATTATATCCAATGCTTGGAGATTGTTGTTCTTTGTCCAGAGAGAGTGGGAGTGGGGTGGGGGGAGAGAGAATATAATCACCCAACTGTATAATACAATTACAACAACGTGATGGGTTAGTTCTTGTGGACAGGAGTAGATAACAGGCATGAATTAGGTACCCATTCTGAATTGTGTTGCTATGCCATGCCTAATGTGCCCAGATCTCTGAAACAGATGTGTGATGGTTGTAAGGGGTTACTTGTGCGTAAGTTGCCTGCTAGTTGTGTCCGATTGCCTGGTTCACCATGCTGACAGCCCACACTCCGTGGCCGGTCAGTCGCTTGCAGAATCTGTCAGTGGGCATTTCTTGAACCTTTTCCAGCATAAGAGCTGTTTGACCCCAAGTCTCCTCCTATTTTCCCTGCGCGGAACTCGTCTGCGCAAGTAAGGGGAAGGCAGGGGTGTGCCAGCGCTCTCTCCACTAGTCTCTGATGCAGGGTCTTGGAGACCAGTCTCCAATTCCTCCATCTCCCTCCCTTATCTACTGGTCCTTCCCCCCTGCTGGTCCCCTCTCCGGCATCGCTCTGGAGCCCTGCCTCCGCCTCTCGCTCTGATGTCAGTTCCCTGACAAGACGTTGAAAGGGGTTCCTAAGAATGTATGCATCTTTTGCTGCTATAATCTAGATACAAATATGGGGCTTTTCTTTTGATGTCAGTTTAAATGTACTTACACAAATGAGAAGGATATGTGTCATGCTAAGCCCAACAGAGAGATCAGGCACAGTCTTCATTAAAAGAGGTACAAACGATACACCATCTGCTTCAACCAATCCCAGCTCTCAGTGGGTTTGTTTGTTTGCTCGGTCGCTCGTACTAGTTGGAGCCACCTCTTCACTTTAATTATAAACGCTTTCTTAAAACCTTGCCTTTTATGATCTCTGCATCTCACCATAAGTGAAGAAGCGGAGTGGCGAAGATGGGAAAAGGAGCCTTCATCGCAGAAAGGACCAAAACGAAGAAGAGATGTTTCAGCCACATGGACTTGGAGGACAAAATAAAAATGGAAGAATCCAGAGTAAATGTGCAATGCTAGAGCACATCAAAGTTCACACCATGTTTCTTCAATCACAAAGATAAACGGCCCAATTCACTTCTCATTAACAGAAGATTTAGCTTGGTCAAGCGTCATTAACTTTAGTGGGCTTAGTTGTGACTCCAGAATAAATAGGAGAGAAAAGAAGGGAATTGTGTTTTGAGATCTGATCATGAGCAGATCTTTATTTCTGAGAGGCAGCATTTATATTAATGCTTGGAGAGTTGACATGTACGTGGGGAGGCTCATTGAGGTTGCTATCTCCCATCTGTGACATAAGAAGACATATTTCTTGAAAGCTTGAAAGCTTAAGTAAGAGGTGCCCAGGTTCCCACTTGACCTCTGATCAGGATGCTCTTTTCTATATTCTTAGATGCTTGGTAACTGTGGATCATCAAGTCAATTTCCAAGGGAAAGAAAGTGGTCAAGTGTTCAGTTATGGAAAACTTAATAAATATTTCATACAAAAATAAATATATAAAATAAATACTCCATGACCTGCCTTTCAAGTAAGTGGAAATGAAGCAGCTGGTTGCCATGGTGAAATTATGATGACACTGTCACTCTGTAGTCTCACTGCTGAAGTCATAAGTCAGATTCAAGGGGGGATTTGCCCCCAAGGCCCTGCCTACCAGTTAACAGTCACCTAAACTTTTCCAGTAAAACATGAAATGGTGCACACGCTACATCTTGTTCGTGCGCTTATCAGGCATGTCCAAAGTCCATTTTGGGGGCCTAATACAGCCCACCGGTCAGTTTAATCCGGCCCCTGGGGCAGTTTATTTATTTCCTGGCGTAAAATCCTCAAAAAACAAACCCTCAACAAATTCAACCCTAAAAAAAGGTTAACAACTTGGGTTGGCTGTTTCGGCGGCCCTTACGGCCCTTCACTTCATCAAATCTGGCCCTCTTTGAAAAAAGATTGTACAGGGTTACAGTCAAAGAGTTCAAGAGAAGCAGAGAAGCGGGTGCGGGATGTCCAGAGTTTCATTCTCTCCCGTGCTGCAGAGTGTGTGAGACTACTGGATCACATGCTTTGTGTGTTGACATTCCATTCTTTGGAAGAGAGGGAACAAAAGGAACTGTGTGCCACTTCCGTCTTCTTTGTTCTGTGTTCTGTTCTGTTGTTCTCTCTCGGAGGGCCCACCCCCCATGGTGCTTCCCTTGGAAAAGGGGTGTGGTTTAAGCAGCCCGGTTGCCCCACCCTTTCCCATTGTGCCCTGTCCCTTTCCCTGCAAGGGTTCAGGTGAGTGCAAAATGCCTACTATAAGCGCATGCAGAAAGACAAACGTATTTTACCACCCTACTTCCCATGTTAATCACAACACTATACAACACAATGCAATAAAAATACATTTATTGGCATTTCAAGTTAAGACCTTCCAAAATGGCTTGAGATACAAAGTTTCCGAGAGATTTGAATTGGGAAATCCTTTCGATTCTTCATGAATAAGAGGCAATGGGGTGAGGGAGGCCACGGCCACATCCACACCATTTAACGCGCTATGAAGCCGCTTTAAACACTCATGGCTTAAACACCCCCAAAGACTCTGGGAGCTATAGTTGGAAAAGGGTGCCAAGAGTTGTTAGGGGACCCCCTGTTCCCTGCCAAGAAGGGAACCCTACCCCTACCCCTACCACCACCCCTACCCCTAACGCGAACCCTAACTCTAACCCTAACCCTAACTCTAACCCTTAACCCTTAACTAGAACTACAATTCCCAGAGTTCCCTGGCAAGAAGGGAACCCTACCCCTACCCCTAATCCTACCCCTAATCCTAATCCTAATACAGTGGTACCCCGCAAGACGAACACCTCGGAAGACGAAAAACTCGCTAGACGAAGGAGTTTTTCGTTTTCTTAGCCACTTCGCAAGACGCATTTCCCTATGGGCTTGCTTCGCAAAACGAAGCTTGCCCCGCAAGCTCCGGGGATAGCGGGGAAGCGCAGTGCGCCTTCCCCTCTGTCCCCGGACCCCTTTTGAACCAAGGGGCGGCAACAGGGAGAAGCAATCTTCTCCCCGCTGCCCCTTGCTTTAAACAGGTCAGGGGACAGAGGGGAAGGCGCACCACCTTCCCCTCTGTCCCCGGAGATTGCGGGGCAGGCAATGGGGAGACGCAATCTTCTCCCCGCTGCCCCTTGCTTTAAACAGGTCAGGGGACAGAGGGGAAGGCGCACACCTTCCCCTCTGTCCCCGGAGATTGCGGGGCAGGCAATGGGGAGAAGCAATCTTCTCCCCGCTGCCCCTTGCTTTAAACAGGTCAGGGGACAGAGGGGAAGGTGCGCGGCGCTTCCCCTCTGTCCCCGGACGGTCTCCATAGGAACGCATTGATTGATTTTCAATGCATTCCTATGGGAAACTGTGCTTCGCAAGACGAAAAACTCGCAATAAGAAAAAACTTGTGGAACGAATTAATTTCGTCTTGCGAGGCACCACTGTACTTAAGCACCGTAACAAGTCTCCGTCCCCTTAACCACCTACAGTTCCCAGAATCCCTGAGGGGAAGCCATGCCTGTTTAAAGTGACTTCATAGCAGCTCCAGTGGTGCACCTAATGTGGCCTAATGTTCCCTCCCTCATTTTCTTCTCTCTCCCCACTGCCCCATCACTTGCAGTGCAGCAGATGTCTGCCTGCAGTCTCCCTTCAAAGCTCCTTCTCTCAAGTATGGCCAAGGCCTTGCCCATTCCTCACTGCCAGTATTTCAGGTTCACTTCTCCGATGTAAATAGGGATGTCCTGGGGTTCTCTTGATGACTTTTAAGACTGGACTTGGGGAAAACCTCACCGTTTCCAGACATCCCTGTAAGGCAAAGGCAAACAGGTGAGTGGGATGGCCAACACCCGACAGCGTCCCCCCAGATTCCTCCTCTGTTTGGCTGCCTGTTAACAAACAAGGCTTCCAAACCAGTTTGCACCCATCTCAGCCAGCGTAGCCTCACAACATCCACTAGCCTGAATGCAAATTCTTCCGACAACCATCCACCAGCTGCAACCTCATCGGGTCCATTGCCAGACATCAAGCAGCTTCAGAGCTGAGTGTCAGTCACCTACAAGTAGCGATCCCACCAGCAAGTAATCTTTGTACTTGCCTTCTCCTTGCTCCACAGCATCCCAGCACCTGGTGATTGCTTTCTTCCGCTTGCCAGCTTGCCATCACGGGACAGGAGGCCGCCTAGGCTGAGTGTCTTCTTTCTGTTTCTTGTTTCCAAGAGATTTGAATTGGGAAATCCTTTCGATTCTTCATGAATAAGAGGCAATGGGGTGAGGGAGGCCACGGCCACATCCACACCATTTAACGCGCTATGAAGCCACTTTAAACACTCATGGCTTATACACCCTCAAAGACTCTGGGAGCTATAGTTGGAAAAGGGTGCCAAGAGTTGTTAGGGGACCCCCTGTTCCCTGCCAAGAAGGGAACCCTACCTCTACCTCTACCCCTACCCCTGACGCTAACCCTAACGCTAACCCTAACGCTAACACTTAAGCCTTAACTAGAGCTACAATTCCCAGGGTTCCCTGGCAAGAAGGGAACCCTAACCCTTTCCCCTATCTACAGCTACAATTCCCAGAGTTCCCTGGCAAGAAGGGAACCCTAACCCTTCCCCCTAACTACAGCTACAATTCCCAGAGTTCCCCGGCAAGAAGGGAACCCTAACCCTTCCCCCTATCTACAGCTACAATTCCCAGAGTTCCCTGCCAAGGGAACCCCAACCCAATCCCTGCCCCTGACGCTAACCCTAACTCTAACCCTTAACCCTTAACTAGAGCTACAGTTCCCAGAGTTCCCTGGCAAGAAGGGAACCCTACCCCTAATCCTAATACTTAAGCACCGTAACAAGTCTCCGTCCCCTTAACCACCTACAGTTCCCAGAATCCCTGAGGGGAAGCCATGCCTGTTTAAAGTGACTTCATAGCAGCTCCAGTGGTGCACCTAATGTGGCCTAATGTTCCCTCCCTCATTTTCTTCTCTCTGTCCCCACTGCCCCATCACTTGCAGTGCAGCAGATGTCTGCCTGCAGTCTCCCTTCAAAGCTCCTTCTCTCAAGTATGGCCAAGGCCTTGCCCATTCCTCACTGCCAGTATTTCAGGTTCACTTCTCCGATGTAAATAGGGATGTCCTGGGGTTCTCTTGATGACTTTTAAGACTGGACATGGGGAAAACCTCACCGTTTCCAGACATCCCTGTAAGGCAAAGGCAAACAGGTGAGTGGGATGGCCAACACCCCACAGCGTCCCCCCAGATTCCTCCTCTGTTTGGCTGCCTGTTAACAAACAAGGCTTCCAAACCAGTTTGCACCCATCTCAGCCAGCGTAGCCTCACAACATCCACTAGCCTGAATGCAAATTCTTCCGACAACCATCCACCAGCTGCAACCTCATCGGGTCCATTGCCAGACATCAAGCAGCTTCAGAGCTGAGTGTCAGTCACCTACAAGTAGCGATCCCACCAGCAAGTAATCTTTGTACTTGCCTTCTCCTTGCTCCACAGCATCCCAGCACCTGGTGATTGCTTTCTTCCGCTTGCCAGCTTGCCATCACGGGACAGGAGGCCGCCTAGGCTGAGTGTCTTCTTTCTGTTTCTTGTTTCCAAGAGATTTGAATTGGGAAATCCTTTCGATTCTTCATGAATAAGAGGCAATGGGGTGAGGGAGGCCATGGCCACATCCACACCATTTAACGCGCTATGAAGCCGCTTTAAACACTCATGGCTTATACACCCTCAAAGACTCTGGGAGCTATAGTTGGAAAAGGGTGCCAAGAGTTGTTAGGGGACCCCCTGTTCCCTGCCAAGAAGGGAACCCTACCTCTACCTCTACCCCTACCCCTGACGCGAACCCTAACGCTAACCCTAACGCTAACACTTAAGCCTTAACTAGAGCTACAATTCCCAGAGTTCCCTGGCAAGAAGGGAACCCTAACCCTTTCCCCTATCTACAGCTACAATTCCCAGAGTTCCCTGGCAAGAAGGGAACCCTAACCCTTCCCCCTAACTACAGCTACAATTCCCAGAGTTCCCCGGCAAGAAGGGAACCCTAACCCTTCCCCCTATCTACAGCTACAATTCCCAGAGTTCCCTGCCAAGGGAACCCCAACCCAATCCCTGCCCCTGACGCTAACCCTAACTCTAACCCTTAACCCTTAACTAGAGCTACAGTTCCCAGAGTTCCCTGGCAAGAAGGGAACCCTACCCCTAATCCTAATACTTAAGCACCGTAACAAGTCTCCGTCCCCTTAACCACCTACAGTTCCCAGAATCCCTGAGGGGAAGCCATGCCTGTTTAAAGTGACTTCATAGCAGTTCCAGTGGTGCACCTAATGTGGCCTAATGTTCCCTCCCTCATTTTCTTCTCTCTGTCCCCACTGCCCCATCACTTGCAGTGCAGCAGATGTCTGCCTGCAGTCTCCCTTCAAAGCTCCTTCTCTCAAGTATGGCCAAGGCCTTGCCCATTCCTCACTGCCAGTATTTCAGGTTCACTTCTCCGATGTAAATAGGGATGTCCTGGGGTTCTCTTGATGACTTTTAAGACTGGACATGGGGAAAACCTCACCGTTTCCAGACATCCCTGTAAGGCAAAGGCAAACAGGTGAGTGGGATGGCCAACACCCCACAGCGTCCCCCCAGATTCCTCCTCTGTTTGGCTGCCTGTTAACAAACAAGGCTTCCAAACCAGTTTGCACCCATCTCAGCCAGCGTAGCCTCACAACATCCACTAGCCTGAATGCAAATTCTTCCGACAACCATCCACCAGCTGCAACCTCATCAGGTCCATTGCCAGACATCAAGCAGCTTCAGAGCTGAGTGTCAGTCACCTACAAGTAGCGATCCCACCAACAAGTAATCTTTGTACTTGCCTTCTCCTTGCTCCACAGCATCCCAGCGCCGGGCGATTGCCTCCTTCCGCTTGCCAGCTCGCCGCCACAGGACAGGAGGCCGCCTGGGCTGAGTGCCACCGAGCTGCCCATTTCTCTCTGGGGAGGGCAACTGCTGAGGCTTGCGCCTTGGCCCACATTTATACCCGCTCAGCAGCCACATATTTTTGTCACATCACAATCAACCCACAGACAACGGCAGCAGCTGGGGAGACATCACCATCACTCCCTCAGCCCTCACAATGGTGACCCCAGCTCAGCAGCCAACACACACACACACACGCACACACAAGTTGTGCCAATATCTGTGAAGGCCACACCGGAAACCCAAAGGGGCAGGAGGGGGACATTTTTCAGCCCAGTGGATACATTTCCCTCCACACAACACTAGTCCAACACACAAATGAACAGAGCAATGAAAGCAAGCCTTATCTTTTCACAGGAAGCTGTTGAAGGAATGAGATGCAGAGAGAAAGTTAGCATCTCAGGGAAAAAACACTTTTTCATCAGTCAATCAATCAATCAATCAATCATTTATTGTATTTGACTAAAACCCATTATAAGTCCAGTTACAAAAGCACCAAACCCAATGACCCAAACTATGGCTCCCAGATTCTTGGGGGGGGGGGGTGAGCCAGGTGGACGCCATGTGAACTCAGCAATGTGTCAAGTGATGGCGACCTACTACCTCCAGGTTCAAAGGCGGCATATTTCTGCATATCAGTTCCTGAGAATCACGAGGGCTGTTGTGGCCAGATTCTGCTTGCAGTTTTTGCGCAGGCATCTGTGAGAATGGGATGCTGTACTTGGGCCACTGGCCTGATCCAGGCAGCTTTCTTATGTTACAAAGGAAGACTTCCAAGAGAATACTTTTAATGCAGCACTCCAAGAAATGCTGCAAGTTTCAGAAAGTCACATAATGCACTCCAAAAACAGAAATTTTGAAACCATTTCAGCACTGTCTCATTTTCCTATTTTTCTGCATCTCTTATCTGAACTATGTACTTGCAGTTTCTTTGAGTATGTTTTTTCCAATTTATTTTTATTTGGTAGCCATTTCTCCCTTTCCGAGGAAGGAACAAAAACATTTGAAGTTCTCAGTGTCCCTGACTTAAGGGTCGGACTCCTCTGCCCTGCCGACCAAGCGCTCGCTGGCTGGTGTGCCTTTCACTGTAGGGAGATCAGAAGAGGACCGCTACATTGGCCGAAGCCTAAGCAGCCACGAGCTTGCTATTCAGACACAAGGATATTGTTTTAGTCATTTATTCTTATTTTTAATTACTTGGCACCACAGGCAGCTCTCTCCAAAAATGGCAAAGGCTACAATCCCACCTACATGGGAGGAAGCCCCACTGAATTCAGTAGGACTTACTTCCAAGTAGACATGGGTGCAGCAGTGCTGCAAGGATCTCTCTTGGAAGTCCCAGTAGATAAACTGCCACAGCGGCCGGATTAACCCGACCTGTGCAAAAACTGCAAGGTTAGGATTAGGGGTAGGATTAGGGGTAGGGGTAGGTTTTTTAGGGTTGAATTTGTTGAGGGTTGTTTTTTTTTAGGATTTTACACCAGGAAAAAAATTAACTGCCCCAGGGGCCGGATTAAACTGACCGGTGGGCTGGATCAGGCCCCCAAAATGGACTTTGGACATGCCTGATAAGCGCACGAACAAGATGTAGCGTGTGCACCATTTCATGTTTTACTGGAAAAGTTTAGGTGACTGTTAACTGGTAGGCAGGGCCTTGGGGGCTAATCCCCCCTTGAATCTGACTTATGACTTCAGCAGTGAGACTACAGAGTGACAGTGTCATCATAATTTCACCATGGCAACCAGCTGCTTCATTTCCACTTACTTGAAAGGCAGGTCATGGAGTATTTATTTTATATATTTATTTTTGTATGAAATATTTATTAAGTTTTCCATAACTGAACACTTGACCACTTTCTTTCCCTTGGAAATTGACTTGATGATCCACAGTTACCAAGCATCTAAGAATATAGAAAAGAGCATCCTGATCAGAGGTCAAGTGGGAACCTGGGCACCTCTTACTTAAGCTTTCAAGCTTTCAAGAAATATGTCTTCTTATGTCACAGATGGGAGATAGCAACCTCAATGAGCCTCCCCACGTAAATGTCAGCTCTCCAAGCATTATAATATATATATGGATTTTGTAATAATATTTTATTAAATTTTAGGAATAACAACAAACAGAAAAAAGAAAAAACACATACACAAAAATATAAAATTACAAAATACAAAGAATACAAACATTTAGCTTATAGAAAAAGGAGAAAAAAGCAGAAAACAAACACACTAAAAAGAAAACACAAAAATCCCTCTTTTTGATTTCTCCTCTTTGATTCACTTATTTTCCTGACTTCCTCACATCTCCCTTTTTTGTATCCCTTTTAAAAATTAATTCAGCAAATTCATATCCAATTAATTTGTCTATTATCAATCCAATCTTATTTTTAACCTTGTTGCTAGAACCCCTTCAGTTCATTTCAATGTCATCAACATTCAAAAATTTTACAATGTTTCTGTAGATAAATTTTAAATTTCCTCCAATCTTCTTTCACCAACTCTTCTCCCTGGTCTCGGATTCTGCCATTTCCATGTAGTCCATTACTTGCATCTGCCATTCTTCCAGAGTGGGTAGGTCTTGTGTCTTCCAATGCTTTGCCATAAGTATTCTTGCTGCTGCTGTAGCGTACATAAAAAAGGTTCTATCCTTCTTTGGCACCAATTGGTCGACTATGCCCAGGAGAAAGGCCTCTGGTTTCTTAGGGAAAGTGTACTTAAATACCTTTTCCAATTCATTATAGCTCATCTCCCAGAAAACCTTAATCCTTGGGCACGTCCACCAAAGGTGAAAGAATGTACCTTCATTTTCTTTACATTTCCAGCATTTATTATCGGGCAAATGATAAATTTTTGCAAGCTTGACTGGGGTCATGTACCACCTGTACATCATTTTCATAATATTCTCTCTTAGGGCATTACATGCCGTAAATTTAATCCCGGTGGTCCGCAACTTCTCCCAGTCAGCAAACATAATATTGTATCCTATATCTTGTGCCCATTTTATCATTGCCGATTTTACTGTTTCTTCCTCAGTGTTCCATTTCAGCAGCAAATTATACATTCTTGATAGAATCTTAGCATTGGGTTCTAGCAATTCTGTCTCTAACTTTGATCTTTCCACCTGGAAACCCACTTTTTTGTCCTGGTTGTAAACCTCTCTTATTTGAAAATAGTGCAACCAGTCTCACACCTTCTCTTTGAGCTTCTCATAACTCTGCAATTTCAATTTGTCACCTTCCTGTTCTAAAATTTCCCAATATTTTGGCCAATTGGCCCCCATATTAAGTTTTTTCAGAGCTTTCGCTTCCATAGGTGAAAGCCACCTTGGGGTTTTACTCTCCAAAAAATCTTTATATCTAATCCAAACATTAAACAATGCTTTCCTGACAATATGGTTTTTAAATGCCTTATGCGCTTTTACCTTGCCATACCACAGATATGTATGCCACCTAAATACATTGTCATACCCTTCAAGATCTAACACATGCGTATTTTCCAGAAGTAGCCATTCCTTCAGCCAGCAAAAAGCTGCTGATTCATAATAAAGTTTTAGGTCCGGCAGGGCAACCCCCCCTCTATCTTTAGAATCTGTAAATATCTTAAATTTTATTCTGGGCTTTTTGCCCTGCCAGACAAATCTAGATATGTCTCTTTGCCACTTCTTGAAACAGTCCATCTTGTCAATAATTTGCAGTGATTGAAATAAAAATAACATTCTCGGCAATACATTCATCTTGATAACAGCAATTTGACCCAGCAAGGAAAGCTTCAAATTCGACCAAATTTCTAGATCTTTTTTCACTTCTGCCCAACATTTCTCATAATTATCTTTAAATAGGTTCACATTCTTAGCTGTCATGTTCACCCCCAGGTATTTTACCTTCTTTACCAGTGTTAAATCTGTCTCCTTCTGAAACCTCTCCCTCTCTATTGGTGTCAATTTTTTCTCCAAAACCTTGGTTTTTAACTTATTCAACTTAAAACCTGCTAGTTGACCAAATTCCTGGATTACTTCTAGGGCCCTCTTGGTACTAGATACTGGCTCCTGTAATGTCAGTACTAGGTCATCTGCGAATCTCCAAGCATTAATGTAAATGCTGCCTCTCAGAAATAAAGATCTGCTCATGATCAGATCTCAAAACACAATTCCCTTCCTTTCTCTCCTATTTATTCTGGAGTAAGTCACAACTAAGCCCACTAAAGTTAATGACGCTTGACCAAGCGCTTATCAGGCATGTCCAAAGTCCATTTTGGGGGCCTAATCCAGCCCACCGGTCAGTTTAATCCGGCCCCTGTGGCAGTTTATTTATTTCCTGGGGTAAAATCCTAAAAAAAAAACCCTCAACAAATTCAACCCTAAAAAAACCTACCCCTACCCCTACCCCTACCCCTACCCCTACCCCTAATCCTAACCTTGCAGTTTTTGCACAGGTCAGTTTAATATATTATTACATATATATATATATATATGCTTGGAGAGTTGACATTTACGTGGGGAGGCTCATTGAGGTTGCTATCACCCATCTGTGACATAAGAAGACATATTTCTTGAAAGCTTAAGTAAGAGGTGCCCAGGTTCCCACTTGACCTCTGATCAGGATGCTCTTTTCTATATTCTTAGATGCTTGGTAACTGTGGATCATCAAGTCAATTTCCAAGGGAAAGAAAGTGGTCACGTGTTCAGTTATGGAAAACTTAATAAATATTTCATACAAAAATAAATATATAAAATAAATACTCCATGACCTGCCTTTCAAGTAAGTGGAAATGAAGCAGCTGGTTGCCATGGTGAAATTATGATGACACTGTCACTCTGTAGTCTCACTGCTGAAGTCATAAGTCAGATTCAAGGGGGGATTTGCCCCCAAGGCCCTGCCTACCAGTTAACAGTCACCTAAAGTTTTCCAGTAAAACATGAAATGGTGCACACGCTACATCTTGTTCGTGCGCTTATCAGGCATGTCCAAAGTCCATTTTGGGGGCCTAATCCAGCCCACCGGTCAGTTTAATCCGGCCCCTGTGGCAGTTTATTTATTTCCTGGGGTAAAATCCTAAAAAAAACAAAACCCTCAACAAATTCAACCCTAAAAAAACCTACCCTTACCCCTACCCCTACCCCTAATCCTACCCCTAATCCTAACCTTGCAGTTTTTGCACAGGTCGGTTTAATCCGGCCGCTGTGGCAGTTTATTTACTGGGACTTCCAAGAGAGATCCTTGCAGCACTGCTGCACCCATGTCTACTTGGAAGTAAGTCCTACTGAATTCAGTGGGGCTTCCTCCCATGTAGGTGGGATTGTAGCCTTTGCCATTTTTGGAGAGAGCTGCCTGTGGTGCCAAGTAATTAAAAATAAGAATAAATGACTAAAACAATATCCTTGTGTCTGAATAGCAAGCTCGTGGCTGCTTAGGCTTCGGCCAATGTAGCGGTCCTCTTCTGATCTCCCTACAGTGAAAGGCACACCAGCCAGCGAGCGCTTGGTCGGCAGGGCAGAGGAGTCCGACCCTTAAGTCAGGGACACTGAGAACTTCAAATGCTTTTGTTCCTTCCTCGGAAAGGGAGAAATGGCTACCAAATAAAAATAAATTGGAAAAAACATACTCAAAGAAACTGCAAGTACATAGTTCAGATAAGAGATGCAGAAAAATAGGAAAATGAGACAGTGCTGAAATGGTTTCAAAATTTCTGTTTTTGGAGTGCATTATGTGACTTTCTGAAACTTGCAGCATTTCTTGGAGTGCTGCATTAAAAGTATTCTCTTGGAAGTCTTCCTTTGTAACATAAGAAAGCTGCCTGGATCAGGCCAGTGGCCCAAGTTCAGCATCCCATTCTCACAGATGCCTGCGCAAAAACTGCAAGCAGAATCTGGCCACAACAGCCCTCGTGATTCTCAGGAACTGATATGCAGAAAAATGCCGCCTTTGAACCTGGAGGTAGTAGGTCGCCATCACTTGACACATTGCTGAGTTCACATGGCATATACCTGGCTCACCCCCCCCCCCAAGAATCTGGGAGCCATAGTTTGGGTCATTGGGTTTGGTGCTTTTGTAACTGGATTTATAATGGGTTTTAGTCAAATACAATAAATGATTGATTGATTGATTGATTGATTGATGAAAAAGTGTTTTTTTCCTGAGATGCTAACTTTCTCTCTGCATCTCATTCCTTCAACAGCTTCCTGTGAAAAGATAAGGCTTGCTTTCATTGCTCTGTTCATTTGTGTGTTGGACTAGTGTTGTGTGGAGGGAAATGTATCCACTGGGCTGAAAAATGTCCCCCTCCTGCCCCTTTTGGGTTTCCGGTGTGGCCTTCACAGATATTGGCACAACTTGTGTGTGTGTGTGTGTGTGTGTGTTTTGGCTGCTGAGCTGGGCTCACCATTGTGAGGGCTGAGGGGGTGATGGTGATGTCTCCCCAGCTGCTGCCATTGTCTGTGGGTTGATTGTGATGTGACAAAAATATGTGGCTGCTGAGCGGGTATAAATGTGGGCCAAGGCGCAAGCCTCAGCAGTTGCCCTCCCCAGAGAGAAATGGGCAGCTCGGTGGCACTCAGCCCAGGCGGCCTCCTGTCCTGTGGCGGCGAGCTGGCAAGCGGAAGGAGGCAATCACCCGGCGCTGGGATGCTGTGGAGCAAGGAGAAGGCAAGTACAAAGATTACTTGCTGGTGGGATCGCTACTTGAAGGTGACTGACACTCAGCTCTGAAGCTGCTTGATGTCTGGCAATGGACCTGATGAGGTTGCAGCTGGTGGATGGTTGTCGGAAGAATTTGCATTCAGGCTAGTGGATGTTGTGAGGCTACACTGGCTGAGATGGGTGCAAACTGGTTTGGAAGCCTTGTTTGTTAACAGGCAGCCAAACAGAGGAGGAATCTGGGGGGACGCTGTGGGGTGTTGGCCATCCCACTCACCTGTTTGCCTTTGCCTTACAGGGATGTCTGGAGACGGTGAGGCTTTCCCCATGTCCAGTCTTAAAAGTCATCAAGAAAACCGCAGGACATCCCTATTTACATCGGAGAAGTGAACGTGAAATACTGGCAGTGAGGAATGGGCAAGGCCTTGGCCGTACTTGAGAGAAGGAGCTTTGAAGGGAGACTGCAGGCAGACATCTGCTGCACTGCAAGTGATGGGGCAGTGGGGAGAGAGAAGAAAATGAGGGAGGGAACATTAGGCCACATTAGGTGCACCACTGGAACTGCTATGAAGTCACTTTAAACAGGCATGGCTTCCCCTCTGGGATTCTGGGAACTGTGGGTGGTTAAGGGGTCGGAGACGTGTTACGGTGCTTAAGTACAGTGGTGCCTCGCAAGACGAAATTAATTCGTTCCACAAGTTTTTTCTTCTTGCGAGTTTTTCGTCTTGCGAAGCACGGTTTCCCATAGGAATGCATTGAAAATCAATCAATGCGTTCCTATGGAGACCGTCCGGGGACAGAGGGGAAGCGCCGCGCCCCTTCCCCTCTGTCCCCGGACCTGCTTTAAAGCAAGGGGCAGCGGGGAGAAGATTGCGTCTCCCCATTGCCTGCCCCGCAATCTCCGGGGACAGAGGGGAAGGTGTGCGCCTTCCCCTCTGTCCCCTGACCTGTTTAAAGCAAGGGGCAGCGGGGAGAAGATTGCGTCTCCCCATTGCCTGCCCCGCAATCTCCGGGGACAGAGGGGAAGGTGGTGCGCCTTCCCCTCTGTCCCCTGACCTGTTTAAAGCAAGGGGCGGAGGGGAGAAGATCGCTTCTCCCTGTTGCCGCCCCTTGGTTCAAAAGGGGTCCGGGGACAGAGGGGAAGGCGCGCTGCGCTTCCCCGCTATCCCCGGAGCTTGCGGGGCAAGCTTCGTTTTGCGAAGCAAGCCCATAGGGAAATGCGTCTTGCGAAGCGGCTAAGAAAACGAAAAACTCCTTCGTCTAGTGAGTTTTTCGTCTTCCGAGGTGTTCGTTTTGCGGGGTACCACTGTATTAGGATTAGGATTAGGGGTAGGATTAGGGGTAGGGTTCCCTTCTTGCCAGGGAACTCTGGGAATTGTAGCTCTAGTTAAGGGTTAAGGGTTAGAGTTAGGGTTAGCGTCAGGGGCAGGGATAGGGTTGGGGTTCCCTTGGCAGGGAATTCTGGGAATTGTAGCTCTTGTTAGGGGGCAGGGTTAGGGTTAGGGTTCCCTTCTTGCCGGGGAACTCTGGGAATTGTAGCTCTAGTTAAGGCTTAAGGGTTAGCGTTAGGGTTAGGGTTAGCGTCGGGTAGGGGTGGGGGTAGAGGTAGGGTTCCCTTCTTGGCAGGGAACAGGGGGTCCCCTAACAACTCTTGGCACCCTTTTCCAACTATAGCTCCCAGAGTCTTTGGGGGTGTTTAAGCCATGAGTGTTTAAAGCGGCTTCATAGCGCGTTAAATGGTGTGGATGTGGCTGTGGCCTCCCTCACCCCATTGCCTCTTATTCATGAAGAAGGATTTCCCAATTCAAATCTCTCGGCAACAGGAAACAGAAAGAAGAAAGCCTTTGTATCTCAAGCCATTTTGGAAGGTCTTAACTTGAAATGCCAATAAAGGAATTTTTATTGTATTGTGTTGTATAGTGTTGTGATTAACATGGGAAGTAGGGTGGCAAAATACGTTTGTCTTTCTGCATGCGTTTATAGTAGGCATTTTGCACTCACCTGAACCCTTGCAGGGAAAGGGACAGGGCACAATGGGAAAGGGTGGGGCAACCGGGCTACACACCTGACCGCCCTCTGTGCCCCAAGAACATGGATTGCCCTCATATCCCTCTCTCCCCCGCTTCCAGATAAAACTACTGCGTTGTCAGAGATTGTCACCTCCTCTAGAGACACCAGACCCAAATCTCCAGCCATCGTTGAGGAACCTAATATCACCAGCAATCTTCCAAAGAATGAAGATGTCATCCTGGAAGCAGATGACGGTGAGTACGGCCAGCAGGGTGGGGATTTCAGCCTGAAGAACAAAGGACCATAGGATTGCAGAGTTGGGAGGGAACCTCAGGGTCATCTAGTCCAACCCCCTGCAATGCAGGAATATGCAACTGTCGAACCTGCAACCTTGGCATCAGCACCGTGCTCTAGTCAGCTGAGCTACCCATGCAGGATAAAGCAAATGGTCCCAAGCAAGCCAGAACTTCCCATTTCCAACAGGGTTCAGGGGACTATCCTCCAGGGCTTGCAGGAAACAGCTCTCCTCAGCAACTGGTATTCGGAGGTGGACTGTCTCTGAACCTGGAGGTTCTATTTAGCCACCACAGTTAATAGCCAGGGATAGATGCATGCTCTTCTATGGGTTTGAGTAATCCTCTTTCAAAGCCATGCAAGCCAGTGGCCAGCACTGAATTAGATGTTTCTGAATTAAGCATTAATTCTGGGCGCCATCCAACAGAATATAAAACAACGCAGGAGAACACCACACATTAAAAGCTTCCCGAAACAGGGCTGCCTTCAGATGTCTATCGAATATTCATCTCCTTGACATCTGATGGGAGAGCGTTCCACAGGGAGGGTGCCACCACCGAGAAGGCCCTCTGCCTGGCTCTCTGTAACTTCACTGCTTGCAGTGAGGGAACTGCCAGAAGGCCCTCGGAACTAGACCTCAGTCTCCAGACTAAATGCTGGGAGCAGAGATGCTCCTTCAGGTACACAGCACAAAATCCGGCAGAAAAAGAGATATTAAGCTGTCCTCCTTGCTTGGATTTAACATGTGCAATTTCAACCAGCCTGCCTTCACTCACATATGGTTGGAATCGTGCAAGCTACATGCATGTAAGGTGCAATTGTGTTGTAAATATCACCCTGCTTGTGAAAATCCTAGCTCACCAGGACGTAGGGTTCTGTAGGCTGCCCTAGACTATCATGTTTTTTAACAGGTGCGTCCTCCAACACGTCAATAGTGCATTCATGGTGGATTTATACTGGACCTTCCGCACATAATTTCGCTCTCTCCGTTGCTCTGCAATGCTTCTTTAGAGTAACTGCATTATTGCCATTTGCAGGCAATTGGGATAGAAAGACTTGCCCTTTGCATTTCTCTCCGTTTCCTATCTTTCCAATTTTAATTTCAGTTCTCCCCATTTCTGGAGCAAACTGCAATTTTAAAAACCCTCGTGAAAATTCACCAGCGTTTTAGTGCAAAGTTCTCCAAGTAAGCACATTTTTGTACGCAGTTCTGAGTGACGTACATATTTCTGCAAGCGATTTCCCCTAACATAATGTATTTTTGTAGGTTATTTTCACTGCAGGGCCGATTAAAGTTGAACCTCCTTCAGGTCGACATTATAGGAGCAGGAGTCCTAGCCACCCTAGTGTGATTTCTTGCCCTCCTTCTCACAGTACCTGCCTGGGCTCCCCGGCCTTATTCTTGCTGAAATAGCCAATCTACACCTCCGTGAATTGCATGTGGCATCTCACAGGAGAGAACACTCCTCCATACAAAAAATCCCTCCATACAAAATCCCTGCACACGGAAGACTAGCATGCCAGGGACACTTTTCCCTGACACACTGTTTTTCTACTTGCATGGATATTTTTATTTTTTTATGGCCTTTTGGCAGCACCCTGAAGAAGCCAGGTCTGCAGTCCACCCAGAGGTTGACCTCTGCAGTGACAACAAATCCTGAGTGTAGCTGGCCTGGAAACAAAAGTGCAGAGGCGAGCGAAGATCGCGAGATTTTCTCTTCTTGCTCTGAATCCTTTAGTTTCATTCTCCCTCTTTCTCTCCTTGCCAGAAAGGCACATGCCTCATAAGAAACATCAGAGGAAGGGGGCGGCTTCCCGATCTACAGGTATGATGGATAGCGAGTGGGAAATGGAATATTCACCGTAATTATTATTCTTTTGAAACAAAAAATAAAAAATAAAAGCCCGTATTAAATTCACAAACACAAAATGTGGTATTAGCCACTGGCCTGGATGGCGCTAGGATTAACTGAACTCAACAGGGAGCTTAGTGGAGCCTCCCTGGACAGAGGCATTGTACCCTGAAATACAAAGTGAGTTCAGTGGCAAGAGCCACATGCCCTCATAGCTGACTTTCTGGGGTCTGTATGTCAGTGGTGGGTGGGGTCTCCCTTACGCACACATTCAGATACACCCATTCTTCTCCGTAATGCACATCCATTCATTGACTCTCCGCTCCTGACTCCCCATATCCCAGCAATCCAACTTGCAGTGGAAACAGTCTGGGAGCCCTTCTACCTAACCTCTGCTGCAATTTCACAGAATCGTAGAATTGCTGGAAGGGACCCCGGCAGTCATTTAGTCCAACCCCCTGCAATGCAGGAATCACAGCTAAAAATGGCTAATCCAACCTCTTTTTAAGAACCTCCAGCGAAGAAGAGGCAGGCTGTTTCCCCAAATATTCCCCACCCACCCAGGTGTACGAGGAAACCGCCTTAAGATGGTAATACAGGAGACGTAGGAAGAGCACAGGAATGATGTAATTAAACATACAGGGTGCAATGCACTTTCAGGGACCAACTGGAGGACGGTCATACTTGTCCTGAGCCCGCTGGCCTTTATCCTGGGAGTGACAATCCTCATTCTCAATATCCGGTACAACAGGTAAGAGGACCATTCACCCCACAGTGTTGCTGTCTCACCAGCAAAGTCTCTGTTTTGCTCCGCTTTCTCTTCTCGGCATCACGAAGGCCCTGGCTTCAGATTCTGCCTCCTCTGGTGTAAGTTCCCTCCCTCCTTCCGGGGCCTCAGGCTACAATGTGGGAGCAAATAACGCTGACCCCCCCCCATGGCTGTTGCACAAATTGCAAGAGGATATTATCTGTTGAGTGCTTGAGCTCTCCAAAGCGCCATAGGAATACCAAGCCAGAATGCCTTATTCTAGGTGCGCCTGCTTGACCACTTTGATCTGCGGAACTGGCACTATTACACGTGCAACATATTACCTGTTTCGCATTTGTAGGAACTTGATTGCTTAGTGTTGGACTTTGGAACTCCTTGCCTCTTGACATCAGGCAGGCACCTTCTCTGCACTCTTTCCGGCACCTGCTAAAAACATAGTTTAGACAAAACTACCCAGAAAGTTGATGCAAGTTTTAATGCTTTTAGTCTACAGGTAAATCACATCTTTCACCTGTTTTCCATGCATGATCGCAGTTTTGCACAGGTGGGGGGGAATAAATAAATAAATGGGGAGTGGAGGAAACCCACTCTCATTATTTGTTTCACCCCAGAGACTTCATGCTGCCTCCCCAAAGTCTCGCATGGGGGCGAGTTTCAAGGGTTCCTTACTCTACACATTTTTGCATATACATTTGGACCCCCTAAACTGAACCCTTGTGTAAGATGCGAGTTTTTTTTTTAACAATTTGACAACCTTAAATTGTTATTAATTCTTCTTGATAATTTTCTTTCTTTTTTGCAAACTGCTGTGAGGGCTTTTTCTTTTAAAAACAGCTGAGTGGTGTAAGCATTTTATAAAATAGAATAAAATTTAAATTATGCAGTGATCAAAACCACCAGGTTGAGAGTTTCGTGGTAACTGCAGTGGGGACACTTCTCTACTGGCATTTCATTTTTATTTTTTTTTAATAAATTTTTTTATTGATTTTTCAAACACATAATAAAAGACAAACACATTACAAAACAAAAACATACACAACATTAAACATATACTGACTTCCCCATACCTCCCTTTCGCTGCATCCTTATTCCAAAGTTCTTTAGCAACCCTTTGATCAGTTTATCTATTGATTCCCTTTCATTAAATTTCTTTAGACTTAATAATTACAGCTGTATTTCTCTACTTCTTACCCCTTGACATCTCAACACTCCTCAATTTTACAACAGTTTTTAAGATATAATTTTAACTTCTTCCAGTCCTCTTCCACTGTCTCTTTCCCCTGATCTCGGATTCTGCCGGTCATCTCTGCTAGTCCCATGAAGTCTGTCACCTTTGTCTGCCATTCTTCCAGAGTAGGTAGTTCTTGCATCTTCCAATACTTTGCCAGAAGAATTCTTGCTGCTGTGGTAGCGTACATAAAAAAGGTCCTGTCCTTCTTTGACACCAGTTGGCCAACCATGCCCAGGAGAAAAGCCTCCGGTTTCTTAGGAAAAGTCCATTTAAGGACCTTTTTAATTTCATTATAGATCATTTCCCAGAAGGCTTTAATCTTTGGGCAGGTCCACCAAAGGTGGTAGAAGGTACCTTCAGTCTCATTACATTTCCAACATTTATTATTGGGCAAATGGTATATTTTTGCAAGCTTGACTGGGGTCATGTACCACCTGTAAATCATTTTCATTATGTTCTCTTTTAAGGCATTACATGCCGTGAATTTAACACCGGTGGTCCATAACTGTTCCCAGTCAGCAAACATAATGTCATGACCGATGTCCTGTGCCCATTTAATCATAGCTGATTTCACCGTTTCATCCTGTGTATTCCATTTCAACAGCAAATTGTACATTCTAGACAAGTTCTTAGTATTGGGTTCTAACAGTTCTGTTTCTAACTTTGACCTGTCCTTCTGAAATCCTATTTTCCTGTCCTGCTTAAATGTCTCATTTATCTGACCGTAATGTAACCAGTCTCGAACTTTGAACTTTAGTCTCTCATAACTCTGAAGTTTAAACTTCTCACCATCTTGTTCTAGGATTTCACAGTATTTTGGCCATTTAGAATCCATATTAAGTTTTTTCACCGCCTTAGCTTCCATTGGTGACAACCACCTGGGAGTTTTACTTTCCAACAAGTCTTTATATCGAATCCAAACATTGTATAGTGCTTTCCTAACAATATGGTTTTTGAAACTTTTATACACCTTTGCCTTGTCATACCATAAATATGCATGCCAACCGAAGTTATTATCATACCCTTCCAAATCCAAAATGTCTGTATCTTCAAGAAGCAGCCAATGTTTCAACCAGCAAAAAGCTGCTGATTCATAATAGAGTCTTAAGTCCGGCAGGGCAAAGCCCCCTCTATCTTTTGCATCAGTTAAAATCCTAAATTTTATTCTGGGCTTTTTGCCCTGCCAGACAAATTTGGATATGTCTTTCTGCCACTTCTTGAAGCAGTCCATCTTGTCTAAAATCTGTAACGTCTGAAACAAAAATAACATTCTAGGCAATACATTCATCTTAATAACAGCAATTCGGCCTAACAAGGAAAGTCTCAGTCTAGACCATATTTCTAAATCTTTCTTTACTTCTGTCCAACACTTTTCATAATTGTCTTTAAATAAATGCACATTCTTAGATGTTAAATTCACCCCCAGATATTTCACTTTTTTTATTTCCAACCCTGTTTCACTCTGAAATCTCTCTCTTTCTTCCATTGTTAAGTTTTTTTCCAACACTTTCGTTTTCTGTTTGTTCAGTTTAAATCCTGCCACTTGACCAAATGTCTCAATTAGTTCTAATACTCTTTTGGTACTAGTGTCTGGCTGTTGCAAAGTTAACACTAGGTCATCTGCAAATGCCCTTAACTTGTAATTTTTGACTCCGACCTGAATACCTTTAACCAACTGGTCCCTTCTAATCATATTTAACAAAACCTCCAGGACTGGTTTCTCTTCAGATCGTATAAATCTTTCGCCTTTTTTTCTACTGGCATTTCATAAGAGTTTTAAGAAGAGCTCTCATATTTTAGTAAGTACTTGCCTTGAAAATAACCAAGCCTGCTGCCCTGATAATCAGGATTGTGGAAACCCAGTCAGATGGGCACAAAGAATTAAATTATTATTATCTTTCAAGTGGATCAAAGCTGATTAATCAGTTTTAAATTCATGTCATCCTTAAATTGGCCCCACAGAATATTCAAGACACCACTTGCCAGGTTCACTTGCCTAATGGGCCTCATAGGCAAATACCATTCTGGGTCTCTCAGTAATTTCGAAGCATAACCTGCTGCTGCTTCCTACTTTAGGAAGAAGCGGAAGCAGAAGCTGTCTCCTTTGAAGAGCTGCTGTGTGGTTCACGAGGAGCGGCCACCCTTACCTAGGGCACCTAGCCCCAGCATCAAGGGGCAGATCATCCCGGCATCCCCCACTCCTTCGCTGAAGCATGGAGAAATCTTGATCGAATGGAAAGATGGGACAGTCACACCGCTCTTCGACAACATGAACTATCAAATATGCTGAACATGACGGGCTCTGACTCTGTCGCTTTCAAAGCAAGCGCTTCTGGCAGGGTTCGTTTGACCAAGATCCATGCAGCCAATTTCATTAGACTAACAGTCCTGATAATTTTCGTAACAATCACATCTGCACTGCGCAGCTACGCAGCTAGGCACAGAGCTTCGCTTTGTCTCAAAATGTACAACTGGGGTTGCCTGCATTAAGAAACGGCCAAGGGGCTAGGCTAGGTTGAGGGTGCTGCTCTGAGATGGTACGGTCCTCACAAAGGGGATGTATTTGCATGAAATCTAATTCTGGATCAGGCAGGTTAGTTATCAAGCATATTTGCCACCCCCATGTGGGTGGCAGGTAGGTCAAGATGGCACCTTCCCATCTCACGCTATTGTGGTACAGTCCTCCCATTAGAACCAGTCAACCTCAGAAATGCAAGTATGAAATCAGCCTCTGAAAGGACCACCTCGATGGAGATTGTTTGCGTCACAGTTCAGGTCCTTGTGCTTCTTAGTGTATGACCGCAAAGGGCTTTCTCCAGTCCACACTGGGTGTGGCGAGCCTGAGACAACACCGGAGAAAAGGGTTGGGATATCTGTGCCCATGTCAGACCTAAAAGAGGAGGACAGCAGCAACAAAGAAGAACCAGCTTTTTGTGCAAGTTCACCTTGGGGCAATCTTTGCTCACCCCAGGCGAGCTGCTTGTTTGCAAGCAGCGAAGGAGAATTAGAATGCAGCTGCATATAGAACTTTGCATTCAGCTAACACGACCCTTTCTGGGAGGCTAACAAATGCAGTCTCCTTGGCTATGGCTTAGCTTCTAATAAGGACATACCAGGCATTACAGAATGATGCAGGGATGCTAGTTCCTTGCCTGGAAGTTTTTCACTCTCCAGGTCTTCTCTAACCCTGATGCTTAGGGCCACACCTCCCATTATCACTCACTATCGGCCACGGCTGCTGGGAGATAGCACCCAAAACCTATGAGGGCACCAGGTTGGAGAAGGCTGCTCAAGAAAAAAGAGGTTTGAGGGAAAGCTAAGTGATGAGCAGCCCCTCGGGCAACAGAGGATACACAAGGGAGAGTGAGCTGTTCTTAAGGACTTAGCAGCTTGCTTTACTCATGTCCGGTTTTCAAAGGCAAGCTGTGGCTCTCGAAAGCAGTGTGCAGTGTTAAAACCACAGTGATACAATGACATCCTTTAGGGAAAAAAGCAATTGAATTCTTCTACCGTGCATGACATGCATTCCTAGACACTCTTGGCAGATATTAACTGGAGCATGCAGCTGCTCCCAGCTTGATTGTTCTGGATGTCACACTAACACCAGCCCGGTACCCTCTGCCTTCACTCAAGCGGCTTGTTTTAAACCAGGCTCAAAATAAAGGACTAAACCTGAATGGGGATTATTTATTTATTTTAACAAAAAGCACACATCCGCACACAGAGAATTGATCATGAGACATGCTATCACTGTACAAGGGCTTTCCAGTTCCTGACATAAGATTTTCCTCAACTCGCTGTAAACTAAGTGGAGTCCAGTGGCCTACAGGCGAGACCTGACCTGACCTGTGGGATGAATGGATGGACTTCTGCCCAAATTGCAACACTGCAGTAGCACTGGGGACGGCATTGGTGCAGAGAGGACATCTGTGCCACACACAGGGAAATTATCATGCTCTTGAGCTTCTATGCTTTGTCAGTGTGTGTGTAGCAGCGTGATCATGCCGAAATATATTTTATTATTTTTATATCCCGCCTTCTTCCCTCTAAGGAGCTCAAGGCGGCATACGTGGTTCTCTCCTTTCCCATTTTATCCTCCCCACATCCCTACGGGGTAGGTTAGGCTGAGACGCAGCGAGTGGCCCAACATCACACCCAGCAAGCTTTATGCCTGAGTGATGATTTGGACCAAGGCCCTAGCCTGAAACTCCAGCCACACTACCAGCCCTGGCTCAAAGGCAATGATGGAAGCCCACAAAGGTGTTAAGACAAGGATTTTGGGGTCAGGAAAATGGCTAGGTTTTGCCCACGTGAAAACTCTGTATATCACATATAGGTAAACTGCTTGTGGGCAGAGGGTGTGCCTAATCTCTATATGACATATAGGCAAGCCTGCGAGGGCAGAGGGTGTGCCTAATTTTTCTCTGCTGCTGCTACAAGTTTATACAAATGCATAAGACACTGCTTTGCTGGATCAGACCAGAGGTCCATCTAGACCAGCATCCTGTTTCCAACAATGACACACAAATACCTCTAGGAAGCTCACAAGCAGTCACAACGTCGACGAGCGTGTCTCTCTCTACTATTTGCTGCCAGCCTCTGAACCTGCCACTTGGTTAGCGTGGCTAACAGTCCTTAATAAAACTCTCCTCCATGAACATCACTGAGTGCCACAAACTTTAGTTTGCATCCACACCCTGCTTTGCCAATTGTCAATGCCCAGTATAAAGGCTCAGCATATAACTTATAGAGGCTGTTTTGAATTCTGCTCACGCTAAACATCCCTCTCTAAGAATTCGGGGGGATGGAAGCATCCATGCTTTAAATAGCTTGACATAATTAAAGTGCATCTTTAAAATTTTGGCATTTCCCCCCCTAGTATTCTCTGCTTTTATTTTTATGGAATCGTCAGTTAAACTTTCAGTTAAAAAAACCCCAAAACCCCATTCCTGCATCCCCTGGAGCATTCAGCCTTTGGAGCAGAGAAAGTTGTGTGCCTCCCTAAAGGCGCCTTGCATGTCCTTGAACTCTGCAAGCCTGCAAGCGTCATTGAGGGTCAGCCAGCAAAAGGCCTGGTGCTCCGATGAAAGCTTGACCTCTGTGTTGTTGTCCTTCATTTCAGCCAGCCAGTAGATGACGGTTTTGGCTTTGCCATTGACAGTGTAATTCAGCTCCTTTTTAAACCCATCAATGATGGTGAAATGAGTGGAGTCCAGCCCAGCCTCCTCCTGCGTCTCCCGGAGGGCGGTCTGCAAGTCATCTTCCCCAGGATCAACGTGGCCTGACACGAGGAAAGGAAAGCAGAATTTTCAGGAAAGCTGAAACAAGGGGCTCTGCTCTTCTCCTGACACTTGAGTACTTTTTATGTTGTCACAGAAAAAGGAAGTGTTTTTGTGGTTGGCTCCAAACATCACCATGCTTTACTGCAGCGGTGGCTGCATTTAATGTGTCTCCAACATATTTACAGACCACCTTATCCTCAGGGCTTTGGACAGGTAGCAAGTCAGAACCATTCTAAATCAACACTTTCCAGATTTAAATCTGAGCACCAAAGCACAGTCTAAACAGAGGAAGCTGCTTTACGCCAAACCAGACTATCTGCAAATCCAGCTCAATTCTTTTCTACTCTGAGAGTCAGAAATGGCTCTCCAGGTAGCACTTGCTACCTGATGCTTTTTTGAAATGGGAGATTCTGGGATTGAGGCTAGGATGAACAGGGACTTTCTGCAGGCCCACTATTTCCTTTTCACACACTTGCAGTCTGCAACTGACACAGTAAAGGCTTAATGGGTCACAAGTAAAGAAACAGTATTTAAGGTGTGTCAGATCTAAGCCATTTATTCACTAAAACATTAACTAGCAGCACATAAGCTGTGTCCTTTTAGAAGTGGGCAAGAAGTTTTTAATATATTTCTTTTTCCTCTTGGTTTTAATGTATTTATGTGGGATGTTTTGTCTGTTTGTTTGGTTGTAAGTCACTTTGGGTTGCCCTGGGCAAGATAAAGCAACTAACAAATAGATAGATCAATGGATTAGATAGATAGATTGATAGAGAGCAAGGCAGTGATGGTCAACCTGCAGCCATCTTGGACTTCAACTCTTAAAAGCCCAGCCAGGATGACTAAGGAACGATGAAGAGTTGTAGTTTGGCAACATCTGAAGGGCCACAGATTAGTCACCCCTGACTTTAAGGTTTGCAATGGTCACTAGTGCAAAAACAGGAGTATCGCTGCCATAAAATAAAGGAAAATGCTACACTTAAGTTATTTTGAGGAAAGTGAGTAGGGCTGGGCAATATATCAATATATCCAAAACCAGTTTGAAGTCCGTATCATGGTATTGGTTTCATAACTTTTTACCTAGCGATGTATCATGAATGTGTGGGATTGCTATGCAAAAATCACAATACTGTATGGGGGGAAACTGTAAAGTCAGCCAGTGGCTCTGCACAGCTCTATGCATATTTCAGACACTGTTATATATCAGGGTATCGTGATGTTTAGCTTGTGATATATTGTGATGTTGAAAACTAAGTATTGCCTGGCCCCAAAAGTGAGTTGAACATGGGGAAAAGCACATCTGGGGAAGGAGGCTATCCTTGCCAGCTACACCATTATTTCTAACACAAAGATCCCATTTTCAGTCAGGTATAAATATAGCCTGTTTTCAAGCTAGCTTTAGCATTCCCTGAGAAAAGTCAGCCTTTGCTTTCACACAGATATATTACGGACAGAAATATAAACACAGCAAGCCACATGGGGTCTAAGAAAAACAAAAGCAACATAAATAATGCCTAGGCCAGAGCTCCTGCCCTGAAATATCATAAACAGCCAGCCAAGGAGTCTTATCTGTAACACAGCGACTCCAAGAGCCGTTTCCAGGAAGCAACACTCCAAAGAAGACTCAAGAGTCAAGGGGAAAGGACTTCTGAAGTCACAGCAGAACGGCATGTATCACACTATGTCAACATTATTATTATTCACTTGCAAAATACAAGAAAAACATGTACTTGTCTTAAAATACAGATGATTTAATTCAGGCATAGGCAAACTCGGCCCTCCAGATGTTTTGGGACGACAATTCCCATCATCTCTGACGACTGGTCCTGTTAGCTGGGGATCATGGGAGTTGTAATCCCAAAACATCTGGAGGGCTGAGTTTGTCAATGCCTGATTTAATTCCTTGATCAGTTGACAGCCCTGTTGAGAATCTCTCTGAAGTTGCTAGATACCATAAAAACTTAAGACACACCTTTCGGAGGGGTCCAGTGATGAGACCCATAGGATGTCTGCAGGAGAAGGTACTCAATGTTGTTCCCAGCAACAGAAGCAGACGATGTCTCACGCAGCTTCCTGAAGATAATCAAGCCACATGCTCTCAATGACATGATTGTCCTATCCAGAAAAAAGTACAAATGAGAGGTATTAGTAAGTGCAAAGTCGTGTTAGTCCTACAGTGAGCCAAAGTAAGGATGGGTGGGACTGGAGAGGCTAGACCTGCGGGTCACTGCGAAACTCCGTATCTGACCATTAGCCATGTGAGTCATGGTCCAAAACATCTGGAGGGCACAAGCTTGGGGAAGTCTGCTTTTAAGTGTTTAGCTGATCGTTCTTAAGAATCTTCCTAATTTCACAGGGTTCCTGATTTTGGGGTGGGGGCTTCTAAGTTCTTCTAAGAATCCTCCTAAAGAACTTCCTACTCAAATGCAGAAATGCCCTGATTGGAGCAGGAGGATCTGGCGTACTCAGGGACACTGGGGTTGGCAGTTGCGCCCCCCACAAGTCCAACATAATTTATTCCACTGGGTGGAAACTCTTCCAGTGCTTTATTTTTCTATGGAAGGTTTTTATTTATTAAATTTGTATACCATTTGAAGAGCACGGGCGGTTCACAACATAAAAATACAAAATGAGAACACAAAATACATTATAAAAGAAAAACAAACCAATTAACACTCCTCTCACAAACATATTTAAAAGGTCATAGAATGTTAATCAGCCAAAGGCCTGGTTAAGGAGAAATGTTTTTGCTTGGAGCCTAAAGATATATAATCTTGGGGAGAGCATTCCACAAATGGGGAGCCACTGCAGAAATGCCCGTCTAGTGTTGCCATCCTCCACCTCTCTTGGGGGAGGCACAGACAGAAGTGCCTCAGATGATGATCACAGGGTCTGGGTCAGTTCATATGGGGAGAGGCGGTCCTCGAGACAGTCCTGAACTGTTTTAAGGCTTTGTGTCAAAACCAGCAAATTGGTAGCTAGTGCAGCCGAGCCAGGATTGATGCAAAAAAACCCCCATCTTGTCCCAGTGAACAACCTGGTCGCCAAAATCTGCATGAGTTGAAATTTTCAAACCATCTTCAGAGGCAGCCCAACTTATTACATGCTGCAGTAATCTAAACTAGAGATTAGGTGAAGGTAAAGGTCCAGTCGTGGCCGACTCTGGGGTTGCGGCGCTCATCTCACTTTACTGGCCGAGGGAGCCGGCGTACAGCTTCTGGGTCATGTGGCCAGCATGACTAAGCCACTTCTGGCGAACCAGAGCAGCACACGGAAACTCTGTTTACCTTCCTGTCGGAGCAATGCCTATTTATCTACTTGCACTTTGACGTGCTTTCTAACTGCTAGGTTGGCAGGACCAGGGACCGAGCAACGGGAGCTCACCCCGTCATTGTGGGGATTCGAATCGCTGACCTTCTGATAGGCAAGTCCTAGGCTCTGTGGTTTAACCCACAGTGCCACCCGCGTCCCTTGCAAACTAGAGATTACCAGAACAAAAATAACAGGCTGCCCTGTCCATGTAGGGGCACAGCTGGGTTACTAGCCAAAGCTGATGGAAGGCACTCACTCGTCTACCCCTCTGATCTAAAATTGTTCAGTAATCATGATTTCTCATCAATCCAATCTAGGGGACCACCCACTTACAGTGCTTCAGTCTTATTTGGATTGGGCTTCATTAGTAACAGTGAACAGATACCAACAGCAAGTAAGATGTTAGGCAAGATTGGCAGTCTTAAAGTTGCAATTTATGTTTTTTAGGTGAATATCCCTAAAAAGCATGTGAGTTAACATATCATACACCATTCTCTGGGCACCAGGCTGGCGCAGTACTAATGGAAAGATAAAGTCTTTTAAAGTCAGTATTTTTTTGTATTTTAAGTAGATCCCCCCCTCCTTCATTTTGCTGCTTTAAATTGCCTTGGTCTCAATCAAAACATGCTGCTTCCACCTCAAGCTGCATTGCAACTATGATGGCAAATCATGATTACTGAACAATTTTAGATCAGACGGGTAGACGAGTGAGTCTGCTGCAGCCAGAACATCAGTCTTGCGACACCTTGAAGACATTAATAACTTTTAACATGGCATAAACAGCTCCCTTAATCAGATCCAGGAAGTGTTATACTGAGTTGAAGGCATTCATACCTACATTGTTGGAAGGGTTGTGTATGTGCAATTACAAAGTGGGGTCAAAAGGAAATGAAAACCAGAGAAGTACAGGGGATTATAATTGCACTATTAAGCTTGGACATTCACTGTTGATTTGTTTACTGACTTTTCACTGGTCTGCATTTTCATTTACCTCTGATATCACTGATTACTATTCCAAGACCAGGGCCGGAATTAGGTTTGATGAGGCCCTAAGCTACTGAAGGTAATGGGGCCCTTTATATGTCCAGCTGTCCTTTGTCAACAACAAATTGTCCCTGTTTTTTGTGTTGAATATATGCTATATGGTAATCTATGGACGCAGGTGGCGCTGTGGATAAAACCTCAGCGCCTAGGACTTGCCGATCGCATGGTCGGCGGTTCGAATCCCCACGGCGGGGTGTGCTCCTGTCATTCGGTCCCAGCGCCTGCCAACCTAGCAGTTCGAAAGCACCTCCAGGTGCAAGTAGATAAATAGGGACCGCTTACAAGCGGGAAGGTAAACGGCGTTCCGTGTGCTGCGCTGGCTTGCCAGATGCAGCTTGTCACGCTGGCCACGTGACCCGGAAGTGTCTGCGGACAGCGCTGGCTCCCGGCCTATAGAGTGAGATGAGCGCACAACCCTAGAGTCTGGCAAGACTGGCCCGAACGGGCAGGGGTACCTTTACCTTTACTTTAATTTATGGACCTAATAGATATCTAAAGCTATTTGCACATAACAAAATATGTATTTTATCAAAGTAACTGTTAAACTGAAATACAATTAAGAAGAAGTATATTGGGGGGGGCAAGAGAGGGGGGAAGAGCCTAGCCATATGGGGAATTTTTTTCATTTTAAACCTTTAAAAGTCCTTTTTTTAAAAAGTGCACTGGAGGCTCAGATTTAGGCCCAGGCTTTGGTGACAAGAACAAAAAAAGTTCAACAACTTTGGGGCTCAAAAACTGTTTGGATTTTTACTTCTTGAAATATGGCAACCCTAAAGCATACATTATGCATCTGATGAAGCATACAGTGGTACCTCTGGTTAAGAGCTTAATTTGTTCCGGAGGTCTGTTCTTAACCTGAAACTGTTCTTAACCTGAAGCACCACTTTAGCTAATGGGGCCTCCTGCTGCAGCCGCGCCACCGGAGCACGATTTCTGTTCTCATCCTGAAGCAAAGTTCTTAACCCAAGGTACTATTTCTGGGTTAGCGGAGTCTGTAACCTGAAGCGCCTGTAACCCGAGGTACCACTGTAATCTACAAAAGCTTCTGCTGTAACAACATCTGTTAGTCAAGGTGTTGCATGACCCTTTGGGTGGGATCCTAAGCCTGTGCACTAGCAGAAGCCAGTGCAAGGTCTCCCACTAGCCCAGATGGGCTTCCCCCCTCCCCCAAATCCACTCTTGAGGGTTGGGAGACCCCCTAAGAAGGTCAGCAGGAGGAAGAGAGGGGGGATCCTGCCATCTGGAAAGCAGAAATGTTTCGCTGGTGGAACAATTGCAAAAGCACAACATCAAATTTCACCCTGTTGTTGTTACTGTAATAAAGATGTTAATGTATTTATTAACCATATAACTGCAATTAAGATGCCGAATACCAGTAATATTGTAATTGTTAGAATTGTTAAGCAATCTTACTCTGATTATTATTGGCATTACTGTAATTAAGATACTGATAATAATATTACTTTGCAGCGTACTGTCAGTACAGCATGAGACTCTTAACTGTGGGTTTGAGCCCCACATTGGGCAAAAGATTCTTGCATTGCATGGAATGACCCTTGTGGTCCCTTCCAACCCTATAATTCTACGATCAACAATATTACCATAATTAAGATATCGATTAACAACATTGCTGTCATTATTAACAATAGCATTGCTATTGAGTGTGTAACTAAATTGTGTGGAGCAAAAAAAAAGCAGTCATTAAGATATGAAGCAAATATTAACTAAGTAAACTAGTTATGTAGAGGAGCAGAATGATTATTTTGATAATCATAAATCAGTAAGAATAAAAATGTACACCCCACCCCCAAGACCATTCCATTGTAACTATCCAACCTCCCAAAATTGCAACACCGCTTGCGATGGTTTGACCCCTTTTCGTTTTAACAGTACAAATTCTATGAACACCCTCCTTATCTCCTCAAAATCATTTCTCCTGCATATTCCCTATCTTAATGGCACATTAATAAAATAGCTATAATTAATAGTTGTATCCCACACCTCTTTATACCATTCTTCCATTTTATATTCTGCTTGCCCCTTCCTCTTCCTAGCTAGAAATAAATTTGTGAGCAAGTTCTTCATAGACTGCGAACCTACCACCCCATCATAAATTGATAATGTTACCTCTGGACTTTCGGTCAACTTTAACCCAGTGATTTCTATTATCTCCTTACAGTTTTATTATTATTATTAAGATATTGAGCAAGTAACAAACTTTTAGGTGAATAACTGCAAATTAATGAAACACGAGAATGCAGTGCTGCTGTTGTTACTGAGATATGAAGCACGCGATCTTGATGAGTTATTGCTATTAATTCACCAGATTGTGAGGAGAATCATTAAGACTGTTTATTCTTAAATAACCAGGTTATGTCAGGTTGTTATTATTATTTCTTAAGGTATTGAAGGAATATTCTGATTACGTGAAGCAGGAAAAGGAGCAGCTCAGGGGAGCGGGGACAGGCGCGCGGCCTCTTCCAGGCCGGCCTAGCGAGCGCTGACTGGAGCTTCTCCAACTCCTCCAACCGCGACCGCTTCCCTCACCTCGAGGCAGCCCGAATGGGAAGGAACTTTCCCTCACCACAGCGCGCACTCAAAGGGGCTTCCCCATTGGGCGACAGGCCTGCCAATCTTTTAGTCACCGCCTGCCTCAGCCCAATCACAACCCGCGGGTAGCGGCAGGAGGGAAGTTACGTGGCTGAAACCTGGCAACAATGCCCGCCGCCGTAACAACGGAATCCAATCAGAAATCGGGAGGCGGGCAATACGTCAAAGTCGAAGCACTATTGGACTTTTTTATCGGAATTGACGTGCGCCGGACGAATAGCAAAGAAGCATCCGCTTCCGTCTCATGCTGCGTGAACAGCCAATAGATGCTGACGCGCGGGAAGAGTGCCGCCTCTAGGATACCCGCTTCCCGCCTTTTTTTGGTCGCCTCTCCAATTGGCGAAGAGCGGGGCTCCCCCCCTTGCTCAACGTCCTATTGGGCGGTTTGAGGTGACGTCTTGCGGCGCGACATATAGGCGCGAGTCTTTGAACGTAGGCTTGGCGGCGTCGCCATGGAGACGCGGCCTAGCCGGGCGGACGGAGCGTTCCCAGCGCACCCTGAGGGAGTCCTTAGCGGGGGTCCGACAAATCTGAGGAGGGGGGAGACGCGCGGCGGGAGAGCCGTGACAGAGGAGAAAGAGGCCCAGTTGCCGCAGCCGTTCCCCGCCCCACACTCGGCTGGCTCCGACCTCTGCCCTGTTGCCATGGCGACGGGCTCGTAGAAGCGGGAGCGTCCTCCACGAGGCCTAGCGGCGGTTCAGGGCCTCCGCTTGTGAGAAGTTTCTGAGGAAAGTCAGGAGAGGCCGGCGCTGCACCTGCCGGATCCCGCATATTCGTGCAACCCTGTTAGGATCATACGCTTTTTCGGATTTCCTTGGCCCTTGAGCCATTATTTAAATGTGCAGCCAGGCCTTGTTTTAAAACCAATTTAAATTTTTTAAAGTGGGGGCATGGAGGAACCGACCTCGGATCTGAAAGGACTGACGGACCGCCTTGCTTTTCCCCTCACATAACGTTTGGCAAGTTTTTGGAGGCATTTTCAGCAGGTAATGCTCCTTGCACGTATCTCTGGTGCCGCCGTTTACAGTATCTTCAGTGAAAGCCTGATTGCAGGTTTTGTTTTTGTTTTTTTGTCTCCTTGTATTCCTAGAGTTTGGCAGCCCGCTCTTCAGTCCAGGAAGGATTTTGTGCAGCTGTTTGTGCAAAATTCGAGCTTGCCTAAAGCGATAAACTCAGAAAATCCGAAATAACGATGAAAGTGGAGTCTGGCCTGGATGGTATGAAAAATACAAAATTCGGAAGAGAATGAAAATCAGCAGTTCTGAAAGACCTGGGAATATATAAAGAAAAGAAGAAAAAGGTATCAAACTTGTTGTCTGGCAGATCTCCCTGGGGAAAGAATTGCAGAGCTGGTGGCATCACCACAAAGAAGGCTCTGCCATTATAATTGTCTTTGTCACCTCTGCTTCTTCTGGATACAAATAAGGTTTTAAAGAACCTATGTTCACGGGCAAGTTCATGTGGGAGAAAGCACTCCCTGGGTCTTTAGCTATTATCTGCTTTGTGGTGGTGGTGGGGAGCGGTTAGAGGGGTCACAGAGACCCAGGTTCAGATCTCCATGAAGTATACTTTGTAGCTGGTCAACTCCCTCTCTCACCTAACACAGCATTGTTGAGAGCAGGAATTGAGCCATGGGAGAAACACTTATGCCACCCTGAGCAGGGATAGGGAGCTGAATATGGCTGGCAGGGCAAAGTCACCATGATGTCAGGTAATCTGTTTCACTTGTGCAGATAATCAGTTGATTACCAGAGCTTGTAAAGCACCAGGCTCTGCTGATCAGCTGGTTGTTGGTGCTTGCAAAGCACTGTGCCCACAGGTCTGCAAATTCCCTTTAGCCCAGCTTGGTGTGGTGTAGTGGCTAAGAGCGGTAGACTCGTAATCTGGTGAATCGGGTTCGCTTCCCTGCTCCTCCACATACAGCTGCTGGGTGACCTTGGGCTAGTCACACTTCTCTGAAGTCTCTCAGCCCCACTCACCTCAGAGTGTTTGTTGTGGGGGAGGAAGGGAAAGGAGAATGTTAGCCGCTTTGAGACTCCTTTGGGTAGTGATAAAGCGGGATATCAAATCCAAACTCTTCATCTTTACCTGCCCCACACCTGATGTCATATGTGGTGGGTGTGGCTTGGCCAATAGGTTCACCACCCCTTTAAGAGAAACGGTAGGATATAACTGCCTTGTCTCTTCCCAATTCATTTCTCTTCCAGAATTTCTCAACACTGAGCAAGGTTCTAGCATGGGGAAAGCTCTGCTAGCATCAGCTGCTTAGCACCAGCTGCAACTATGCAAATTGGGCTGGGGGGGGAGATGCGTGAATTCTGGGTAAACAGGTGCTGCCTTGTCATGGATGGGACATTGCTTCTATGAGACTGACCTCATTTTGGGCACGCAATCTTTGTGCAATAATTGGAAATGAACAGGGCTGAGGCATCGTTTCTTATAACCTCAGCTTGTATCGGATAATGCATTTGGAAAAGCAAACAGGCTGACTCTTTCTCCTCAGCATCTTCTAGGCTGCAGTCTTATGTACTGTGTTGCAGCCTAAAGATAGAGAGTGGATTCTATGCTGGGGTCATTCTGTTTATGGTTCTGTGTGCTTATACATGCCCAGGAATTACTGAAACGCAGCTGCCTTTGGGGAGGGGCCTTGTAGATACTTGAAGGAGTGCTGTAAGCACATGTGCTTTAAGCTTTGTAGTGCCAAATTCTTTGTGTGGCACAGTTGGCTATATTGGCATACCATACTAAGCCTATTCCTGCTTCTTGAGTCTCCCCAGCGCTAGGCTTTGCAGTGTGCTGAGCTGCCCTATAAGAGGGAGAGAAGGTGTTATGGGACGGGAGCAGCAGGAGATTTGGGGCCTGCTGCAAAAGATCCAGGGCTCAGGATCTGGCACCTCCAACAATGTCCCAGCTCCTTGGTTCACATTTTGAGGGCCATGGTAAAGCTGTGGGATCGTAGCACCCTTGCCAGAGAAAGATAGGGAATGATCTCTCCACCCCGTGCTGCTTCAGAGTGTGCCCTGCTTCTCCATCAGTGTTTTCCATGAAATAGGAAAGGTCAGTATGTGGTGAATGAATTCCCCATTCCTTTTCTTCACTGGTTCATCTTGTTGGGATTCACTCTAAATTGTCTTTGGCATTACAGTAACACATCACTTCAGTCTTCCAAGCAGTATACTGCTACACATCCTCCCAAGTAGATTTACTTTAGTGGATGTTTCTTTGTATGCCAAAAGGACTCGTTCTCTGTCCTGAAGCATTCAGGCCTCCCTCCACCGTAGCTTGATTGTCGGGAAGACCCACATTGATCCTAGCGAGTGGCAGTAGGCGTCCCTCTCCTCGGCCAACAAATATAGCAGACTTTGAGAGGATCCTGCTTCAGTGCTGAGATTTGGACCTAGAATCATAGAATCATCGAGTTGGAAGAGACCACAAGGGCCATCGAGTCCAACCCCCTGCCAAGCAGGAAACACCATCAGAGCACTCCTGACATATGGTTGTCAAGCCTCTGCTTAAAGACCTCCAAAGGAGGAGACTCCACCACACTCCTTGGCAGCAAATTCCACTGTCAAACAGCTCTTACTGTCAGGAAGTTCTTCCTAATGTTTAGGTGGAATCTTCTTTCTTGTAGTTTGGATCCATTGCTCCGTGTCCGCTTCTCTGGAGCAGCAGAAAACAACCTTTCTCCCTCCTCTATGTGACATCCTTTTATATATTTGAACATGGCTATCATATCACCCCTTAACCTCCTCCAGGCTAAACAAGCCCACCTCCCTTAGCCGTTCCTCATAAGGCATCGTTTCCAGGCCTTTGACCATTTTGGTTGCCCTCCTCTGGACAAGTTCCAGTTTGTCAGTGTCCTTCTTGAACTGTGGTGCCCAGAACTGGACACAGTACTCCAGGTGAGGTCTGACCAGAGCAGAATACAGTGGCACTATTACTTCCCTTGATCTCGATGCTATACTCCTATTGATGCAGCCCAGAATTGCATTGGCTTTTTTAGCTGCCGCGTCACACTGTTGGCTCATGTCAAGTTTGTGGTCAACCAAGACTCCTAGATCCTTTTCACATGTACTGCTCTCAAGCCAGGTGTCACCCATCTTGTATTTGTGCCTCTCATGTTTTTTGCCCAAGTGCAATACTTTACATTTCTCCCTGTTAAAATTCATCTTTAACCTGGTGACCATAAGAGGAATCCTTTCATCCCAATGGAAGTTGTGTGAGACTTGTGCAGTGAGGGGATTTTGCTTACCCTTGATACCTCTTGCCCAACAGTCTGAATACTCTGTGCTGCCTTTGTCTGTGGGCCAACTCAGTAAAAGGCAGAATGTTCCTTGTACCCTCTCTGTTGTTCGTTAGTTATGAGCTACAAATTGCAGCATAGATTAAAGGCCCCGTTAGAGCTTTGGAATGTCTTTCTCCCCTGAGCTGGAACAAGAACTTAGTAAAGTATAGGCAGCTTTCCTCCCTCCTATCATTTCTATAACTCGAAAGGAAGAAGCTGGTTGCTATGTAACAGAAACCATTAACATGGCAACTGAAGCACAGGGAATGAAGCAATAATAGCTTCAACTGTGTAAAGACAGATTTCCTTTTATATAGAAACATAATGAAGAAAGCATTCTTGGATTTCTGAAAGCTTTCCTTGCAGGAAAGAATCGCGTGCAATTTTTAAATGATTCGCTGCCCACTATAACTCAGACTTGTTTTATTCACGTACCAGGAAAATGAGAAGTTTCCAGGAACCACAACAGCTGTTGTCTACAGCAGTTGTCCTACATCGGCTGTGGAGCAGAGGCTTTTTCACTGAGGTCATCAGGCTAAAATTAATGTGAAAGAATGATCAGAACATGGAACAGGCTGCTGTATTTGAAATTAGTGATGAGAAAGAGTAATGCTGACTGGGTAGCTTTTAGCCACAGTTACAAAGTAGGTAGTGATTTCATTTTTATTTGATAAAACTTTTATTAGCATTTTCAGTTTTACAGAACTATTTATGTAGGCAGTGTGAAGAACTTAAAAGCACAGACTAGAGTTTGTGAGATTAAAAATAAATGAAAAATGAATGGATTAGAGAGATCCTTGATTGCTATGATTTGCACACCCACACCCCAAGGGTGTAAAATATTTGATATGCTAAGCCAAGGGAAGGGTAAGCAAACAATATTACTTTGTGGATTCCATTGCCACTTTTCAAGGGGCAACAGTTTATGATCATCTGTGCAGTTGAAGATGGGCAATAAAACTGTATTGGTAATAAGCTCTTCTCTTCCCACTCCCATCTCTGAGTACATCAGGGTACCATTAGGTGAGGCAGAATATATACCTCCGCTACCCTTTTCAGCGTAATGCTGGCCATGCTCCCTAATGTCGGGAATGCCCTCTTGGGTTCTTTGGTTGGGTGCCAGGTTAGAGCTGGAAGGATCATATAGGGAGAGCTTCTCGGCTGCTCCTGTCAACCAGGGTTGTGCCCAGTGGTGTCCACACACATGCATACCACTTGCACACAGGCATTTTTCCTCCCCCAGTCTACAAATCTGTCATTTAGATGGAGTACCATAAGATTCAAAATATAGTTCCTTTGTGAAGAGGATGTGGTGGAGCTATTCCACTGTGTCTGAACAAGGAAAGATAATCTGCTTGGCTTTGTGGTTCCACTATGTGCCCTGTGGCCACTTTGCACTGGAGTAAAATAGAGCAGAATAGAAAGCAACAGCTGCCCCTTGTGAAGCTGAAATTTAAATCTCAGCAGCAGATTCCTCCCCACGCCCTAACCCAGATCCTCACCCCGGTGCCATTTATTCCTGTGAATGAATTTCCTGTGGGAAATGTATGAGCGCAGGAGGTGTAAATGATATTCAGCATGCATTATTAAATTTAAAGTGATTTTTTTCTGGAGGCCAGGGTTTTCTCTCTTTTGTACTTATGTGGATATCATTGACTCATGGGTCTATAGCATGGGTAGGCAAACTAAGGCCTGGGGGCCGGATGCGGCCCAATCGCCATCTAAATCTGGCCTGCGGACGGTCCGGGAATCAGCGTGTTTTTACATGAGTAGAATGTGTCCTTTTATTTAAATTGCATCTCTGGGTTATTTGTGGGGCATAGGAATTCATTCATTTTTTTCTTCAAAATATAGTCCGGCCCCCCACAAGGTCTGAGGAGCAGTGGACCGGCCCCCTGCTGAAAAAGTTTGCTGACCCCTGGTACTGTATTTACGTGATATGATAAGTGGCTTTCCGCTTCTGTACCAGCAGGTGGCACTGAAGATAAGAATGCAGCTTTTTTCAGTTATTATTTTAAATTACTCCTGTTCTTTCCTCAATGTAGCTGGAAATAGATACTTGCTTTTGAGAAACGCTTTTTGCGTTTTTAAGTGAGAGTCACAACAGTTAGGAAACAGATGAGGCTGCAGGCCATGTTTCCAAACTACTGTTGTATAAAATCGTAATTCTTTTCTGCCATGAAATTTGCTGAATGACCCTGGTGCCTAGCCTACCTTACAGGGTGGTTGTTAGAATAGATGGAGGAAGAAGGAGACCCATGTATAATGCTCTGGGGCCCTTGGAGGATGGGTGGGATAAAAATACAACACGTTGGATTAATAGGCTGGAGTAAACCTGACCCATGATGGCTAGCTGCTCTCGAATACAAAATCCAGTGGCTGCAGTCCAGCTGAATTGTGAACAATGGGAATCCTGCCATTGGCTTCAGGGTAGAATGCTTCTTAAACCTGCTTTTTGCATAATAAATTGACCTGATTCTGCTTGTAGCTCAGAATTAGTTCTCTATGTCCCTGGTAGGTGGCGGCATGATCATTCAAACTCAACTGCTGAATTTCTAGATGTAGCATAACATTTTAAAATGTCTATTTCATGAGACACCGGGGCATAAACAAGATAAATAAGTGAAATAAACATGTAGAGAATGGGAGAAGGTGGGCCTTTTTACAGCCTGTTCTTATGCTTTGATAGAATCATAGAGTTGGAAGAGACCACAAGGGCCATCGAGTCCAATCCCCTTAGTTTGAAGCAGATCCCGTTGATTTCTGTATGCCTAGTACTACGTCTTAAAACCAGAGTGTGTGTCTCTAAAATTGGTATTCTTGTAGATCAGGTGAATTTTCATACTTCCCATTTTTTATTTCTCCTAAATGCAAACTAAAAATTATGTGGCTAGTGCTCTCTGGCATGCTCTGGTCCATGGGGTCATGAAGAGTCGGACTAAACGACTAAACAACAACAAAGTGCTCTCTGCATCTCATCATCCAGAGATCTCTCCCATGTAGCAAGTGGTTCTGCTTTCTGGGTAGTTAAAACACGTTGTTGAGCTAGTGGTAGTTTTAGCCTCATTCTTCATAGCTTGTTCCACCACCTAAGTAATGTTTAATCATCCTTTTGCCCATGTTTCTGACCTCCCAAGTGTGCACAAGATATTAGAAGCACCTTTTCAGGTGCACTTGTTAGATTGATTGATTGCTTCAGTCTTACTTTGTTATTGGATTTTGACATTTGGGGGCTAGTTGTTTTGTTTTTTGTTGCTGTTTTTATTATGTTTTGCTGTATTCTGTTTTATCTTGTAACCCACGTTGAGGAGGCTTTTATTTTTTTATTTATTGCGCGAAATTTATATACCACTTGATTGTAAAAAATTCCCCCCAAAAGCCCTCAAAATGATTGCTCTAAAAGGTGACCTGAAAATATTTTATATAAACAACAGAGCATCTGATTTCAGTAGATTCAACTAACAATTTGCTTTCCTTCCAGCAAGTCTTCTTTCTTTAACACTGAATTGCTGGTGACTGAGATCATAATCGGTTGACAAAGCACGTATGAATGCTTTCAGCATTTGTTCGATCAAAAGGGAAATTCCAAGAAACAAATGGAAGTTTTGTTTGGGGATTTGTGAGTTGCTATCAAATAATTTTATAAGAATGCATCCTGGATGTAGGGAGAGGGAAGTGTCATTAGCTTGAATGTGAATATGAATATGAATAAAATCCTCCTTAGTGCGTCAAGATTGTAAGATTTTCTCAATAATAATAATAATCAAATGGTGCACAATAAAAAAGGAAATATAAACTTGAAATTGTGTATAGTTGCTCATCTTAAATACACTTAGGTTGAAGTGAAACTTTTTTATTTCCAAAGCAGCAGTAGCACACTTAAGATTAGAGCAGAACCTCTTTTATATATTAATACATGCAAGCACCCCTTTGTCTTTGTGACATGATGACCTTTTGAATTTGTCCATATCCATTTCACTGCCTTTTGATCATTAGCTGTGGGGAGCCTTTGGGACACATGGTTGGCCTGGAAGAGGCACATCTAAATTTAGGCACATCACTTTCTGTAGCTGGTAGGGTCCATCTCTGCAGCTTGTAGCATTAGTTGTAGATACTTTGCAAGTGTAAGAAGCCGGGGGACGCAAGTAAGTGATTGCACGTTCTAGTATGTGCTTCTCAGTGTAGTGTTATCGTATACTGTGAATATTTATGTATGACTAACTGTCTGACTTGATTGATTGACTGATTCCATTTACACACTGCAATACTGCATTAGAGGTGCTTTTTAAGGCTCCTGAATGAGGGTCACCATTTAAGAAGATCTACTTATCAGTTCATTGGAGAAAAAGAAGCAATATTCATTATGATACAATTTGTGTTTGAAGTAGGCACTGTTCTGCCTTAGGTTCATGAGTTTAATGGGTAGATTCCATTCTCCTCATAAACTCGTATTATACAGTCGTGATTTTAAAGTTACTTGTTTATTCATTTTGTCAGAATGACAAGGGGAGCACAGTTCATTCACAATGAGAAGCATTGCTGAATACCTTTTGATGAAAGCACTGATATACCTGGATATCCAGAGTTTCCTTTCTCTTCTCTCTGTATTCCTTAGCCATAAGCTGCTCTGGGAGGAATGATGATGAAGGGCAGGTTAAACAGGATCAAAATTAGGTAATTAAATTTTGAAGCAGAAAATGATTTATTTTCTTTGATTTATTTTCCTTTGATTTATTTTTTTTTAAATGCATTTCCCACTTTTCTTAAATTACTCAAAGCACACACAAAAATCATAATATGGTAAAACAGTAATCCAGCAATAACAACAAAACAATTAAAAATCTAAAAATTAATAAGCAATCAGAATAAAAAAGGGAACCAAACCCATTTACAACAAACAGAAACGAACCTAGTAATTCCTAATGTGTTAAATGTACTGAAGTAGCCAGTGTAGTGCCATTTCCAGAGTGTCTGCCGATGTTTAGTGGGCTGGAGCAAGATGGCAAAGTGTCTTGTGGGACCTTAAACACTAATTTTTATGGGAAGTGGGAAGCTTTTAATGTTTAACAGACCACTGTATTTTAATACTTTGTTGGAAGCCGCCAGATGGGCAGGGTATGTATGTATGAATGAATGAATGAATAAATAAATAAATAAATATTATACTGGCACCTCCAGTTAGGGCTGGGAATGTCTCCTGCTCCCAGTCAGTTTACAGACAATACTGAACTAGATGAACTAGCAGTCTCACTTGGAATAAGGCAGATTCCTAGATTTCAATGGTGTCGGCTTTTGTGGAGTAGAGGCCACTTTGTTGGAACTACGAATTGTTGTCCCATTGGCAGGTGCACATTTCTAAAGGGAAATGAAATGCAAGCCAGAAGGCTTCTGTTTCCAGTCTCGTCAGCTGTTCGCTCACTGGGGAGTTTCGCTAAGCCACTGTTCTTCAGCTCCCTGCCTGTAATAGGATGGTAATATTACTGGCCTACTTGACAGAGTTGATGTAAGGATTACTGAAATGGCAGCTTCACAGATGACTGGGGATCTGAACTTGGGTTTTCCTTCTCCGCTGGTACTAATGGCGGTGTTATTTTCATGTCTAGAAATAATTTAAATATGAATAAAACTTTGAATGGTGAGTTTCTATCCACCAATAAACTCTGCCATGTAAGCACTGCTGCTGCTGCAAAACCCTGATTCATTTTTTGCCGGATCTTTGCCCTATTCCCAGTCAGCCCTTTAGCATGAAGCAGATGCTCTGTTGCAGCTGCCCTTAATGGATAGTTTCCATGTTTTAAAAAAGCCACTGTTTCATACAGACATGTTTCACTTTGTTTTTTTGCTTTATTTAGCAGACCTTGAATAGAAGATGGCCTCCTGTCTATACGATTGCCTTTGTGAAGCAGAGCTTGAGAAATACTTTCCCCATTTTAGTGCCCTTGGCTTTCAGAGGATTGATGAACTTGCCAAGGTCTCCATGAAAGATTACACCAAGCTGGGGGTGCATAACATGAAGGACCGCAAGCGCCTCTTCCAGCTCATTCGAATAATCAAAATGTTGCAGGCAGAAGAGGAAGCAATGAGGAAAAAACAGCATTTTCAGACAGGTGCTCTCTACCTCCGGCCTCAGGCGACTAGATGTGGCCCGCGAAGACAACTTCAGTTTGATTCCCTCTCAGAGGAAAGAAATGGAGGGAGAAAACAGCTTGAGCCTGAATTGTGTGCCTTATCCAATTGCTCTGTAAATGAAGATAAAGATGATTTAGCTGCAGTGTTGAGCCACGAAGCTGAATACAAAAGACCTAGGAAAGACTCTTTGAATGCTGCTGCAACATGGACAGAACATAAACCGGGCATTCCAGCTATCAGTTCATCTAACAATATTGCTCCTCTCCTAGGGGATGCTGAAGCCCCCATTGTACAAAGAGTAGCTCATATTTCAGGTTATAATTATGGAGTGCCTCATTCTTGTACCAGGTAATAACCATTTATCTGTATTCCTTTACATGGAACAATGTAATTCTCTCCTTTGTACATGTGGGGGAAGTTAAAAGTTACAAAATAAAATAGAATTCTGCAACCAATTATCTTACATACTGTTTTAGGAATACATTGTGCATACATTTGATTTACAGATATAAATTTCTATAGTGTGGGCTGACTTTGAAATTGCAAATTTAGCATTTTTGACACCCTGTGTTTCGCAGGCCTAATGCTTCTGAGAAGGAGACCCCGTGGACTGAGACTGACAAGATCCGTGTGTGCGTCCGAAAGCGTCCCCTTGGCTTAAGAGAAGAGAGGCGTGGGGAAGTGAATATCATCACAGTAGAAGATAAAGAAACCCTCCTGCTCCATGAGAAGAAGGAGGCAGTGGACCTCAGCCAGTACATTTTGCAGGTTGCAGAATTTTGGCTCCTTACATCTTGTATCATGCCTTAACGTGTTCAAGTAATGGTCTCAGACTGATCTGTTTACAATCAAAGAGGAGATATAACAATAACTTCCCACAGCAGGACTTAGAGTACTAATCTGTAAAAAAAAATTCCTTTTGTCAAAAATAAAATAAATCTGAGCATACAAAACAGAAAAAACGGTTAAATCCAGAATATTCATCAACACCTTATCCACTGAATATTAATATCTTTTTTGAAAATGAGAACTTTTGCATGGACTTCTATAGGCCCAGTGGATAAGGCTTTAGAGACAGGAAAGGTGAGAGAGGAAGCTGCTTGTGAGAGAGGGCATCTTTGTGCTTTTGCAATGGCTTGCTGACAGGTGGAGAAGGATCTCTCCAGAAATCTGAATGACTGCTTTAGTCCCTGGGGTCTTATCTTAATGGATGACACTGTCCTTGGGCCTAGGAAAAAACAATTTGAAAGTTGGAGCCAACACCTTGGTTTGCTCCTGGAAGCTGAAAAGGAGCAAGCGTAGTGATAACAGCATTGCAACAGTACTGCAGTCTGTAGGAGAATGCTACAGTGTATTGTAGGCCAACAAAGGGGCAGATGTCCTCCAAGGTCCATGGACCCCATACTCTTTTGTTTATTTTAGATATTTTGGGACGTGAGTGACACTGTGGTCTAAACCACTGAGCCTCTTGGGCTTGCCAATCGAAAGGTCAGCAGTTCGAATCCGCACGAGGGGGTGAGCTCCCATTGCTCTGTCCCAGCTTCTGCCAACCTAGCAGTTTGAAAGCATACCAGTGCAAGTAGATAAATAGGTACTGCCGCAGCAGGAAGGTAAATGGTGTTTCCGTGCACTCTGGCACTCGTCATGGTCCTCCGTGCACCAGTAGCAGTTTAGTAATGCAGGCCACATGACCCGGAAAGCTGGCTGTGGACAAACGCCATCTCCCTCGGCCTGAAAAGCACCGCACCCCATAGTCGCCTTTGACTGGACTTAACCATCCAGGGGCACTTTACCTTTACCTTTTTGATATCTGTTACATTTATAGCAGCAGGGAATTTGACATTACCAGAAAATGATTGCATAATAATTAAGTGCTGCTGTATTATATTCTCATATTGCACGACAGTGTTTCACGAATCATTCTGGGGTGAATGCCTATGGTACAGTAGACCATATTCCAGATGCCATATTGTGCTCTAGGGAGATTTTCCTGCCACATATGAGCCACAACCTGTGATTGGTGGGTGGCGAGGGGAGGCATCTCAGACCAGTACTGGAACACTCCCCAAATAACATTACAAACGGTGCTATAAGGATGACACGATCCAAACTTTGGCTTATCTAGACTGTGATAAACATGCAGTTTCTCTTGCTTGAAACTTTTCTGTAATTCTGTTGGACCTGCCTCTGATTTATACCCTCCCCAAAAAAGAGAAATTGGCATTTCTATCGATTAAATGTTCTTCCTTGCATTGTCTTCTCTCTTTTCTGTTGGAAAGTGAGCATATTGTAATTACTGCCCGAGGCGCCTGTGCAACAGAACTGGGCTGCCAGCCTAGTGAATTCTTTTCACCCCGGTTTCCATTGTACTAGAGAGCAAGGTTCTCACAGGCCTTCAGTGCTCCAGTTCTCGCTGAATGATCTCTGCTCTCTCTTCCTCTGCCCTCCTTCCCCTCTGTGGTTAATGATTTTTCAGCTAATAGTCTTGCATCTTTTTTTCTCTCTTGGTCCCAGGTACCTTCTGCTGCCTAGATCAAATTCTCATTCCGATTGACAGCAGCAGGAAGGTAACCATTCTGCAGAGCAGCATGTTATGTACACACATGCACCTCCTCTCCCTGGTGCTTCAATTCAGTGGAGCTCTTGCCAAATAATAAATAAAGTCCTCATAGAGTGTGCCTACTGACACAAACAGCTTAAGAGGGAGAAGCCTTAGCTGCAGGAAGTTTTACTTCTGAAATTGTGAAATGAGGATTTCCTAGAAACGTCTTTCTAGGTTTCTAGTTTCCTTTGCCTCAAAAATACATCAGAATTTGGTAGTGGAAGTTCCTTTTCAGCAGCAAGAATCCACGGCTTGATTTTGGACCTTAACTTTTATTTTGCATCATTCCATGTTATCACTGCATACCTGTTCGCTTAAGGCAAGATGAAGTATTCTCTTCTGCCTCCCTCCCTCCTCCCTTTCTTATTTTAGCTCTGCTCACAGCTTTGTTTCCAGAGGCACTTGCTTGGTACAGTTGCTGAATCCATTAGTTTGCTCTGGCTGATGGTGATTGCATGATGTCTGAATTTGGCTATGCGGGGTCTCAGCTTCCTGGTTTCACTCTGAATGGGATTCACATCAACAGCTGTGTATTTTAGCATCATGGGTGGGTGAAAGGAGTGGAATTCTTTTTTGTGTAAAGATCCCTTTTCTTTTTGCAGCATGTGTTTTACTTTGATGAAGTCTTTGGGGAGGCCTGTTCCAACCAGGATGTGTACATGAAGACTGCCCACCCCCTCATTCAACACATTTTCAATGGGTAGGGTATTGTGTAACCTTTCCCTATCTGTGCCTATGGACATTTTTGTTTATATATGTTTATTGAAGTTTTCATGGTGCTCACCTTTCTTCCTCTGTTTTTCTTTTGGTGATGGTCCACACACACACTCTATCCTATATCTGAATTATGTGTCATTTTAAAATAAACGAGCAGATAAGAGAAGGAAAGTAAAAAATTGTTTTCCATTTTATTTATTTAGATTTATACCCTGCCACTTGACAAGGTAGCTCACAATTTAAAAGGTGAATAATCAAATAGACTAATCATAAAACAAACAAGAAAAACAAAACGTGTAGTAAAAAAAAGGGAATCCGGTATAAAATCAGTAACAGGCGTAGCATAACTCAGTTGTTCCCACCATCGTAACCTCAAGCCCGAAACATTGTCATGGGTGTCTTGAAGACTTCCATGGAATTGCTGTGATACGAAGTATTTCCTAAGGAATGCCATTATAACAGATATTTAGTGGTAAAGGGGGTCTGGTGTAGGGTTTGCATTGGCAGCTGCAGAAGCAAGCTTTCCGCTGGACCATTTAGGACTTTAAAGGTTAAAACTGGTACTAGGCTTCTTCAGTATTAATGTTCTTGAATCCTGTGACTGTTTGCAGCCAGTAGCTAGGCACCAATTCTAGTCCAGGTGCTGCTTCTTAACACCCTTTCAAGGATAGTCCCATATGAAGGGTTTCATGGGGGGGGAAATAGAAATCTCCTTAACAATGTAAATAACAATAAAACCCAATATAGCATCGTGCTAAAGCCCCACAGAATGAAGGGCAACTGCAGAAGCACACAAAAGTATAATGGTGTTGGTGGTTGACGTTCAGGCTGGCAGTGCAGATCTTCTGCATTCCCATTGTTACATATTTTGTGTTTTTATATTGTAAACCACGCTGTGCTCCTTGGATGAAGGCTGGTATAGAAATCTTGGAGCACTGCAGCAGGCACATGACTTAGGAGGAGTGTCACTTCTCCATCCATGTTCTCAACCAGACTAGGGAAATGTTGTGTAGCTTTTGAAAAGTAATGGTGACTTGTATTTACTTCTGCAACAATGAACGATCAGATTTTATATATTTTAATGGTTAAAAAAGAAAGCAGAGTCCCAAGGTGCTTTAAACACTACTGTGTATGTATCAAGGGACGCAGGTTGCGCTGTGGTCTAAACCACTGAGCCTAGGGCTTGCCAATCAGAAGGTCGGCGGTTCGAATCCCCACGGCGGGGTTAGCTCCTGTTGTTCAGTCCCACCTCCTGCCCACCTAGCAGTTTGAAAGCACGTCAGGTGCAAGTAGATAAATAGGTACCGCTCCGGCAGGACGGTAAACAGCGTTTTTGTGCGCTGCTCTGGTTCGCCAGAAGCGGCTTCGTCATGTTGGCCACATGACCCGGAAGCTGTCTGCGGGCAAACGCCGGCTCTCTTGGCCTATAGAGTGAGATGAGCATGCAACCCCAGAGTCGTCCGTGACTGGACCTAACGGTCAGGGGTATCTTTATCTTTACCATTCTGTATCATGGCATGAACTATCATGGGCTATACCCACTCTGCTTTTGAGAGATTATAGTAGCTACTTGTGGTTGTTGTTACCGCTGCTTTATTGTGAATCAAATCAGCTCAGATCAGCTGGAAAACCAGTGCTGATGGTCCCAATTTGTTTGTTAAACTAAGGCTTGCTTCCTTTAATGCCGTCTCACTCAGCTAGAAAAAGAGCAGCCTCTTGTGGCCATTCAGGATTTCAGATGCTGTTTCAAAATGAGGCTCAGTATGGAGTGTCAGACTTGAGTGTCATCTGCTGGAGGCACTGCCCACTAATTTTTGATGCCAGAAAAGTCGGCAGAGATTTGAGTAATACCACCTGGGTTATAAGCATTTTGTGGATTGTACCTTGGCCACACCTAAAATTTCTTTCCTGCCGTATCCCAAATGTTCATGGTGGATTACAATAGATAAGATGGGCCAGGGACATTAAAAATGGTGCCCTGCTGATGGTGCCGATTTGCAAGGCTCCATTATGACTAAGCAGGGATTCAAATCTGGATTCATGCTGCTCTGCATTGCACTGCAGAATAAAATAAAGGTACTTCAGAGACAATCTTCTTTGGTGTAAGTAGAAGAAATACTTATTGCAAGGTCGTTGTCTTGTACCACTGGTCTCTGCTTCTTTAACTATACCAATTTAGTGTAGTCCCCTCGCATCTTTGATGTTGCTACTTAAAACAACAACTGGTATTCAGCTACATAATGAAAACCCACCAGTAGAATTACATTTTGTTTTCAGCCTTATGACTTTTGGGACAAAGTCAACTAGATGAAGGTACTTTTAGGCTGCAACCATATTAAAACAGAGTGTAACTTGAGAAAGGTCAGATATAATACTGCTCACAACTTCTATATCAATATTTTTATCTTTACCATTCAACTGTACATACACACAGACACAAGACGCTTTCATATTTAAGGAAGCAAAAAGACCAAATACCTTCTCTCCATCTTTCAATCTGGCTATTCTGATTAGTTAGACTGACTATTGGGCCAAGCTGAATATCACAAAAAAACTAAACTCCACATTTTTGCCACCATTATAATGTAAACATAATCAGTTATGCCGCCGGCCCCATTCTGTGCCCAAGCCTCAGAGGCATCACATAGGAGTTCTATTTGAGGCAGCTGGGAAGGTTATTATTGGAGTGACAGCCGCTCCTAATGGAGCCATTGTGTTGGGGAACATGCAAGATAGGAATCAAAAGGAGGGCAAGCAGCTCCAGGGGACTGTTTTAAAGGGTACCATCTTTGCCCCGGTTAGCCCACCAGGTAGAGGACTGCATTAGTATTGAAGGCAGAAAAGCTTAGCTCCTGTAGCTTATGGTGGTTCTCTTGTATAGCCACTGAACTTCACGTAGCAGCTCTGTACATGATGTTTGCCACTGATGACTCTTCCATATGCTTTGTTGCCTTCTCTACAGTCAAGCCTTTTGAGAATGTCTTATGTGCAACAGATCTAAACAGGATGTGAGAGGACATCAGGAGATCTCTTGGAGGCTGCTTCCATATCTCCACATTTGATTATCCCACAGAAGTAGTTTTGGGCAAGCATTCAGTGTCTGTGATTTACCATAGTCTTTTACACGCTAATAGGACCTGCTATATTAAAAGATGCTTCTCTTTATTTTGTTACAGCGGCAACGCCACCTGCTTTGCGTATGGGCAGACGGGTGCTGGCAAGACCTATACCATGATTGGCACTCACCAAAACCCAGGACTCTACGCCCTGGCTGCTAACGATATCTTCAGGCAATTGGAAGCATCTCAGACTAGAAAAGACCTCCACGTCTGGATCAGCTTTTATGAGATCTACTGTGGACAGCTTTATGACCTGCTAAATGGAAGGAAGAGGTGCTTAAAATCCAAGAGTACAGCTTTTGAAACCAAGGCCGTTAATCAGATATAGCTGAACAGAATTAGAGTTGCTTGGAACAGAGAAATCTGGGGACAAGTGGGTTATTGTTGTTTTTTTAGTGAAGGGATGCACAATAAAGTCCTGTCCCCAGAGCTGTGCAGCTTGCTCAGTCAGCCTAAAAGAGGAGGGAGGCTTTGATTTTGTAGTTTCACAAGTGTGCAGTTTAGGAGTTGGTAGCTAGATGCCCAGAGCCAAATTTGCCCCCAGAGAAGTATCTACTCCTCCTTCTGTTGCCAGGGCTACACAGCAGGGCTTTCTGTCAGTCCATACTGTGGGAAGGGGGCGATGGAGCCTGACCCCTCCTTCCCATAAAATTAGTTGCTGATATAGTTTGTTCAGTAAAAAGCGTTAAAATCCCACCCACCCCCCTTTTTGTGTGTGACCATTCTAGCAACTGCTGTAACTCGATCTTATCTTTTCAGTACATTCCAGAATGGAGACATCTCCCGTGTGGCTCAGACATGTCAGCTTTTGTCCTTCCTTTGACAGGGTGACCTGAGGGATGTGTGGATGTTTGCATGGCACAGGGAGTGCTTTCTAGCGGAGAGGTGGCGAGAGCGCTATTTCGTGGGGGCTCTGTGGGGATGGAGGACTGCAAACACTTAATCATCTCTCTGGGTTATTAATTCTGCAACAGGCAGATGACAATTTAAATATCAACATAAATTAATTCCCCCACTCCTGATTGTTCTAGCTGATACACTCAGCAGTGTCTGCTGCCCCTGCGATTTCAAGTGTGAAATGAAATGAGGAGCCCCCGCTGGGAAGTTTCAGCTATCAATTCTGCTTCAGAATGGGGTGGACTGTGCATTGAAATAAAACCAATTTCCCGTGAATGGCTGTGTCTTTCAAGGGCAGCTGGTGCTATCCCACTGTTGGCAGGGATGGGTGAGGATGGGGACGTGGAATTGTGGAGCCTTACCTTCCGTTGTTCATGGTGGGATCCATTTCTACATAAGGGTTTCTACATCAGGTGCTGTGTGTCTTCCTGTTCTTTGGTCATGCTTTTCAACCAGTGAGCGAGGTCATCAATAAATTTTGGCTGAGGCCACTTGAGGAAGCAGAATGTTGCTCTAGATAGGTTTTTGGTCCGATCTTTCTGGGATCTTAATTATCGGCATGCTGATGATGCTCAGCTCTTGTGTTTGTCTAATTTGAGTGTGTCAGGGGATGCCCCAAGTTTCTGGAGTTAGTCAGGGGTTGGGTGAGAGCTAATAAATGGAAGCTCCACCCAGGCAAGGTGGAGGTGCTGCTGGTGGGTGCCTCAGCTAGCCAGGAAGGAAGTATTCATCCTGTGACTGGTGGTGTTACACTCATGGAGGGACAAGTTCAAAGCCTGCAGTTAGATCCAGCCTGATCTAATAGACTGATTGCATTTATATCCCACTTTTCCTTCAATGAGCTCAAGGTGAAGTTCCCCTCCTCCCTGCTTTATCCCCACGAAAACCCTGTGGGGTAGATCAGGCTGCAAATGAGTGACAGGCCCAGGGTCACCCAGGGAGCTTAATGACTGAGTTGGGATTTGAACCCTGGTCTCCCAGGTCCAACACTGATCACTACACTGCACTGGCTCTTTGATTGTGTATAGAACAGTATGCCTGTGGCCTGAAGCACCTTTTAACCAACTTTGGTGCAATGGTTGCAACATTTCTTGGAAAGAGATGGACTTGGTAACATGGTTCCGCTTTTCAAGATTACATGGAAATGAGCTGGTTTAGAGTATCACGGCCAGGTTTTTGATGGAAACCTGCTGGACTATGACTCCCATAATTTCTGACAATCGGCCATGGTGCCTGAGACTGATAGAGTTGGGGTTAAGCAACATCTGGAGAGCCACAGGTTCCCCATCCCTGATCCAAATGTCCTGTGCCCAGGACACTGACTTCTGTCATATGAACCTGTCCATTTACAGAGATCATTGTCCAAACATCAGTCAAGGCTTGTGCCCCTCCCCTTCAGAGATTTTTAGAATAAGGCATTTCCTGTAATGACAGCTTGATTCTGAAACACGATTTCCAAGAGAACTCACATGGTACCCATCCTGTGACTGTTGAGGAGCCAGCTTATGGTTAAAATTAGCATTATGGTCTTCCGTAGTTTGAGTTTTGTTCCGCTCCCCCTTCCTTGGACTCTGTTGTTTTTCTGATTGTTGTTACATTGAATTATTTAATGGTTGCTTATTGTAATCGGTTCTATTTGGAAGCGGGGGCTAAAAGTAAATTTCATGTTTTGAAAATTAAAAATGGGCATTTGTTGAACCTTTTCCCCAAGCACTTTTGCAACTAATCTATGTGGTTTCCTCCCCAGGCTTTTTGCAAGGGAAGACAGTAAGCATATTGTGCAGATAGTCGGGCTGCGTGAGGTTCAAGTGAACACCGTCAGCCTGCTACTAGAGGTAATTCTGACCACCCAGACATACACATTTTATTAAGCTTTGAGGGTGCAGGTACCATGGAAATACCACTGTGCCCCACGTAATGGTCATTAGATGTTTTAGGGTGTGTACTGAGTGCATGTGGCCAATTGTTCTCATTAAGCGTTTTCTTAAGGAAAATACTGGACATACCTGGGCTCTCATAAATTCATTTCTTTTCTCTCCCCTCATTAGATTCTTAAGACTCATGGTTTTCTTAAAAAACGGATTTCCCTTGAAAAACATACTGCATACTAGAAGGAACCAAAACAAAAGTTAGATATGATTTAGATAGGCCTCATCACCTCTGAGCCCAGTTAATGACGTTAAAGAATTTCTTTCCCTGCTTTGGGGTTAAGAGTTCTGAGGATTTTATTTACTTACTTGGGGCATCCTGTTCTGCAGTGCCTCCCATCCTGCCCTGAACTGACAACAAGCAGTTTTCATTGCTGAGCAGCTTGGTTCTTTCAGCTTTCAAACAGTGCAGTTGTTCTCTCCCTCCTCCCACCCCCCAATATTTTTGTGCTGATAGGAGCTCCAAAGTACTTTGAAGTACTTTGTGCACTGCAATAGATGTAGAAATGATATTGCAAAATTTTAACACTGAGGGTCTCAGCCCTGGCACCAATTTCTTTTTTTGTTCTATTGACCAGAAATTGAAATTGCTGTGCACCCCCCCCCGCCTGCCCAGCTGTTTTGTTTAGTCACGTCCGATTCTTCGTGACCCCCTGGACCAGAGCATGCCATGCACTCCTGTCTTCCACTGTCTCCCGCAGTTTGGTCAAACTCATGTTCATAGCTTCGAGAACTTTGTCAAACCATCTTGTCCTCTGTCGTCCCCTTCTCCTTGTGCCCTCCATCTTTCCCAACATCAGGGTCTTTTTCAGGGAGTCTTCTCTTCTCATGAGGTGGCCAAAGTATTGGAGCCTCGGCTTCAGGATCTGTCCTGCCAGTGAGCACTCAGGGCTGATTTCCTTCAGAATGGATAGGTTTGATCTTCTTGCAGTCCATGGGACTCTCCAGAGTCTCCTCCAGCACCATAATTCAAAAGCATAAATTCTTCGGCGATCGGCCTTCTTTATGGTCCAGCTCTCACTTCCATACATCACTACTGGGAAAACCATAGCTTAAACTACACGGACCTTTGTCAGCAAGGTGATGTCTCTGCTTTTTAAGATGCAGTCTAGGTTTGTCATTGCTTTTCTCCCAAGAAGCAGGCGTCTTTTAATTTCGTGACTGCTGTCACCATCTGCAGTGATCATGGAGCCCAAGAAAGTAAAATCTCTCACTGCCTCCATTTCTTCCTCTTCTATTTGCCAGGAGGTGATGGGACCAGTGGCCCAGCTGTTTACTATGGCAGTATTTTTTTTGCTGTTGGCTATGGAGACAGATGAGCAAGCTGGCCTTTCGTAGTGCACTGAACTGATTTTGTGTCTCTTCACTTTCTGGCTCACTAAATCCTTTGGCACGCTTGGAATGTATAGTTTCGGGTAGGGGGATGAGAAGAGAAACTGTCCAGCTTATGTCCAGCCTTAACGAAATACATTTTGCTTTGCTCATTTCCAGTGAGTGATTGTTGCACATGGGTAGGATTTTCAATGAGTTTTTCAGATAGTGATAAATGGGCCATATGAAAGGACCTTGTGGCAGAGATGAGGACTCCACAAGTTGCTGGGCTTAAATATCTGCCTCCTGGTTTTGTGGCAAGGCTGGTGATGATGGAAGGAAATATTTAGGGGGGTGAATTACCTGCCATCAAACTGCCATCAGACATTTAAGTTGCAAGGACATTGAATTTCCTATTTCTCTTTTTTAAAGTAATTTTTATTTAACAGATGAAACAACTCAAATATGGAATAACAAAACAAAAAAACAAAACAAAGAAGAGTAAGGATAAAACAGATAATAAGCAAAATAAAGTAATTTACAAAAGATGGCATAAGTAGATGTTGTGTTTCTACAGTATAAAAAGAAAAAGACAAATTAATATACTGTGAAGACTATAAAGTTCCCAAATGCCCAATGATGCTGGAGTTTTGCCTCTCTCTGAATGAGTGGTGTGGGCTCCCTTGAGTAATCTGGGTCTGGTTGGACCGTACAGTAGTACCTCGGGTTACAGATGCTTCAGGTTACAGACTCCGCTAACCCAGAAATATTGCCTCGGGTTAAGAACTTTGCTTCAGGATGAGAACAGAAATCGTGCGGTGGTGGCGTGGCAGCAGTGGGAGGCCCCATGTGCTAAAGTGGTACCTCAGGTTAAGAACGGTTTCAGGTTGAGAACGGACCTCCAGAACAAATTCAGTTCTTAACCCGAGGTGCCACTGTACTAGTACATATGCAGTTTCACTGTGGGGTTTATGTGGGGAGTCCTAGTCTTAGTTCTGCTCCTCCTTCATTCCAGGTAATTCTGAAAGGAGGAAAAGAGCGCAGTACTGGGGCAACTGGAGTCAACTCGGATTCCTCCCGTTCCCATGCCATTATCCAGATTCAGATTAAGGACCCAGCAAACAGAGTGTTTGGGAGGTGAGTGGTAAAGAGCTGGAAATGTTCCATTCTGCCTCCAAGACCTTGCAATGAGTCTTGCAGTCCTCTTCTCAGAATGCAGCCACCATGTGAAGAGTGTATGTACTCTGCTCATAGGAAACTCCTGGTGAAGAGCTTGCTAAAAAATGTACACCTAACCCCTCCAGTAGGGAAGCGGGTGGTGCTGTGGGTTAAAGCACAGAACCTAGGGCTTGCTGATCAGAAGGTCGGCGGTTCGAATCCTCGCGATGGTGTGAGCTCCCGTTGCTCGGTCCCTGCTCCTGCCAACCTAGCAGTTCGAAAGCACGTCAAAGTGCAAGTAGATAAATAGGTACCGCTCCGGCGGGAAGGTAAACGGCATTTCCGTGCCCTGCTCTGGTTCACCGGAAGCGGCTTAGTCATGCTGGCCACATGACCTGGAAGCTGTACGCCGGCTCCCTTGGCCAATAAAGCGAGATGAGCGCTGCAACCCCAGAGTCGGTCACAACTGGCCCTAATGGTCAGGGGTCCCTTTAACCCCTCCAGTGTATTTGCATCACTTAAGGTGGTTTACAACAAGAATGAAAATCCCATAAAAGAAATGAAACAACATAAACGGTCTGAGGTGAGGGTCTACTTCTAAGCCTAGCAAGATAATTTCCTTGTCAAAGTAGGAAGGTTTTAACCAGCCGGCCAAAAAAAGGGAACAACGAGGGAGCAAGATGCAGCTTTGTAGGCAAGGTATTCGATCATTTAAGTTCAGCCATCAGGAACACCTCTGTTTTCCTGAGTAGTCACCCTCCAGCTACAGATGGAACATGGAAAAGGTTCGGTCCCATACTGTAGATCCTGCTGACTGAGCAGATTGGTGCTGGAGGCTCTCTTGGACATAAGCCACTTAGGGCTTACCGTTCTTATGTTGACTGGTTGGGGATGGAAATGGCTCAGGTAGTCTGATGGAATGGTTGTCGCTAAGTGACAATAGGAGGGAGGCCCAAAGGCAGCAGCAGTGAAGGTGGAAAAGCTGGCTTAAATGGCTTCGAGCAAGCACGTCTCTAGGTGTTGAGGATAAAACCTCACTCTGGACCTGCTGGAAGAATTACTGTATTTTTCGCTCCATAAGACGCACCTAGGTTTTAGAGGGGGAATGCAAGGGGGGGAAATTCTTTAAAGGGAGCACTGAGCAAAGCCTGTATGCATCCCAGGCTCTGCTCAGCGCTCCCTTTCATGAGCCGTGTGGAGCATGTGTGCAGCTCTTGGGGGCTTTTCCCCGAGGAGGGAGAAGGGCAGCCCATCAGTCCTTTCCACCACCACCCAGAAAAGCCCCCAAGACCCACGCTCCCTCTAAAGAGCCACGTGAAGGGACTGACAGGCTGCCCTTCTCCCTCCTCAGAGAAAAGCCCCCAAGAGCCGCACACACACTCCACGTGACTCTTTAAAGGGAGTGCTGAGCAGAGCCTCCTGCCTGCATTCGTTCCATAAGACGCACACACACTTCCCCTTACTTTTTAGGAGGGGGAAAGTGTGTCTTATGGAGTGAAAAATACGGTAATTAATTAAAAGATGGGTAAGGTTGTGCTAAAATGATTTTGGTTTTCCAGGATCTCCTTCATTGACCTGGCTGGCAGCGAGAGAGCTGCAGATGCCAGGGACTCCGACCGGCAGACAAAAATGGAAGGTGCAGAAATAAATCAAAGTCTTCTGGCTGTAAGTTGGTGTGAATTTTGCTTCTTTTGAGATTATTTGAAGGGCTGCAATACAGTTCCTAATATTTGACAGTGATTTTTTAGAAGATGGCATTGTTTAGTAGAGTACCAGATCTGGATGCTGGTGCAGGAATAGGAGACGTTTAAGACTGAGCCACAATGGGCCCTCACAAACTTCACATCCTGTTTTCGGCTTGCAAAAATCCTCCACCATGGAAATAAAGTAGTGATGCTCTTTGCTTCTGCTGGGTACTATTTCTTTCTTTCTTTCTCTCTCCCTTTTTTATAAGACAGATGGTGCCAGAATGAGGACAGAATGCATTGCCCTAACGTTGATTCGGATTCAGAATGTTATCACTTTACCAAATCTCATTGTCTGCATTGCATAGTCAAAAGGGCCAATCCTGAACCTTCTAAGAAGACTCAGAACCTGATTATAAACCGGGTCTTGCCCTAGAAGCTGCAAATAAACTGCTGAAAGAGGAGATGGGTTGGGGGGAACCTTTGCCTTGGAGAGTCAGTGTCAGTGGGACCAAACTAGGCTAGATGAAGCGGTGGCCTCATTCAACAGAGGTCTGTAGTCTATAGAGAGCGCAGAAATCCTGAAATGCTGAATTCATGGGCTTTTTGTGCCAAGGAAAGACTCTCTAGGCATGTAACACAGAAAAAGGAAGTTTGCAATCTTCCTTCTTACCCTTGGTTTTTAGGGGCAATGGGCGTATAACATAAGCTGCCCCCCCCCAAGAAAAAACCACCGGGGAAAGCAACAGACGGTTGCTCCATGGTCCCAAGCACTGGTGACTGACCTAAAGATTGCTACTCTGATGCCTGCTCCAGTCATTGCAATCTTGAGTAGAGCCAGGGAGGAACTGGCAATATCCCTCTGCTTGCAAAGGCCCATCCAATACTTTGAGAGCCTCTGCTAAAGAGCAAAGTGTGGTCTTGTGAAAAAACAACCCTGTGTGCTGCCATTTTTACATTCGCTCACTGTGTGAGGCCACCTGTTGTTGTCTTTCTCTAGCTGAAAGAGTGCATCCGCGCCCTGGATCAGGAACATGCTCATACTCCCTTCAGGCAAAGCAAACTCACTCAGGTAAGGCCCGGGTCAACACCAGAACACTTTCCCCAAAGGCTGCTTTAAACGAGCGTTACTCCAGGGTTTGCGGATGGGAAGAAAAGCAACGTTAACAAATGGGTTCAAGTTACAGGGAAACAGCACCATTCTGTGCTCTAAACTTGCTTTGTTTTTAAACTCTCAAATGGCTTTTTCCTCCTCAGTGAGCTCTGGGAATTGTAGTTTTGTGAGAATGCTGTACATTCCCTGACAGAATCCCAGATCCCCACAGTTGCAAAATACAATGTGGTCTCCTTGGATATCTGGAATAAATTCCATTTAAAGTGTTTTCCCAATAAAGTTTGGAATTCCATGGCGGGAGGAAACCTTGGATTGGCTGGCTTGCATCCCAGGCATCCTGTTGAGGTCAGGAGTAGTGTACATATCAGGCTAAGACACTTCATGGCACGTTCTCTCAGCCTAGCCTACCTCACATGGTTGCTGTAAGGATAAAATGAGAAGTTTTTAATATTTAATGCTGTATTGTTTTTAACACTCGATTGGGAGCCGCCCAGAGTGGCTGGGGAGGCTCAACCAGATGGGCGGGGTATAAATAATAAATAATAATAATGATAATAATAATAATATAAACTTTTGAAAAGCAGTTACCATCGTTTATTCAGTACCGTTTTATTTAGTTCAGAATGGGTAACAGCGATCTTTAAAAATGTGTTTGGGCTAAAGAGCTTTAAGATGTGCCTTCCGTCCCTCTCCCTTCCAGGTCCTGAAAGATTCTTTTGTTGGCAATTCCAAGACCTGCATGATAGCCAATGTCTCCCCCAGCCACATTGCGACTGAGCACACCTTAAACACCTTGCGCTATGCAGACAGGTAAGTGGTGGCACTGAACCAAAATGGACTCACTGGAATCACTCCTGGGCCCTGTGAGATTCCAGATTGTGCAGTTGTGATGCAAATATTACCTTTTGTTGCCTAGCTTCACTTATAAGGTGATGTGTTGCTGGTTCCTATCTTTAACTGCCACTTCTTGTCAAGAGTGGGTTGGAGGTTGAGCTCTTCTGTCCCTCCAGTTCCAAGGAACAAGCTGCTGGCCTTACCATCAATCCATGGTTTAAACTGATGAGCAGCCTTGGTTTGTGATCTGAGCTACGCTGGCAGCTTCTTTTCTTTATGGGAAACAAGACGAATGGCACATTCCATCGGGAACTTTTTACACTGCAAGCTTCACTGAAATTACCAAGAATCGCACAGTGATAAAGACGCCTGTAAAGCTGGGCTGCCACCCAGAAACATAAACAAAAATGCAGCTCAGATATTTATTGGTGTCTTGAACTTGTTTTAGATGCTAGAATCTATATTTAGCTAGTGGATTAAAATGACTGGTGGAGTGAATATTTCTAGCCAAATAAACTTGCTTAACTGTGGCTTGGTCCATTGCAAGAAGCAAGTGAAAAGACATTTCTTGAGATTTCAACAGATAGTTATAAATGTATATGCATTTGTTTAAATTTGCACCCCACCATTCCTCCCAGCTATAACTATAAGAAATCCTCCAGAGTTCCTACTTAATTGGCACTATTCTATTGGGGACGCTTGTCAGGGTCTACATCCTGCTCCCCCCCCCCCCCCCGGGACTGGAAATGGGTGTCAGCGAGGGCAAAGCTGAAGAATCCTATGTTGACAAAAGACAGTGTGCTGGGTGCTATACAAAGAATCACAAATCCAACTTAATGGTGTAACGTTGGAAAATGTTGACCACTTTACCTACCTGGGCAGTTATCTTTCCACAAGGGCCGGCATTGATCCAAAATCCAGCATCGCCTGAGCTCTGCGAGTGCGGCTTTCTCTCAATTGAAGTGCAGAGTGTTTGAGGACCGGGACATTCACAGGGAAACCAAAATGCTTGTTTACAAAGCTATCGTACTACCAACATTACTATATGCTTGTGAAACATGGACCACTTATAAAGGCCATCTTTAACTCCTCAAAAGATTCCATCAACAGTGTCTCTGAAAAATTTTACACATCACTTGGGAAGACAGGCAAACTAATGCCAGTGTACTGGAAGAAGCAAAGATCACCAGTGTCAAAGCAGAGATTCTTCAACATCAACTTCGTTGGACAGGTCATGTTGTTCAGATGCCTGATTATTGTCTTCCAAAGCAATTACTTTATTCCCAGTTTAAGAATGGAAAGTGAAATACCAGTGTACAACAAAATAAGTTTAAAGATGTTGCCAAGGCAAATCTAAAAAATGTAACATAAACACTGGAGATAACATAAACACATAAAAAGGAGAAACGTGCTAAGAGGAAGGCATGTTTGGCAAACCCTCACTGTGATCAACTTCCGCCCAAAAGCTATGGCCTCCACAGTCACTTACAGACTCACTGTTTAGACTGTTTTCATGGAAAACCATCTTACTTGGCTACAAGTGATCACCAAAGAAAGAAGACCCCCCCCCAAATAATGAAGTGATACAATCTGTAGCAAGGGGCTGGTAGTTACATGAGGTGCAGTCAGCAGTGAGGATCTAGTGACAGTAGAGGAGCAGCAGGGTGAATTGGGGATTTCAGGAAAAGCTTTGCTGCAGCTTAGATCTTGAAGAATTCTAAAGAGAAGAGTTGGTTGGTGAATGAAGAGGGCTTTGAAACACATAGCAAAAACTGGTAACTGGAACCTGGGAAGGAAACAAAAGGACCCAAAGAGAGGCAATATTCAGGGCAAGTGAAGAGTTGGGAACAAAGAGGGAAGCAGCTTTTATTTTTAAAAATAACTTCACCACACACCCAGATTCCTATTTTCCCAAACCATATGCAGATTCTCCCTTATATAACTTTTGACAGGAGCAAGGTGGAAAGTGCCTAGCGAGTCAGTCTCATAACCACCTCTCTGCATCTATGCTCCAACCAAAGACAACATTTCCATTTACCCTGCAAGCCCCAATGTGTGGGAGTCCAATTAGGGGTGACCTCACCTCAAAACCTATGAAATCCTCTCCTATGTGCTTTTGAGGGCCTGGACCAGTATAGATTAAGATTGCAGTTTCTGCTCAGCCTCAGATCTTACAAGATCTGAACACCTGAAATGAACACAAATGAAGGGAATAAAGCTTGCATCAATATCCTCAAGCACAACTGCTAACTTATGTCTCATTTCTTCCTGTCCCCCTGACTTGCCACCAAAGAGACCCCCTCCCACTGACTGGACCCCCAGCCCCTGGCAAAGTATTCCCCCTCCTACCCCATATTGGGTCCTGCTACTCTTTTTCTGTCCTATGAAGAGCTTCCTAAGAAAGAAACTCAGAAGATGATGTGTTTCATAAGCGGATGAAGAAATCGGGCAGAAACTAAATAAGGGCATTTGGGTTCTACCTTCGTCTATCTTGATATGAAAGATTTGTGGAAATCCCTCCTGCCAATGTAGAGCCATTGGTTCTGATGGAACTGCAGCAGGATAAGTATTCCTTAAAACTGCCCACAGAAAGAGCTCGTCTGGTACTGTGGCTAATGGGCTCCACTACAAATTGGGGAGGCTCCAGTTCAGAACTGAGCAAGTGGCTGTGTTGAGAGGGCTGTGATCTTTATTGCATGGTTGCTGTAAGGCCTGCAAGGAGATAATGTATCGCAAGGGCCCTAAACACTTGTAAATACTAGAGACATTCTAGGCGTTATGTGATAATAAAATCTGGGCTTGAAAGCCTTTCTTTCCCTAATGTCCATCTTTTCATTCCCAGGGTGAAAGAGTTGAAGAGAGGGATGAAATTTTGTACACCTGTTGCACAGCGACGGCGAACGCCAGGCAGCGTATCTCCCAAACGCATTCAGAGTTCTCTTTGCGTGCAAGGCGGGGAAAAGAGCTCTCCTAAGAAAGTGAAGCTGGGGTTGCAGCAGCCCCCAACACCTACAGCTTCCAAGGCGAAGGCTTCACCTTTGGGGTTTCACCCGCTGCACCCTCCTTTCTCTTCCACCCCGAAAGGACAGGCCCGCAAAGGTCATTTTGGTCCCCTGTGGCTCGGCCGCACCAGCCCAGTTAAAGGCGTTCCGAGGGCAGGTCCAGCGGCCAAAAAGACAACAGAAGACTCACTGCTGCATCCTGGGAACAGCCTCTTTGGGAAGGACTTTGGGTCCAGGAGAGAAAGCAGCCAAGCAGACAGACCTCGAGCCAAGTGCCTGAAAGCCCAACCTGTGCAGAAACAGCTCATTTCCAGAGCTGATTTTTCCTTTGCTGACACGGACCAACCATCCTTCCGCACAGAGGAAGGCAGTAGAGTGTTTGCAGAGCAGTGCACTGCAGCATGGACAAGGCTCCCACCCCACCAGAAAGACCGGGAGCAACACCTCCGCCTTTATCACCAGCAGTTCCAGCAGCCTCCTATTCTGCAGCAGAAGCTGAACTACCAACCCCTGGAGAAGTTCTTGGCCCAGTACATGCCTCAGGAGATCCGGGTGAAGCAGGAGCCCCCTTGCCAGGCTCTGGCATCTCCTCCCCAGTGCCGTGACGAGACGATGCAGCTGGAGGATCTGGAGGACAGCGACTTCAGCGAGGATTCCTTCTCCGTCGGTCCCAGCCGGAGGAAGCCGGAGGCAGAAGCCGGAAGGGAATGCAGCCAGGGGGGTTCGTTTTTCCTTCATCAGAGAGAATGTGCTGAAGGGCAGGAAGTCCAGGGTGGGCAAGACCTGCTTTTCAAACCATGCAAGCTTGAGAGTAAAGGCACAGCTTTGCCAGGGGTGGAGGAGGCCTGCATGAGCTGCGAGGAAGGCAACAGCAGTCTGCTGGACTGGAGCACAGAGGACACCTCGGCAGGCAGTTCTTCTCCAAAGAACGACGTGCCAGAGAAGCCTTACTGCTCGCAAGACAACACTGTGTGCAACAGGCTAAGCACCGAAGAATCGCTTCTGGGGCAAAAAGAGCTCAGATGCGCAGATCTACCTCTAAGCTGCCCTGATGAACAATTCCCTGGGACAGAAAAGGCAATGCAAAGCCCACCTTCGGCCCATACCTTGGGATCCCCAAACTCTGCTGTGGGCTGCCTGATGGAAGACTCTTTCAAAGGGAGAGATGGTCCTCTTTCAGGTACCGCAGGAAAAGGGCATCTCCAAACAGGAACAGGCCTTTGTGGGACTCTGGATTTTTCAGTGGATGTTGCTACTAGAGAGATGACCCCTTTGGCTGTAACCCTTCTCAACGCTTTGACAACACGCAACCCAGAAGACAACCCTTCCCACCAGCAGCAAGGAAAGGCTCCACAGAAGGAGGAGATGGTCGAAAAGAAACCCTTTGGCCCCAGAAAGCAACTAGATGAGGGCACTAGGCACCTTCATGGGGGAAAATCATCCCCTGCGCCCAGTCTATATGAAACGGGTAATTGGAGGAGAAACGTTGGCTTGGTGCTTTCGCCGCAAGCCAAGACTGAGTGGCTTTCGCAGCCATGTCAGAGCCCAAAGGTTTCTTCTCCCTTGGGCTTGAGTGAACTGTATGGTTGTATTTGTGGATACTCACCCAGAGATGGAGGCCTGGTGGATCTCCTCTCCCCACACAGAGACAGCGGAGGCACCCTGCTCCTTAGTAACCTGCAGGTCAGTGAGTATGTGACCAGCCCACAGTATGATGCAGACACCGAAGCAACCATGATTTCCTCATTGAGCTGTTCAGGGCAATTCAGCCTGGGGGAAGAGGATGGCTCCAAGTCCATGACACAGCTCAAACATACCAATACAGGGAGGGAAACCTCCATTTCAAAGGCACTCTCCATCTCTAATGATTCAGGGAAGAAGGAATTCGCTGGGGAGAGCCTCACACCGCAGCCCAGCTTGGCATTTGGGAAACTGGAACTTGGCCATTTGCAGGAAGCATTCAAATTGACATTCAGTAGTGACGAAATGGGGCTTCTTAAGAACGACTTTTCTCAGAATGTGTTTATGCACACACCTTCAGACGATGCAGAACATGATTCAGAGGTTGTCTCCAAAGAGGTGAACACCAGGTCTTCCAAGAACACATTGAATTCTTCTAGCCCACAGGATTTATCTCCAAGCTCACTCCAGTATAAGGAAGCTTTAGGAAGGTGAGTTTTCTGGATTCTATCCCCCACCCACTCCCCATTTACAATGGTTGGCAGCTGGTAGAAAAACATCTTAGCCACTGGGTAGATCAGAGGGCTATGTCCTTTGCAGAGAGCAAAACCCACGGCCATTTCTGTAGCAACAACCCTGTGTTTCTAGTGCAACAACTATGAAAATATGAGTGAGCTGTGGAGAAGCTCCCACTTCAAATGTTGCAGGCAGCATTAGGCAAACCATGGTCTGTCAACCTGTCATTTGCAGTATAGGGACAATTAGACTCTGGGTGGCTGTCAGAATTACTGAGAATGGGAGTGACGTGCTCTGAATGCTCAAACGCTAAATAAAGGCTACATACTGTCTGTCCTCAGCTTCCCCCTTTTCCAGAAAAAGGTTTGTCAGGATGGCTGCAGAATGGGCCTGGCGAGCTGGTTTAGCTTTCACAGGCCAAATCTGAGAGTTGACAGTTGCAGCGAGGCAACACTGAGGATTTTGTTACCAGGGTTTTTATTTTTAATTGTCCCCAATAGGCAGTTTGTGCTCCAAATCCATCAGGAACAGCTGGATGAAATGGCAGCCCTCTGTTTCCAGGAAGAGGGCTTGATCAGTAAAATGTCAGAGCTGGTGAGTCGTGTTTGAATATTCTTTAAAGGGCCTCTCCCCCCCCTTGCAGCCGTGCTTATTTCTCCATGGATCATCTTTTGTTGTTTGGAGCTGCATGAGCTGCATACTGTGTGCAGTCTGCTGGGGTTGTGAAGGTGAGTCCCTTCAGCAAACATTGAAAAACACAGGGCAAGCAACTTGCAACTCTGATTCTAAAAATACCCTTCACTTGTAGAGTTCATGATCTTTAACACACCCATCCTTATTCCTTACATTTTCCCTCTGCTAGGATTTTGAGGACTTTGTGGCGCAGCTAGATGAAATCCTGGCGCTGAAATCCAAATGCATCCAAAGATTGCGAAGCCAGCTGCAGCCTATTCTAGCTGCTCCTGCAGGTGGGACGGCACCAGACAACTTCCCTATGAAATAGCAGCATGGGTGAGGACTGCGCTGAAGCATTTGACCTTCAGTGACCAGCAGCTCAAGACAGTGAGGACTTCCAAAAGTTTGGGTCTTCTACATGGCATGTGCTTGAAGACTTAAGGCTTAACTTTAGCAGCATAAACTCAGCGGAAGTCCAGATTGTGTGCTCTGCCATTCATCTAAATACTTGACCACTGTGGCAAGACTTTGAGAAGGGGATCAAGTGATTCCTTTTCTCCTGCCATCACTCAGGCAACTTCACATTTATGGCAGTTTTGCGTAGTGACAAAAAACAATAGAAAACCCAGTGCAGTGTAGCCTTTAAGAAAACAGTACTAGCTACTACCAAAGCCCCGTATGGCTAGGCTGCTTTGGCAGCTTGAAGTGTCTAAAGTATCAAGAGAGCCAGTGGACCTGTTTATCAGCATTACAGATCAGAGACACAGAGTTCACATTCTTGTAGTTATCCCTCTCTTCTCCCCTCAGCCGTATTTACCAAGCATTCTACACTTGTGCCTTGGCGATCTGCTCATCAGGTGCTTCCACGCTAACTAAAAAGGTTTATTTTCAGATTTGCCCTTTTAAAATTGCATTTTATTTTCAGGATTCACTTTCTTTTACGGTTGTCTCTTTTTTTGACTGTAAGCTTTAAAACTGTTTTTGATGTTGTATTTTATATTGTTGTAACCCATTCTGGGACCTTAGTGTGAAGGGCAGGCACTAAATTAAATAACAACAGCTGATTTCAGTCAAGCCTGGGTGGGCATCACTTTGCTCCACACATGACCTTCAAGAGCTTCGTGAAGATGGGTTAGAAGAAGCAAGCTGTCAGACTGCAAGTGGGAAGGCAGGGTGACATGGTGCCTGAAGCCTTTGCATGACTGTCGTAAACATAATGTGCCTAACAGCTCTGTGAAATTGGTGCTCTCGTCTTGCTAGACAGGATTTCTAAGCAGGAACTTTTGACAGAACCAAGCCACTTTTATCAAGCCATCAACACTAGTCTGAACGAACAGAACTCAATCCAACTTGTACAAAAATAAGTGAATACTTGCTTTATGGCAGCAGCCCCAAAGAGGATGCAGGCATTATGCACAATAGCTTTGCAGCATACTAGTCCATCTTGTGAATGAGGCTTTTCCAAGATGGTGGAGAGAAACAATATTAAAAGGATTCACAGAAAGTGATAACTGGAAGTTTTGAAACCCCAAACAAGAGCATAGGGCAGCAAAAGCCAGTATCCTTTAAAACCTTGCCTGCCTTGGAGAACACAGTGCTGCACATCACGATAGCTGCTCTTAATTTGTTTCCTTCCATGCGTCAGGGAGACAGCGTAGTCAGGAGTTGAGATTTACTCTGTCAAGCCCATCGCTTATGAAAGATGGGCTTGGTATCCATAACAGGGTTGTTCTACCCCAAAGTTCATCTAAGTTGGAAGCTTAGCAGTCAGGCAGCAATATTTTCCACTTAGGTGGTGCCTCCTGACTACATACGTACCCTTATTTCACAAGAGTAGCATCAGCATTCACATGCCAATAGATGCCACAACCTCATCTCACCCCGTTCTGGCTTGACCTTTGTGACTTCAACCCAGCAGTTCAGGGGTCACAGCACTGTCCTTACAGCAACATTGGTCATTCCCTTTCCCACATACCAAGCACCAACTAACCACGTCACATTCAGAGCAGCAGAAGCAGCTCTTTGACTGACCTTTCCCACCGCTAAAGGAAATCATGTGCACATTAAGTCCTGGTGCAGGTACGTTCCTTGGCAGGTATAAACCCAGCAGGGACACAGTTCCTGCTTTTCAGGTACAACTTAACCAATTAGTAAAATGGTCGAGAATCTAGCTGAGTGGCATTACACGAGAGCTGTGTACTACAATACATGGACATGTTTCTAAGAGTTCTTTGTTTTAAGAGTCAGTAGGTTAAAGTGAATTCACTTAGAATATTATGCATGTTGCTTTTCTACTGAATTTTTAATTGAAGTAAAAAGATAATTGAGCAAAACTTGCACAGAGGTCTAAATTGTGTCAAATTCAGTATTCTGATAAAATGTAATTTGGTTTGAATGCAAAAGTAGTTCACAGCATGGCAGAAGTGCTAAATAGCAGCAGCTGCTGCTGCTGCTGCGAAACAAACTGATGTGCAACAGGATCAGTAGTTGCTTTTGGCTGCAGATATGAGAGGCTGACAACATCCTGATCACAACTCAAGTAAATTGTCCAGCAGCAGAGGCCTCCCTCAAGGGAGGAAATGGTAGAAAGGCTTTTCTGCCAGTACACACAGTGCAGCAAATCACATTTCCCTGTGCTCTGACCATTGCAGCAGTTTGTGGCTGCAGGATCCACACGTGACTCTCAAAGCACTTGATCAGCAGCAACTTGCTTTGGTTCTGCCACCAAAACCTGCACCTTATTGTGTTGCAGCATTCTTCCTTTCAATGTCTCATTTAGTAATGAAGTGTCTCTTGTCAAAGCTGTTCGATCCCTCCCTTGAAATGCCAGAGCCGAGCCGCTGTCATTAGGAAAGCGATAGGTTAAGGGCTTACATTATAACTCCGGTGTAAAAACATGGTCAGCCATAGGGCTCTGCTCCAGATTCATCCATTGAGTGCTTGTTTACATTCAAAATTCAGACACACTATCAGGGCTTTACTATCAGTTCTCACCTTCTATACCTGGGGGTGATAGTTTATGCATGAGATATAGTTCCTTTTCTGTTCAAAGTGATTTGATACATCTAAAACCAATTCTAATCACAGAGTCACTGCTGCTGTCACAGGACACTACTGCTTGGGTCACTGACAACACAGTATGTCCCCATATTGAATTATGAGCTCCACAGATAAATTCTACTATTGTTTCCATTATCCCTTATGGTAGTGGAGATGGCAGCTTCTACCGAGATCAATGGCTCCTAACTGAACTCAAATCAGGTATTGAAAAAGTTTGGTAGTGGGGTGTTGCCCCAGTCGTGTGGGACAGGCCCCGAGATCCAGGTTGCGGAAAAGTGTTTTCATACTGTACTTGCTGAAGTCTATGTAGTGACCTGGGGGGGGGGGGCAGAGAGAGATTACTGCAGGGATGTTCACTGGAGAGTTGGAAACGTTTTTCCAAAACTCAAACTCAAGACACAAGATGTTCTAGAGATATCAGAGATTTATAACCATTCCAGATTCATTCCGTTTCTTTTCCCTACCGCTAAACCTCTAGAGCAGGAGACCACCAGCCACATTTTAAGGTTTTATTCTCTTTCTGCAGAACCAAAATACTTAGCAAATTACTCCAGATATCAAGACTGCTTATATTTTTTATGTATTTAGATCTTTTAACCATGTACAACATAATACACTATTGTACTATCAAAACCAAAAGTCTGATTTCTATTACTAGATGTTAATAGATTAATGATTACTATAGCTGTGTGGAAAAAAAGGGACCAATGCAGTGAATATTAAAAAGAAAGTGCTTGAAAGACAGACCTCCAATTTCACACTGTGTATTTATTTTAAACTAATGGAGTAGCCGAGTTCCCAGATGGGTCTCTGCTTAAATGATAATAATAATAAAACCTACCAGTCTGGGGAGGATAGTAGAGCCAAGAGGTTCAAGTCTCTTCCTCAGACTTCAGAAACCAGCCAGTGGGCAAGGGGTCCAGGTGGGGTTTCACAGCTTACCTGTTCTGAGAACTTATCTGTTCAAGCACACTGGCCAGAGCGTGTGGGCGGCCAGGGCCAAAACACCAGAAAAGGAAGCAATGCAGCTTCTCTGTATGCATAGAGGCAGTTTCAGAACCAGTGACACACTTAAATTACACGCTAACCTTCAACCAAAGCCTCCCCCCTCCACCATATAAAACCGAAAATTCCATTGCACTAAAGGTGGACTTGTGTTAATCTTGACCAAGGGTCAAATATTTTCAGTAGAAGCAGACGCACAAATGAAAGCAGCTTCAAGGAGCCAAAGCATTGTTCGTTTCAGAGCCAGGCTGAGTCCAGTGCAAGACGTGGGAGTGGGATGGGGAGAAATACAACTAGCCTGGTCTGACTATGTACAACTCCAGTCAAGATTCTCCGTGGCCGAGCCAAAAAAAGGAAACTTAGGAAAGGACACTTAAACTTTAATCGAAGAACGTGGGCTGGGGTCTCTCCGCTGGGAATAGCACCCTGGAGTGATGCGTGCCCACGGAGCTGCTCCCCCAGCTCTCTCAGCATCTGGGAAAGGCAGGATCCTTGCGGTGTTGTCCTCCTTCCAATGCCTGCAGGGAGAGCCACATGATGGTGGCGGCAAAGGGTCTGGTGAGCAGGGCAATGTCTGTGCTCCTTCCCGCATTCTTCAACTGGCTCCTGCTCGGGTCATTAGATCTTCCAGTGCATTGTTCTGGTCATTGTTGTGTAATAATAAAACCTCTTTAATGTCTTTCAATTCAAATCCCATTTCTTTAAATTTACTCATTAGCTGGAGAAGTTCTGTTGTCTATGAAAAAGGGGGGGAAAGGAAGAGGACATCTTTAAGAGCATGCTAGGAAGAGACCCCCATCTGGAAGGAAGATTACTTATATCCTACTGAGCGTCTCTGGATCAGTCTTCCATCATTAAGGAGTAGCCACGGAAAAGCACAGAGCCCCATGCAAGAACTTCCAAGACATGACATTTAAGAATTTACATCCAAGCAATTAAAAGACACTTAAGAATACATTTACATTAAGTAAGAACCAGACAGATCTCCTAGGTTAGACAGTTCTTAGCAACCTGGGCATTACACACCTAAGATAAATTTATATGAAGCCAGTGGATACCATCTGAACCAAATGAAACCACTATTGGAGATGACCCAGTGATTGGAGGCAGCAATGGGTTGGATGAGGGGGACAAACTCAAGCTACATCCTAACAAGACTGAAGCACTCCTGGTGGGTGGTTCTCATATCCAAGAATTGGGGTGTGATGCCTGTTGATGGGAGTCTTACTCCCTGATATGGAACAGAACTATGGTCTGGGGTACTCCTGGATCCAGCACTGTCACACTTAAGACCCAGGTGGTGAGAAGTGGTGGTTATCAGTTCCAGCCAGAGCGCAAGGTACACCTGTTTCTGAAATGGGGAACAGGATTTCTACTGTGGTGCTCCTTTCCTCAGATGTTGTCAGGCAAGGCACCAGACCCTAGCTCCACCCTGAGCCTGGGATGAAGCTGGCGGGGAGCAGATTACAACGAAAGCGTCACAAGTGCAAGACAACTGCTCCTGATATTCAGAATACAAGCCAGAGGATTTGACAGTCGCTACAGTCAAAGAGCAGCACCAGTAAGATTAGCAAGCCAAGCACACATGATTAAGCTGAATCACGGGAGTGGTTCTACAGCACCACTGCGCATCCAGCAGCTGAAAACTCACCTTCTCCTCTGAACACTGATACATTTCAAGAGCAGCTTCTACAAGGAGCGGATCAAAGCCCTTCTCGCAGAGCTGCCCATGGACAAACAGGTAGTCAAGGACCTACAAGGAGGAACAGGACAGAAAGGAACTGAGGCAGTCGCTCCAAAAACATGACCCCACTAACAAGCCTTTTCTAACAATTATCTGAAGCTTATCGGGGGTTTCTGTCACTGGTTCTTAGTGACAGGTTATCCACATGAAAGGCTGAAGAGGAGGGAGAAGCTACACAAACAAACCTGCTTGGGCCATGCAAAATCACGCCTGCACTGATATTTTTTGAGTACAAAGAGATGAAGCTATACCAGGACAGACCACTGCTCCATCTAGCGCAGGAGAATCTACTCTTGCTGACAGCAGCTCCCCAAGGATTTAGATAACAGTTTTTTGACCAATCTCTGGCACCCACGTTCCTTTGGCTTGAAATGCTAAACCTGGGACCTTCTACAAGCAAAACATGAGCTTTACCACAGAGTCATAATGCCCTCTCCCAGTCTCCACAATTCAGAGATTGTTTTAAGTCCAATTGGCTACAAAGAACACTTATAACAGACATCCTGAAAGCAAACTAATATGGCCATAGTCTTAAGGTCTGAAAATATTTTGTGGCTAGTTGTTGCCCCAAGTACCCCCTTCCCCTGCTGGAGCACCATAAGTTCTTGGGCCCAGTATTACCAAGATGTGTAGGATGCAAGGATCTACAACCCACATCCTTTCAGACATTGTACAGCATCTACCATTCAAAACCCAAACTAAGGCCAAAGTTGGCTTTCATCCAGTCTCACTTCCTTTTCCTGGCTTGCTTAAGCAGGGAAAAGGCTCCTCTTACCTGTTCTATGTTCTGGCCCTTCTTCTTCATTGCTTTTAGGACATCCTCGTAGGAATAGCCCATGTTGACAACAGTTTCAACACACTGCCGCTCACTAGAGGAAAGGGCCTGCAGCACGTTGATATACGTGGAACCGCCGGGCCGTTTTGCACAGCTGGTGGTATTGGGCACTTGAGACATCAGGAAACTTTGGTGAGTTACCTAGTTGAACAAGAGGGAAACAAACCTCTTTCAGGAAGAGAGAGAAACTGGGATGCTGCAGTCTCAAGGTAAGTTAGTGCAGAAGTCTTCCTATAAACCCTTAATAGCCACTGGACAATACAGTTGATGCTCGGGTTGCGAATGTGATCCGTGCGGGAGGCAACCCACAGTGTTCGCAACCCGCAGTGCCGCATCTGCGCACACGCAGGTTGCAATTTGGTGCTTCTGCGCATGTGCAAAGCGTGATTTAGCGCTTCTGTGCATGCGCTGAAACCCAGAAGTAACCTGTTCCAGTACTTCCGGGTTCGGCACGGTGCGCAACCCGAAAACGCACAACCTGAAGCGTCCGTAACCTGAGGTATGACTGTAATAGAATGTGATTGATCTGTGGTCAAGCCCCTCCTCCTCTGTGGGCAAAATAATAGCCAAGAGCTCAAGAACAAGAGGTGGAGAGTTACAGGTAAGTACTTTTGGGCTCCATGAACAGCTCCTCCGAGAACCACATGAAAGCCCCAGAGATTCCTCCATGTCTAAAGCGAATCTTGGCCTGGTTAATAGCTGGACAGGAAGTCACAGCAAGACTCATTACCTCAGAAAGGGGTGAGCCCAGGAAAGATAGCCCCTCCCGGCAACATTTGATTTCATACCCTCGCCAAATCAGAATGACAAATGCATGGCAAGCAAGTCCCTGTTGGTGACTAAAACAGAATGATAAATGCTGCTATAAAGGATAAAGTACCTACCCCTTTCCCCTACAGAAGCCTGTTGCATTTCCATGGAGGCCAGAGAAGGGAAGCTCCTTTTTTCCCATGTCAATCACAGAAGCAAAGCGAGTTGGCTTCGCTTGCTGCTATGGAATTCCTTGTGACCTGCCTCTAGCAGGCAAGTACTTGCATACAAGGCTGCTTTGTGTTAACTTTAAGACACAATCTAATTCCAAGTAGGGCTGTGCAATATTGGTTTTCAGTATCGCAATATACCACCAGTTGAATATCGTGATATATCATGATATCTGGAATAAGGAAGGAACTACGCAGAGGCGAACAGGATAATGTCCTGGCAACTGCTACTACTTAGGGATCTAAAATGGATAAATGATGGTATCAATCACTACACAGTTTCATCAGCAGGCAAGTAAAATGCACCCAAACAGGACTCATGGTTTTGGGCTTGGATACCAAATTGTGGTATTCAGGACAATCCAAAGTACAGCAATGAGTCATAGTGAATGCAAATAGTCTGGGTCTGCCAGCAGGCCTGCTTGGCAGGAGAAGCGGTGGTGGCAGAAACAGCGGTGACCTCGCAGGCCTTGCCATGGGACGTGTCAGCAGGAAGAGAGACAGCCTGCAAGGCCTCTTGGCAGCGGAGGGGGCGGCGGCAGTTGCAGTGGCAGTGATTGATAATATCATTTATCTGTTTTAGACCCCTAAGTAGTAGCAATTACCAGGACATTGTCCTGTTCGCCTCTGCATAGTTCCACCCTTATTTCAGACATTGTGGTAGACTGCAATGTTTAGCTGATGATAGCAGCCCTCACACACATTGCAATTCACAATATATTGCCAGGTCAAATATTATGAAACAGTTATCACAACGTGAACTTCAAACCGGTTTTGGACGATATATTGATATATCGCCCAGCCCTATTTCCAAGTATGTTCTAGTTGTAGAACAACTAGTTGGAATATATAGTTTTCAAAATGGGAACCCAGCAATAAATTGCATTGCTCTTTTTAATCCTTAGCTATTAAAGTCAGCTTTCTTGAAATCAATTCACCCTTGAATGACAGCACTTGGGAGGAGAGGGACCCCTCTTTAGTCTGCCAATGTAAAACAAAAAACCCAATGAGCTGGCCTATTTACCATTTACCTTCCAGGAAACCCATAGAGAAGAACTAACCTGGGAACACATTTATGGAGACCAAGTACTCTCCCAGCCTGACTGTCTTGTTTCAAGATTTCCCTAAAGGCAAACACAGTTCAGTGTAAACTAGACAAAGCCCCTGTATAGCTAGGCATACTGCCAGCTTTTGCCATGCCAGCAAGATCAGTAAGACAGGCAGAATCAATTACACGCTGGAGATAAGCAGCTGGAGAAAAAGCAGGTCCTGCAAAAAGGAGGATTCCCTTTAAAGGGATTTCCTAAAACATGAAAACCCAGAGGAGAAGTAACGACTAAGGCAAGAACCAACAAGAGGCTCTGCTGCAGGGAAAGTTACGAATGAACTCTCATACCTGCATGGCCAGAACTCACATTTCCTCGTCATAGGAAGAAGCTTTGTAAAAATAACTTCCAGGATGCGCAATAGGATTATGCTTAATCCACACAGGCCAAGAATCAGGATAATCTCTACTGGGAAATATACTCAAGTCACTGCAACATTTCAGCTTGCTGGGCAAATGCTAACAACGCTCTCTCCAAAGGGCCGAGTTTTGTTGTTTTTGTTTTTACATGAAAAGAAGTCTTGTGGCACCTTAAGGCCTAACCAATTTTATTATGGTATAATAAGTTTTCGCATGCTAGAACCAACTTCATATTGAAAAGGGCCCTAGTCCACAACAGCATGATTGAATCACGCATGACCACGTATACGTGCGACGCCAGGGAATAAAAAATAGATTCAAACCAGGAAATGGCATGAGAGAGCTAGAGAGTCCTTGTGGCTTGTGAGGACACCCTCCCCAGAGCACAAGGAGGACTTCGGTGAGGGCAGAGGAAACCTCAAGGAGACCTGAGGAGCAGTGGGGCAATTTAAAGGCTGCTCAGCCTCCCTGCCTAGCAGCTGACACATGCATGGGAGCAGCAGCTGCTTTTCCGCCTGTCCTCCAACCAGCCCCAGAGCTTCAACTCTAGTTGAAGAGACAGTTGTACGGTGAGAAAGCTGGAAAGCAGGAACAGACAGGTGCTGGGGCTTTTAAGAGGATGCTACCCACTGACTCGATTTTCACTTATGCATAGGGGGGCCCGGAATGTAACCCCTGCATAACTGGGGGGGGCACGGGGTGCCTGTATTTAAGGCTTTAAAGGTGCCCAGCTTCCTAGAAATAAGTTTACATTGCACACCCTGGTACAGACTGCATAGCCATCCCCAGGGAAAGCCATGGAACGCACCAGATTGTACATTCAGCCACGCTGCCAACTGAACCAGAGCAACCCTCACTAGCTTGTTCTGCAAAAACATTAAGCTAGCCAGGCAGTATTAGTGGCAGAATAGCTGCTATGGAGGGAAAGGGTGTACCCTTGCATGCCCTGCAGCAGGAACACTTGCTTTCATCAATTTGTTATGCATTGTATTTATATACAGTGGACACTTGGGTTGCGAACGCGATCCGTGCAGAAGGCATGTTCGCAACCCACTGCGTTTGCAACTCGCAGCGCCATGTCTGTGCATGCGCGGGTCACGATTTAGCGCTTCTGTGCATGCACCAAAACCAGAAGTAACCCGTTCCAGTACTTCCGGGTTCGGTGCGGTGCGCAACCCGAAAACACGCAACCTGAACCGTCTATAACCCGAGGTATGACTGTACTGCCCTTCATCCTGAGATCACAGGGCAGTTTACAGTATAAAAACACAAAAATACAGAACATAAGGGCACCTGTAGGCATTAAGTGCAGGCAGGAAGACTTGTCGTCGACCCCCATGCAATACAACGCATTGATCACCCCAACAGCATGGCAACAAGGCATCTAAATGTGATTTGGGTTATTTTAGCCAGCTGCAGCCCAACCCAGCCTTTCCCTCCCCCGCCCACATCAAGGTCTCCATTCCCAAAGCAACGTTTTCAGTTGCGCAGGATCTTACCACCGTGGCTGTGGTGAGCGCTGGGATTTCATCTGTACATGCTACTGAGCTGGGCAGGGAAGGCAGTCTGGACGTGGGGGGCAACGTCTGTGCCTCTGGGCCACCGTCCACGCTGAGGTCAGAGAGCCCAGCCACGTGGTGCCCATTCAGTTCGCTGGCTTTGCTCTGCAATGAGCTGAGGAGAGTGCCGTTGCGAAGGCAGGCTGTGCCGGGGAACGTACTCGCCAGCTTTGCCGCCTGCAAGTCACCCTCGTCCGAGTCAAGCTTCGGGAAGGAGAGCGACTTGATATTGCTCACCGACGTCACGGGTGAGAGGGACACTTTGGAAGACAGGGACATCTTTTCACAACCCCCCAGCTGCGGTAAAGCGATAAGACCGTTTGGTTTGTGAAGGGGCTTGAGGTCCAAACTGGCCCTTTCCAAAGACGCCAAGACCTCCTGGTCTTGTAATACAGACTCAGGTGCTACTTTGGGCAAGCTATTGTCTAGAAGTTGGGCCATGATTGGCCCCGGAGTACCAACATGGAGCTGCAGAATGTTCTTCAGCTCCTCTTTATCATCGAGTGTTTTTAGTTCCAGTTTGTCAAAGGGGTCTTCCTCGCACTCGAAATCCGCCGGGTTGAAATCAGCCTTCGCATGGGGCGGACTCAGAACTTTCTGCTTTGCGGTGCTGCTGTTGGCAGGGGTAGGAATGAGGATGTAGTTGTGATGCAGGCTAGCAATGATGGGGTTCATGGGAGGCGGGATGGCGTTCTCTGGGCAGCCGCTGTCCGGGAAGCCTGCCTCCCTCTGCTCCTCGAAGGTTGCTTTTTTATTTGCCAGCGCCTCCTCGGCCCTCTGCTCAGCCTCTTGCTGGGCAGCCTGGATTCGTTTAATGTTCTCAGCCCACTCAATAGTCCTCTTTTCCAAGGAGAAGTCATACTGGGGGGAGAGGAAAATGGAAGACAACAAGGTAAGAAAGAGCTGCAGGAGCAATGCTGGCAAACACATCTCCAAAGCTTACTTTGGAAATCAACCCCTACCAAATTAAGAATGGAACTACAGTGGTGCCCCGCAAGACGAATGCCTTGCAAGATGGAAAACCCGCTAGACGAAAGGGTTTTCCGTTTTGGAGGTGCTTCGCAAAACGAATTTCCTATGGGCTTGCTTCGCAAGACGAAAATGTCTTGCAAGTTCCTGCGGGGTTTTTTCCCTCCCCCCCTTTTCCCAAGCCACTAAGCCGCTTATCAGCTGATCCGCTAAGCCGCTTAACAGTTGATCTTCTAAGCCGCTTATCAGCTGATCCGCTAAGCCGCTTAACAGCTGATCCGCTAAGCCGCTTATCAGCTGATCCGCTAAGCCGCTTACCAGCTGATCTGCTAAGCTGCTAAGCCGCTTATGAGCTGATCCGCTAAGCGCTAATCCGCTAATGGGCTTGCTTCGCAAGACGAAAAAACCGCAAGACGAAGAGACTTGCAGAACGGATTCTTTTCGTCTTGCGAGGCACCACTGTACAGAGGAACCATGCCTCCAACTTTAAGAACCTTTTCAGAAGGATACTGTGAGCGATGATGCCAAAAGGCTGCTGAGACACTAAGGAGAATTAGCAATGTCACACTCTCTCAAGAATATGGGGAGGGGGTACTTTTAATGACATGGCTAAGTGTATAAGCAATTTGGGACCTAGTACCAAACTGAGGATGAGCACTCCAGTTTGTCCCCCCAAAAATTTAGCCTATGCTAACATGACAGCTTGGCCAGGGTGGGAGAGAAGAATCACCACAGTTGCCTGTAGCTATTACGGGCCGTGAGATGTCAAGATAACGTTGCACAGAACCAAGAGCCAACATGAAACACAGAAGACTGAAAGTACACCAGATACAGAGATGCTTCTGCGCCTTCATTATACTGCTTTTGGAGAATGCTGAAAGGGCACCTCTTTACACTTGAGGTTTATGTTCTTAGGACCTACATGATTCCATTTATATACCAAATAAATATCAAAATATCCCATGGGGATGTACAACATTAAAAACAAATTTCAAAACATCAATGAATTTTATATGTGTGTACACACACACACACACACACACACACACACACACATATGGCATACTGACAGACAGCCTAATAATAATGGTGGTACATGGTTTTAAGCTGTTTTTAATGTTGTGCTTTTAATGTTGTAACCTGCCCTGTGGCCTTAGGGTGAAGGGTGGAAAACAAACAAACAAATAGATACTAGGGTGATGACTGCTGTTTCCAGGAACTCTTCTGGTTGTGAGACTTTTATGGGTGAGCTGAGAATTTGTTTCGACCCTGGGTGAGAACCCAGAGGCTGAGAGCAAGAGTGTGTCAGAAGGAAAATGAACTGATATTGATTTATATGTGTATTAGTAACTGTATTCATGTAATTTTTTTTATGCAACTGTGTATTTCTGTAATATTTTGTTAAGCTGTTTGTTGTTGCTTCTGTTTGTTCACCGCTTAGATATATTTTTATAATATTAAACAGCACAGAAATTAAATAATCTAATCAAACCGAATATTATATGCCACATACTGGAAGAAAAGCCAAAGCCAAACTAAAATAGAATTAAATATGAGATTATGGGGACAAGTGGGAATGATTAAACTACAGCAATGTTAGGAGAAAAGGAGGAGGGTGATAAAGAAGAGCTAAGTAACTGGAACCTTGTGGTCAAATATATTAAGGAAAAAATAAGAGCTGCTGATATCAGCACAGATTTTCTTCTTTGTGCATTTACATGATGAAGCAGGACCATTTCGCAGTAGTCTGGTTGCCAGTAAATGCTATGATTTATTGATTATAATCATCATGAATTATACTCAATATTGTATACTTCTCTTTTATGAAATATTAACCGAATATTTAAGTTATTAAATAGGACTATTTCCCTCTTTTTAAAACCTTTTTCTACTCCATGACTTATGTATTTTTAAAACCTAGAGGGTCTTTCAGAGTTGTCGGTTCCAAATGACCTGAAATTGCTGTTTGCTTCTTGAGAGCACGCAAGGATTTATTTTTAAAAACTATCCAGAAATAATACGGCAGACTCCCCCTGTGTTAGTGGATAACATTCACCTGGAACAGGATTAAAACCCTTAAATGTATTATCTTACAGTTTGCAAAGGTTAAGTGAGGCCAATATCAACCAGCTGTGAAGACAAAGCCTTTATCCAGCAACTTTTAGAACACCCTTAAATCAAGCAAGGGAAGCAATTCTTCCTGATCTTCAATAAGAATTTTCTGCTGTTGGTTAACCAAAGTGGATGTTGCATGGATGACTTAAGCGTGCTTCAGAAGCTACTTCTCCTTATTTGGCTTTGAGATGGATTAAAGCAGGCACAGGGCAGGTGTTGACAAACTACCCAAATCTATTTTAAGGGAACCAGAAGCAGCAGTGCAGTTAACAAAAGAGGGGCCTGGCTTTAGTTGTTCAGAGTGAAACACTTTTAATCTTGGATAGTAGGTTAATGCAGAATAATCTGTTACCTAAAGGCACAGTCCTGAGTATGCTTATGCAGAAGGAAGCCTCCAGAAGTTATAGACGACTTTCTGTTGCAACCCTGTACAAAACAAGGAAGTCTCACCTGGGCTTCTCTTACAAGCTGTGGAGAGTCAGGCAAGCAAAAGCCAATGGGCAAGCCAACTTTGGCTGGTGCTCTGAACTTGTCTCCTATCTTGAACGGGACGTCATCGAGGTAACTGAAGGTCCCTAAGGAGAGGGAATGAAACACATCAGTGACTTTGCATTTGTCAGTCAATACAACCCCATTTCGCCCATCTAGGCCAAATCCCCAATAACAGCAAGGCTTTTAAAGTCTGAAACCAACAGAAAAGCAAATGAATGTTGGGGTTTATATTCAATTCAAATGTGACATGGTGTCTGGTTCTGCAAAAGCCTTCCAAAAACTGCTTCATCCCAGTTTCCCCGAACACTGATAAAAATAACCACACTAGCAGTTTTAGTTAGAAATCGCCTTCTATTTTTATGCTTGAAAGTTCATGTTTTATATAAACATGAACTTATATAATAGTCAGCAGCGCCTATATAATAGTCAGCAGCAGATGCCTTCAGTTATACAGCCTCCATAGATGGGAGATGGGCTTAATGGGGTTCCCAGGCACCTTGAGCTCACACAGCTGCTTCCAACAGCTGCTGGCATCCCAAGTCTATTTTTCATATTGCTGCACTGTCCAATATTATCAGGCAGGGGAGTTACAGTTCATAGTATTATGCAAGCAAGAAGAGCCAACAGGAACCAAAGGGGAGAGCAACAGATTCAGGGGATCAGCAGGCCTTATTATGCAGCTTGTAAGGTGCATGCATGTTGGATATATTAAGCTGCTTTGCACCAAGCCAGACCATTGGTCCATCTGGCCCCCATCCTGTCTAGTATCCTGTCTACTCTCTGAGAGCACATGCTTCCCAATTCAAAGTCCAGGTCTGAAATAAGAAAAACAAGGAAGGAACTGCTCTGAGCATCTTGGAATCTCCCATACTGGCTGCTATCTAAATGGCCAGTGTAACCCTGCATAAACTCACATGCTGGAGAACCAACACAAGAGTCACCTTCCCCACAGCCATGCAGCCACTCAATATCTCCAGTGTGCATTGATCAGTGCTCTGCACTTACAATGTATGCCTTGGTCAGTTATGGAAAACAGAGGAGGGAGGCACAGAAAACAAAGAGAATGCAAAAAAAGAGAGAAGGCTAGGTCTGAAAGGTGCAAACTAATAATGCTTATTGTTGCAAAACAAACAAAAAACCCGCTTCAGAACTGAAAGACCTTCTTGGACAAAGGAGAAAAATTGCGTAAAGACTTCCCAAAACACCTATCTGGCACTATAGGCACTTCTCTGCAATGAACAACAATAGTTCCTCCTTTCTACTTCTTCTTGGTCAATTACATCACATCCCTTTTATACCTAGTGATCACCTTAGTCCAGATTCTTTCTATGTGCAAAAGAGGCCACCTGAGACGGTCCTGAACAAATATTACACATCTAGATAACAATGCACAACTGGTGAGGGAGTCCATATTTCTTCTTCCCCCCAGGGTGTTTCCAGTTAAAGTCGTCCCACACCAATGAATTTCCCATTGGAAGAGCTGATACAGGAATGGCAATCACAAGACACCTACAGCTCATAAGTCCAGTTTCTGCACAGATTAGTGGTAGAATATGTGCTTTGCTCGCAGAAGAAGACCCCATGTTCAATCGCAGAAATTTAAAAGGGTCTCAGGTAACCAAACAGATTAAAATCAAGCAGCAAACAAATTATGGAAGAGTGAATGGGTTTGCAGTTCTAAAATGCTAGCAGATTCGATCACTCAAACCTGGTACAGTGGTGCCCTGCAAGACGAACGCCTCACATGACGAAAAACCCGCTAGACGAAAGGATTTTCCGTTTTGGAGGCGCTTCGCAAGACGAATTTCCCTATGGGCTTGCTTCGCAAGAAGAAAGCCCATAGGGAAATCTCCGGGGACCTCTTTTAAATGCTAGCGGTGGGGAGCAAAGCCTTCCCCCCCCCGGCCTTCAGAAGAGGTCCAGGAAGGCCGGCGGGGGCCAAAAGGCTTTGCTCCCCACCGCCAGCATTTTAAAAGCAGTCCGGGATAGCAGGGAAGCGCTTCCCGCTATCCCGGATGGCTTTTGAAGGCAGGAGGGGGGAGCAAAGACTTTTGCCCCCCGCCCGCCTTCAGAAGAGGTCCAGGACCTCTTCTGAAGGCAGGCGGGGGGCAAAAGTCTTTGTCCCCCCTGCCTGCCTTCCCGGGGGCTTTTAAATCGTCCTGGGACAGCGAAGAATGTCCCGGGGTTTTTTAAAATGCTGGTGGGCGGCGGAGGCTGTCCGGGGCGATCTTAAAATGCTGGCGGGCGGCAGCGAAGGCTTCGCTGCCGCCCGCCAGCATTTTAAAAAACCTCGGGACAGCGGAGAAGTCCTCTGCTGTCCCGGGGTTTTTTTAAAATGCTGGGGGTGGGAAGAAAAGCCCTTGTCCGCCCCCCCCCAGCCTTCAGAAGATTTTCAATGCATTCCTATGGGAAACCGTGCTTCGCAAGACGAAAAACTCGCAAGACGAAAGAACTTGCGGAACGAATTAATTTCGTCTTGCGAGGCACCACTGTATTAGGCGAAGTACAGACATTAGTCGGGGAGGGAGGAGGTGTGTGTTTTGACTGAAGGGGGAAATATTTATCTCAGCAAATGCTTAGTACGTTGTACAAGCAGGACAAAAGAAAGAAGATATCTGTGCCGTTCAGCTTGCAGTCTCTTCTTCTTTTGTATGCAGAGACACAGCTTGAACTATCCAGAGCTGTGCTTGCTGCAAAGCTCTCTTATGTCATCATTAGCTTCCTTTAGGTGGAAATTTTGTATTGTCAACTTGAAATCACATCGGGGGGGAAATGCACTGTTCAGCAAGAGCCACAGGATAGAAAACCACAAGGGCTATGTGTTTATGCACAACCATCCCCCCTCCCTACCAAGTGGAGCACGGCATGTTTTTCTCCTCTGTCTTCCAACCTACTGCATTTCTTCTTCCAGGTTAAGGCTGCCCATTAAAGGCTAGCCTAACTGCTTATCTGAAGATGGCTTATTTTCAGGTTGACCCCTGACCAAACGGAACCTACTATTGTCAGGTCACTAGTCAAAAGGGAATGCCTTCCAGTCAATACTACTATTTTGGGACCAGAGATCCTCACCACATCTCAGGTTACAGATCCCAACTCTGTTATAAGTAGGGGAGACCCAGGAAAGGGCCTTGTTTGCTGTGGTGCCAAACCTCTAAAACTCACCCTCTGTGAAGCTGAATTGTCACCATCAGTTATCATTACAGTGCCCAGTTAAACTTTACTTTTCAAGATGCTTCATTCTGACTGATGGCTTTACTTAGCTTTACACTGCTATTCTGTTTAATGCTGTATAAATCTATTTGTTGGCACAGTTTCATTTTCAACTTTCTGTACACCACTTTGGGACACCGTGTACCTGAAAAGTTGTGTGTAAATGCTTAAAAACAACAATGAAGCCAGCTCTTCCATGAATAGCTTCACAATATTTCTTATCCAACTGCTTAGGTAAAGGGACCCCTGACCATTAGGTCCAGTCGCTAACAACTCTGAGGTTGCAGAGCTCATCTCACTTTATTGGCCAAGGGAGCCGGCATATAGCTTCCAGGTCATGTGGCCAGCATGACTAAGCCGCTTCTGGCGAACTAGAGCAGAGCATGGAAACGCTGTTTACCTTCCCCGCCGGAGCAGTACCTATTTATCTACTTGCACTTTGTGCTTTCAAATTGCTAGGTTGGCAGGAGCAGGGACCGAGCAACGGGAGCTCAACCCGTCACAGGGATTTGAACCGCCAACCTTCTGATCGGCAAGCCCTAGGCTCTGTGGTTTAACCCACAGTGCCACCCGTGTCCCTATCCAATTGCTTAGGAACACCCTAACCTATGTTTAGAAAGACAGCCTCCCCTTGCCACACCTGAAACAAAAGACACACATTTCACTTACCATGAAAGTCGGACCTTGACTTCGGAGCAGCCATTTAGAATCTGAAAGACATTTTGAAACAGCATTAGTGACCTTGCATCATCACACCTCCAACACGTACTCTCCATCCAGTGGAGTCATCCCGTAAATATTAGTTCAGCTTTTTTAATGTGACAGGTAACACAACCTTCTTTATCGACAGAGTTCCCTGTGTTCTACACACCTGAGATCTGGCACGAAAATTTAGATCCTACTTATCATCGTTTTTGTTTTTTTAAAAAGGGTTATGAGAATCAGAAACAAAATTGAGGAGAGGGCCTTATGTGGGCAGGGAGGGGGGAATGTGCCTCCTTTGGCCACTAAGTTTTGTGAAACAACTTGCCACTGTGACTGCTCAGATTGCTATTTCTCCATTCCTTACTACAGTCCTCTCTACACTCTGCATCAAAAATACTGTGATCCCAATTATGGTATTTGTGCATGCATGTTAGCATAACTCTTAGTATGCAATCAGGAAATCCACAGCTTCTCCAGCAAAAATGACTGCAAGAAACCATGAAGTGTCAGTTTATCAAGACCCCCCCCCCATCTATACCCAACAACCCTTTCCTCTGCACAACCTCTAGTCCGCAAACTATCAAATGTCAGTATCAATTATCAGCAAAGCAAGGGTCTGTCTGTTGCCCCTTCAACAATCTAATGTCCAAGGGTATACAAACGTACTTGTTCCACAACACAGCTTACACCAGGCAGACAGGAGGAAACTTCAAGCCTAACGGCTTCGCTTTCAGTATGATCAAAATTGCAAGTCTGGATGCTGCTGATCTAATCTTACAGATGTGCTGGATATTCCAAAAGTGTTTCCACACATGCACATCTGTGTAACTCAAGGCCTGGCCTCACCTGGAGGAGATTCTGTTGCAACAAAACTGCTCCTATTCTTTACCAGCAACAGAAAACCTGAGGCGGCGGCACTTTCACTTAAAGGCAATCCAAGGTACCATATTCTGAAGAGTATTTTTTGACATGGACACAGCAACACACACCCCCAATTACTTGAGGCATAAATAAATCAAAGGATGAGTTAAGTCCCTGACATTACTGGGGCATGACACAGGCTAGAACTGAACAGGGATTATGAAAAAGGAGTCTCTCCCTCAAAAAAATTGAAGGTTTTGGGGATATTGAACAAAGCAAAACCACTTGGCTTCAGCCGAGAGAAAAACGTGAAGTCATGTGAAATTATCACTGTGTTGAAATCTGTGTCAGAACAATGACACAGCATTCCTTTGGGCATTTTGTTTTCTGTGTATTATCGCAAAGAAGAATATACTCTTTAGTTTTTATCCTGCGGTATTCTGAGTGACAAAAATGTAAACTTAAAAGACATTCACTTTTATCAAAAGAAATTTTAATGCTGTAAGCTGCCCTCTGATCTTTGGATAAAGGGTGGTATACAAATTTAATAAATATAAATTAAAATAAATCCACAGTGGACATAAATATTAAAAAACCCGATAAACCCCAAACATATCTACACACAGTACTCTCTCTGGTATAAAGGACTCAACAGATTCAAGTTTGAAACAGAGGTATGTCCACACCTATTCTTATGCAGTGATTCAACAGGAGACTCCTCTGAAATTAGGTAGTTCTGAATGAATCAGGACAGGGTGGGGAGCAAGTTTCCCCATTTTCCCCAAATTGCACTGCTTATAAACAGTCCAATTTAGCATGGACTTGGACTATAGAATACCTTTCATTAATTGTCATTCAAGTGAGAGCAAAAACTGCAAAAAAAATTAGCAGGGGCAGTTAGAGTAAGATCTATTATTTGATTATTGATGTAAACCTCCAAAATGTATTTCGTATACATATTCTGTACTATTTTCAGTACATTTTTTGAAAATTTTACTGCTACGGCTAGTAGCTGATGCAAATAAAGATTCTTCTGATCTGATCTTTCATCGACTGTACCTGTTATTCTACACTATTGTCACAACTGCTGTACTTCATAGACCACAGACCTTGGGGGGGAGAAATGTTTCTTAAAAGCAGCTTGGAAGAGACACACTGATATCTCTGTTGTGACAAGTGGTGCAACTATCCATGTATATAAAAATGGAGTGCTTCCAAATCTTTATCCCTCTGTCACATGGAACATAATGCTGTTGGAGAGCAGCAACGTTTGTGAAGCATTTCCTAAGGATGCAACATCCCTCACCATTACTCTTAGGACCCGGATTCAAAACAGTATTTTTTGACAGCCAGCATGGTCTAGAAAGAACAGCAGCCTTCCTCAATCTGCAGCTCTCCAGATCAGGGGTCAGCAACCTCAAACCTTGTGGGGGGCCAGACTATATTTTGGAGAAAAATATGAATGAATTCCTATGCCCCACAAATAACCCAGAGATGCATTTTAAATAAAAGCACACATTCTACTCATGTAAAAACACGCTGATTCCTGGACTGTCTGCAAGCTGAATTGAGAAGGCGATTGGGCCACATCTGGCCCCCGGGCCTTAGGTTGCCTACCCCTGCTCCAGATGTTTTAGACTACAATGTGACTTCAGCATGCCTGAAGTAGATTTGTTAGGACTTAAAAGCAGGTCAAGCCCTGATTTAAAAGCCCTTCCTCTGCCAGGAGCTCATTGCGTGACCATGGGAAAGCCCAGTTCTGTACATGGGAGTAAGCTGGCTTCATCTCATAAAAGATAAACCATATAATTTTAATGAATAGATCAGGGGTGGCCAACCTGGTGGTACTTCTACTGAAGACTTGGGTCAACAAAGATAAATCAAAAGTAGCTTTATTGTATGAAAAAGAGCATTAAACCTAATAAGGAGAAGCCTTCTTCTGAGCCTTTTCTCACTTGCCACTACTGTATCCTTCTGTAACTCTTCTCCCAGTTGCATTCTTCTAGCATAGCTCCAATACAGTGGTACCTCGGGTTAAGAACTTAATTCATTCTGGAGGTCCGTTCTTAACCTGAAACTGTTCTTAACCTGAGGTACCACTTTAGCTAATGGGGCCTCCCGCTGCCGCCGCCGCACAGTTTCTGTTCTCATCCTGAATCAAAGTTCTTAACCCGAGATACTATTTCTGGGTTTGTAGAGTCTGTAACCCGAAGCATCTGTAACCCGAGGTACCACTGTGCTTGGTTTCCTGGTCAAAGTGGACCTAAATGGCTGGAAGAGATCTTCGGGAGAAATGAGGCAGATAGAGAGTGGCTTTTAACCTGTAATGTGTCTGCAACTTCTCTTACCCCCACCCCGCTTTGTATGCTGGAAGCAAATTCAGGGAGAGGGATCCTGCAGTTGTTGAAGTTCTCATTTTGCCCTTAAGTACCACCTCTATATCTCTCCCTGTTCACATGCAGGCCCAAATAGGTTTGCCTCATATTTCTCTCGCACATTAAATCGAGCATTTAATTTTCAGTTTCTCTGTTATACGTTTAAACTGTAATTGGATTTTGTTCAGGGAACATTAAGTCATACATTTTTATTGTCTTCATGCAACTATGCAATTCCATACTAATTACCATCTTTCACCTTCAGCCTCAATGAGGTGTATATAATAAGCCAGCCTTTATCTTTCATACTATAGCAGCTTTTGCAAATCAGTAAGAATTAAGCAGACAACACACATCATCACAAGCTAATACCCGGTTCCCTTAAATTAACCAGCCCTCTTTCCCTTAGTATTTCAATGGAAACACAAACCAGGTGCAAACAATTTAAAAAATGGAGCTGAGATGGGCTAGGATCCTGGATATCACACTTTCGATAGATAGGCCTAGGCACATTTCATCCACCAATAAGCAACAGTAACCCACCGAGAGGGAGATATCAGGAGACACAAATGCTATGGGAGATCTGTGGCTTTCATGCCCGAATTGTAAGCTTCATAGAGGCATGACAGCTGGGTAACTCATGTTGTAAAAATAAATAAATACAGGAGCAGATAAACATTGGGTCTCAACACATAGGGCTCTTTTATTATTGCTATACAAAGTAATTTGCATAAGCTTTTTTTCAAAAGGGACCAACAAAAGATGTGGGCATCATGCGGAAGGTCATTTTGACAGCCAAAATGATGCCAATGAGTGCATGCCAATACTTTCCCCGTTTTTGCATGCCACCTCCTTCCCATCCCCGTCCCCTGAACATTTCCAATCTGACTGAATTGCCCAGTGTGCCATAGCCAAGGCTGCTCACTTCATAGAATAAATCCCATGCTTCATGGCCACGTGCAGACAACTGGAGTTCTTAGAGAACCAAAGGGTGTGATGTTCCAGCCACTCTTAAGTTTGCTCCACAGGAAATTTGTGACCAGAATAAGAAAAACACTGCAGCACAGCTGCCTCTCACATAGTACATAAGCCCCCAAAGTTCTCAGTAGTGATATAATAACAGTATTTCCCTTAAGGCTAAGTAACCAAGTACAACATTTGGCTAAGTGGATTTCTACTCCTAAATAAATGAAGGGTGCAAGGCAAACAATTTGGCATCAGGTTACCTAAATGACTTCGGCCCCTATATTGTCAGATGGGGCACTGCTGAGAATACCACGCCTCAGGGGTGCACTATAAGCTGGGATTTTATTGTTGCAGCTCCAGGCCTCTGGAATCAGTTACCAGCCAAAATTAGACCAGCACCTAGCATCTTGATGTTTAGGCAGCTACTTGAAGACATTTTGGTTTAAGAAGCCCTTCCCAGAAATGTGACCCAGTCATTTAATGAAACAGTAATTCTATAACTGTAACAATTTTTTTGTTTTAAAAATATTTATTATTTGTAGTTTATCTTATTGTACACTGTTTCAATAGCTTTGGCTATGAAGCAGTTTATAAATCTGTTAAATAAAAAATAGCTCTCCTGTTGGACAAATATGATATATCCACAGTTTACTGGAATGGTCAATACAGGGACATCCCAAGAGATTGTGATCTACTCACAGAATAAAAAACTGGCAGTGATCTACCCCAGGTTGAAGTTGTTGAGCTTTTTTTAGAGAAAAAAGTCAAAGTTGTTGACCTTTTTTGGGGTTCTGGTCAAAGTTTTTGAGCTTTACTTAGGTTAGGGAGGTATATTGACCTTTTTGAGGGAGTTCGGGTAAAAGTTGTTGCTGTCTACTAGTAACTGCAAGCATACCCAATCAAGATCAACTAAAATGTGGGACAGAAAATTTAGGATGAGAAGTGGCCACACAAGAACAGCAAAGGGTTGGGTTTTTTTTAAAGGCAGCTGGAATAAAGGCTTAATGAACCCTTCCGCAGTCTTCTTGTGTTGCCCTTGTAACAAAAAGTTACATTAAAAGGTACTTCACACTTAAGACTATTCCAAGATAGTAACGGTAAAGGGACCCCTGACCATTAGGTCCAGTCATGGACGACTCTGGGGTTGCGGCACTCATCTCAATTTATTGGCCGAGGGAGCCGGTGTACAGCTTCCGGGTCATGTGGCCAGCATGACCAAGCCGCTTCTGGCAAACCAGAGCAGTGCACGGAAACGAGGTTTACCTTCCCACTGGAGTAGTACCTATTTATCTACTTGCACTCTGACATGCTTTCGAACTGCTAGATTGGCAGGAGCAGGGACTGAGCAACGGGAGCTCACTCCGTTGCGAGGATTCGAACCGCCAACCTTCTGATCGACAAGTCCTAGGTTTAACCCACAGCGCCACCCGCATCCAAGATAGCCTGCAATAATATCCGTCTTCTCATTCATCCAAAGATTTTCCAGATCATTAAAAGGTAGTTTTGCCCATTCATACAAATTACTCATAGGATGCTGTTGAACAGACAGGATGTTCGCGTATCAATCCACTGCCTTCTCTCTGTACACAAAGAACACTTGTGCCTTTCTCTCCCTCCCCCCCCCCAAAAAAAACCCCACTGTTGAGGACAAGGGTCAGAGGACCATGCAGCCTTCATCCAGGCTAATTTTCTGGCAGCTGAAGCAAGTCCAATTTTTAGCACAGCACAGCTACAGGGTAGAACAGTCTTCTACCATAATAAGTAACTGCTGTCTGTCATTGGGTTCAGTAACTCATTCTCAAAGTATGTGCAAGATTATTACCTTGAGAAAATACACACACACACAGACACACGGGCTACACCCAAAGGGTCATGACCTAAATGCCACAAAACAATAATCCATGTAGGAAAGAATCAAGCTCAGCTGGCAGCATAAGCTGGAACTGATCCCACAACCGATGTTGAAAACTCAAATATATAAGCTAGGCACCCTATGGCTCCTTGAATCAAGGTTACAGTCGCCAAAATGGAATGTCTAGTTGGCATTTTGATGGACTGACTAGTGATGTGAGGTGAGAATATTCTCTGCTAGAAAATTCTCCGGAGAATGTTCTCCACAAACTGTAAATTCTAATGTAAGAACCAGTTTTACAACCCACATTTAAAAAATCTAGTAAATAATAAGTCAAGCTGTGATACTGCCAGTGTAAGTAATGAGTAATGATTTTTTTTGATCCAGTTACATTACTGAGCATTGTCTCATTCACCAGTGGCAGTTCTGAAATGTGAACTACAGAAAACATATTTCTTTTTTTAGTTTTAAAAATGCTATTCATTTAATTTGATGAACATTTGGATTTATATGTATTTCAACTATATGTAACAGCCTTTTTTCTATTTTGGTGTGATTTTATTCTAAGCAATTCTATACCCTTGGACATACAGTGTGATTTTTTTTTTACAGAAAGTCGCTTTAATGCTTTATACACTTAAATTACCTAGGCCTATACAATTATGTGTAGCAGCATGTGAGGTGGCCTTGATTTAAACAGTTGACGTTTCTATACTTTTATTTAATGCCAGTAACTGGTTTTTGCAGTGCCATTCAATGGTAAAAGGTGCCATTTACCAGAGATTGACATACTGAAATATATGATCATATAATGATCATATATTTAATGTTCATGGCTTCTTTTTTATATGTATACATATAGTTTTGTTTATCAAGCTGTGTTTTAGTCACCAAAACAGTTATTAAGTGTTAGAGCTATTAGAAGCACAAGATAGCCTATTACTGAATTTACTTGTATCAAACCTTCGCGGCATTGCCCCATTGAATAAAAGTATCTGTACAGTTTTTGGTTGCCACCTGAACAAGTTTACCCATGAATAAACATGTATATTAACTAATTATATCATTTTCAATGCATTAAAATGGTATCATTTTCAATGCATTAAAATGAATATTCTCCTATTTTAAATGAAAATCTCTAATATTCTCATTAATATTCTCCAAAAGATTATTCTTGAGAATTTAACATCACTAGGACTGACTGTGATCAATTATCAGTTAAACATCTGGGGTCATTCCACATCAAATCAATGCAAAAAACAAGGGTTTTGCCACCCACCGTCTCGGATTTTGATGAAACTTGGTGTACACCCTTCCCTTATGGTTGAAAGAAACCCCCTTTAATTTTCCCCCTCTATCTCAAACGGTTTTAATTTTATAGCACTTCAAAGTTTTGTGAAATCTGTGTTTCTGTTCCTCTTGAGATCCTCGGCCTTGTGTGCATTTTATATTTTTTCTCTATAACCAATGATCAGATCTCTTTGAAATTTTACTCAGCGCTCAATAACATGATGAGGATTTCAGGAAAAAATACACCAGCACTCAAAAGATTATATAAATGCCTAAATAAATGTATAAATGTAGTTTTTTGGTGGAAAAATGAGGTTTAGAAAACCTAACTTTTCAGTGTGCGGGCACGATGGAATCAAAAGTTTTTGATGGTGAAAATTATTGCAAAGACATGCTCTTTCTCAACAAAGAATAAAAGTTATGGGTCTCTTATGTCACGCGGGAAGCAGCCCAAGGGAGGATCTCCGCGGGAGTGATCCGGTCCATGCCTGGTAAGCCTTGCCGACCCCTGGCCTAAGGTGAAAATGATTCCACAAACTGTTCTCAATAGTGGCACTGGGTACTTCAACCGGACCTGCAACGAGCAAAGAATCAAGGCCCCTCCAAAGTCATCCTCAATACGTGTAGCTAGTTGGTCCCGGTGGGTTTTCCTGGGGCTTCAGAGGTCCCTCCCCCACACGGGGAGTCAGTAACCTCCAGACTATCCAAGATAACTCCACTGGCCTGCTACTAGAGAAGATAATGCAAGCTGCAAAATGAACCTTTTTGCAGCTCACACTGCCACACAGCAGGCACTGTTATGTGTACTTACCAGTGTTCGGCTGACTTCAGAGCGAGACTTGTGCCATTTAATAATTATTTAATCAATGTGTTTTTTTCTGTACCAGGTCAAGGGTTTAACATCAACATGAAGACATTTTTACATCTCTGCTTCTAATGTCCTGTTATATGTCTGTGCAACTTAATACTGCCCACTGGACAACTGGAAAGGCCTTAGCTGCCAGGGTATCATGGAGATTTACACCTCTCAACACATTTGAATTAAGTGAGCTGTACTGAACACCAATAGACCTTACTTTCAGGTAAACAATGTTAAGATTGAAAATGTTCAGAGTCCTTTTAATTCTTGAAGCTCCTCAACGTCTTTAAAAGTATCATCCCACAGAAGAACAGTGAGAGCATTTTCCCTATCTTAAAACCTCAGTCGAAATGTTTCTTTTAAAAGCTGTCACAAGACAGCACGCATGTTAACATCTGAAGTTAAAGAACACTCATGATTCAGATTACTTTTTGCTTGCTATTCATCATGCCAGCCTTAGGATGGAAGCCAAAATACTCGGCATTCCCCTAACTTTCTACAGAAGATCAAATTGCAACAGCATTGCAAGCAGTGTACATTGCTTAGTTTGCAAGAATCTGATGTTTGCATAAAATTGAGTGATGTTCAACTCAGTCATACTTAGAACAGAACCAGTGAAATCGACGGACTTGTCTACTCTAGGTGTAACTTAGCTGGAATCACCAAGTGTGCTTCGTCCCCCTTTATCTGCATGGCTAACTTCTATAAATGTAAAGTGAAAAGTTATTCAGGCCATGAATTAAACCTTGCTGCACGCATTATCATCAAGTCTAAGTGTACCTTAGTTTTAAGAGAAGATTAATTTCTCCAACTTTACTCAGGGCTTGAAATTAGCAAGGAGCCAGGCACATTTTGCACCAAAAGATTCACCATTTGTGAGCACTTCAAAAAGTCTGGGTGCCATTTTTGGAACCTGGCTGACACCCAAGGATTACTGAAATGTATGAGATTTGAAACCTCAAAGTATATGTTAGGGATAGACAATATGTTAAAGGAGTTTAACAATAAAGAGTAGAGTGTTTTGAAAACCGAAGTATGTTACCAATGTTACCAGTGACACTTTTGTGTCAATGCAAAAGTGAATTGCATATTAACTCATGCTTATCAAAATAATAAATAAAAAGTGTTGCAGACCCCCACAGTGGAGACTAGATATCCTGTTTTGGTACCCACAACCCACGTCCCAGAAGCCATTTAGCTCCTACCTTTTCTATTCCAGTTTCTAACACTGACTTTACCATGCTCCAAATAACCACAGTTTGGAAAGCTAGTGTGTTCTAGTGTTTACAGTGTTTGAGTGTTGGCCTAGGATTCAGAGCACAAGGTTGAAAACACTATTCAGCCTTGCAGCTCACTGTGGGACCTTAAGCAAGTCACTTTTTGCCTAATCTACCTCAGAGTTGTTGGGAGGATAACATGGAGAGAGCAAGTACCATGTAAGTCAGCATAAGGTCCTCTGGCCAGAGATAGAATATAACAGCAATAATCTATCAATTAAATATACTGTAGATATATAGCCTGTTAAGATTGTATGTTAATTGTGCCAAAGAAAGTCCCATTCATCATCACCTCTGCTAATTTTTTTAAAAGGTTATGTCTGGAGGACTGGCAAAGGAACCCATGAGAAGACAACACGCCAAATGAAGTAACTGTGACTCAGTAAAAGGAAGTTGCACTGCACACTAATTAACGGTGTCATCACCTACAGAGTTCCCCACCTCAGGCAAACTCAAAAATTGAAATAAAAGAACAGAGCCTATTATAGCCAATCAGAGCACAGCATTCCTCACCTGAATTCTCTTGCCTTTTAATTTTAAATCTTGCTCTTCTTTGAGGGAGCTCACGATAGCACACATGCGCCCCAAAGGTTATGCTCACAACAGCTATACGAGGTAGGTATGGCTGAGAGCGTATGACTTGCCCAGGTCCTCTCGATGAGCTCAGAGCCAGAACAAGGATTTGAAACTGGGTTTCCCCAGTTCTAGCCCAACACTTTAACCACTACACTGTTTCACTGATAATGGACACTGATTAGAAAAGTTATTTACTTCCGCTGGGATCCATGTCCCTCAAAGTATGTGTGTGTTTTGAGTTGGCTGGAATCCACCCCAGGCCAGAAAAAGGCCTTTCTGTGCTGCCCTTCCCAGTCAGAATACCTAGTAAACACAATTGTCAAAACTACTACAGAGAACAGTGAAAGCATTATTCTATTCCAAAGACAAGACGGAAGGCTTTTGGGATGAAAGCCTGCAACAGTGTATTGAGAAAGGTGGTGACCTATGTTCCCAATTGTGAAGCGAGTGGAAAATAGTAGTATTAGTTACAGCACAATCCCATGCATGTTTTACATGGAGACCTCATGTTAAACTGGGCTTATTCCCACACACGTAATAAAACTGTGTTGCTAGGCTCTACTCAAGATATAAGGGGATCACTGGAGGATCAAAGTTGGGGAATATCACATACAAAACAAAGTCTCCTATTCTTCAAACCTTTCATAAAGGTTTCCAATAAATAATGTGACCCACGAGATTTTTCACATGGGAAGCTATTCCACATGGGATGTTTGAGAAGAGGACTCCACATTAAAATGACAGAATGCTTATATACTTTGGGATCTTACCAGTCAAAAATGAGATTTATTTTTTCTCAAGACACACAAGCTCTGTAAGTCCAACACCAATAAAGTTAAGTAGTGATATCCCTCTACTCTTTCAAGCAGCCAGAAGCATATATTGCTAAATAAATACACATATTTGCTTTGAACAAACCAGCCAAAAATTTATTACCTGTCAAATGATGCAGTTCCTCACTTCAAGAGAAATGTATATTTTGAAATACTGGTACTCTGCATTAAACAGTGACAGTGCTGTGTTCTACACAGTCAAGTCAATTCAGATATTAAGCTCAGCAAAGGGAAGGAGCGAGACCTGAACTCTCTACCTCAAGTAAATGTAGTTGGGCTAAAACACTGGTCTAAGGCTCTAAGCTATTTGGAAGAAGGCAGGCTATATATGACAAATATATCTCCATAAAATAAACATCTCCTCCTTAGTCACCTGTTCTACGGTCTGCTCTGAGAACAGTAATCTCTCCAATATCCTTACAAAGTACACCCTCATTATCTCTCTCAAAATGCAAGTCAGAGGCCAATGGCTTGTTTCCTTTAAACTACTTATCAAGAACCAACAAGGGTGAGATTTCAGAACAGGGAACTTCTGTTGCTATTTGCATTGCAACAGCCAACGACTCACATTTAAACAGAGCTTACTCTGTTCAAAGCACTCAAAATACACTCTCTTTTCCAGAACTGGAATATGCTAGTCACCAAGATGAGTCTGAGCTACAAATCAGGAAATCACCAGTTTGCTTCCATCCCTCTGCCACAAACACACAAGGGCAACTTAGGGAAGCAACTGTCACTCAAGTTGTTCCAACTCACACAACCAAGAGCTGGTAGGTCCTGCTTACCTTAAGGACTGCTCTAATCACAGCAGGATAGTGCAACATGAAGGCCTCTGACTAATCAGGAGCATTTCATTCCTTACAACAGCCCTGTGAAGTCGACTGAATCCTACAATTCCCATCCGCCAGCCAAAGGAGCATGAGTCACCTATTGCTATTGCAAGAAGGAATGCCAGCCTGGACAGAGTGGAACACGAATGCATACAACTCCCCACTTTGCTTTGGCCTTGAATAACTGATCCCTCCCCAGTGATCAACTTTTCACCCCACCCTCCCCACACATTCCTTAACTAGCTTCTTTCCTATTGCAATTGTATTGGGGAGGGGGACTGTTTATTTGTTACGTTCTTCTTTTTATTATGACTTTTATGTCCTCATCTTGTATTTCTATGCTGTGAACCGCCCAGAGACCTACAGATGAAAAGCAGTATGCAAGTACAATAATAAACAAATGAACCAAATTCTGCGTCCAGGAGAAGACCTAATCTCTCCCTCTTTAGCCAAGGGGGGGGGGCCAACAACGGCCAGAAAGGCGGGACATAAACACACACACTATATACACATGCAGAGTGTTTTTTTCTGGGAGGCCGAAGGGGTACGCATACCCCTAAACACTATGTGAATCTTTGTACTTTTGCCAATTTACTGTATTTATTTTTAGCAATCTGAACTAGGAAATGGTGATTTCCTTGAGTCAAAATGAGAGTATCCCCATATATAGATAGATAGACACACACACACACACACACATACACACACATAACAGGGAAGAACTCTGTGTGTGTGTGTGTGTGTGTGTGTATATATATTATAAATCTACATTTATATAGTTAGTTAGAGGCACTGAGCGTCAGTGAGGGCCACCTGAGGATGAAAATCCGGGCCGCGAGGGTGGAACTGGGGCCACCGGCGTTCAGACCCCAAGGGCGGGGAGGGAGGAGGCAGCGATCTTGATTTCGGCCAGAACTCGAACTCGGGACCTTCCAGGCCAGGAGGGCTCCCGCGACCACCGAGCCCTCCCTCCCTCCCTCCCACCCAGGGGGACGGAGAAGCGAAGCCCCCGAGTCCCTGTCAGGGATGGAGGTTCCCCCGAGGGGCGCCGCCAAGGCAGCCTGGGCTCATCCCCCCCTGCGGGGGTCTTCCCCTGTCCCAACCCCGCCCGCCCCAGCGCGCCTGCGCAGAAGGGCGCGCGCGCGCACACACCCCTCAGCGGCGAGGAGAGAGGCGCGTCGCCCCACCGACACTCGCCCCCTACCTGAGGGGCGATCTCCGCCGCCGCCTCCGGCCTACTCACCCCGGATGACGGCTGCTGCGGCTGCTACTCGTACTCGTCACGCTCGCCCGCGGCTCTGCCAGCTACAAGTCCCCGCCGGCCGCGGCCACCACGACGACGACGAGCCGCCTCCCCTCTCCGTACCCGCCTCGGCAACAGCGCGACGCCATCTTGTCTCCCCGCCCAACGCGCACGCGCGCAAGCTCGCACGCACGCGCCCCACCCCCTCCTCTCCGGCCGGCAGCGACGCGTGGCGTCACGGCGCCGATGACGCGACGCGGAAGAGAGCGAGAGCCGAGGGGCTCGAGAGGCGCTTCCGGGTTGCAGGCTGCGGCCGCTTGTTGCCATAAGCGGGGAGGGAGGAAATAATAATTTTTATTTTTTTTTAAAAAAAATATTATTATTATTTCATTTCTATACTGCTTTTTAAAATACAATCTTTTATTGCTTTTTAAACAAATACAAGACATGCCGCTTTATATTTGTAAAGGGAGAAAAATCTCAGAGCGGTTTACAGCACATTAAAACTTCAAATAAAACAATCCAGAACAAAATGTTCCTGAAGAAAGTCAAATGTAAAGTGCACGTTCAGAGCAATGTGATTAACAGGAAACTAGAGATTTGAAAATAAAACATGGCTACATGGAGTCCAATATAGAATGGACATGTAAGGCAACACAATTAAGAAGAGGTTAAATATTAACATATGCATAATATATATGCATTAGTTGTTGTCAATCCTGCCAGTGGTGTGGGTGTTGTGTGTGTGCTGCCATCGGTGCTGGATTATGATTGATGTTGTGTTCTGGTTATTGTCTTGTGTTACCTCCTTGATGTTTCTTTTGAAATGAATACATTATTATGTATCATTATTATTAATTAATAATTACCCAATCAAGCACCAGCAAAGCACAGGCATCCATTTATTAATTTATTTTAAATAACAATAGCAATAATTTGATATTTGTGAAGTACTCTACTTCTCATGGGAGGGGCGGGGAACAGAACTTTGTTAGACTTTCTTACACTCCACTGCTCACTCGTCCCACCACCATTTTTCTGTTCTAGAATCATAGAATTGTAGACTTGGAACTGATCCTGAGCATCAACCCCCTGCAATAAAGAGATCTCAAGTCTTTTTATTAAAGTACACTCCTCCCCCCACCCAACTTGAGGGTGTCCTAATGTCCTGTAGTTGTTGGCATCCGACTGTCTCAAGTGACAATATGTTAAAATAATGTAAGGTAATCAGATCCTGGCAAAGATTGCCAAAGAAGAAGAAGAAGGTCCGTAGGAGGTAGTCCAGCTCCAGACTGTGCATGATGGTGAGGGAGAGAAAGAGAAGTGCCAGCGGAGGTCCCATCTACCCTTTTTCTGTGGTTATGTTTTAAGTTGTTTTTAAAGTTGTGTTTTCATTGTTGTAACCAGCCTCGGACCTTAAAGTGAAGGGATATAATTGCTGATGATAATAATGTTAAATTTAAAGTGGTTGTTGTTGTTTAGTCATTTAGTCGTGTCCGACTCTTCGTGACCCCCTGGACCAGAGCACACCAGGCACTCCTGTCTTCCACTGCCTCCCGCAGTTTGGTCAAACTCATGCTGGTAGCTTCGAGAACACTGTCTCACCATCTCGTCCTCTGTCGTCCCCTTCTCCTTATGCCCTCCATCTTTCCCAACATCAGGGTCTTTTCCAGGGAGTCTTCTCTTCTCTTCTCTTCTCTTCTCTTCTCTGGCCTCTTCTCTGAGGCCAAAGTATTGGAGCCTCAGCTTCAGGATCTGTACTTCCAATGAGCACTCAGGGCTGATTTCCTTCAGAATGGATACGTTTGATCTTCTTGAAGTCCATGGGACTCTCAAGAGTCTCCTCCAGCACCAGAATTCAAAAGCATCCATTCTTTGGTGATCAGCCTTCTTTATGGTCCATACTCTCAGTTCCATACATCACTACTGGGAAAACCATAGCTTTAACTATACGGACCTTTGTCGGCAAGGTGATGTCTCTGCTTTTTAAGATGCTGTCTAGGTTTGTCATTGCTTTTCTCCCAAGAAGCAGGTGTCTTTTAATTTCGTGACTGCTGTCACCATCTGCAGTGATCATGGAACCCAAAAAAGTAAAATCTCTCACTGCCTCCATTTCTTCCCCTTCTATTTGCCAGGAGGTGATGGGCCCAGTGGCCATGATCTTCGTTTTTTTGATGTTGAGCTTCAGACCATATTTTGCGCTCTCCTCTTTTACCCTCATTAAAAGGTTCTTTAATTTCTCCTCACTTTCTGCCATCAAGGTTGTGTCATCTTCATATCTGAGGTTGTTGATATTTCTTCTGGCAATCTTAATTCTGTCTTGGGATTCATCCACTCCAGCCTTTCGCATGATGAATTCTGCATATAAGTTAAAAAAGCAGGGAGACAATATACAGCCTTGTTGTACAGTACTCCTTTCCCAATTTTGAACCAATCAGTTGTTCTATACCCAGTTCTAACTGTAGCTTCTTCTCCCACATAGAGATTTCTCAGGAGATAGATGAGGTGATCTGGCACTCCCATTTCTTTAAGAACTTGCCATAGATTCTTACTGATGGTCGACACAGTCAAATGGTTTTGTGTAGTCAATGAAGCAGAAGTAGATGTCTTTCTGGAACTCTCTAGCTTTCTCCATGATCCAGTGCATGTTTGCAATTTGGTCTGTGGTTCCTCTGCCCCTTCGAAATCCAGCTTGCACTTCTGGGAGTTCTCGGTCCACATACTCCTTAAGCCTGACTTGTAGGATTTTAAGCATAACCTTGCTAGCGTGTGAAATGAGCACAATTGTGCGGTAGTTGGAGCATTTTTTGGCACTGCCCTTCTTTGGGATTGGGATGTAGACTGATCTTCTCCAATCCTCTGGCCACTGCTGAGTTTTCCAGACTTGCTGGCATATTGAGTGTAGCATCTTAACAGCATCATCTTTTAAAATTTAAAATAGTTCAGCTGGAATATCATCACTTCCACTGGCCTTGTTATTAGCAGTGCTTTCTATCATACCACTTTAAACAGTCATGGCTTCTCCCTAAGAATCCTGGGAACTGTAGTTTATAAGTGCCGAGAGTTCTTTACCTCAGAAAGCTACAATTCCCAAGGTGGTTTAAGGATCAAGCCCACTCCTGGGAATATAGTAGCTCTGGAAGGGGAATAGGGGTCTCCTAACTGCTCTCAGCACCCTTTGGGGAAAGCCTGAAGCGTTCTTGCTGCTTCCTTGAAATACAGAATAGAAAGAAAGAAAAGAGTGGTAGCTTTTTTTAAGGCTTATGTTCCAGGAAAACAAAATTTGATGGAGTAGGTCAATGAATAATGTGAAGGGAAATGCATGTGTCCTGGATTAGAAAGATGGGGTGGAGGATGGGAGGATGGCTTCAGGGTTAGGGCACATGGGTTAATAAAAGATATAATGAAGGATGCTGGTCTTGCCTGCGGCCTTCCCTTTGGGCATCTGGTCAGCCACTGCAAAAACAGGATGCTGGACTAGACCAACTTGATCTAGCAGGGTTTTTATTACTACTGTAGGTTTGGGACGCAGGTGGTGCTGTGGGTTAAACCGATCAGAAGGTTGGTGGTTCGAATCCCCATGACGGGGTGAGCTACTGTTGCTCGGTCCCTGCTCCTGCCAATCTAGCAGTTCGAAAGCACGTCAAAGTGCAAGTAGATGAATAGGTACCGCTCCGGCGGGAAGGTAAACTGCGTTTCCGTACGCTGCTCTGGTTCGCCAGAAGCGGCTTAGTCATGCTGGCCACATGACCCGAAAGCTGTACGCCGGCTCCCTCGGCCAGTAAAGCGAGATGAGCGCCACAACCCCAGAAGTTAGTTCTTGGTATGAGCTTTCGTGTGCATGCACACTTCTTCAGGTATCTGAAGAAGTGTGCATGCACACGAAAGCTCATACCAAGAACTAACTTAGTTGGTTTTTAAGGTGCTACTGGAATGAATTTTTTTTTGTTTTGACTATGGCAGACCAACACGGCTACCTATCTGTAACCGCAACCCCAGAGTTGACCATGACTGGACCTAATGGTCATGGGTTCCTTTACCTTTACCTAGGTTTGGGAAGGGATCTCCCTAAGCCCTATAAATGAATCAATGGTAAGATTTTCATTATTTGTGATATTAAGTGAAAATACCACCTGCAGAGGAATTCCTGGGCTATCCTATGCAAAATGACCTGGCCAAACTAGGCCATTAAGAAACAATACAGGACCATTGAGGGACATACATTAGCAGTACAAGAGAACTGTTCTTCCGCCCCTGCCCTGAGGTATGAATGGAGACAAGGGATTTGAAAGGTTGCCAGGGTAACGGAGTGTGATGTCAAAGGAATAGTTTTGGAAAGGGGCAGAAGGATCTTGGCTGGTGGCAGGTGGAGAGAGATACCTTGGACTCCAGTACTGCACTGTGCTGTGGGGAACAAGTCCCTCTTGCGATGACCGTACTGCAGGATCTGGTCTCTCTCCATCTAATTTCAGGTTTAAACATGTGAATAAATCTTTTTAAAGCTTTTGCCTTGTCTTCAGTTCTCCAAAGGAGCACAGACCCTGGTTGAAGGCCAAGACCCCTGGAATGTCTGAGTTTCCCCTAGAGTGGCTGGGGAAACTCAGCCAGATGGGTGGGGTATAAATAATGAATTATTATTATATCATGCACGGCTCAGCAGCTATTGGGGTGGCCTGCAAAATTATGATCTTAATTATTTTATTTATATGCCACATTTTCAAAGTTAAAACTATGCATAGGGCGGCTTACAATGTATAGATTATAACAAACATATCAAAAGGAGTAATAAATAAACAAGGCATCACAACGTGCACAAATTGAATAAATTCCACATCATTCATAAGATAAAAATAAAGATACTATTATAAGATAAAACTGCTCCTTTATCCCTCAAGGGTATCCAAGAGCCCTTCTAGAGTAAGTAGCTTCTCTCCTGTATGCCTGATGATTGCCTTTTCTGGCCAATCCTTTGAGATGCTAAATACTTGGTACCTGAATCTCTTATGCATATTGATGGTGTGATCAGCTTAGCAGATAATTGCCAGACTGTATTTGAAAAGGGAGGTGTAAGCCCCTACAATCCAAAGACCATGGGAAAGGTTTTCCCATTTCCTTCCTCCTTGCAGAGAAATATTTGAGGTCAATTTGGGAGAGTCAAAATGGCTTCAGGGTGGTTCTCCTGTACTATTTCTGACATGTGGTTTATATACCTATGTATGTGTTTGCCTTGTACATTTATGTACTTTTATTATATATATATATATATATATATATGCTTTCGTAGATTTTCACGGGTACAGGAATGCAGGTTTTGGTGTCCTCGGGTGTCTTCCCGTGTAAAAGTTGGGGTGTCTAGGCGACGTTTCGACGAGGTCTCACTCGTCATCTTCAGGCTGGTGCTTTCGGCTTCTTGTTACTGGAACAGAGCAGGATCTCAGTGTTTGAGTTCCTATAAATACTGTTGAGGGGGTGTGGTGTATAGCCTCCAATGTTCTGGGCAGAGAGGAAGTTCCCAGGCTAGTGTGCCTTTTCTTCTTTTGTTCCTTAATTACTTGAGGGATATCTTGAGTGATTTCTTGAGTGATATCCTGAGTACTACTTAGGTGGGTCATTAGGTGTGGATTAGTTGCTAAAGTCTTTGTGTCTTGACCTCTTGAACTTTGTGAAGAGTTTTTCTGAGAAGATGGCTGTACTGCACTTAGTTGTGCTCTGGCTTGGCTTCGTGTATAGGGGCGAGCTGTGGTTTTGTGGCCTGTGTCAGCCAGATCTGTGTAGGGATTGCAGGGGGGTGCAGCATCAAGAACACAAGAATGCCGTCAAAAAAGAAGAAAAAACTTCCTCTCTTTTCCAACACATGAAAGAAACAGGACACGAAATTAATTTTGCAGATTCCAAATTGCTCTTTAACATGGAACATCACCACAAGAGAATAATCATGGAAGCCATCGAGATAGAGAAACACCCTCACAACATGAACAAGCGTGACGACACATCCCGCTTGCCAGACATCTGGAAATTAGCCCTCCCCACAAAAACTGACACCAGATCCAGAGGCACACAGAACGCTATCACCAATCAACCACACCAGACCCAAACCCAGACCCTCTCCACAGATAAATTACAGACACCATCCAGTAGCCAAACCATGGTGGCACCTCCGGATGCTGCACCCCCCTGCAATCCCTACACAGATCTGGCTGACACAGGCCACAAAACCACAGCTCGCCCCTATACACGAAGCCAAGCCAGAGCACAACTAAGTGCAGTACAGCCATCTTCTCAGAAAAACTCTTCACAAAGTTCAAGAGGTCAAGACACAAAGACTTTAGCAACTAATCCACACCTAATGACCCACCTAAGTAGTACTCAGGATATCACTCAAGAAATCACTCAAGATATCCCTCAAGTAATTAAGGAACAAAAGAAGAAAAGGCACACTAGCCTGGGAACTTCCTCTCTGCCCAGAACATTGGAGGCTATACACCACACCCCCTCAACAGTATTTATAGGAACTCAAACACTGAGATCCTGCTCTGTTCCAGTAACAAGAAGCCGAAAGCACCAGCCTGAAGATGACGAGTGAGACCTCGTCGAAACGTCGCCTAGACACCCCAACTTTTACACGGGAAGACACCCGAGGACACCAAAACCTGCATATATATATATATATATACACCCCAACTTTTACACGGGAAGACACCCGAGGACACCAAAACCTGCATTCCTGTACCCGTGAAAATCTACGAAAGCATATATATATATATATATATGACCTTAGAATTCCTATAACAATACAAAAATTAACATCAACAACGCACCCTAACAACTCCCCCCTAAACAACACCCCAGCAGGTGCCTATACCTAGCTACTGTATATATTATTATTAGAATTTTTATTCCGCTCAGAGGTCTCAGGGCGGTTCACAGAATAAAATCAAAATATAAAACCACAAATAACAAAAGGTGACTAAACCGATTACAGTATTTAATTTAAACTAAATAAGGAAGTTGTTGTGGGAGGACGCAGCAGGCGCGCGTTCCTCTGCTGCCCTCCAGGGGGCTCCATAAGCAACCCTCAGCGCGCGCCTTGGCCAATCAGCCCCTGGGGGTGGGATCCAGCGCGCAGAGTATTGGTACGCCTGCCTCCCTCCAGTTGCCCAGCAACACCCCGAAGGGACCGCCCCTCGGAAGAGCTCCCGCGGGGCGAGGCTGCCGTTGCCGGGCAACCCCGCGCGGCTGTTGCGCAGGCGGGCGCGTCATTGGCCCGGACGCGCCGCAAAGCGCGCGCGGGGCCGTAAAGCGCCTTCCTTCCCTCCCTCCTCCCCGTCTGGTTTTCCGGGCGCAAAATGCCGTGAGCGGCGCCCGGTCGGGCGGGCCTGTGGAGGGCGGTCGGTCGGTCGGTCGTTCGCTGGCTGGCTCGGTGCGGGAGGGAGAGAAAGAGAGAGGCAAGGCCAGGCCGAGAGGAAGGGGAAGGGGCGACCCGGCTCCGTCCCATGCTCCGTCGGCGGCGGGCGGCCCTTTCCTCCCCCTGCCCCTTCATGCGGGGCCCGGGCCGGGGTCGCGCCGGAGATGGCCAGGAAGACAGTTAGCAGGAAGAGGAGGGCGGCGGCCCCCGCGGCGGGGCCCGGAGGAGAGCAGGTAGGCCCGGGGGCGGGGGCGGAGAGGGGCCAGGAAGAGCTGAGGGGCTGGCCCCCAAATAATGCATTTGGCCCTTGGGACTTGCTTGGGGAGGAGGGGGGCTTGTTTTGGGGAGGCGGGGGGCTGGCCCCCAAATAATGCATTTGGCCCTTGGGACTTGGTTGGGGAGGAGGGGAGCTTGTTTTGGGGAGGTGGGGGGCTGGCCCCCAAATAATGCATTTGGCCCTTGGGACTTGGGGAGGAGGGGCTTGTTTTGGGGAGACGGGGAGGTGGGGGGCTGGCCCCCAAATACTGTATTTGGCCCTTGGGACTTGGTTGGGGAGGAGAGGGCTTGTTTTGGGGAGGCGGGGGGCTGGCCCCCAAATACTGTATTTGGCCCTTGGGACTTGGTTGGGGAGGAGGGGGGCTTGTTTTGGGGAGGCGGGGGGCTGGCCCCCAAATACTGTATTTGGCCCTTGGGACTTGGTTGGGGAGTTGGGGGGCTTGTTTTGGGGAGGCGGGGGGCTGGCCCCCAAATACTATATTTGGCCCTTGGGACTTGGTTGGGAAGGAGAGGGCTTGTTTTGGGGAGCTGGGGGGCTGGCCCCCAAATAATGCATTTGGCCCTTGGGACTTGGTTGGGAAGGAGAGGGCTTGTTTTGGGGAGACGGGGAGCTGGGGGGCTGGCCCCCAAATAATGCATTTGGCCCTTGGGACTTGGTTGGGAAGGAGAGGGCTTGTTTTGGGGAGGAGGGGGCTGGCCCCCAAATACTATATTTGGCCCTTGGGACTTGGTTGGGGAGTTGGGGGGCTTGTTTTGGGGAGGCGGGGGGCTGGCCCCCAAATACTGTATTTGGCCCTTGGGACTTGGTTGGGGAGGAGGGGTTTGTATTGGGGAGCTGGGGGGCTGGCCCCCAAATACTGTATTTGGCCCTTGGGACTTGCTTGGGGAGGAGGGGGGCTTGTTTTGGGGAGATGGGGGGCTGGCCCCCAAATACTGTATTTGGCCCTTGGTTGGGGAGGAGGGGGGCTTGTTTTGGGGTGGTCGTTTCGGAGGACGTGGGCCAAGCAGCCTGGTGAGGGGCTTCCGGCCCAGATGGGCAGAGCCTGCTCTTTCTTGTAGGGGGGGCGTGTGATAGGAATTTTCCTCCTCCTTTCCTGCGTGTAAGAGGAGCACCTGGTTGCAACAGTTCAATAAAGATCAGGCTTACGAGCTGCTTTGCTTCTCAATATTCTCTGCTTGGCCTCTGTTATTTTCTCCGACCGATGGAGAACCCGTAAAGGACTCTAGAAGGGCTCTTGGGTACCCCTTAAGGGAAACGGGCAATTTTTGTTTACAACAGGGGACATAGGCTTGGGCCTCGGGTTGGCATCCGCCTGTCTCCGGACGCACACGGCGATGTGCCAGAGGCAGACGTGAAACATACCGTACGTGTGAATACACACACGCGCGTCCTCTGCTCCGTGCCGATCAATCAGTAATATAGTTCAGTGTATAATCAATATATGATACTGTATAAGGTAACGTGCAGGTTATTGTGGGGGCAGCGGCGGGGAGCGGGAGAAACGGAGGGGAGCGAAACAGAAGGTAAAGCGCCGCGGCTTGCGGGAAGGCAAGGAGTAAACAATGCGCACACATGTTTGCGCGGATCTGTAGAGTTACCTATTTCCTGTAGGTACCGGATTCCCGCCAAGGTGCCCAAGGCAGTTTGCAGTACTGTCTATTTCGCTTCCCTCGGTTTTCCCTCGATCCGTACCCGACACCGCCCCCATAAAAACTTTAATATTATGATCGATCGATCGATCCACACGACGGTGTGTTGCTTTGGAGGACAGAGAAAGGCCGGAGGGCCCGACTGCTCCATTGTCTCCGTTATTTGCAGCTGCCCCCCAGCTCAAAGCGCAAACAATGAAATCGGCAAATAAAACCAGTCTCGTCGCTCCCCCCCCCCCCAGAAAGCAAGCGAGGGTTTGGGCGCGTTAGCTCCGAGCCGCGGGTCCCAGCGCCTTGTCTCTCCATCCCCTTCTTCTGCCGTGGGGACCCTTCCTCCTCCCGCCGCTTGCTTTATCGGCGTTCAGAGGTAGGCTGCCCCTGAACATGCAGGCTCCGTTTCCTTCCCACCGCGCTCCTCCCCGTTGACTCTGATCTCTCCAAGGTGCGTGGAGTTGGAAAGGGCGATGAAGCCGCCCGGATCGGTGTCGGTCGAGGTGGCGCAGCCAGATGACACTTCCCGGTTGCCCAACCCCCGGGGCCTTCTTGCCACCTGCAATGGCGATGGCGGGGGTTGCTGGATGCGTCCTTGGAGCGGGGTGGTGATCATGGAGCGCAATTGGAGAGGGGACCAGGGCGCATCGCAGCTGCGCCCGGGAGAGCGCCGGGGGGCTGATCGGTGCCTGCTATTCGGCCTCCCCCTGGAAAGACCTGCTCCCCTCCCCTCTCCCACCAGCCCGAAGGAGAAGCCAGCGGCTCTCGGGAGCGCCCGAGCCCTGGATTCGGCGTTCGGAGCTTTGCAACCGCCTCGGCCCCGAACGCCAGGAGGGCACCAGGCGCGCCGGCCGCTGCTCTCCACCCAGTAGTGCCCAAACGCCCCCCAGGCTCCCGATGCTGCGGACCGCGTGTAAACGGAGGGGGTGGAGGCGGGGCTTGGCTGGCCAGAGGAGGGCGCATCAGGTTTGTTTTCGGGGGCTGGAGTAGAAAGGGAAGCTGGGCATCCGCGTGAGCGACAAGCCAAGGCCCCCATCTCCCCGAACCTCGCTCGCCTATGTAGCCCCGACGAGCTTGCTGGCTGGGGCAGAGTCCTTCAGAAGCCGCTGGCAAAGACTATTAAGACTAGCATGATTGATTGGTCCTCCATACAGAAAGGGGGGGGGTGGAAATCCCTGTAGGTGAAAACAACAACAAAGCAGCCCATCTGGAAGCTTGGGTGCAGCCGACTGACTTGCCAATTTCCCGTGTGCAGGGATTTCATTTTCGATTTTGTGTATTGGAGGCGCATTCTGTGATGTAAGTAGGAGTTGGCCCTGCTGCCTGAAGACCTAAAGTTTAGATGCAGTTTATTGTCTCGGGGGGAATTAAACTTTAGGTGTCTGGGTCAGCTGAAAATGTAAATTTATGTGAATCCATCTTGGTCCTCTGCAAACGGCCACATTGTAGTCCATGTTCATGGTACTAATGGTTCATTATTTTCCATTTTAACCCAAGGTGTAGGCACGATAATGCCTCAGAAAGTAAAGGTAGCTGTACTGGCCAGTAAGTAATATTTCAAAATCCACATCGGAGCAATCAGTATCTTTATTAGGCAAACCAATATGCCACGAAATGACGGGCAACCTTTCCAGGTCTCCAGAACTCTTCGGGCTAGATGGTAAACAAGCGAAGGAATGGCTGGTCATAATTAGAAATGAATTAACCATAAAATGTAAAATGAGCTAAAAAGCCAATGCTTATCACTTTACAATAGATTGTCAAAAAGCATGTATATCATATGTATAAGATAATAAAAAGTGTTAACAAGACATTGGAAATGAAACAAATCAGTGCCGTGTGAATACTCCTAGGGAAGAGGGTGTTGCATAAAGTGGGAGCCACCACAGATTAAGTCCTTCACTTGTTTGCCACTCACCTAACCTCTGAAGGCAGGGAACGTCTTAAGAGAAACGGACAGATTCCTTTATGAAGACGTGTCATTATTATTATTTATTATTCAGTAGAGCAAGATCCTAGAATATATCTCTGATCCAGTGAAAGATGTGTCATATTCTTAAGGGGTCTCTTTGTTACATAAAATGGATCTTCCCTCTGGGGCAGATAGGCAGAATCCTTTGAAGGTCATAAGTTACATGAACTGTTGTCATTTTCCCGCAGTATGGCTGGGACCACTCAGCTCACAAAAGGAAGCGGCTCCCCCCGGTTAAAAGGTCACTGGTGTGCTACTTGAAAGGAAGAGAGGTGCGGATGCAGGATGAGTCCAGCTACCACCGACTCCTGCACGGATATGCAGCCCAGCAACTGCCCAGTCTCCTGAAGGAAAGAGAGTTTCACCTTGGGACCCTCAATAAAGTGTTTGCATCTCAGTGGCTGAATCACCGGCAAGTGGTGTGTGGGACAAAATGCAACACAGTAAGTGCAAATATCTCTCTACCTCCTTAAGCTAGAACCGCTCCTGGATATTGTGTAGCTACACAAAGTGTTCAGAAAAAGACCAAGATGAGACCGTTTAAAACCTTGCCTGCTTTTTCCTAGCATTTGCTGCGTTTTCATACACACTTTCTACTTTCCCTTTTAGTTTTATCTATAAGCCGCCTTGAGTCCCTGTCGGGGAAAAAGACGGGGTAGGAATAAATGTACAGTACAGTATAGTAAAAATTATGCAGCATTTGTCTTTAATTGAAAGTGAGTTCATTACTGTATTATTTCAGCCTTGTATATAAACTTCTAGAACCTCCTAGCCTGCAATTATTATTTTTTTACTAGTGTGGTAGAGAGACCTTTCCTCCTCTGTCAGCCCATTTATTCGCCTGCCTGTAGTTCCTGGTTTCCTGTTGCAAGCCTGCTTGTACCTACCATAAATCTAAGGGTAAATTATTGTGTATATGCTCTGTGGTACAATGCCATTTTTGAGGTGAGGCAACCCGCACTGTGGGCAGTAGCTGAAGTGCAGCTGCACCATAGTTTTGTATAAAAGCGTGATATTAAAGTTTCTTTTTCACTTCATTTCCTAATGATCCCTAGCATGAAATTCACCCTTTACACTGCTGTCTCTCACTGCGTTGGCATCATTGAACAATCCAGTTACAACCCCAAGGTCTGTTTGATCTGGTCAATCGCTGCCCATGAGCTTATATGTGATCCATTTTTTTCAAAATAGGTTTTACATTGGTCATTTTCTAGTCCTCATTTATGGAGGCTGATTATAGAGACAAGTTACTTATTTTTGTTAGGAGGTCAGCCATTTCTCATTTAAAAACTCTTGGGTGGATGCCTTCCAGACCTGGTGATTTGTCAGTTTTAATTTTCTCAATCAGGCAGGGAATAATGCTGCATTTAATCAGAGCAGAGAATCTTGATCTGGCTATGTATAGGGCAGTTTCATGTGTTCTTAAATTGTGTGAATGCCAGTTTCATTGTAGAACACACACAGATCACTTTTTGACTCACAGTTCTTTTGTTTGAATGAGCTGTTGGCTTCAATTTGGTGCACTAAAAATCCATGTTTTCTTTTCACTGACAATCCTTCTAAATGGGAAATTTTTAAATACAGCCAACCCTCTATTATTATGGGGTTGAGTTCCTGGCCCTTGTGCGTGTCGGCAGGGCATGCACAAGCCTGTCCCATTCCGCCCCACTTCTTCTGGGTAAAAACTACCCGCGCTTTAGTGGTTGCGCATTAATTGAACATGCAAAAAATTGGTTTCCCGCTTGTTTGATACACTTGACCAAGTTCATTTTTGGTTCATTTGGGTTTTAGTTTGTGTAATGTAGTGGAGAGATGCATGGTGAACTGGAATAGTCAGGCTGATTGAAGAAGTCAGGGTATGAATGGTATCAGAAGATGGTCTTGAAGACACGTGTTTAGGTTTTTTAGCATTTGTAGGGGAATTGCATCAGTTGGCTTGAGTTTTACAGGTGAGCTGAAGCAAAACTAAGTAGTTTCGATTAAATTCAAATTTGAACTGTATAATTTGGGTTCCTAAGCTAGCATGAAATAGGCCTTGAGACCTTGTGGGAAAGAGCTTTGAATCTGGTGAGCAACGTTTTACATGCCTGAGCAAGAAGCAGATGACTGAAAATTTCCCAGTCCAGGTCTACAGTATTGCTGCTGCTGCTGCTGCCGCTGCCAACTTTTCTGCAAGGAGCACTTCAAATCTGAAAATGGATTCTGTGTCTGATTCATGCATGAATTGATTTAGCTTTGAGTGAGCAACTCGCTAGGCTTCCTAGCTACAGTTAGGATAATGAAACGAGTTCATTCATCCACTAATAAGACCAGTAGTAAAGCAAACCTAGAAATACTTGGATAACCTCTGGCCCGCTTATACAGGTTTCTGCACACTACATGGTTAAATTGAAATTAGTAGTTTACTCCAGAATTACACCCCATGATGTAAACACTCCCTCTTCTTTTCATAACGGGGACTGCTGCTTTGCCATCAGTTTTTTAAGGAGTTCTTGTTTGACCTTTTAAAATTTATTACTTTCATATTATGCTTCTGCTCGTGGTGCTACATACTGCATTTGTTGGATTGTTCTGCCTGAGTCTAAAAACGGAACTTCGATTTAAAATGGCTTGCATGCTCTGTGACAGAGCTGGGCTGTGCAAGAAGTTCTGGGTAGCTGATGGGCTTTTGTTACTCCTCAGAACTCTAGCTCTTCATTGTCTAAAGTGAATTTCTAGCCTTCAGGGATGCAGAAAAGCAGTATGTTTGAAAAGCAGCATAAAAATGCTCCGTATGTATATAGACGGCTGTCATATACACAGCCAGGCCCATTGATAGAGCTCAGTATTGTTGTCAGTGCCTGGCAGATGCTCTCCAGGTTTTCAGACAGGAGCGCCTCTCCCAGCCCTGTCCGGAGAGGCCAGGGATCAAATCTGGGATGACTGAGCTACAGCCCTTTCCCTTGCAGAAATATTCGTTGATTGGATGCAGTGTCTAAAAGGGGCCCCTGTGATTTGGCTTCCTGGTTGTATTTTTCACGGCGTTCCCCTAGAGCAGAACAAAGCATCTGTTTTGTAGGCAGCTGCAACCTGCTAAGTTAGCACGCCAGGCTCTGCAAGCAACCTCTTGTTGACTCTTCCTTAATAGATCTGGAGGGAAGGCAGCCAAGCAGCATAGATCTGTGTGAAGGTAGCAGTGCTGCAGTGTGGTTTGGTAGGTTGCATATTTCCCCTTCTCTCTATTACGTTTGGGTCTCCAGAGCAAACAAGTACTTACTTGGGTTCCTGCCTCCCATGTGCTAGCATGGGTAGGCAAACTAAGGCCTGGGGGCCAGATCCGGCCCAACCACTGCCTAAATCCAGCCCACGGACGGTCCAGGAATCAGTGTGTTTTTACATGACTAGAATGTCTCCTTTTATTTAAAATGCATCTCTGGGTTATTTGTGGAGCCTGCCTGGTGTTTTTACATGAGTAGAATATGTGATTTTATTTAAAATGCATCTCTGGGTTATTTGTGGGGCATAGGAATTCGTTCATCTTTCCCCCCCCCAAAAAAAAACCATAGTCTGGCCCCCCCAAGGTCTGTGGGACAGTGGACTGGCCCCCTGCTGAAAAAGTTTGCTGACCCCTGTGCTAGAGCATACGTGAGCAACTTCCCAGCTTGCACTTTGAGACAGTAGTGGGATCGCATTCCCTCAGGTGATCTGTCAGATCCCAGCTGCTGGTGGTGCCAAAGTTGTTGTGGGGAAGGAACACCAAAGTCAGGAACACCTGATGCAGAAAAATAAATTATTAACAGTAATATGCTTTTTCAGTGTTCGTTGTTTCACATTACCTTGCTTAAATCCTGCCCTGCGTGGTTGGCCAGCACCATCCCTATATTGTGGATGGTGGTAGAAGAATTGAACCAATGACTCCCTGGTTCTTTGTTCACCTTCTTTGGGCATGTTACCACAAAAGCATGGGCTGCTTCTTCTCTTTATGCAAAGCACGTTTGGTTAAAAATGTCCTATAATCACAGTGTTCTCTGTGCAGATTCAGCTTTAGGAATGACCACAGGTGTGTCTTCCTTCCTTCCTCCCTCCCTCCCTCCCTCCCTCCCTCCCTCCCTCCCTCCCTCCCTCCCTCCCTCCCTTCTTCCTTCCTTCTTTCCTTCCTTCCAGTTGTTTGTGGTCGATGTCCAGACGGGTCAGATTACCAAGATTCCAATTCTGAAGGACCGAGAACCAGACATGGTGAACCAGCAGGGCTGCGGGATTCACGCCATTGAGCTGAACCCTTCCAGGACCCTCTTGGCTACGGGAGGGGACAACCCAAACAGCCTTGCGATTTATCGCCTGCCTACACTTGATCCTGTCTGCGTGGGAGATGTAAGTGCCCCTACATGCTTCAGACGTTTTATTTCATTTTCATGGAAATTCTGTCTCAATCTGGTGATGAGTCCATTCGATGATGGGCAGATTAAAGAAGGCATCTTTATGTTAGTTGTCAGAAGTTGGATGGTCTGATGTACTTCTACATAACGGGAATGTTTAATATTCTGAAGCTGTGGGAGATTGCAGGGAATTGGATTTGGTTGGCGTCCTGTGAACTTGTTTATAATCTTCTAGTGTAAAAATCCAAAAACTGCCCCCTCTCATCAGGCATCTCTGGTTGCCTTTTTGGAGAACAACCTTGCATGCGTGTTATCAAGAAAACCAGCTGCATTTATTTGATGTTTAAGGAAATACATGAAACCTTTACCTTGATATATGAAACCTTTGCCTTGAAAGAATTCTCCCGCATCCTCATTTCTTCCTTCCTTTCTTTCTCTAGGACGGCCACAAAGATTGGATATTTTCTATTGCATGGATCAGTGACACCATGGCTGTTTCTGGTAACTTCTGCTAATGGCTTTATTTCTGTGCGCCCTAACATCTAACGGACTGTAGCTTCTCTTGTAACTCACAAGCTCCCCTCAGGCATTGTACATGTGTGTAAAACCAACAGTAGTGGGAACGTGTGTGGTAAACTCAGCTCCCACTCTGTCTCCATCCTTTTCCAGGGTTCCACGTCCTGGGAAGCCTCTGTGAAAACCAGGAAGATTCCTGCTTCAGGGAGTTGCTTTCCAGGTCATGGAGTGTTATGACAATGGCGATTAGCGTGCCTGTTGCTTTTACACATGAGTAGAATGCCTGAGGCTTCAAATGTGTCTTTTTGATTTTTTAATCATGTCTGTCTTAAGTACTTAAGCTCCCTTTTCCATATTCCCCCTACCCATCAACCCAAAAGAAAACGGCACTTTTTGCAAGGAGTTAGATGTCTCTAACATCTCTGTGTCCCTCATCAAAGTATATATCACACAGTTCCTCCGACCCCCTTGCAGCTTGTATGAGAGAATCTCACATTTTTGGCACCCAAGAGCTAGATTCCCTGCCCCCCAAGAGTTTTGTCATTCCATTCTAAAATTCAGCAGAGAACAAAAGGGCATGGACTTAGGCATGGAGGGATAGGTGGCCACTTGCAAGTTAGCAGAAAGGTGAATTTTTAGCCATGGCAAAGTGGCCAAGAAACTCTGGAGAGAGCACTGAAGTCTTCTGAAAGACCTGCCTAGGCTCTCTCTAGTTTCTGAGCCTTATTGTGGATCCACACCTTGAACATTATAGTGGCTTTTCTGTAACCAGAAAGGGTAGAGGCTTGAGGTTTCAGAGGAAATCTCATAACAACCACCACCCCATTGCCAAACTGCTTCCAATTCTACCCTAAAGTTCTGAAATACTGATACTTGAACCACAAGCTGGGCTGCTTGGCCCCAGTTCTGCATTGCCACTTCCTCGCCTGGAAGCTAAAATGGGCTTCTGAGCTTTTCCTGTGTCACCGTATGCTGTGATAATGGTTGCAGCATTTGCATATCTTCAGAATAGCAAATGAACCATGGCAGATTTCACTCTTCCATAGTGATTATAATTGCACTGTGTTACAGCCAAGCTGAGAAACAGCCCACAGGATGTACTGAGCGACGCTGACAGCGTTCGGCATAGCTCCAAAGCCCTCGCAGTGGAGGCTGGCTGGACTTTGTCCCACTGTAACACATCCAGTGGAGAAATGCCAGGACGCTGTGGCATGATCTTTATTTTTTGCTCTTGTTTACAACCTCCTGTAAAGTCTACAGTTGTGCCTTTGTCAGGATGCACTGCAGGACTGCGTTTACACAGTTTGTTCTGTCGTGTGTTAACCAAACAGACGGTTGCAGGAGGCTGTCAGAGTTCAATTAATCTTGAAAGAATTTCAGATGTTTGCCCCTTTTGGAATGCATTCTGTGTGCACAACCTTTTCTCTGCGGGAAACTGGGGGTTCTGCTCTCCTCGCTTGCCTGAAACATCCTGTGCCAAGATAGACAGTTCAGTGTTCCTGGCTTGGCCTGTGGCAGGCAGAGAGCTGCATTATGAGTGGTGCGTGACTGAATACGTAGCGCTTGCCTCTCTTTAGGCATGTGCCCCATCGCAGTCAGAGAGCGGCATAATACTAGGAGGGCATGTGTTTAATGTGTCCTTGGGTCTGCTGTCCCATGCAGGCTCCCGAGATGGTTCAATGGGGCTCTGGGAAGTGACGGATGAAGTCCTAGCCAAGAGCGATGCAAGACGCAACTTGTCTCGAGTTCCCGTCTATGCTCACATAACACACAGGGCTCTGAAGGACATCCCCAAGGAGAACACCAACCCGGACAACTGCAAGGTTCGGGCACTAGCTTTCAACAACAAGAACAAGGTCAGTAAGATAAATAAGTTCCGAGGTATCTGACCATAACCTCCTCATTGCCAGTGCTATAAATACGTTGAAAGTAGCTACGATCCCGAGAATTTCAGTGTTGGAATTGTTGTTGTTGTTGTTATGCACTCTGCTCCCACCTTTAGTGCCTTTTCTGGCTAAAACCACATTAGTAAAGGTAAAGGTACCCCTGCCCGTACGGGCCAGTCTTGACAGACTCTGGGGTTGTGCGCCCATCTCACTTAAGAGCCCAGGGGCCAGCGCTGTCCGGAGACACTTCCGGGTCACGTGGCCAGCGTGACAAAGCTGCATCTGGTGAGCCAGCGCAGCACACGGAAACACCGTTTACCTTCCCGCCAGTAAGCGGTCCCTATTTATCTACTTGCACCTGGGGGTGCTTTTGAACTGCTAGGTTGGCAGGCGCTGGGACCGAGCAACGGGAGCACGCCCCGCTGCTGGGATTCGAACCACCGACCTTTCGATCGGCAAGCCCTAGGCGCTGAGGCCTTAACCCACAGCGCCAACCACATTAAGTAACTGAAAAAAGTGTGTGCTGAAAGCTCAAAACAAAAAACGGCATATTTGAGTTTTCCAGGAATTCGCATGTGGGACACCCACCCACCCCATAACACCCAGCTGGGCTTCCCCCCATGTTTGCATTTTTACGTAAACACCTCTCACCCATTCTATCATTCCGGCCTGCTCCAGAATGCAAATTCTTGATGCTGGGAGAGGCGGAAGAAGAACACCCATATTTCTGCAGGTGTTGCAAATTAAGCAAATGTTAAAAATTGTGATGACGTTGAGGCAGGCACCTGCTGTGCTTCCCATTGGTTTGCTGACGCAGACACTGAAATCGAAGGGGGGAAGACAGATGCAATTATTTGTGTTGCAAATGGCAAAGGCACTGAGGGGGTCATGCCCCATGGTCTCTGTGGAGCAGTGATGTTGTGAAATAAGGCACTTATTTTTAAAATAAGGGATATCTGGCAGTCCTGCCTGGCTTTCGCCATCAGATTTTTGCAACCTGTGCCTCTGATTCTGAGGTCTAGAAACTGCTGAGTGCTTCATTTTTAAATAAAAACTAGGGCACTCTGGATTCTTAAGAGCTGCACACAGCAGCCTAGAGGTGCATGCAGTTCTTCTCTTGACCACTTTTGGCTATAAGCTTGTGCTGTTCTTTCTTCCCATGCTACCTTTCTGAATTTTAATGGTTTGCAGGAACCCACTGAAAAATTATAGTGTGCATCCTGTGGTTCTGTTGATGTTGCTAAATAATCATAATCATAATCATAATTGTTGTTGTTGTTGTATTTATTTATACCCCACCCGCTCTTGGCAGCTCCCAACCGAACATTAAAAACACAAATCTTAAAAAACTTTCCTAAACAGTCCCATCATGCCTGTGCTGTGCTGGCTGGGGCTGAAGGGAGTCCAGCAACACCTGGAGGGCTACACTTTTCCTATCCCTTTTCCAAAGCATTTTGTTTTAAATTACTTCAGTAATCCTTGGAAAAACCATCCATGTTAGGTCAATGGTGGTTGACCCAACATTGCAAATGGGGTCGGGCGGATGAGTTTGTGTCAGTGCTGAGATTCTGAGATGGGGTCTCTGGGTCTCTGTTGTTTTAGCATTGTATATTGGCAGACTTTTAATACTGATTGGTACTCCGCAAGGATCTTCTGCAGTGGCCAAGTGGATTACAAAGCTCTTTCTGTTCCAGGAGCTGGGAGCAGTGTCCCTGGATGGATATTTCCACCTCTGGAAAGCAGAATACACACTTTCAAAGGTAACCTGCTAGTGTGGGAAACATGTATGCTGGGCTTTATTCCTGATTTGGGATTGAATAAGTTTTGAGCCAAATTGCAGCACTTCCTGACAGTTGGAAGGGCTGACCAGAATTGTTGAGCTTTTTTTTAAAGGGGAAATGCCATACGTCGCTCACTGAAAAATCAACAGCTAACAAACGCACACGGTGCTAAACCCAATCATTGTATCCCCTATTGACATCAACAATCGCCAAACAACCGCCTGCTTGATGCGACGGAGGAAGAGAGAGAGGGTGGAGGGTGGCAGAGACATTCATTCCCCCATTCTTTTAATCCCTCGATCAGTAAGGATCCCGGGATCGACCGGGGATCTGTCTGTCGATCATGGTCGACCGGTTGAACATGTCTGCTCTAAAGCATAGCTGAGTGATTTATCAAAGGCTCTCTTATCTGCTGTAAAGCAGTCTCCGTGTTTCCAGTGACAACTGTTACAGTGGGTGGAGATTTGCAGTCAGTTTTGGACAGAGTTGCACCCGCCCATGAAATACCAGGCACATAGTTTGGGGGTTCTCCTGGGCTCGGTGCTGTGTATGGAGGGGCACACAGTGTCTGTGGCTAGGATGCCTTTTACCAGCTTAGAGTGATGGCTGCAGAGAAAGCAAAACTTGCCAGTGACACAAGCTCTGCTCACAGCAAGGGTGGATCTCTACCATGCATGGTCTGTCAGGTTGCCGATAAGGATGGCTCTAAATTGCCTGCTGGCTTACCGGGGCATTTAAGAGCTGCTTCAGGTACCCTGCTTACTGGCCCATCACTGAGGTTCAACAGATTGGCAGGTAATGGAGCAGGGCCTTTTCAGTGGTGAACCCATATTTTTGCCATTTTCTCCTGAAAGGTGGGGCATAGGAATCTGCCTTAAACCGAGTCAAACCATTGATCCATATAGTCCATTATTGTTAGCACTGATTGTCAGCAGTTCTGTAAGCAAGTTTAGCCTGCAAATACACTTCATTTCTCCTATTATTTGTTTGCAAGGCCTGCTAATTCTGGCTGGCAAACGTTTAAAAATCTAATAGTTGAATACAAAGAAGTATACTTTCTTGATACTTCATTGCATCCTATTGTTCATTGTCCTCTCTACTGCTTCTCATGTGGGTTGTTTTCTGTCTTTATTTCCCCCCAGCTGCTGTCAACGAAGCTACCATACTGCAGGGAGAATGTGTGTCTGGCCTATGGTCAGGAGTGGTCTGTGTACGCTGTTGGATCTCAGGCACATGTCTCCTTTCTGGACCCAAGGCAGCCTTCCCACAATGTCAAGTCTGTCTGTTCCAGGGAGCGAGGCAGTGGTAAGGATTCTTTGTGAGAAAACCTGAGCAGTGGAATTTCAGCCTATACACTAGGCAATATGTTACAGTGTTCCTTCACTGGATGATGTTGGCAATGGGATGGTGTTGTACATCCTCTGTAAGTGGGAAGGAGGAAAACTGGTGCTCCTGCAAGGATCTCCTCTGTGCCAAATAGTATAGAAGTAGTCTGCCCCATGGGTTGTTCTTAATATTCCTTTTAATACAATGTTATATTGTGAGAGCTCTGTTTGCATGGACAACTTGCCGGCTACGACTGCTTTCTTTGCAATTACTAATTCCAGCATCTCCATTTCTGCCCTTTCCCCCAATAATCAATTCATTTTTAAATTGTGATCATATCTTCTGAAGTAGTTGCAGTTTCCCATTTCGATGTCCTTTGAAATTCTTGCCTCCAAGTCACTATTGCATTGCTGTGATAGTACAGAACATCAGTACTGCAGTTGTTCTGTTACTCGGACAGATTCTGCACCATTTTCTAAGCAGTTATATAAACCTCCTAATTCTACTCCAGGTTGGATTTATGAGCTTGTCTTGTGAGACACCGTGTCTAAAGGTCTTTTTAAAATGTAGGTCTCTTAACCTACTGGCTCCAGGTTATCAGTAAGATGTCCCACACTTTTAGAGAGAAAAATCAAATATGGCATGGCATTCATTAAATCTATGTCTTGCCTTAAGCACCACTTTAATGTTTTCAAGGATCTAAATTGTTCTGTTTCATTCCTACATCTTTCCTGGCATCAAAATGAGGCTGACTTGTCCAAAATCCCTGGGTTTTCTCCTATTGGTTCAGTTATACTTCCCAGAACCTTGCTGATCTTTTATGATTGCCAAGGCCTTATTTTTAGCCAAATCTTGGGCCTCACTTGATGGCATAGGCCACGTCATCTGGCTGCTCATGTTGGTTGATATACGTTAAGAAGTCAAGGCAGACCTTGCACTGGCTCAGGGCTGTGCGATAATAATTCTTTCCTGTCTGGATTTTTTAAATAACACAGTTTGGTATACTGCGGCATTGAAGTGTAATTCATCATGTTCTTAAACCGCAGCAGCAAGGTTCTGTGACTAGAGGTTCATGCCCAAAATAGTTCAGAGAGTGGGTGCACACGAGAAAAGGTTTCCCATTATCTCCAGGTACCATTTGTGCCTGTGCATGACATTAAATCATTTAACGTTCAGAATTTTGAGACTGGGACTGGTTTTTGAAGTATCATAAATTTCAAAATCTGTTCTCGTATACTCCCCCCTTCACCGCCCCAGCTAATTGGCATATTGTTTATCTCCTTCATTTATTTTGTAATGTGGAAAGGGGCATTTTTTTGCTACTAATGAGACATAAAGCACAGCAGTTGCTGACATTCAGGTTCCTGTTAATAAAAGTACATTGGCGTTGACAGACTGGAACAAATCAAGGGGTCTGTGACCTTTTCTCCAACTGTGGGTTTCTCACAAACCTGGCAGGGTGATCACCATGTTGTCTTTCTCCACCACCTAGTAAGCAGAGGGAATGTAATGGTAATGGGGCCCCTGATCATTAGGTCCAGTCATGACCGACTGGGGTTGCGGTGCTCATCTCGCTTTATTGGCCGAGGGAGCCGGCGTACAGCTTCCGGGTCATGTGGCCAGCATGACTAAGCCGCTTCTGGCGAACCAGAGCAGCGCACGGAAACGCTGTTTACCTTCCCGCCGGAGCGGTACCTATTTATCTACTTGCACTTTGAGGTGCTTTTGGACTTCTAGGTTGACAGGAGCAGGGACCGAGCAACGGGAGCTCACTCCGTTGCGGGGATTTGAACCGCCAACCTTCTGATCTGCAAGCCCTAGACTCAGTGGTTTAACCAACAGCGCCACCCGCATCCCTTCTAGTAAGCAGAGGTAGACTGCTGCTAAAGGTGGTGGTTTCATTTCTAGCTGTTCTGACTAATTGTCCACACTGACACTGGCATTAATGAGGGAGAAGCAACTCCATCATGTCCCTTGATGTAAGGAGCGCAACTGCCATCAAGTCAGCTGTCTGTAGAGCTTGGGGGGGGGGGACTAAACAAAATTAAAGGAAAAAAAATACTCTTCACATTTTTTTGCTGAGGTGTCATTTCCCTTGTAAAAATCGTAAATTTGTAGAAATGCTGGAGGAAAATCTTCCTGGGCAATATTTTCTCTCTTAGAATGAGTGAAATCCTTTTGAAGATTTTTTTATTTTTTGAAAAAAAACGAAGGCAGCATTCTGAAATGATGATGATGATGATGATAACCATGGGCACAGATCTTGCCATTAATCATCTCCCCTCCACAACAGGTATTCGCTCTGTGAGCTTCTACGAACACATTATTACGGTGGGGACCGGGCAGGGTTCCTTGCTGTTCTATGACATCCGAGCCCAGAGGTTCCTGGACGAGAAGCCGCCGCACAGTTGCTACGGAACAAAATTAGGAGGAAGTGAAATTCTCAAGTTGTCGACTGGCAAAGGTTGGCTGGTGAGTAGTTTGTAGCTTGAACGAGAGGTAGCCTTCCCACAAACATTGCTTTTTAAGGGCTCTTCCGCTGACTGAGGGCTCTGTTTCTGGCAGCGTTGCCAGATACAGGTGAAATAAGCTGTTTGCTCTTTCCGGTGAACGGATGTGCCAGGCTATTAGAAGCTCTTGCTTTTCCTTTCCGTAAGAGTTTGGTCTGCAGAGCCTATGCAAGAGATTGCGCCACCGCCCTCTCCGCATCTTCTCCCACCACTGCTGCCATTCCTTCCTCTCCCCTGCTGGTGGCAGCGCTCTTGACCCTCCTCTCTCCATCCTGCCTTGGTCTAGATAGGGCTAAGAATGTCCTTCCTCAGAGTGAGGCATTCTGTGCTGCTGCCGTTTAAAGTTGCAGTACAAAGTGTAAAGGCCCCCCTTAAAGGGAGAGGGAGGAAGTGGGAAGCCTTGCCTGGTGGGTAGCAGGCCTGCGTGAATTTGCACCTTCCTGTACCCGCCACCTTCTGGCGGTTCCCTCCCTGCGAGAAGCAAAGCTACAGGGAACCAGGCAGAGGGCCTTCTTGGTAGTGGCACCTGCCCTGTGGAACACCCTCCCACCAGATGTCAAAGAGAACAACAACCATACTTTTAGAAGACATCTGAAGCTTTTAATGTTTAATAGACTATTGTATTTTAATATTCTGTTGAAAGCTGCCCAGAGTGGCTTGAGAAACGCAGCCAGATGGGCGGGGTGTAATTATTATAATTATTATTATTATTAGGCTGAAAACCAGCTTCAGCTTAAATTGGTGGCTCTTATTTTGCTGCTGTTCTCCATCTTGTTAAACAGCTTGGTTTTCCTAGCTGGTCGGCAGCTTCCCAATTCCCTTTTGAGTGCTCCCGGGGATGCGCAGCAGCCAGTTGCGGGGAAGGTCATGACTGACTCAGTTGTTGCCCTTTCCTTTGACAGAATCATGATGAAACCTGGCGGAATTACTTTTCAGACATCAGCTCCTTCCCAAACGCTGTTTACACCCACTGCTACGACTCGTCTGGCACGAAACTCTTTGTGGCAGGAGGTCCCCTTCCGTCTGGACTCCATGGGAATTATGCTGGTCTCTGGAGCTAAGAACAATTTCCAAACAAAGATCTTTCGTGCAAATTATTTCCCCCTCTGGCATTTCTTTTTTAAAACACAAAGGAATTGTGTGACGACTACACTGTTCTCTTCTGGTTTTGATGCAACTTGGGGTCAACCTTTTCTTTTGTTTTCTTTTCGGAAGGGGGCGCAGCATCTTCCACCCGTTTCCCAACAGTTTTTGTACATTTTTTGAACAGTTTTAGTTTTGGTTTAATCTCCTTTGATCTTTCTACAACGGGGTTTATAAACCCTTCTTTTTATTGCATTTCTTAAAAATGGCTGGGTCTTTGCCCTGAGCTTAGGCTAACCAAACTTACATGCCCCCTCCTCCCCTTACTTTGCTGTGAGGTAGAAATCCTCCATTAGATCGGCTGCTGCCAAGCTTTCTGTGAAAGCCCAGGGGCTGCGAGTGCGAGTGTGTGTGTGCGTTGGGGTGTATGTACGTACGTGCTGGTACTTTGTCAGTCACATTACCTGGAATAAAAGCTTCTTGTAATTAAAAGGAAAAAAAATTAAAAAGTATTTATATAATGAGATACGTTACTACTTTATCCACAGAGCCCAGCTTGCACCTGGCTTCACGTTATTTTGAAAAGTACAAGTTTAATGATGCTGTACTGGGTCCAACATGTGACCTGTGTTCTAGGTCTGTCTTGCCTTCTCTTTTCCCCTTTCCTCCTCCCACAGACCCACAGGAAGGATATGAGTGTATAGATGGTTGCAGGGCGAAATTCGTGGTCCATGAGAGCTCTGTGAAAGAGGTGGTGGAGGAAGAAATGGCCCGTTTTCACAGTCCACCTGTGTTAGATTTTTAGTTCTGCTGGGTGAACTGCTTTCTGAGACTGGCCCCATAGATCTGCCAAATAACTACCCCAAATGGCCTCCAGCGTTGAAAATTGTGTGTGGCCCAGCTCATTAAAGCCACTGAAACGTCTTTTAGCACTGCAGGCAGGGATAGTGACTTAAAACGTAAGCCCTACATAGCTCTGTTTAACACGGAGTGGCAATGTCTGCCTTGTGTTGGGTTCATTAGCAAGGCAATCCAAGATCCCACAAGAAGCAGCACGAGCCATAGGCTGGTCTTCTGGACTTACTGCACACGAGCGGAGACTTTTTGCCCGTGTCTGGCCTTTGGGGCTTTCTTGATGGAAGTCCCACAGGGACCCATGTGGCTGTTCTGACCCGGGTAATTCGTAACCCCTCTAAATTGGACCATCCAAGAAAATGCACTTGCAGCACGGCGTTTGTTGCTATGGCAAAATGCTTGGTTTGCTTCTTCTCTGCCAAGACAAGAAACAACACCGCAAGACAAAATCGGAGCTTTAAGCCCTTTTGCTTCTTCTCAGCTGGAGTTCAGTTTTGCTGCCCAGTTTGCCAAAGGCTGCTGCTGCTGCTGCTGCTGCTGCTGTGCCACAAAGAAACTGCACTTGTGGGGCTGGAAATAAGTAGCGAGCTGAAGAAATCCATGTCTTAGGTGAGACTGGCTGAAGCGTCCCTCTGTGTGGTTTAATACTCTGGCCTGGCATTCTTCCAAGCAGCTTCTGGATAATGTTAGCCCCATGTCTGCGCTGGGCATGGTGCAGAGCTTTCTGCCTCTCCTATTGTAGCGAAGGAGCGGGAGTATTGGCCTTCGGCTGTGGTTGTCCATTGTGTCTTCGGTTTCTTTGTTATGGAGGCCTGTGTGGAACACAGACTCATGCAGAAGAAGGAGCTGTGCTGCTCTGAGCATTGAAGGAAGCTCTTTCTCTGGATGGCATAGTCTGAAAGTAAGCCTGTTTTTGCCCCTGGGGTTGGGCAAAGAGGTAGATGAAATATGCCTCCAATTTCCAATTCATATGATGGGTTTTGGCTGTCAGAAGTCTGAGATCTAAAGAGAGCCACTGCCATGATACTTTTTTGGCGAGGGGCAGCAGCTGGCACTAAGTTGCGGCTTTAATACTGTGCAAGCTTAAAGGGTTCCTTGTGAATGCAACTGTGCCCCTGGACTTTGGTCTGGAGCCTGAAGAAAGCATATTTCATGGTAACATTAGCTTCTCTCATTCCACTTACGATCTGAGATTCTTTCCTACAAAAGGGGGCGAGAACTTCTAAAAGCACCTGTGGTGTCAAATGTTGGGATCCTTGTTAAGTCCTTATTTCATCTTCCATCTTACGATTGAGAAAAGCGGAGGCCGCAAGAAGAGCTTATGCCTCCGGACGCTGAGGCTGCACCATGTATTCCAGGGCAGCCATTTTAACAGCGATGTTTTTGATCCGTTTTGTATTTGTTTTGTGGTTCTCTTTCGCAGGCTATCTTGAAAACCTAGATTAATAAAATTTAAGAAAAGCAAAAAACCACAGTGAGCCAGACACACGATTTGATGCTGCCTGTCAGCTCCAGCTCCTGGATCTTGCGCCCCTTCGTCATAAACATGGTAGAGTTTTGCATGTGTACACTCTCTGGAGGCACATGGCTGCAAAGGCCTTTTTCATGCATTTATGAGAGTTCATTGAATAACTGCCCCCTTCCCCGAATAAAACAGTTCCCAAAAAATCATTTCCACTCTTAAGTGCCTGGACATGCAGGAAACACTGAGGGCTGTTTCACAGATCATGTGTCGCAAAGATGGGCCTGCTAATGAAACATGGTCAGTAGGGGGTCTTAGTCAGGGCTGGACCCCCAGCTAACAGCTATACGATTGCAAAGGGTCGGTGTCATCTGTATGGCATGTTTTGAACTTTCTCCTTCCAACATCTTAGAAATAGGGTTGGGTCCAGTGGCGGTGCTCAATTGGTGGTAAAACATCTATCGGTGGAACTGAGCGAAGCAGGGTTTGATTGTTTTTTTTTGTAATTCCCCTTTCTACCCTACACTATGCCTATTAAATCTGTTGCACAGCAGTCAGGGCTCCTCTAGAGCAGATTTGGGGGGGCTCCACCCCCTAAATTCCACCGATGGATACCTGAGTGTCAGGTAAGCTACACTGTTAGATACATACCCTGGGAAAATTGTGAATCTGCTCGTAAGTCAAACCAAGTGGGGTGTTTCTGAGACATAATCCCAGCAGCTTTGGAGACTGTAATGTCCTTCCCAGCCTTTCACAAAGAATTCCGTTTCCTTCCACCCCCTTGAGGTGAAATGAATGTCGTCATCTGGGTGCTGGATCTTAAACCTCCTTAAACTTGTACTTTTAAAAATGGGCCTGTGCACCTGGTCAACTCTTGCTCATAGCCTCCCACAGTCTCAGGGTTATATGTCACTACAATTTTCATCCAAATGACAGCACACAGGACCAATCAGAGGTTAACGTGCCTTTCTCCTATGGTACCTTGATCTTTGCAAAGCTGCCTACGACAGGATTTGCTGTTTGTCACCGTCTTTCATCTGGATATTGTTTTGTCTCTTTTTCTAAAATATACATATATATATAATGATAATGAAATGTTCTAAGCTGCAACCAACCTGTTCAGTGAATTGTAACTTTTTTAATTTGATGTTCAAGAGTGGTGTATAAAATCAAATGTGTGGATTTGTCTGAAAGTGAGAGTTTTTCCGCTGCCACGCTTAACTTGTTGAGGGGACGGTGGTGCTCCGCTTTATTTCCGGGTGGTGGTTTGCAAACTGCACTGCTTGGCTCCAAATAGATACTTATTCAATCCAAACAGATGGTTTATTAGGCAGATAGTCTAAAGCAAAGTCTTTATTATTTCCTCAAAAGCTTTCTTGGTACATCTGTGATGGACACACACACACACACACACAGAGAGAGGGAGAGAGAGAGAGAGAGATTTGCAGAGTTTTCAGAAGCTTATGGAAAAACCTGACTTTGAACTCACACACAAGTTTGAGAGAGAGGTAACATCACAGTTTCAAAAAAGAGAATAGCCCTTGACAATGTATAATTTGGAAACTGCGTATTTGAAATTGCATGCAGTTTGCATTTTTAATCCTCTTGGAAGCCTGTGGACTGCATGAGGAACCAATGCTATGGGATGCGCAGAAAACAGCTTGGAAGTGTTGCTGCAATAAAGCAGGGAGTGGGGTGGGGTGGGGTAAACTAATGACTAATAAAGCCAGAATTGCTTCTGCTGCCTTCTATGTTTGAAAGCACGATATGCCCCATATCAGTCAGTCTTTGTTTTCCAGGATCACGTTAAACTGGCTGTTTGGTGCTTTCCAAAGTAAGGGCTGTAGCTCAGTGATAAAACACATGTGATGCATGCAGGAGTCCCCAAGTTCAATCCCTGATATATCTCCAGGTGTGGTTGGAGAAGACTTTGCTGTCTGAGGCCCTGGAGAGCTGCAGTCAATCTCTGGACAATCCTGAGCTAAAGAGAGCAATGATCTAACTAGGTGGCTTCCTGTGTTTGCATGTGACAGAAACATAGGTTCCTGGAGTGGGTAACTTGTATGTAAAAGGTAAAGGGTAAATGGACCCCTGACCATTAGGTCCAGTCGTAACCGACTCTGGGGTTGCAGCGCTCATCTTGATTTATTGGCCAAGGGAGCCGGCGTACAGATTCTGGGTCATGTGACCAGCATGACTAAGCCACTTCTGGCAAACCAGAGTAGCGCACGGAAACACCGTTTACCTTCCCACCAGAGTGGTACCTATTTATCTACTTGCACTTTGACGTGCTTTAGAACTGCTAGCTTGGCAGGAGCAGGGACCGAGCAATTGGAGCTCACCCTGTCATGGGGATTCAAACCGCCGACCTTCTAATTGGCAAGTCCTAGGCACTGAGGTTTACCCACAGCGCCACCCGCGTCCCAACTTGTATGTAGAGGTGGTCAAAACTAAGTATGGCTTTTACACTGCTGGAACGGCTTCTTCGTACTATTAAAATCTGCATACCACCCTGTACCTATAGATGTCAGGGCAGTTCACAACAAAAAATTACAATATAAACATAAGAATAAAAATTACAATATAAACACATAATAAAAATAAAACAAAGACAACCCAATAAGAAGTATGCACTTGCCTGGGACATGTGAAAATATTATTATTATTAATTTTATATCCCGCCCATCTGGCTGGGCTTCCCCAGCCACTCTGGGCGGCTTCCAACAAAACACTAAAATACAGTAATGCATCAAACATTAAAAGCTTCCCTAAACAGGGCTGCCTTCAGATGTCTTCTAAAAGTATTGTAGTTGTTTTTCTCTTTGACATCTGGTGGGAGGGCGTTCCACAGGGCAGGTGCCACCACCGAGAAGGCCCTCTGCCTGGTTCCCTGTAGCTTGGCTTCTCGCAGTGAGGGAACTGCCAGAAGGCCCCTGGCACTGGACCTCAGTGTCCGGGTAGAACGATGGGGGTGGAGACGCTCCTTCAGGTATACTAGACCGAGGCTGTTTAGGGCTTTCAAGGTCAGCACCAACACTTTGAATTGTGCTCAGAAACGTAATGGAAGCCAGGTCAAGACTGGTGTTATGTGGTCTCGGAGGCCACTCCCAGTCACCAGTCTAGTTGCTGCATTCTGGATTAGTTGTAGTTTCCGGGTCACCTTCAAAGTTAGCCCCACGTAAAGCACATTGCAGTAGTCCAAGCGGGAGATAACCAGATCATGCACCACTCTGGCGAGGCAGTCCTTCTAAATTGTCATTAACTTGCATCTAGACTTATTAAATAAGGGACGCAGGTGGCGCTGTGGGTTAAACCACAGAGCCTAGGACTTGCCAATCAGAAGGTCAGTGGTTCGGATCCCTGCGGCGGGGTGAGCTCCCATTGCTCAGTCCCTGCTCCTGCCAATCTAGCAGTTCGAAAGCACGTCAAAGTGCTAGTAGATAAATAGGTACCGCTCCGGCGGGAAGGTAAACGGCGTTTCCATGCGCTGCTCTGGTTCGCCAGAAGTGGCTTAGTCATGCTGGCCACATGACCCGGAAGCTGTACACCGGCTCCCTTGGCCAATAAAGCGAGATGAGCGCCAAGCATTTCTGCAATCTTAGTATGGGTATCTCAATAAAGTGTATTTGCGCAGTGATCCCAAGTGCTTTTTTTCACTCCTGTGTCTCTATGAGCTTCCCAAGAAGCATGCTTGCCATACAGTACTATACTAGAAGATGTGGATGGCATCGAATTATTCTTGTATGCTCTTAAAAAAAAGAAGCACCATAAAATAAATTGCAGCAGAGCAGAGAACCCAGTGTAAAATAAAACCTGGACGTTAAAACACCTGAATGGCCTTGGCCAAAAAAAAAAAAAAGTTTTTCATCTGAGAAAGTTGGTGCCTGGCAAACCTTTGGGGGGGTGCAAATTTCAGAAGCAGGGCACCAGAATAAAGAAGGCCTGGTCTACAGTTTACTGCCTGCCTTTTGTCAAATAGCAGAGAGGCCTAAAACCAGGTCTGCAGAGGCTGGTCTAAGCATCTAGGCAGGCTCAAGTGCTAAAATGCAGACCTTCAACCTGTGCCATTTTTCTTGGCTGCGCGCATACCGTATTTTTTGCTCCATAAGACACACTTTTTTTCCTCTTAAAAACTAAGGGGAAATGTCTGTGCGTCTTATGGAGCGAATATGTGGTCCCTGGAGCTTAATTGCCAGAGTGTGGCACGCTTCTGAGCTGTTCTTTGGGGCTGGTGGGGGAAACCCCGGGTGTCAGCAGAGCAGCCGGGGCTTTCCCCTCCAGCCCCGGGAGCAGCGGGCAGGCTGCACGCAGATGCGTGCTCCTGAGCCGCTCTTTGGGTCTGGCAGGGGAAACCCCAGGTGCTGGCAGAGCAGCCGGGGCTTCCCCCTCCAGCCCCGACAAGCTCTTGCTTAGCCGTGCACAGCCTCCCCAGCCCAGGAGAGGCTGTGCGTGGCTATCCCATAAGCCAGGACAGCAAGAGGGACTGCTGCACACTGTCCTGGCTTCTGGGATTCAGAATATTTTTTTTTCTTGTTTTCCTTTTCCAAAAACTAGGTGCAGCTTATGGTCTGGTGCGTCTTGTAGAGCGAAAAATAAAGTAAATGTCACACTTCTTGGATTATGGCCTGTTGTGCAAATGTAAAAGGCACAGAGTTTTTGCTGGGCAAAAAGGGGTCAGCTCTATATGGAAGAGGCTGAGAGATCCACTTCTCTCTCTCCTAGGCTGCTAAAACCAAGTATTCACACTGGGTTGGGCAGGTGGCTCCTTCGTACCAGCAAGAAGCAAAGCGATGACTCACTTTGGCACCCGTGTGGGCAGGCAACTGTCTGCTTCTGCTGATGAGCGAAGGTGCACATGGAGTTCCTTACCTCTGCTTGGCAGGCTGCTGCCCACACAGCATACAAACAAAGAGGGTGGCTTCAGGCATGACAATCCTTTGCACCCAGTCAAACCCATCCTTGCTCGCTGCAGCTACGAATGGCATCTGAAAATGATTTTGCAAAGGGATGTGGCTGTCAGGAGTTCAGCCTACACTTGAGTAGGACCCTGGCAGAGACACATGCCCGACTGGCATGTTCTCGCCCTCCTGGTCGATCGTTTGGGAGCTTCATAAGCTTTCTTCAGCCCGAACATCACAGCGACCGATGCCAACAGACATCGGCACATTTAGAGATCTGCAGAGTTTGTACACCTTCGTGACAGACCTCAGCAACTCAGCATTTTGGCTAATCTACTTTATTTACAGATAAACACACACGGAGCACTGCAACATGGCTCCCTCGCTCTCTAGCATCAGACAGCAAAGAGAAAAAGAACAAAAGACATCAGTCCCACTTCACAGAACACAGTAACACAAACATCCTGTCTTCGTCACTTCCCACTCTAGAGTCGAAACGCACACCGTCATGTGATAGACAAAAATCCCATGACTGCAATTGTAGATCAGGAATTCTAACAGTGGCCGAGGCTGAAGGGGAAGATTCTTTAGAATTCCAGTTGTAGGATCATAGTCCAAATGGGCTAAATAAGCTGTGTTAGGCCTGTAATAATATCATTTCCCGATTGCTCAGCTATTGCTCAGCATAATCCTCTTTGTAGTATTAAGCAAAATACGAGTTGGACTTACAAGAAAGCATCACAATGTATCCCTAACGTGAAGCTGTCGGCAGCTCCTCCCAGATTCTGTTTTACTCATGAAACTTCTCTGAGGAAGGAAAGGTTGATATGCTGGTGTTTGGAGTAAAAAAAAAAAAACTCAGCAGAAGTTGGATTTATTAGTGAATCCCTGTTGGGATTTGCAATGTCACATTCGAACCCTGCCTCTCTAGTATCAGCCCAGAGGCATCTGAAACAGCTGCCAGTTTTGCTCCACAAAATTACCAGGTCTAGGCCTCTCCGAGAAACCCTATACATATGCATATACAAATCTATGCATCACATTTGCTATGTCAAACAGTTTAAAAAAGGACTTTTGTTAACACTGCACTCTTCCTCCCAATACCTGGAGCACACCCAAAATCAGTTTCATAACCACCTCTGGTTGCGAATGGGATCCATTCCGGAGACCCGTTCGCAACCTGAGCAGAACGCAACCCATGTCTGCGGGTCGCGATTCGCTGCTTCTGCGCATGCACGTGACGTCATTTTGAGCGTCTGCACAAGCGGCGAAACCCGGAAGTAACCCTTTCTGGTACTTCCAGGTCGCTGCGGGATGCAACCTGAAAACGCTCAACCTGAAGCAAACGCAACATGAGGTAAAAAGGTAAAGGACCCCGTGACGATTAGGTCCAGTCGTGACCGACTCTGGGGTTGCAGCGCTCATTTTGCCTTATTGGCCGAGGGAGCCGGTGTACAGCTTCCAGGTCATGTGGCCAGCATGACTAAGCCGCTTCTGGCAAAACAGCAGCGCACAGAAATGCCGTTTACCTTCCCACCGCAGTGGTACCTATTTATCTACTTACACTTTGACATGCTTTCGAACAGCTAGGTTGGCAGGAGCAGGGATCGAGCAACAGGAGCTCACCCTGTCGCGGGGATTCGAACCGCCGACCTCCTGATTGGCAAGTTCTAGGCTCTGTGGTTTGACCCACAGCACCACCCGTGTCACAACAGGAGGTATGACTGTAATTAAAATTCACAGGACAGTCTAATTATTGTTTTAAAAGTAAATAGCACTCCTCAAAAAAAGGAATAAAATAATTGATATGCTGCCAGTTTGCTGTCACATCACCCATACGTGACTCAACTTTTAGCATAAACTGGCCACCTAACTGTCTTTTGTAGAAGTCTTGCGCAAAATTTGGCCTGTGTAGAATTCCTCCCTGCTCCAAAGTTCTTGGGGAATCAAGGAGCTATAGGGCCTTTGTCCTGGAAAGGGGCAGCCCTGATTCACCTTTTCCAGGAGGCTATGATGCTGCGATGTGGACAAGTGACTCCCACCAGCGTGATGAAGCACTCTCCTCTTCAGCTTCTATCTTTGTTGCTGGGTGCCGCTTGCCAACAAGCCATCTTCATTAGAAGGGGGATGCCAAGTCACGATTAGAAGATGCTAATAATAGTCATTAGCACTGCGCAGATTAAGAGAGCACAGGGACTTGTTTGTGGCAAAGCGTGGCAAAACGGCTCTGAGACCTGCAATTATTCCCCCTCCCTGGTACAGAGATAATGCAAACGAGCAAAGCCCAGCTCGTTTAGGCCTGCGTCTCGATCAGCTTGGGTCTCTTTCGCACACCGCGCAACAAAAGAACAGGGCTTGCCATGGTGTGTACAGAGTAGAGAGACACAAGATCCATAGCTTGGTAATGGAGCATGTATGTGCTTTGAAAGCAGAAAGGCCGGATCTGACCTAACCAAACCCATCTGCAGAAGTGATATGCAAGGACTTCTGCTAGTGCAATGGGGTTTTCGCGTCTCTACTCACTCAGTGCCCCCTTAAATTGGCTCTGGAGGGTGTGGTGGGGCAGCCCCTGAACACTGCACATGGGGAAGGGGTGGGGTGTTCTTTTTTGTAATATAATTTTATTAAAGGTAAAGGTAAAGGCCAGTCGTATCCGACTCTAGGGTTGTGCACCCATCTCACTTAAGAGGCCGGGGGCCAGCGCTGTCCGGAGACACTTTCGGGTCACGTGGCCAGCGTGACGAAGCTGCTCTGGCGAGCCAGCACCAACGCAGCACACGGAAACGTCGTTTATCTTTCCGCTATAAAGCGGTACCTATTTATCTACTTGCACTTAGGGGTGCTTTCGAACTGCTAGGTGGGCAGGAGCTGGGACCGAACCGCGGGAGCTCACCCCGCCGCGGGGATTCGAACCGCCGACCATTCGATCGGCAAGTCCTAGGCACTGAGATTTTACCCACAGTGCCACCCGCGCATTAGTTTTTTAAAAAACATATTTTCAACAGTAATTAAACATACTTTTACATCTTATTCAAACTTCCATCAATCCTGTCTGAAAATTCTCCAATCTAATCTCTCAGTATGCATTTCTTATCTTCCCTATTACATTTCAAACTCATAACCAATATCTCTGTCTTTTTCTACTTTGTAACACTTCGTATATTTCTCCTTACAAAACTTCTTGTAGTCCCACTAGCATAATTTGTTGATTACAGTTGCTCTTCAAATAATTCATATACTTCTTCCAATCTTCTGTAAATCTCTGGTCCCGCAGGTTTCGAAATCCTTCCTGTCATTTTGTCCAATTCTGCATAGTCCATTAATTTCGTCTGCCATTCTTCTTTCATCGGAATTTCTTCTTGTTTCCATTTCTGGGCTAACAATACTCTTGCCACAGTTACAGATAGGTAGCCGTGTTGGTCTGCCATAGTCAAAACAAAAAAAATTCCTTCCAGTAGCACCTTAAAGACCAACTAAGTTAGTTCTTGGTATGAGCTTTCGTGTGCATGCACACTTCTTCAGATACACACTGAAGAAGTGTGCATGCACACGAAAGCTCATACCAAGAACTAACTTAGTTGGTCTTTAAGGTGCTACTGGAAGGAATTTTTTTGTTAATACTCTTGCCGCAGTTGTTACATATAAAAACAATTTAACATCTTGCCTATTAACGTCCTGACCTATAACACCAAGTAAAAATACTTATGTTTTTTAAAAATATATATATATTTCAACATCTTTTTCATCTCATTATATATCATTTCCCAGAGGTTCTTTACTTTTTTACATTCAGGGGTGGGATGTTCTACCTGGCAAGTGGATATGCTTCCGCAGACGGAACATTTGTAATAGAGTGATGCTGAACTCTACCTCATGGTCTCTGGTTCAAGCCCTGATGTCTCCAGGTAGTGTTGATGCTGAGCTAGGTAGATCAGCAGTCTGACTTGTGAGGCAGTCCCTAGCCAATCACGGTTCCCTGCAAAATGCATCAGTGACATATGCGTTTGCAAAGATACCATTGTGCCCACATTCATTTGAATAATGCTCACACTTATTTTATACTGGCCTGGAACGCACCGTATGAGGGAGAAGTTTAGAAACAATTTAAATAAATAATCGCTTCATTCCCACCCCCATATATGCTTATAATTTTTTTTATTTATTAATTTATCAGAAAGCTTTTTATACTTCTTTTCATTTACAGAAACGCCAAAGCACTTCACACAATACATACCAAAGAGAGAGAGAGAGAATGCAGTAAAGTTAACGATATCCAATCATTTACAATGATTTCAATGGATCTGATTGGGGGGTTACTTAGCTGGCTGTTACCCAGTCAATAAAAAGATCAAAACAACTAAGGACTGCTTTGTGTTACCTTCTATTATATGTTTATATTAGCCTACATTTACATAACAAGTTCATATTGCATAAAGCATATAATAATAATAATAATAATATTTTTTATACCCCGCCCTCCCCAGCCAAGGCCGGGCTCAGGGCAGTTAACAAGCAATAATAAAAACAAGTTGAATGACTTAAAAACAGGATTAAAATACATTAAAATATTGAAACATTAAAATATTAAAATGCAGCCTTATCACAGGAGAAAGGAAAAAGAAAAAAGCAATATCTGTATAATAATATAATATAATATAATATAATATAATATAATATAATATAATATAATATAATATAATATAATATAATATAATATGGAACAGCAACAAACTTCGCTGCTTGCCTCTTTAAGGACTTTTAAGTATTCCACAGCAAATATAACCCACGGCGGGGCCGGCAACGTCACCCTTTCATCTCCGACACGCCCCCTCCCAGGCCGCGCCCCCTCTCCTGGTGACGTATGAGGCCCGCAGCGACTACGCCACACGCGCGCTCTCTCTCTCTCCTTCTCCTTCTCACCGTAATTGAAGTGCCGCTGGAGGTCACGTGCGAGCGGACGTAGCCCGGCTCCTCCTCCATCTCCTCCGGAGGTAAGAGTCACGTGGGGGCAGGCGAGCGGCCGCAGAAAAGAAGCTTCTTACGAGAGCCTTTCTTTCTCGCCACCCCCCCGGATCACGTGGGAGGGAATGAGCCGGCGTGATTGGCGGGAGACGGCGTCGTGCGTGCGTGAGAAGGGGAAGCGGCGCGAGGCTGCCGCCCGCCGTACGGCGCATGCGCGGGGGGACGGCGAGATAGAGAGAGCGCGCGCGCGCGCCTGCAGCCGCGTCACGTGCTGAGGGCGGGGCTGTGCAGGCCGCAAGGGAGAGACAGAGAGAGAGAGAGAGAGCGGGCGCGCGCGCGCGGGAACGCGGGGGCGAGGCGAGGGGAGGGCAGAGGCGAGGAGTCACGTGACAGTGGTGGGCGCCGCTGCCGCCGCCGCCGCCGCTGCCGCTTTGTGAGCACATTGGCAGGTAACGAGCGCGCGACCGCGGGCGGGGAGAGGCGGATTCGGCGGGCTCCCCTCCCTTCACGGGGAAAGAAAGAAAGACAGACAGACCGGGGGGGGGAGGGGGGTTGAAATATTAGTCCATGGGGGGGGGGAGAAAGGAAGGAACAGGCGCGCGCAGCCTCTCAGCCTCCCCTCAGGGGCCAGTGGGGGGGGGAGGGGGAAAACCGAAGGAGACCACGGACCCCCCCCGAGCTCCGCTTAAAGGAGGAGGGGGCGGCCTAGAAGGTCCCCTCGCCCCTTTGAAGTCCCTCGGAAGGGCGGCGGGGCCCTCACCCCCCCCCCCCGAAGTGAAAACGTGAGAGGGAAAATGGCCCCCCACCGCCTGTGAGTGCGTGTGAATACCGTCCATGGGGAGGGGGGGCTGAGGGAGAAGGGTGCCCCCACTCCTCTTGTGAGGGGAAGGCGGACGGTGGGGGGGGGGCTGCTGGAGTTTCCCTCCCGTGTCGGCTACCTCGTGGTTTTTGGAGGGGAAAGTGGGTGTGTGGTGAGGGGAAAGTTGGCGGTGGGGCCTGGGGGGGGTCCCTCTCTCCCCGCCCCCCACCCCGTAACACACACGCTCCCAAGGGAGGCAGGGGCTGGGACAAATAAAGCTTAAAAACTCCTGGAAAGTTGCTGAGTTGTTTCTCACTCTCTCTTGCTCTACTCCCCCCCCCCATCTTTTCACGACTATTTGCTCCCTTTTGAGGTGGAAGTGGTGGTGGAGACCCCACCCTCTCATGCCCTTCTCTCCCCCAGCCCCAGAAACCTTTTATTTTCTCTCCAGGGGGCAAGAGAAGTTCGCAGACTGCCCCACCCCAGTGCACCGTCATGTTGGCGATGGAGAAGGACCGGGGGGGGGGGGAGCGTGGCAGCAGGAACTCTCTTTGTGGAGAGGAAAGGAAAAGTTCAGGGAAAATATTCCCCCCCCCCAGCCCCCTTCCCCAGGATAAAGGCGAAATGATGGATACCAGGCCCTGGGACAGCTTCTGCCTTTCAGTATCCCTGCTATGCCATGGAGCAAAGCCAGCCAGCCTCCTCTCTTCGCCCCCACAACCCCTCCAGTTTTATTTTGGGAGGTTGGTGATCCCTTTCCCTGGGTTTGGTGCCTTTCTGCACTTGGACTAGCGTTGGCTGCTTTCCCAGTAGGAGCAGTTGCCAACCTGTCTCCCACCCTTGCTTCCTAGAACAGGGTCTCCTGATACTTGAGTTTCTTTCTCTCACTCCCTCTCTCTCTCTCCCCCCCCCCCATCTGCTTGCAGTGTGTTTGGTCTCTACTCTTCCGCCTGATCTGATTGTATCACCCTGTAGGTGCATGTGAGGGTCTTCGGTATGACCCTCTGAAAGGGGATTTTTCCATCGCTGCTTCCTCCCTCAAACAACCTAACAGGGTTATGTTAGGGTCAGCAACAATTATGCCCCCCTTTTAAGAAATCACTGATACCTGAAGGGTCTCTATAAGCAATGGCACCACCTAAAGAGCTAGAGGAGGTTACTTGAGGACAAGACCTGTGAATAGTCATCCCTCTGCTTGTTGCCCTTATGCCTTCCCTGTGTTGTCTCTCTCCTCTGTTTGGGCTTGTGAGGAAATGGAAGCTGGGACAGGGTTGTGTTATTGGGATTGCATACTTAAAAAAACAAACAAATAATTCTGTCTTATGTTGCTGCTGTTTGTGAAAGAAATTGCAGCAACAATAGTGACCCATTTTCTTCAAAAAGTGTTGAGCGTTCCAAAAGAGTCACTTGCTATTTCAGGTCTGACTGCAGTGAGTTCTGGAATTCAGGGGATCATGGCAAGTTTGAGGAGTATTGCTAAGTATTGAACTAAGCATGAAACTGTCTTGGTTCGGTACACCTTCCTCCTTCGGTTGCAGTTAAACATGTTTAAGGCCAGCCTCAAGTCTGTGTTTACAATTCTCTTACACCTGAAGGGGGTAATGATCCTGCAGAATTGAAACTAGTACCTCTGTGCTGTGAATTTCCTGGTGGTTAACTTGGCCTCCTGTAAGTGACTACTAAGACTAGTTCAGTCCTGCCCTCTTGGTGCCAAAGAGCCACCTGTCTTCCTCTTCTCTATTGCCTTTATTTGAATCAGTGATGAAAGGAGTTATAATAATGTAGCACAATTGAGGGAATATTCTTTTGAGTGATTTAGGCAGGAAAAAGTGAGGGCCTATTCTGTGTTTGGAACAGTTGCTTTTTTCACCCAGGGAGGGAAGTAGGAGCTGGTTTTAAATACGGTGAAAAGAGGGGGGAAAGAGCAGACTTAGAACAGCAATGCTTCTTTCCTAAAATAGCATCATAAAAGGTGTTACTTGCTTTAGTATCCTTAGCAGCTGTTTATAGTAGTTCCTCACATCTTTCTCACATCAGTCTCTGTTTGCACATTTACCTAACTAGCTTTGTTTGTAAAAGCCATGCATTGTTTGTCTGCTGCCTTTAGCTTTGTGTGAAACAATATACCTCCAAAGCTAAAATCAGCTTGCAGTACTGGAGTGGTCTTTTTTTACTCCAAATGTGCTACTTGAAGGTGTTGTGTTAATTATTGCAAACACATGTTAAGGTACAGTCTGGGGGAAGTGAAGGTGTTTTAGGTTTTTGTTTTTGTTTGTTCTCCCAAATATTTGTGAATTTTAACTTAAGCTGTGAATGGGTTTTTTTTTTTTTGTATCTGGCAGGTTTTACAGTATATGTAGAAAATGCTTTTTTAAACATGCTATTTCCTACAAGTTGGGTGAAAGCCTGGAATTCAGGTTAATCTCTTTTTGCCCTTTCCGCTTGAGAGATAAGTAGATATGTTCCAAGTTGTTGTTATATCTTTAAATGTATTTGAGTTAGAATTTAAGAGTGGTCTAGGCAGAGTTCAAAAATCTTAGGTTTCCAAATGTGTTTTTAGTCTTGTATTATCTTTCTTTAAACATAAAAATAGGGCAGCTTGGAAATAGGCAGGCTGAGTTTCAGATTGTTTTTGCAGCAAACTTGTTCAGTGGCTGTTTAAAGGTTCTTTGTGTTGCTTTTGCTGGCAACCATCCATATAGGTTTAGCTGCATTGCTAGGCAGCCTCCTACATCTCTTTATTCAGAGCTGCTGTATGCAGTGTTTGTCAAATACAGGATTGAGAAAATCTTCACTTTAAAGACTTACTTTCAGGCACCTCTCTCTGCAGGTCTGCCAAAGTCTGAGCTTGTGCATTGTCTGTATACTATATTAAATGCGAGGCTATAAATGGGGCGGCCAGTGTCTGGTGATAGACTTGTGCTAATACAAGAAAGTGAAAATGCCTAAATCTTGCAACTAGGAAACTGTGAAGAATTGGGTGGAGTAAGAATTGATATCTAAGGGCGCACTTCTTCCAAGCTCAATTTCACTCCTAATCCCTTAGGGGGCAAAAGAATAGAAGAAAGGGTCATTGTTGTTGAGTGGGCAGTGGATTGGGTTTGGTGGGAACATGTGACCTCTATTCCCCCATTGCCCTCTAAGTATGAAAGGCAAGTGCACCACTAGGCGGGAAGAGGGTGTTGTGATACGGTGCTATTTTATTTTCAAGGATGATGGAGGGTCCTTTTGGACAGGCCTCTGCAACATGACTTTTCTTTTTAATATAATCAATACTTACTGATGTTTTCAGTGATGTTTTTATGAATACCTTTGTTAAATTTACTTTTATATTCTAATGCTGAGTTTGCGGTATTCCAAGCTGCATAAGAGACCTAGATTTTCATTGTAGGAAGAACAAGATGTGTAAAACCTTTGACAGCAGGAAAAGAACTGGAGCACAGAAAACTTTAGAAAACTTGTTGCCTTTTCTAATGTTGGCAAACTACCTTTGGCCTGAATCGCTGCTTCCTCAAGAGGCTCTTCTGTGTGCTCCAGAAATATGTTCCCTCTAGCTACCTTTTTATTCCTTACTAGTATGAAAATACCGATAAGCTCCAGTTACTTTTTTCTAAGCTGTGAAGTAGCAGTGAGGCTTTGTGTGTGTGTGTGAGAATCACAAATGTTCTAAATTCTTATACTGTACACTGAAATGGAAAAGCTGCAAGCTATACAATAATGAAGTATCAAGGCATGATTAGAGGTGACCTAGATGTACTCTATTTTTCATAGTCATTTCCAGCATCACTTGTCCTCAGTGATTGGCTACATAATACTGTGATGTCATCCTGCCTTTGATTAGCTGATAGCCAATAGCAACTGGTGGGCCACAAGTGGGGTGTGGGCTATATAACTAAACCCAAAATAATTATTGTTTTTAATTCATAATTGGTATGATGAACTCTCCTGCAACTTTTGTTGGCATGTTAAAACGCTGTGTTGATGTCACTTGTAACCAAATGTCAGAAAGGCTTGAGTCTTTACATTTTAACAGTTGGGACCGCTGTGTGGCAGCTGATGCGAAATCCAGTGACAGTTTGTCACAAGGAGCTTGTACAGAGTGTTCTTTTGAGTGACTGTGCAACAGAAGCAAACTGTAATAATCACTCAAAACAACCCTGTATGAGCACCTTGTGGCAAACGGTCAATTGGTCTGCTGCCAGGGTTAGTTAATAGTTTAGGCCAGGGTAATTTGGAGTTTGTGTAGTCAAAATTTGCCAACTGCATTTCTGTTGAAGAAATAGTAGTTTGAGTGGACATGAAACCTGTTTGAAACTGAAGTCACAAAGTTGTCTTTGTGCAAAAGGAGCAGCTGTTGTGTCCTAGGACCCTCAGAGATGAGCTTTTGGAAGTGAGGTTGTCTGAATTTTGGCTTCATGTTAACAAAATTACCCAGTTACTACTGAGTATCTTGACTTTGTTGCTGCCATTTGGTAGTACATATCTTTAGGAAACGGGTTTCCCACAATGATTGCTATGAATAATAATAATAATAATAATAATAATAATAATAATAATAATAAATTTTATTTATATCCCGCCCTCCCCAGCCAAAGCCGGGCTCAGGGCGGCTAACAAAAATAAAACAGTACAAAAGTACAGTACAAACAACACTCTAAAATCATTCATTGTAAAATTGATTCAAATCAAGCCACTGGCAACCATTGTGCCAGAGCTCCACGAAGATTGCCGAGGGAGGGAGTCAGGCTGTGCCCTGGCCAAAGGCCTGGTGGAACAGCTCTGTCTTGCAGGCCCTGCGGAAAGATGTCAAGTCCCGCAGGGCCCTAGTCTCTAGTGACAGAGCGTTCCACCAGATCGGAGCCACAGCCGAAAAAGCCCTGGCTATGCATCCACATGGATCTGCTTGTTGGCAAAATGCGAGCTTAGCCATCCCAGTGATACTTCCCCTAATGGACTTCATTTTGAATTAAAATATTAAATATATTCCTGGTTTGTAATATCGAACATTGCTTGTGTAACATATGTTTTTAGAATAAATTCTTATAGCTTATATAAATCAGTATCCTCATTGCCTCATTAGATTTATCCTACACATTGTTTGCCCATGTATATATTGCATTGTGCGTAGTCTGTGATTTGATCATATATCTGTTCATTGGTGCCATTCTTTGTCATGAGCCGGTGCCCCAAGACCCAGGGCACTTCCGTCTCCTTTGTTTAGCTGAGTAGCGGAACTTTGGCAGACACGTGGATTCCAATAAGACACAGAATGCAGGAAATGTCGTTAGTAGAGTTTACTAGGGCATAAATCATACAGTTCATTGCTAGATCCCTAGGAAGGCAAAACTTAGTTCATTTAGAGCAAATCCAGTTTCCAGCAGTTAAAAATCACACCACACAAATATAAATGCAAAAATGAAAGTAAAAACAGAATAGCAGTAGGAAAGAAAGAGAATAACGAAGCAGCCTTGGCAGTCAGTTGATATAGTCAACAGTCTTGAAAAATAGAGATAGCACAGTAGGAAAACAACATCTGTGCTCTTTCTGCCTTCCAGAAGACCTGAAAACCTTTTAAACCTTAGAATATACCAGAACGCTTCTGGTGGCTTCTGTACTTCATTCGCTGACATTATTGTAGGAGGAGGATTTCCTATCGTGTGCTGTTGAGATTTTCCATTTGTGTCACTGCAAGAAATGCTTTGAGGAATACTGGACAGTGGAACCCTTCTTACAACTTAATTCAGTCTTCTAACAGATTAGCTGGAGGAGATGCTAACCTGCTTAAGTGGAACAGCTTGCATTAAGATCAATAGAGTATTGAAGGAGCTTTGATCTTTCCCTATTTTTTTAAAAAAAATTCTAAATATTTCTTTTGAGAGGGTGGAGATTTTTTCTTTATTCTACTTTGTAAAAAAAGTTTAAGATGAGTTTTAATCTTGCATTATGCTTTGTATACTGTTTTATCAATGTTTGTAGGATACAACTACTAAATGAATCTGGTTACTTGGATAGAACAAAAACATTTTCCTGATTTATGTGTCTGGGCCATTGAAATAACTTGACTTAATGAGGAAAAAGACTCATAGTTCTTTAGATAATTGGTGGTAAGATTAGCTTCATACAAGAGTGGCTGTTCTCTTTGGCAGCTGTTAAACAGAAAATCCTTATTAATGTAGTTCTGCAACAGCATTTCTCACTGAAAATGTTTAATCTGTTCAGCACTACAAGGTTACTTAAGGAGAAGAGGGAGTTTGCCATAGGGCCCCGGCTGATATTCTTTTGTTACTTACCGATTATGGAATATATACATTTTGTTGGATTAAATGGTGCTGTTGTGGTTATTAGTTTAACTCTTTACAGTGTTAGAAACTCAGATATATAAGCTAATTGCCAGATGACACCTTGATTTAGGTTATGGTCACTGCAACAGAATGTCTAGGAGCATTTTTTTGTAATGGGCTTTATTATTATTATTGTTATTCATTTCATTTCTATACTCCTTTATATATAGGATTGCCGCCTAACATGTCCATCTGGCTGGCTGGTGTGTCTACAATGCTGCAAAAGTCAGCTGGTCTGTGGGGCAGCACAGCCCCAGAAGGCAGTCCCCACCCCAAACATTTAAGTTTAAATCTAGCACAATACTTTACATAACAGATATATGTGATCAGTTTAGAATGTGCCTGCTAACTAAGCTAAACTAGATCAGATGTTAATGTTTAATTTATTTTAATACTGTATCAAGGTGGAACAGAGGCTAGATGTTGGCTGAGTTTGAGTATAGTAAAAGAGACTTAAAGGAATAGAGTGGTATGATTTTTTTTTCATGTTTTGGTAGACTTCAGGTTATATTTTAGTGAGTAAGATCTAATTTATATATTTTAACTGCTGCTATATCTGTACTGTCCCTGTTATACTGAACTGCCTGTTTATTTTCCAACTTATGTCTAGAGTTGCAGCAGCTAGAGGATTATGTAGTTAGGTCATACTTCATCTTTTCATCCAGGTGAAAGAGAACTTAGTGTGGGATGGGGGCAAGGAGAAGTTTGTAAACCCTCACACATCTGCTTTGCGCCTTGAAAATCATGTGAATAACAAGGACTTATCAAGGTTGCTGTTGCATTCTTTATGTGCAGTGAGCCATGGTGCCCCAACCTTTTCTTGTCAGTGCAAGTGATTTTCAAACATAGCCAATGTATGTGGGACGTTTCTTCCTGCTCATGATAAAAATAGTTTTGTATCTGCATGCACAGACTTGGAACCTTTGTAATTTGTAATATAATTCAGCACCAAGTTAAATGTACCAATACATTTATTTCAATTAATATGGCTTGAATATGAATACTGAATTGTGCATAGCATCTTGGGAAATCAGCTTATGGGTTGTATCCAACTAAGTTCAACTTAAAATCAAAACACTGAAATTAGTGGAAGATACTAACTTGAGTTCATTATTTTCAGTGAGTCTGTTTCATGTACAGTACGGCTTGCTTAGATACAGCTGCAAGACACTAAATCTATTTTGTAGTGTATTTCCTGATGCTGTTTCTTTAAGTCCTCTTTACAGTTACCTATGCACAATTGAAGGACTTAGTCTCACTTTGCATTGGGCTATATATACAAAAGTACAAAATACAAAGCTGGAGGATGCACACATGTACAGTTAGATGATTGAGTCTTCAAAAACCTCTAGTTGTGACTGGGAAAAGGATCTAAACTCCAAATTCAAGTCTGAGAGTTATCTGCATGCCTTCCACACTTGATAGGTCGTGTGTGTGTTTTGCATTGGGATTGTGTACCTGCGAACAAAAATGTAAAATGAGAGCCAGTTTTCTTGTGGTACGTGCCACATCTTAAAGTTTTAGGGGCAGCCTGCTTTTGGAAATGTAATGAAATGGTTATGAGAATTTGGTACCATCCTCAAGACTCATTGAATGTTGAATGGGGATTATCATAGGGAAGTTGGCCTTGGTTTCATTTAACTGCTTTGATATAATGCCTGAAACCCTTGGTCAATATCTATTCATGTAGAAAAACTACATATTATTTACAATATGACATCTAACGTTTCAGAAACTTCTGGAAAGTCCTTTTTCTTCAGGGTTCCCAGGGCACTTTAGTATGACTTGGAAAAAAATGGTAGTACTCTGGGAGAAACAAAGACCTGTGAGGTTCTGGATATTTTCCCTTCCAGTCAGCTGTCAGTGAAGGAGGAAAATTCTGTCTCTGCATAGGAGTCAGGAAGTGATCTAATCACACTCAGAGCAGATATGCTCAAGAATTTGTCTCTCAGCTTAGGGAACACAGCTCTCGGCTCCCTTTGAGCCTGGGTGTCCAATTTCAATTTTCTTGTCATTTCTATCATAGCTAAGTAGCTGTAGAATAGAACTGGAATCTTAGACTTTGAAGGGACCCATAGGGTGTGTGGTCCTTTTGCCTAAGGAAGGAAGTCTTAAGTTTACAATATCCTTGGCACATGTTGTAAAGATATGCAAGTCAGCCATCTCCATACTGAACCCCTCTTACAGTTAAAAAGCTTGACCTTTCTAACAAATTCCCTGAAATGTACTTTACCAGTTTTTAATTTATTGTTGCCAGCTTCATTCTCTCATGTACAGTAGTACCTTGGGTTGCATGCACTTCAGGTTACAGACTCCGCTAACCCAGAAATATTACCTCGGGTTAAGAACTTTGCTTCAGGATGAGAACAGAAATCGTGCAGCGGCGGCGCAACAGCAGCAGGAGGCCCCATTAGCTAAAGTGGTGCTTCAGGTTAAGAACAGTTTCAGGTTAAGAATAGACCTCCAGAACAAATTAAGTTCTTAATCCGAGGTACCACTGTATATAGGAAACAATTATATTGTGCTAGTGCTGTTATTTGGCCTGGTCAGTGTGTGCTGGTACTCACCTTTAAAGCCTAAACAGTTTGAGTCCAGTTTACTTGAAGAAGGGGGAAAGGTGTGTTGTGGCTGAAATGCCTTTTAGTACCCCATATACCTTTTGGGGCCAAGGTGAACTGATTGCCTTTACAGGTGAACACAATGAAATCAGTTGTGACGGATGCTCTGAAGTCCCAAAGTTGGGGTGTCTAATTCATACAGGGCTCGCAAAGGGCCCTGTATGGTGCAGTGTTTCCCAACTGGGGGCCATATGCCCCCCCAGGATATTCCAAGGGGGCCACAGGTGAAAATTACATAAATGGGGGGCCACAGATGGAAGTGAGAAGAAAAGAAAAGAAAAATCATATATATATAAAATCCTGATTGGCTGGGTATCTGCTTGGCAAATCACAAGCAGGTAAGGGGGTGGCCCACCAGGGGGCGGCCTAGCACTTCGTTTTATATTGAATTTGTATAGTCATGGTTTGTTTACAGTAGGAGAGGGCTATCTCTGAGGCTCCCATTTTGACCACTGCTTGTAGTTGCCGCCAGTGCTGGGCCAGGTGGCAGCCTGGGCCTGACTCTGCAAGGCGTGGGGTGCAATCCACCCCAGACCTAACCAAGCAGTGTCATCTGGTGCTGCTGACTTGTATCTAGTAAATAACTAAGTGTCGTGATTTCAGTGGGCCTCACTCTCAGGTAAAGGTGGGGGACTATAGTGTTTTATCTAGGCAGCCAGGGCTCCTCCAGAGGACAATATCTTTTTGCACCAGGTCAGAGAGGACTACCTGCTTTTAATTCCCCCCTCCCCATATATACAGAACTCCCTTTTGCAGAGGCTCCAAGTGTCCCTATTTTCCAGGGACAGTCCTGGATTTAGAGAAGTTGTCCCAGTTTCTGATTTGATCCCGGAATGTCCCACTTTTCCTTAGGATGTTCCTATTTTCAGCAGAGAAATGTTGGCGGGTATGGAGTTATCTGACCCCCAAGCCCTCTGAAGTCAGCACCGTATAGGAAAGTTATTTTAATGTTTATTATTTTATTATGTTTTTATATAAGTTGGAAGCCTTCCAGAGTGGCTGGGGCAACCCAGTCAGATGGGCGGGATATAAATAGTAAAATTATTATTATGGTATATTATTTTCATCGGAGTAATGTTGGAGGGTATGCTTTTGGACTGTTATTTGTAGTTTTCACCCTCTTTCAAATAATTGGGGTCAAATAAGTGTTGTTTACATTGAAGATGGATCTCCTTCGGGAGGTTCTGGGTTCTCCTTCCTTGGAGGTTTCTAAGCAGAGGTTGGATGGCCATTGGTCATGGATTCTTTAGCTGAGTTTCCTACATTGCACTAGAAAGATGACTCTTGGGGTCCCTTCCAGCTGTGTTTTTCTGCTTCAACAATATTTTGTTATTTTTCTATCATTTTATGTAATTGTATGTTGTATAAATTATAGAAATTATGAATAAAATAGGTTCTGTTAACAAACAGAGCATTTAAATTGCTACCTTTCTACCGGTAGGACGGGGTGGAAGGCCACAGGAAGGAAACAAGGTCAGAAGGGGGCCGTGATCGGGAAAAGGTTGGTAAACACTGCTGAGGCTTTAGAGAACTCACTAGCAGAGCCAACCCAGCAGGCTTTGACTCTACCACCCATCAGCTCAGGGGTCTTAAAGCCAAAGCCCACTTTCCCTTGCCAGTGCAATTGAAGACTCCTGGTGGTGCCTTGGCAGCCACATCCACCTTCCCCATATTTGATGACATATGATGGCAGGTGGGTGTGGTTTTGGGGAAACGGCTTTGCAGGTCAAGTTTGGCCCATGGTCCTGAGGTTCCCCACCCAAACTCTTTTTTCAGCACCTTTTAGTGTCATTGGAAATCTATTCAAATGCTAAGCAACTTCTGTGGTGTGAACTCTGCCAGGGTTTCATGCTTCTGTAGTAATTCAGCAGTGAATAGGCTAGGCTGAGTACAGTTAGAGAAAATAAGGCTTTCAGGGAATAGAACGGAAATTTTAACATCCCTGTTTGCCCACTTAAATCCAGTTGCGTTTGTATTTCTTTGGTTTGATTTTCAGTCAGTGGTCTCTCCTGCCTTCGGCAATATTCCGTCTTAAATTTGAAGAGTATTCTGCAGTACTGACCTTGTGCCAATTACTGTGACAACAGAATGATGTCACAAATCCAGAGTTATGGCTCTGGCATTGTGCATCAGGTTTTGCCTCAAGTAGGTCTCAGAGAATAGAAAGGAAGGTAAATGTTGTTAGTCTTCAATCTTGCCACTGAGGAAGATGGGCCATAGAGAGGTTAAGGTAAGGACTTTGGGGTGGGGGCTGGCTTTCAAGGGCTGTGGTGATTAGGCTGCTATTGTTTACATCTTGAGTTCGAGAACAAACAAAGGATGTTGTACTAAGTGATACTTAATATACATATTTTTTTAAAAAAATGTGTATACGTACATTATTTTTACCTTTTTAAATGTATATTTGGATATTGAATTGGAGCGGAATAAAAATCTTAATAGCCTAGTCCAGGGGTCAGCAACCTTTTTTAGCTGTGGGCCGGTCCACCGTCCCTCAGACCATGTGGTGGGCTGGACTATACTTTGGGGGGGGGGGGAATGAATGAACGAATTCCTATGCCCACAAATATCCCAGAGATGCATTTTAAATAAAAGGACTCATTCTGCTCATGTAAAAACACACTGAATCCCAGACTGCCCGCGGGCAGAATTGAGAAGGCAGTTGGGCCGCATCCAGCCCCCGGGCCTTAGGTTGCCTACCCCTGGCTTAGAGTGATGAATGGGTCACCATGTGATTCAAACTTCCTATGAAGTTGCTTTTTCAACTCATTTATGATGACACCTTGAGTTACAGCAACTACCGTAACTTACAACGCATTGCCGCTCTGCCAGTAAATTGCATGAGACTGTCCAATAAATGATTCCAGGAATTTCTCAGTGTCTGCTGCAGATGAAAATTTGATCATCAAAACTTTGAAAAGGTGTAGGGGGTGATGTCTATACCTGGTTTTATATCATCATTTTGTTTTGTCAGTCCTCTCTCTCCCTAGAGCAGGGGTCTGCAACCCGCGGCTCCGGAGCCGCATGTGGCTCTTTTACACCTTTGCCGCGGCTCCGGGGCAGATACTAGCGAGGGGAGGAGGCGCATTGTGCGCCCCAACACTCCCCACTGTGGCGGGCGCTGTACTGGCTGTGACGGCGCATGGGGGCGGTGTGTGCGTTAGTCACGCACCGTCTCGCCGTCACCTTCCTGCCCGCCCGCTACATTGTAAGGGGCATGTACGCAGGTCACTGTTTTGAAGGGGAGTGAAGAACACACACACACAAAAAAGGTAACTTGTTAATTTAACGTTTATTTCTATGAGGAGGAGTAATTCTGAGGGGTCAAATAAAGAAATAATAAAAAAGTGACAAAAAAGTTATTTTTATAATGACGAGTTTTGCAGCTCCCAGGTTTTTTTTTCCTTTGGAAACAGGTCCAAGTGGCTCTTTTTGTCTTAAAGGTTGCAGACCCCTGCCCTAGAGCTATGTGTGAGAGAGTGAAACATGTTTACATTTATTTATTTACTTGCAAGAGAGCTTTAGTGTGAGCAATTGATTTGGTCTTCTTTATTACATTTATGCGTATCTTGCTTTCTTCAATGATAGAACTCATACATTGTGTTCTTGGACATGCTGCCATCTAGGCAATCTTTAGGCCAGACCTGCTTAGTTTCAGCAAGGTTGTTGCATAATTTGCTTTCAGCCCAAGGCCTGGTATCTTCAGAAGGTGCCATGGTGATAAGAATGAGCAATGTGCACTGCAATGCTCCATTCAGTAGTCATAGAATCATAGAACTGTAGAGTTGGAAGGGACCCCAAGGGTCATCTAGTCCTACCCCTTGCAGCTCAGGAATCTTTTGCCCAATGGGAGACTCGAATCCATGACCCTTAGATTAATTGTCCCATGCTCTATCCACTGAGCTCTGTGTAAAACAGGTTGATTTATGAACAACTAGTCTGGTTGAGTGCCGCAGCCGCATAGTCGCCTTTGACTGGACTTAACCATCCAGGGGTCCTTTACCTTTTAATACTAATGTAAACAGTGGCTTAGCAGGAACAAGCAAGTGTGTTCTTGCACATCGAGAACATTGCAAGCAAGCAATTCCATTCCTGCTTCTGCAATTCTGCCAACACCTAAGCCTTAGTTTAGTTTAGCATTGATTGTGATTCAGGCTATTGTCTTGAGTTCATAAAGTAAGTATTTGTAAAGCATTGGATAAAGATACTAGGTGGTGGTGCATGTTCTGCCTTGTGTAAGGAAATTTCCAGTGGTAGCTGGAGTTTCCTAAAGGTTTATTCTCCTTTGTTAGCTTCATGGCAAGGGAAATCTTTCAGCTCAAAAGCATTTGCACCGGAAATGTTCTAGTGGACATTTTGTGGATTTCAAAGTACTCAGAAAGGAAGTTCCTGAGGAAAAGTGTTCCTAAGACAATATATGTTTTGATACTTTGCTATTCTCTGCGGAAGTGAATGGCAACAATGAGCTGTACTGCATTTTGAGCAACATGCAAGTGTTTGCAAACCCCTTCCCTCCAGTTTGCCCCATTTATTCCATTGATGAATTCAGAGGGCCTGAGGCTTCGAAGGAAGACCTCATGCTTGGCAAGAGTGCTGCACCTTTCCTTTGGAATGAGCGCTCTCACTCAAGTAGTGCTTATTGGTCAGCAGCTCTTAAGATGATTGCTAAGTAGTTCTTTGAGGGTTGGATTTCATGCACTTACAGAGTTGCAAACCCCATCAGCACAAAGCTCATCCTAACACTTGGCAAGATGTCAGGCTGTCTGGAGTGGTATTGGGATGATTCACTGTCACGGTGCCATCTAGGCTGTGTCGTACCAAAACTCCGTAAAGATTGAAAGTACAGGTGTCATCCCACTTATGTGTGTGCCAGGTCAGGAAATAAATAAATAGAGTCAAACAAGGAAATGGTGGGAGAGAGCTGGAGAGTCCTCCCTAGTGGCTTGCGAGGAGACCCTCCCTGGAGCCCGAAGAGGACTTCATACCTTATTGTCTTATTTTAAGTCTTCCTAGAATATTTTATAACACTGAGTTGACCAGCAGATGACTGATTAGTCATGCCCAGCTTCCAAAAACCATGGGTAACAACCAGATGCCTAAATAAGGGAATGCGACTTAGTGAGATTCCTTAACATTATACATTCTGTCGGTCATATAAAGCAAGACAGCATAAAAACATACCTGGGATTTGCTTGTGGTAGCAGTTAAGCTAGAAACCCAAACTTTATTAAAATGGATTGCTGGTTTCCATCAAATAATTCACCAGAGGTGTTGCTTTTAGCTTGGGACCAGTTTGCCCACTTCTGTCTGCAGACCTGGCATTGTTACAAGTGCCGCATAATACCTGTTCCACTTGTTCCTTCATTGTGGCAGCACCTACCCTTTGGAACTCCCTGCTTATTGATACCAGGCAGGCACCTTCACTGTAGTCTTTTTGACACCTGCTAAAAACATTTTTTTTTTTAGCCAAGCTTACCCAGATACAGTGGTACCACTGGATACGAACGGGATCCGTTCTGGAGCCCCATTCGCATCCAGAAGCGAACGTAACCCGTGTCCGTGGGTCGCGATTTGCAGCTTCCGTGCATGTGCGTGATGTCATTTTGACCGTCTGCGCATGCGCGAGTGGCAAAACCCAGAAGTAACATGCTCTGTTACTTCCGGGTCGCCACAGCGCGCAACCCAAAAATACTTCTCCCGAAGCTACTTCAACCTGAGGTATGACTGTATGTAGAATGCTTATGTGTGTTCTAATTTATTTTTAGTTTTTTATGTTTTAAATAGTAGTTTTTAACTGTTTCTACTGATAATATGGTTTATTCTCTTTGCAAACCTCTTTGAGGTTTAATTTTTTTACAGTCAAGTGGTGTATGCATTTTACTGAATACTGTAAATAAATAACTCTGGGAAATGTTTTATTTTTTAGGGGGCAGAGGGAGCTGAGGCTCCTTTTCATTCCTGTGCCACTAACAAAGCAACAGTTCCCAAGTTCCTTAAAAGTTTAATGTGTCTGTAGTGTATACATGGCCTGCTAACCTTCCTAGCATTAGTCCCTGGCTGCTGAAACCTTTTGTTCTTTTTTGACATTGGCAGTTGGGATCTCTTGGTCCCTTCCTTCTTCTGTCTTTCAACCAGCTAATGTTGCCCATTACTTTTGTGCATTAGGGGCAGATCTATGCTTCTTGGCCAGGGGCATTGGGAGTATGGTCATCTGTGATCTCCCGATTAACTTCTGAGCCCTCAGCTCGGCTATTTTTAGCAAGCGTTGCTTCTCTGCTTCTATTCTGGGGAAATATTTGAAACTTGTTCCAGGGGGAGGGGGAGCAGTTTAGAAAGTTCAGGAGAGTGCAGTGTATGAGCTTGTGTGTAAGCAGAACACACACGAATTGTTCCCCTCATCTGCCAAAAGCATGCAATGTTCTAGTCTTGGCTCACTGCACTTTGTTTCCTTGTACGTTGTTAGGTTTATAAGAATCTTGCTCTTAAATGTAAATTCCTAGCAACTGCATGTAGCTGTTGTGCCTTAGGCTTCTTGAGTAGGATTCAAAGCCGAGTGCTTCGTCTAGCCTTCGCTGATCCGGTGCCTTCCAGATGTTTTGAAGTACAGCTGAATGGGACTGTTTGGAGTCATGCTTCAGAACATTTGGAGGGCACCAGGCTGGGGAACACTGGTTTATTGCCTCACTTGAAATTTAAAATGGTCTGGTGGATAGAGGCTAAGATCTGGGTTCAAAATATAAATGTTAAACAATAACCACATCCACCTTCTCTCCTCACAATCTTTAGTCTCTGGCCCCATGGGCACAGGCTGAGCTAGATTGCATGTTGCATTAAACCACAGTTAAAAAACAACACTTATACCCACATACGCTGCTGAAAAGTTATTGTGCTCCTTGCCTATTCTTGCTGCTGTTGTGATGCTGGGAAACAAAGCTGGATTTTGTCTTGTTGTGATGTCCAAACCTAGACCCATGGTTTAGCCATGAGCGGTTGGCTAAGAATAAACCATGGTGACTGCTCATGGTTTGTTTGGAGAACAACACACCATAAGCCTCAGCTTGGACACCACAACAAGCCAGAGTGTGGCTGGGGTAGGGGAGGAGTACAGCAGAAGCATCTCACAAGTGTTGCACCATCATATTGTTTGTTCACATTAAGCCAACCTATAGCTGATTTTTTAAAACTATGACTTCTTTTTAATTGTTTCGGGACTGTATGAAATGTTTCTCATTTCTTCACCCCACTTTTCAACTCATACTTTTGGTTTTTCTGAAAAAATCCATACCATCCTTGAAGCCTAAAGGAAACAGGCTAAGCAGACCCAGCCATCTTAAAAGTATAAAATAGCCAGAACTTGAGTTCTAGCTGAGATTTTAGGTCTTGACTGATCCTCTTCTCTTTCCACACACAATGATTCTCTTCTCCCCCTCAATCTCCTTCCAGTGTGCCACCCCTCTCCAAATTCAAAAGCTCAAACCCTAGGTATAAGAACACTATTACCTGCTTGTTCCTGTAGTAGGCACACTACTGAGTTGGATGTTAAGGTAGTCTTTGGTTGAGTAGACCTGGAGCATTAATAATAGGCTTTTAGTCTTCCATCCTCTAGCAGGAACATCGCAATGCCATTTATAAACATATTTTAGGAGTACAAAATGCTGCCCTTTGCCACATCACTATTGTAAAGGAATTATAGGTTCTGTAAGAGCCTGATTTTCTTGCTCCAGTTCAGGAGGAGTATGTGTCTTAAAAAGAACAATGGTTATAATGTTCAGTTCTTTGCTTCTACTTGACCTATACCTTGTAACAGGGGAATCTTCCGCAGTTGTTGTTGTTTTTAATTCTTAAAACACACAATTGAACCAGAGGCCTGCATTCTGAGACCTGGAGATGGTGCTATGAGTACGGCAACCCCCATGTTACCCAATCTTTCCTCTTCAGGTGGGGTCAGTGGAGAGGAAGAATGCATTTCTGCACCTCTCTTTTCTCTAAGGCAGATGTTTTCAACCTTTTTGAGTTCATGGGTCCCTTGACCAACTGCATTCTACCTGCAACACCTCTGTGGGACTCAGGAGCCCAGTTATGTCACCCTTTGCATGCATAGCTGGCAGCCTCTCACCCTTTTTCGAACACCCCTTGTGGAGTGTGCCCTCAGCCTCCTTGCAGCAGGGAGCAGCAATGTCCCTCTGGCCTCCCCAGGAGACTTTTAGCTGTTCTGGGCGAGTCTGGGCCCTGCCTCCTGGACCAGGTAGAAATTGGAAAAGGTTTCTCCAATATATTTTCATTCTGTAGAGGGAATATTTAGAGTTATTAGGAGAGCCAAGGTGGCTTTTTGGGATTGTTCTGTGTGCTGAAATTATGTGTAATTTTCCCAGGGAATATTTCCTAAAATTTGAAGGGTGAAGGATTGGTTTTCTGCGGAGTATGTGTCTGCTGTGTGTGTGTATAACCTAAAATTTTATATAGCAACCTTGTCATAAGCAGATTGCCTCTGCTCCAACCTGAATAAATCAATTCTAGCTTTTAAAGCTGCCTTTCCAGTACAAAAAAGATCCAAAACAAAAGAACGGGAAAACATCCTGACAGTAAGAGAGCAGACCAGTTATATTCTAGTAGCCTTGGAACGGTTAGATGGTTGCAGATAACGGGTAAGAAATGTGTGGAAGCTGCAGTGAAGAAATGGCACAATGAAAGGGAAAACCTGGCTCCTTGTAAGCCCTTATTGCATCAGAAATCTTGAAAGGTCTTGGATACAGAATCTAGGCATCATTGCAGATTTTTAGGGAGCAAATTTCTAGCCCTTTCAGTGGAAGGTGAAGGTACAACAAAATTTATCTGTGAATAGTTCTGGCAAAAGAATTGGGGCCAGTTCATAGGGCCAGTTTAACATTCTAGTGGCGGCATAAAGTTAGTATTTTGTGACCTTATGAATGCCCTTACTTGCCTTAAAATGAGCAGTCAAATTGGGTGTGCTTCATGTCTTAGATTAAGCAGTACCTCAGAAAAGCTTGAGCTATAGACTTTCTGCACATCGTATCACACAAGTAGCACTTTATGCCTCTTCCTTTCCATACTGCTATCACATTATATGGCATGTGCAAATGGGCCTCAAGTAGTGAAAACTCTGCTGAGTAGGTGATCTTCGATCGTCTTAAAAGTAGCAGACAAGCTGGGCTTTGCCAGGTTCGGTCATAATGGAGTGTGGTCTTCTGGGTCAGATCCTGCAGCCATTTCCAGGTATAGGCAGCTCTCTAGTTAACTATGCTCAAGGAAGTGGTGGTTTGTTTGTTTGTTTGTTTGTTTGTTTTGCCATATCTCTGGAGCGATTCTTTCCTTATTGCGTTCAACGTTTCAGTTGCTGGGTATATAGGCTTGGCCAATAAAAGCTAAATTTGTTAATAGCTGGAAGAGGAGGTTAAAATTAAGACTGTGCAAAGCTACACCCAGCTTTGTCAGATTTTCCTTCTAAATGAAATTCTCAGGACTTTAAGGTGGGATAGTACTTGCCTGTCATCGTATGAGCCAGTCCAATGACTTCCTTCCTTCACTCCCACATTTTGGGTAGGTTTTCACACCCCACCTATGATCCATGAAATGTTGGGAAATTGAGGAAACTAAGGCATTTGGGTCAGCCCTAGTTAGAATGCTGGTGAGACTGCGCGAGTCAGCAGTGAAATGTCAGATGACTCTGTAGAATGCTGTGTAAGACTTCTTCAGATAGATAAAATGTTACGAGTTTGTGTTTGCAGTTGTTACTGTTTGCATATGGCAACATCCCACAGGTTGCTCATTTCTGGTGTGTTGGTTTGACCTAAGCAATCACTGGGACCTCCTCTCTCCCAGATATTTTTGATGAGCTTGTGAATTTGTTGTGTAAGTTCAACTCCACCCACTTTGAAGACTTCAGCAGGTATCCCATCAGGTCCGCTGGCTTCATTTTTCATTTGGTTAATAGCTGTACACGACTCTCCCAGATTTGGAGATACTAAGCCACTTGGTCAAAGGACCCCTGTGACCAGCCATAGCCATGATTACACCTATGTTCAGATGAATGGAGGCAGCCCCCCCCCATATGAGCACATGAATTTATAATTAGAAAAACTGGAATAGGAGTAGGTAGCCTTCTTAAATCACATACCTTTACTCGTACCTCACTTGTCTCCACAGTCATACCTCTTGTTACATTTGCTTCATGATACGTTTTTTCACGTTGCGTCCCGCAGTGACCCAGAAGTACCAGAAAGGGTTACTTTGTGCAGACGCACAAAATGATGTCATGCGCATGTGCAGAAGTGGCGAATTGTGACCCGCGCGTGCGCAGATGCAGGTTGTGTTCTTTTCAGGTTGCAAAAGGGGCTCTGGAACGGATCCCGTTCGCAACCAGAGGTACCACTGTACTTACCATTTGAACTGATATTAAAAGGAGTTAACGCCTTGAAGAATGTAGAAACAGCGTTAATTCAGATGTCCCCCCCCCCCTTTGTGGTACAGAACCCTTGATGGGAGTCATCTCATTAATCTCATGTGGTAGCAGCTGATATGGACCACATTAAAGGAAAGCTTTAGGTACAAAAGATGCAAACAACCCACAACCCATTTTCTTTCTTCATGTGGATTTTGGGCTTGCAATTTCTAGACGGCTCGACTTCTGTGCTGCACGGGAAACCACTTTTAAAGTTGGGGTAGGTTCCTAAAGCAGCTTCTAAAATGTCACCTGAGGCTCTTATTCAAGGAAAGGAAGTCTGAAATCTCTCAGTGTTCAAGCAAAGTAGCCTTTTGGATCCTGGCTCCGGCCTCCTCTGCAGATAGGCGTTTTGAGGTAGCGCCTTGCCAAACTTTTTAGGAAATGCATTTCTACTTCCCATGTGTGCAAAAAGAAAAAAGAAAAAAGATTGTCACATTGCTACTTGGGATATGAACATAATTAGCTCTCTTTTGTGTTAACCTGTATACCGTTATTTATGCCAGTTTTTCATATTAGGAACAGTGCTTAACTCAGCTGGATTTTTCCTCTCTCTTTTCAGATTTTCTATTTTGTACATACGTTGTTTTGTATATACTGTATATGATGACTTCGGTGGGCAGTGAACGTACCCGGGGCACTCGAGACAAAGTGCAGATTTCAGCCACACAGCTGACGCAACCACAGAAACCAGTAGTACAGGTAGGGATGTGGATATTCTGGATCCATGTATTGGTAATTCTTAACCTGTAAGAATTAATCAGGATCAAGCAACGATGTCGAAAATACCATTGCTCATTGGATTTGTACACATGACAGCCCATAAGATTCATCTTATCTACTTGAATTAGCAGTGCCTACCATCCAGTCTAGGATTGCAAACCCGTAGCCTTTCAAATTTTGCTCTAACTAAAAGTTCAAATTTTACTCAAATTTTAAATGAATTTTTAAAACTTAAAAAAATAAATAAAGTTTTCTGTAGCTCACATTTCAGAACTGCCAGTGGTGAATGACACAATGCTCAGTAATGTAACTGGATCAAAAAATCATTATTCATTACTTACACTGGCATTATCACAGGATTCCTGTTTGGGGAGTGGAGGAAATACCAGTACCCCTTGCCCCATTCCACCAGCCAGAACCATGCCAGTGCTCTGAAATAAACACTTTATTGAATTAAATTGTGTGCAAAGATTGAGTGACAGAATTAGGCAAAAAATGGGCAGGAAATTCAGGGTTTGTAGTTCTCTGATTAGGGCTCATAATAGGCCATGCACCTGAACAGTGGTTCCTTTGATAATTTAGATAAAACTTAACAACTTTGTCTTGTGTTCAATGCTAAATTATCTCCTTTAAGAACTGTTTTGTGAGGGATCGGCACTGGAGTTTGGACTTGTTAGATAGGAAAGGATGCCTCAGTGTTTCTTCCCTTGGAGTTAAAAATAAAACAGGGGGGGGGGACCAGTAGACTTCCAGGTTTTGTTCGACTCCAATTCCCATCTACCCTAGTCAGCATGGCCAGGGGACGATGGGAGTTGTAATTAACCTGTATCTGGAATGCCGCAGGTTCCACACCCCGGAACAAAAGAACAAATTGCGGGAGACTCAAGCATTTGGGGAAAATTTTGGCTTTGCGGTGTATTTCCATAACCGATCTGTTTGTGCTTCCCAGGCAACAGCGGAACAAATTCGCCTTGCTCAGATGATCTATGATAAGAACGATGCAGACTTTGAGGATAAAGTGAAACAGGTATCTGTTTTCCCCCCTGTCCCTGGTGAGTGGGCGGGTTGGCTTTCATGGACTGGTGGAGAATACCCTTTGCTACTTCAAGCCTGTTTCAAGTCCACTTGCTTACTAAAACTTGAGCTTGAATAATAATAATAATTATGAACTGTATTCAGCTAAGTTTCAGTCAGAGTAGACTCACTGAAATTAATGACCATGATTAACTTGGATCCATTCATTTAACTTGGATCCATTCATTTCAGTGGGTCCACTCTGACTGAAACTTAGCTGAATACAGCACTATAACCAGGCCCATGCAGAGCTTGTCTGAGGCCTGGGGCAACTTGTATTGCTACTCACTCAGTGCCTTTGGGATGGTGTATGTGTATATATAATTGTAGGTATATTTTTAACCTATTTTTCCGCTTGTTGCCTGGACTCCTTTTGTTGTGTTATCTCTTTAACGTGACTCATATATTTGTGGTTTTTTTCCAGCTTATGGAAGTGACTGGGAAGAATCAGGATGATTGCATAGTGGCTCTACATGACTGTAATGGAGATGTGAACAGAGCAATCAATATCTTGCTGGAAGGGAACTCTGACACAGTAAGGACTCTAGATCCTTTTCTTAAGCCTTGAGAGTAGCCTTGCCTGAAGAGTTAACACATGGAGACTTCCTGCTTTTCATTGGGGAATGAAAAGCTGTGGCCAAACTAAGAAAGATGTCAAATACTTACGTTTTAGAAACAACTTTGTTATATGTAGGTTTCAAAAACCTTTAAAACTAGTGAAACTCTGAAATTGGCCCCCAGCTCACTCAGTTAACTGGAAGAAATTCAGTTGTCTATCACTGGCAAAAAACAGATTTGAGCCCTGCTGTCAAGAATTTTCCAAGAAATTAAACACTGGAAAGAGCTGGTTAATTTTAAGTAGCCTGAGGTTATTTTGCTGCGTGACATCACAGTCACAAAGTGGTGCCTTGACTTGTCACAACAATAACATCTCTGTGTATCAATTTCTGATGCTCTTTAGTCTTAGGTAATAATATTATCCCATAGCACACCAATAGAGGTGACCAGAACTGTATAAACAATATTCTAAATACCGTTACACCATAGACTGTATAGTGATATTATAATATTGGAAGTTTTATTTTTCAGTTGCTTTCCTAATGATCTCTGTTTGGAGAGGTGCTTTGGGAACATTTCAGTCTTTTTGTTTTAATATCCTTGAACAGTTTAGTATCATCAGCAGACCTGGCCACCTCACTGCTCAACCTTAGCTCTAGATTGTTTATGAACAGATTAAAAAGCACAGGTACCAATACTGATCCTTGCAGGACTCCACTTTCAACGTCTCTCCGTTTGGAGGACTGTCCATTTTTTCCTACTCTCTGTTTCCTGTTACTTAACCACTCACTGGTCCACAAGAAAGTCTCTCTTCTTATTCCATGACTAGTAAGCTTACTCAAATCAGGAGTCTTTGGTGAAGTACCGTATTTTTCGCTCTATAACACGCACCCGACCATAACACGCACGTAGTTTTTAGAGGAGGAAAATCCGTAGGCATGCCACCCGTAGGCATAACCTCCATAACACGCACAGACATTTCCCCTTACTTTCTAGGAGGAAAAAAGTGAGTGTTATGGTGCAAAAAATACGGTATTTTGTTGAAAGCTATTGGAAAGTCCAAGTGCACTATGCCAACTGGATCACCTCTCTCTATATGCTTGTTGATACTCTCAAATAATTCTGAATAGGTTCATGAGACAGGATGTGCCATTGCAAAAGCCATGCTGGCTCAGCTTCCTCAAGGCTTGTTCTTCTCTGTGCTTGGTTATTTTATCTTTACCAATACTTTTCACCAGTTTTCCAGTTAAGTATCTGAGGAACAAGTTACATTTTGTTAGAAGTTCAGCAATTACACATTTGAGTTCTTTGATAACTTTCAGGTGGATGCCATTCAGACCTGGTGTTTTGTCAGTTTTTATTTTGTCTGTTAGGCCTAGAACTTCATCCCTCATCACCATTATCTGCCTCAGTTCCTTAGACTTCCTGCAAAAGTTTGTTCAGGTACTGGAGTCTGCAGACCAGGCTTGGGAGGATCCAATTAATTTTACTAGAACCCTGAGATCCACCAGCCAAAGCCAGATATAAAATAGTGGCAGGGATGGGGGCAATAACCTCATAATTCAGGAAAAGGGTTCTTTGTAGGGGATTCCTCATTTTGAGCCCAGGAAATTGTTTTACACTAAAATCTGCTCTCCCCCATAAATTCACCCCCCCAGCCACTTTTCTTCAGCTCAGCAGCCTAATTTAGAAGGGAGGAAAAGGTCTTGTTGTTCTTATTAAATAATTTGGTGTCAGAATCCAAGCTGAGCCACTGCAAATTTACTGGTAGAACCCCAATCTACCCCTGTTTTACTATCTACCTCCTGCCCACCCCTGTTTTAGAGTGCCACATGCTAAAAAGCAATCCACTGTAATTATCACCTAGATTCATCTTTCTGTCCTGCTACCAGTTAGAATTTCTGATGCAGTTTTCTTCAGACAAACAGGATATTGACCCTGGATCTGGAGAGCCTGGAAGTCTCTAAGTCTAAAGGAGCAGGTGAACTGGAGGTCTCCCCTGGAAAACTGGCAAAGCACTTAACTTCTGTACCTGCTTAGGATGAATTATCCCTGACCCTTGATACCTGCTACCAGGGTTCTGTAATGTGAAGGTGTATGCAAATGCTCAACTGGGGCACTCAAATGTAACTTTGACTATTCCTGCATAGGACTGTGTTTGAGGTTTTAAAAAATAAGGCCCCAAGAAAACTAAAGCTTCCAAATTTACTTTTTTCTTTCTTCCCTAATTCCAGTTTTGCTAGTTATGGAGGACAATGAATTGTACGGGGTATTTTAAGCTGCTCCCCCCACCTTTATTTTGGGAACTGTTAGAAAGTGGAATGAACTCCAAGGGAGGTTGTGGACTCTTATTCATTGGAGGTTTTTAAGCAGATGTTGGATGGCCATGTGTCATGGATGCTTTAGAGGAGATTCCTGCATTGCAGGGGGTGGACTAGATGACTCTCAGGGTCCCTTCCAGCCCTACAATTCTATAATTTTTCAACCACCTCTCTGGCTTCTGAGATATTAGTAGGCATTGCCCCCACACACTCAAGTATCTGTTTGCAACATAAGGTGTAGGAACTTGCTGCTTTCTTGAAAAATAGGAGCTCAGATTCTCTGGAAGCTGAATTCTGTGTTCAGCAGCTTATACTCCTCTACTATTTCTTCTGCTCTGTAGAATTTCGATAAGAAATCAGCCCCACTTCTGACCTTTGTGGCTCAGTGTGTGTAGAATGAGGATGGACAGCTCTCTGCCTCCTTTATTACGATATTACGATAAAACAAGAAAACCTATCACTATATGTTTGTGAGGGCCTGTGATACCCTCTTGAGCTTACTATCTACGTTTTGAATTGGGACCACAGACACACAAGTCTTCTTCATAGTCTCACTCTCATATCTGGAGTGAGACTGTACACTACCTAAATCAGGACTTTCTAGGATAAAAACAGCTGATATTTCCTCCCCGTCATGTTCTGGGCTGATTTGCACACTGTTAGTGGGTGGAACCTAAATCTCATTCCCCACCCCAAGTGCTCCATGAGCCAGCATCAGAGGGGATTCTCTTTCCTTGGAACCTAAGAAAAGCAAAAGCTTTTTGAGCCTCTTAGTGGGTGCACGAAAGATTCGTTTAGGTTCTCGTTTGCTTGCTGGCAAATTGGCTGTTGAGTTGGGGGTTGGGGAGAGATGACATTGGTGGAAAGCATTTTGGTAGCCAAGTCACTTTGAGATGTGCATATATTTTTCTTGGTATATTTTGCTAGGATTTATGCTTTGCTCTTTCACCATTCCTGGCTGGGCCAGGATATTCCCCTTGTAATTCAGGTTAAGCTATGCAGATCAAGCAAATACCTTTATGTTACATTCATGCAGAATTAATAATTGAGTGACAAAGCTCTGGGTATGTCTTTCTCAAGCGAAGACTAGCCTGGCACCAACTGGATTTTCAGTCGTTATTTATATACCACCATTGGCATTGTCAGACTGATCTCCTCCTTCCGCCTTCTCCCTCCACTCCCTTCTCATTTGTGTCCTGTGGAACAGCATCTCGTTTTTGTTTGAACTGATATGAGACATTTTTGGAGACAGTATTTGCCTGGAAAGTGGATAAAAATAAAGTACAAATTAGTCCAAAAAAGCAGCAAAACTCACCTCCCCGCCCGCCAATTCTTGCTGCTTAACCAGCAAACGCATGTGCCACAACTCAAGAACCAATAGACAAGATATTCTGGGAAATCCCCCTTTATTGTTGAACATTTTGAGTGTTGGCTGTTGTTGCAAGACTTGAGCAGTCAAAAAAAAAAAACCACTTCCACCGTCCATGGGGGCCACATGAAATGAGACAGCAGAGTATAACGGTAGGGTTTTGTACCCTAATCAGTAATGCAAGAATGTGTCTCAAGACGAGTTGGGATACAATACCAAAGTCAGTCATGAGATATTAGCATAGCCCAGGTGCAACTGGGCTACACCCCCATGCCCCTTGTCCACTGGCCATGCTTGCTGGGGGGTGTTGTGGGTTATAGTCCAACAATATCTAGAGACCCAAGGTTAGGGAAGGCTGATATAAGAGGGTGGGGAGGTAGATTTCAGTTCTGGATTCCATCCCCTTCTCAGACACAGTTGTGCTGGTGATCGTGGGCAAGTTGATACCTTCTTATGAAATGGGCCTAAATATGTCCTGCCTTAGTCATTAATAGTAAGGAAAGAGACTATGAGCCAAACACCTACATGGCATTAAACATATGGTTTAACGTTGTATGGACTTTTTAAAAAAGTAGATAACCAGGCTTTTGCCAAAAAGCAGCAACCCACCTCTGATACTATTTGGCACGAGTGATAGCCTCACTCCTGTGCCAAATAGCCATGGATGAGAGGGGTGATTTTAATCAGGACTATAGTATTTTGGGGTGTGTGAGGTCTGGACCCTGTTTTAATGCCACAAAGTTTGTCCCTGTAAAAAATGTTTTGCCATTAAAATGCCACAGGGATTAATTCCATTCCCAGGATGCTGAATTAGTGTTGATGGTTTCTAGGCTTTGCAGGTGCCCCCGAGGGTTTGTTTGACAATGGACCTTGCATGTCTGAAGGGCTGTAAAGGGTTCCCATAGAGCTTAGAGGTTTATACTGGAAGATATTCTCAAGGCAGTCTTTAAACCCCTTTTGAATTGTTCTGTGTTTTCCTTCTCCACCCAAATAGACTTCGTGGGAGACAGTGGGAGGAAAGAAGAAAAGTCTTGGAAAAGAGAGTTCAGAAAACAAAGAGAACAGAGAAAAGCGAGGGGACAGAGAAGTGAGCCGTGGACGGGGAAGTTCCAGCAGACGAGGAAGAGGGGGCAGCCGTGGTCGAGAGTGTAAGCGCAGGCACCTTGCTCCTAGGAACGCGGTTGCCTTAGTTTGCCTTTGCGTTCACAGAGGAGCGTGTTGTACTTGAGTTGCTTTGTTGTATGTTTGCAGTAGAGCACTGGGGGAAGAACCACAAACTATGCACGCAGAGCTGTTTCTCTTCAACAAAAGGATTTGCTTAGTTTGGGTACAATTTATACAGCCGTGAGAACCTGGTACTGGCTTGGTTTAATGACACTTTTCTCCCCTTCAAACAATAATACTAATAATATTGGGGTGTGTTTTCTGTATTGAGTATGGGCACATGAAAAATGTCTGAAAGCTAATCAAATATTTTAATATGGGCACTTATAGCCTGCTCACTCTTCAACCTCAAAGGAGCTGTTAAAGCTGCTCACAAATATTCAAAAACAGCAAATGCTCATCACTCTTAAACGCACACTCTGAAACAGCAACACAGTATAAAAACAAGGCCAGTGCCGTGCATATTGAACACAGAGTCCTAAAATATATAGCTTGATAAAAGGAAAGACATTTTATATTCAAGGCAGGAGCTTGTGGAAAGATTTAGGCATGATATCATCAAACCATTTATCTCTGCAGGCTTCTCAGTGAACCGAGGCTTCAGCTAACAGGCAGAGTAGCACCTGCAAGTCCAAATCCTTGTGTCTTGTTAGGACCCCTCACCCTTTCCATTCTTGCTGTGTGATTCTGTCTCCTGCGCAGTTGAAAAACAAAAAGTCTGATTGAGAGGGGGGCAAGCATTCATATTGTATATAGTAACGTTTTGCTTTCTGTATCTCTCCTCCCACATCTAGTTAGAGTAGAGGAGAATGGAGTGGATAACAGCCAAGCAGAGAGGCCTTCTGATCGTGGGAAACGTAGCAGAGGGAGAGGTAAGACAAACCTATGAATATTTTTGTTTTCCTTGAAAAAGGAACCTTGCAAGAAATAGCTTCTGTTAAGAGCCCTCCACCCTCTGACCCTGTACTCTACTTGCCTGATAATTCTTTTTCTTGCCCCTAAAGGGCTGCAGGACTTGTGAGCCATGCAGGCAACCATCTACCCCAGTAGTCTGTTCTCCCAGTGGCCAACCAGTGTCTAGGAGAATCCCGCAAGCAGGACCTGAGTGCTGTTTGCATTTTGTCCACGTGAATGTGGCCTAACTACTGGCATAAGCACTAGGATCTTGGTGCTTCCTGCTTAAGAATATCCTGGGACATTGCTGAAAACCAGCACCTCCTTTGCAGTTGATGCAAGATAAGCCTGAAGTACTTTCAGCTCAGGGAATATCTTTAAAAAAACATGCAGAAGAATACCCTGCTGTATTTCATAGCTGACGCATGCCATCACATGTGGCTTGTATTGTAAACTGTGTCCATGTTGAGGGCATGGCCTAGTTAAATGCTAAGGCTTGAAGACAGATAGCTTCTGCCTGCCTGCACTTTTAAACATCTAATCCATTTTGTATTTTGGGTCCAGTTTATCACCCTTGGTTGGTGTGTTGGTGGCTGTTCCAGACCACATGATTAAAAGCAGCCTTTGTAGAGTTCAGGAAGCAGAAATGTGTTTGGTTAGGCTGTCTTCAGTTCAGTGTTTCAAAATAGTGCAGCTGTGAGGATGTTGTCCTTGTAGACTAGTGATAACAGTGTAGTATTTTAATAGATGGAGAGATTGTTTTGCTGGAAGACTGCAAATAGAACAAGCAGGTGGGTGGGGGGGCTTGTGATGAGATTGTGGGTACAGGAGGAAGGGGTTTGTTTGAAGTAAAACTTTTCTTATCCTTTTCTAACCTACTCACATCCCAGCTGGCCAGCAGACTTCTGTAATTTTAGCTGGCTCATAGTACCAAGCTTTCATGCAGAGGGGCCAACATTAGAGTAAGAGTCTGGGGAGAGTGTATAGTTCCCTAGTTATAGGACTGAAGACCATATAAGTCGGTCCTGGGGACTGAGGCACAGTGGGTGAGGGTGAGAATCATTGGATCCTAACCTGCAAGTTGTAGAGAGCTTGCAGGTTGGAAAATAGGTTTCAGGCCTGGCTGAAATCTCATATACTTACAGCTTCAGTATTGACATATAACAAAGGGGTTTGTTTTCAAAGTGGATCTAGCTTCTTTAAAAGATAACTCTCCCCCAGTCTCCTTTTCTTGCAGCTGCAGGGTAAAAGAATAAGTTCTGCCCCATCCCATTTTATCCCCACAGCAACCCTGTGGGGTAGGTTATGTGAAGAGACAGTGGCTATTCCAAGGTTACTTTTCATGGCTGAGTGGGGATGTTAACTCTGGACTCCCAATCCTCTAACCACTGCACCACACTGCCACTATCAGGCTTTCCCTCTAGGTATTTATGAAGAGGATAGAAAAAGAGTTTCTTTTCTGCTGTCATGTTGTCTTGCTTCCTTGATTAAGAAGAGAGTGTGCTGTTTCTGAAGGAAATGAGGAGAGGAGAAATGGCTGAGCCCTACTATCTCAAGTTGACTCTCCCTCCTGAAACCTTGGGAGCTGAATGTTCAGCTTATCCACCTTTCACCCTTAAATGAGGCTCTTTCCTTCCCACAGGATTTGGACGTGGCAGAGGAAGAGGAGCAGGGAGGTTTTCAGCCCAAGGCATGGGGTAGGTTCTTTACACCATGTCAGTGAAAGAAAATATATCAGCTAAAATAGGACCTGTCAACACTGCTTAACTTTGTATTAAAGAAATTACACAGATCCATGTAATGGAGAATCTGTTAAATGTTTGACTGTATTGAGAGGACTTATTGACTCCCTTCGTCCTGATATCAGGAAACTTTATAAAAGTGAGGCAGGGGAAACACCCAAGTCCTTGTGAAATGGGTGCCTTCACTATTACAGCCTGACAGGCAAACTCTTGAGTAATTCAGCAAAACTTCCAGAGGCAGAGAGGGATTGACAACCTCAGGTAAGCATAAACCCAAGATGAGAATTAGTTCTATCAAATTGTCCCAGGAATTTAATTAAAACACAGAGAGTCTCTCTCTCTCATGCACACACACACGCACACACACAATACTGAGTGCAAGCTGGGGCATTGTAATATTACTGAATAGTAAGAGTTTTTAGTAAGAGTAATAGTAAGAGAGACCTTAAAGCCCTATACGGCCTAGGACCCTCGTACCTACGGGACCGCCTCTCCTGGATGCCCCACAGAGGAACTTACAGTCTTCAAATAAAAACATCTTGAAGGTCCCAGGCCACAGAGAGGTTAGGCTGGCCTCAACTAGAGCCAGGGCTTTTTCGGCTGCGGCTCCAACCTGGTGGAACACTCTGTCACAAGAGACAAGGGCCCTGCAGGACTTGACATCTTTCCGCAGGGCCTGCAAGACAGAGCTGTTCCACCAGGCCTTTGGTCAGGGCGCAGCCTGACTCCCTCCTTTGGCAATCTTTACAAAACTTTAGTTTATGGTTGCCATCAATTTTAATTTTAATTAATTTTTATAATGTTTTTATAATGTTGCACTGTTTTAGTGTTGTTAGCCGCCCTGAGCCCAGCTTCGGCTGGGGAGGGTGGGATACAAATAAAATTTATTATTATTATTTATTATTATTATTTTTGTTTGTTTTGACAATCATACTATTATGCATTATTATTATTTCCATAAAAACTTCTGTATCTAAACAAAAATTTATGCTATTAATATATTCATAACAGAATTATAACAATCACTTAGGTACAACTGTAAAATTATAGTGCATTGTGAGTCTCTAAGAAGAAAACCTCACAGGTGCTACAATTAAGACATGTACTATTTGAGAAGCATATGCACAATTGCATTTCGCAACTTCATGGATAGCACAAAATGGTTGTGTTATGTTGCTGCTAATATGGGGAGGGTGCCCTTGAAGATACTATGTAGATTCCAAAATAGCACTTGCAGGTGCCTAATAGAATTTGGAGATATGAAAGTGCAAAAGCAAAATAAATTTTCAGGGGTTTAAATAATCTGAACGTAAAACTTAACCTGGACTGCAGTATCTGTTGGCCTTGTGTTAAAAAATTTTAGGACGTCATGGAAGAAATTGACATCCAAATCAAAGAGTCTGTCAAATAAAAAAAACCCAGCATTGCCTTAGAAAGTATGAAGGCTTCCTAGCTGTGCTCTTGAGGTATTCATAGGCACGGCTGTGGTGTTGGTAGCCGTTTTTCTTAGTCTCAGAATTGGTGACTAATGGTGGCTGTTATATTAGCTGCCCCCCCCCAAAGTTATATTAGCTGCCCACCCAATGCACATTTGGTGAAGTGGGCTCACCCACTGAGGTTTAAGGCATGATAAATATGTTTGTCTGCAAGACCCTTCTTTTGTTTTTGGTGCACCATGCTTACCCCCTGGGAAGTCACAATCTCAGCACTGTTGGAACCATGAGCAGAAGGTGTTTTGCCATCTAATGTAGGCAGCAGGGCGTGGCGGATAAGGAGTTAAAAGGACTACTGGAGCTCATTCACCCCAACTATACTCCAGCTGAGAGTTTCTGAAATTACATCCTCTGCTGGCAGTAGGTGGTGGTTGCTCCTTGGCACCATCTGGCAGTGTCAAATTAATCGCGCATTCGCTCATTCACTTGCAACGCCTCTCACTGTGCAGTTAAAAACTGACCAACCTTGGCACTCTTTCCTTCTTTCCTCATGGTACGCTACAACATGAGCACAGTCAGTCTAAATGATAGTTTTGAGGCACAAGCAGACAGGCTTTTAAGAAGCACAGTGGTGGCTAAATTGCCCCTCCCCTCCATGTTTTGGGAATGCATTGAGATCAGGGATTTGTTGGCCTCCTCACTGTGTATAGAAGGCACATCCAGCTGTACAGGTTTATTCAGTGCAAGGTTGCTCGCTCGTTGTTATTCCATCCCATATTTCCTCAGCCATTGAGTTCTCCTGTTCAGATAGCTGTGGGATCTCCCAGTTCAGATATTGCTGCCTTTATGTGACGAGAAGAGCTGGGTGGGAGTGTGCAAGGTCACAGATATTGCTGCACGCAGTGAGGAGGGAGTATATTTTATTTAAACTGCTTTATAGCCTGCTGTCTTACAGTATAGTCTACAAGGTGGCAAGCATATACTGTATATAAAATGCAATTCAGATCAATAAAAGACCTTGTCGAAACTCCATTAAAGTGACTATACCAAAATATACACCTCATATTGTTATTATTATTAAATTTATATACAGCAAAGCTGCAAATTTAACTTGTGCACGTTCAGCTTTGTGCATGTGGCAAAAAAAAGTTTAAAAATTGGAAATAAGGTGGGTTTCCAGGAAATTTGACTTTGACCATCCCACCTGCTGGGAAATTTTTAATATTTGATGTTTTAGTATGTTCTGATGTATGTTGTGAGCTGCCCAGAGTGGCTGGGGAAACTCAGCCAGATGGGAGGGTATAAATAATAATAAAAATAAATAAATAAATAAATAAATAAATTAGACTATATGTGATTTTGGCTTTAGATGTGATCCCTGGAGCGTAACACTCGCATAAGTTGCATGCTTACAGTACTGCTTACATGCCCAAATGGCTTCTAAGCCATTTTATAATATAAGCAGAAGGACCCTCAAGCTGTCTCTCATTAAAATTAATTTGTTATAAATGTTTTATTTATGGTAGCAGGATGGAGGGGCAAGGGAATGTCTCTAGGAAGGTTTATCACAGCCTAGGTACTGTCACTGAAATGGCCCTTCCTTGTTACCTTTCTGACCTCCCAAGGGTGGGGTATAGGAGGATTATTCTAGCGAACAAGCAGACTCATATAGTCCGATACGTTGACCATATAACACCAGCCTTCTGAATCCCACCCAGAAGTGCACTGGCAGCTAGTGAAGATGTTTTTAGTTTCCAGACCATTTTATAAAACAGTATAGTGAGGTTGCTGGCCTAATTAGGCAGGGAGTTCCAAAGCGTAGGTCCTGCCACCCTGAGAGACAGGTGGAGAACAAATACTATATGATACTGGTTAAAAGTGCAAGTTCTGTACAGTCTGCACAAACTGCAGTTTCCAGACCAACCATAGGGAAACTTTGGCACATCCTGTTTAGTTAGTAATAGCCATTTAAGAAATTGATAGGAAGCTGTTTTTTCCCATCCACCTGTCTTCTAATCCAGTTTTAGCAATGCTAAAGAAGGGGTTTATTTTATGATTGCTGGGTGTGCATGTTCATAGTGGCACTTCCCTATTCCAGACTTCTCTGGAAGAGCACCTGGTTTGCCTGCTCAAGACCCTAGAATCAGTGCTCTCAACTTCCCAGAGAAGTGTTGCCCGTTGGAAAAGGCAGTGTTAGGCTCGACCGACCAACGGTCTAAGGCAGGTACACAAGCTCATCTTTCTGTACATTTCTGACTTTCTCAACTCTCTTGACCTGTAGGACGTTTAACCCTGCAGATTATACGGAGTCTTCTGCTACAGATGGCTTTGGAACAAAAGAATCTTGGGAGTCTGGGCAGAATGAGGCAGATGATGGAACAGGTGAGGCAACACCACCGAAGGTTTGAGAATTACAAATGTGCCAGAGTTAACATTAGCAAAAATATTACTATCATTATTCATAATGATAATGACCTGTGCTTCACCTGGGTTGCAACATTAAAACACAACATTGTAGTGTGCATGCATGTGTGCGCATGTGCATGTCCTCACAGGATATAGCTAAGAGGATATCACAAGGGAAGTGCCTTTGAAAATTGTTGCAATTGTGTTGCTCATTCTGATCCTTTATCTTAGAAAGGAGGCTTTCTGTGGCCACCTTTGTACTACAGTGGGAGAGGAGGGGATTGGGACCACCTCAGTAAGAGAATTCTGGGGTGTGTGTGTAAAAAAGCTCCTTAGATTTTGTGCTTGCTACACATCCTGCCCCCTTCCACAGTCTTGGATCGGGCTTGGCTCCTGTAGTCACACTGGGCTTCAGAGGTGCCCCATTGCAATGGCAACCTCCCTATTCCCAGATCCCAACTGATTTCAAAGGCTCAGGGCAAGTCCTTATGAAGAAAGTAGATGGTCTGTCCTCTTTTTCTAAGATGTTGGCAACAGGTGGCACCTAGCTGTGACAGAAGACAATTTTACACATGACCTGAATAGAAGCTTAGAGGGCACTGCTTGAACTGTATGTTGCAATCTGGCCTGTGCTGCTCTTGAGTTTCCTTAAATGCAAGTGGGATTTTCAAAATAAATTGTAGGGAAAAAACGTTATGCTCCCTAATCTTTGCTCTGCCAGCCTTCTTCTCTATCCTAAAACACTGCACCATTGATGACAGCACCAGCAGATGGATGCCCTGAGCATTGGGAGGCAGATGTGGTCTTGTTTTGAGCTATTTCAGAAAATAATAATTCTGTTAAATTTAGACAGTGTTAATGGAGGATTCATTAGGTTGGCTGAAAGCTATCATAATAAGTATGGTAATTAATACCTTGCAAGTTTTACCCTAAACTTCTATTTCTTTTCACATGGGTTTCCAGTTAGGGATGGATCTCTCAAAGGGGATGTATGGCACCAGGAATTGTGGGTTGATTGTTTCTCTTTTCTCTCTTTTATTGCCATAGGAGCATGGAAGAACACAATAGAAGAATGGACTGCTGAAGACTGGAATGAAGATGTAAGTCTGTAATCATTGAGTAGGCAGGAACACTGAATTCATTCTCTGATCAGCCAGTGCCACTTCCTTCTGAATGAGCTACCTAGAACGTTTTGCTAGCTTTTGGGACACCTTGTCTTGAACGTTGCCTGAACTTTGACTAATTTTAATCCCGATATATTGTTCAAATGTCTCTTTTCAAAAGAATCTTTGCTGCAGCAGGGCTGGCCAAATCTCATTTAAGCTGCGTTGCAAAGATTCTTTGGAAAGAAATGTTTGAACAGTATCCCAAGTTCAATGGTAAAAGCAGGACTTCAAAGGCAAGTGTGGGATATAAACTGAGCAAATAAATTAAATGTGAGAAAAACATTTCCCACTTTGCTCCATCCCATCCACTCTACTTCTTCCTTCATGGAAAGTACACAAGTAGTGTGTGAAAGGGGTACTTATCCCTTGATCATCCTTGGTAACTGATATTCTTAGGTAGTTTGGGACTGGGCAGAAGCTTTTCGGTTCAAATACTCTGTGAATTTGATGAAGGACACATTTAAATCTGCAGCCTATCCCCGAGTTTGCTTCTGAACAGATGATTCTTGCTAAGAGGGGCTCAGTGTGGCAATGAGACTTGCAAAGCAACTGGCAACCACAATTCATCATCTGTTTGTTTCGAGGAACTTGCCAAAGTGCCAGCGAGAGATTTTTGTTGTTGTTGTTTGCTTTTGTGCCATGATTAGGCTCGCCCAGAAGCAGATTAAATTGCTTCCCAGAAGCCTTATTGGATTCTGTGTAACAAAAAACTTTTCAGCTGCTGGGAACATCATGTGATCTGATAAATACCACCGTCCTCAGCAGGCTCTCTGAGCCATCACCCATTTGAAAATGATTCCCAGCCTGTAGCATCAGTTCTGGCCACAAGGACAGTGCAGTCTGTAGACTGATAATATAGCTGATCTTGCTGAAAAGAGACTCTTCTGCCTTTTACTGCTTTTGGAGGGGTTGGAGCTTGCTTGAAACAACCCAGGATTTATCCCAAGAGACCACTGACCCACCTATAGGTTACCTGGGCATCAGAAAAAATAAGATCCTCACGGGAAGCTTCCTTTGTCCTTCTAGGCTATCATAATGTAAGGCACTTTCAGTCTTGGGAGTGAGCGGGATCTGTTGGATCCTGAGCTGGCCCCACTGCTGTCATGTGATGGCATTGACCCGATTGCTCCAGGTTAGCATAGCATTCTGCCTCTCACTTCCCCGCCTTCTCCTTGGCCGGCATGTGCCTTTGGTTCCTGTTACGTATTGGACACTTAACAGTAGTCTGTAAACCCTCTTCATTGAGAGACTCTTCTGCTGTAACTTCCCTCGATTCTTTAATGTGTTTATATGCACCCCTTCTTCCCAGGAGCTCAGAGCACTTTGTTATGGCACCAGTGATCTCCAGCTATATATCTATACAGTGGTACCTTGGGTTAAGTACTTAATTTGTTCCGGAGGTCCGTTTTTAACCTGAAACAGTTCTTAACCTGAAGCACCACTTTAGCTAATGGGGCCTCCTGCTGCCGCTGTGCCGCCGGAGCACGATTTCTGTTCTCATCCTGAAGCAAAGTTCTTAACCCGAGGTGCTATTTCTGGGTTAGCGGAGTCTGTAACCTGAAGCACATGTAACCCTAGGTACCACTGTACTGAGGGGAGGCCGATTTCCTATCAAGCTTGAGAACCCCTTTGTTGTATGTTTCCTTCCTGAAATCCATTTATATGGGCCATAGTTCTGAAGCAAGCAAATTGGCTAGATGGAACACTTTGTCTTGCTCAGCATGTCTCTTCTTGTCTTTCTCGTGAATATTGTCTCCTGAAAAAGAATTGTGTGTTTAATGTGGCTAAAATTCAATTTCTTTCTCTCTCCCACCCCATGTCTCAGCTTTCAGAAACAAAGGTCTTCACTGCTTCATCTGTCCCAGTGGAGAACCATGTTGCTGCTGGCCAAAGGTATACCTTTCCCTGCTCTCTCTCTGTTCCACATCTAGATGAGCCGTTCACACAAACTAGTTCCTGCCGTGTTTGTGCTTTGAAGTGCAGTAGGTCACAATGTGCATCAGTGAAATGGTGCATATTTGAAATCCCATTGAAAAAGCCTGCAAACACCCTGTTTAACCCTCACTCCACTTCTGCCCCCTCTCGCTCTCCCCCCTTTTGTGACGTTTTCAGGTTACTTCTGTGTTCGGCATGTATGCACATTCGCACATGCATTGAACATGCATAAATCGGGGGTTGTGTGTATTGGATGTTGTTCTAAACTTTTAGCCTAAGTCAGATAAGTTTTATCTCAGATGATGGAATAGTTGACTTACAATCAGTTTGGTCTTTTAAGAAATTGAATCTCTTTGTTGTGGTGGTGAGCTGTGTGTGTGTGTGTGTGTGTGAGGGGGGGGGGAGAGAGAGAGAGAGAGAGAGTGATATATTACACCCACAAATAATGTGGGCTTGTGAATGTACATGGATGCAATGCAGATGAGAAACCACCGCTTTCAGTTTGTATCTGAAAAAATGAAGGTGGAATCGGGGGCCAAGAATGTGGACCTTTTCTTGCTCCTCCCTCATGTATGTTATTTATTTGCGCTGGCTTCAACTCTTCTTTCAGTTTTTCTGGCCATCCATCCATTATCCTCCTTTTTGCTGCCTCCTGGAGCTCATTTATGACTAATTCTAAATTCTCTGAAAAGCCGGATTATGGAAGAACAGTACACCATGCGAAGAAGCTGGCCAATTACTTGATTGTGCTGTGTTTGAGATTTTTTTGTGAAGTGTAATCCAGCCCCCCCCCCCAAGATTTGACTAATTTAAGATTTCATATTTCAAATTAAGATAATGATTGAAGTGGTGCCAGTATCTGGTGATTTGTCAGCAGTCAGGTCTGTAAATATGACTTGCAATTTAAGAGTAATTTACATGCTCAGAATATCCAGATTGAGATCTGCCTCTGTCCTCTTTCTCTGACAGGGCATTCATTGTTAAAACAAATCGCCTCCCTTGCATTGAGGTTTTGGGTGTCTCTCAGGCAAGATAAAGTGAATCCATTTAGGAGTAACTTCTTACCACAGGCAACAGTATAACATCAGAAAATGACCTAATCTATTTGGATGCTGTCAATATGAATGTTGGACAAATACTTGTCAGGGGTGCCTCAGGTGTACAATACCCTAACTTGCAGCATTGAGTAGGGGTGACCAGAACTACTTTAAGTCAAAATATGGTTTCCTCACATCTGTGCCTCCTTTGCGTCTTGACCATGGGTAGGTAAACTAAGGCCCGGGGGCTGGATCTGGCCCAATTGCCTTCTCAGTCCAGCCCGCAGACTGTCCAGGAATCAGTGTGTTTTTACATGAGTAGAATGTGTGCTTTTATTTAAAATGCATCTCTGAGTTATTTGTGGGGCATAGGAATTCGTTCATCCCCCCCCCCAAGGTCTGAGGGACAGTGGACCGGCCCCCTGCTGAAAAAAATTACTCATCCCTGGTCTTGACATCCTGTCCATAACTCTCTGTCTTGTAGCATCGACCTGGTGACGCTGCTTCAGAAGTCTGTAACGTCTGGCCAAGAAACTGAGGCAAACTCCTTCGAGACTCCTCAGCAGCAAGGCTTTGGGCAGGCTTTGGTCTTCACAAATTCCCAACACGATTCTCAGATGGCCTTGGGAGCAAGCAACACAAGCACTGTGAACTCCTATTCTCCGCAGAGCCTGGTAATGTTGCCCTGGATGCTATTTAAAAATGCCAGGCAGTTCTGTGCCCTGAATAATGTTTGCCGTCTTGCCTCCTTATTTGCAAAAGTGAAGCTAGATTGCCATGACATGGCATGTGAGCCTGTTCTTGCAAAGGATAACCTTAGTGTTTCCAGCCTCGCTTGGGGAGCCCCATCTTTGGTATGCTGACTTGTTCCCTGTCAGTGGCTGAAGTGACCTACTTGTATTGATTCTTGAAAGTACAGCAGAGGATACTCTGTGCATATTAATTAAAATAAAGCAGTTTTGCTCGTGAAATTGAGAGCGCTTCCAGGCTGGAGGACTGTGATGCATTCTTTCCAAGCACATATCTGACTGCTGCATGTGGAAATGAAAACTTTCTGAGTCTTCTAGCTCTGCGAAAATTGCTTTGCTAGTACAGGCAGGTATCGTTCTCCAAACAAAGAATGTTTCACTATATCTGGCACAGCTTCATCCTTCCCTCCCCCTAAAACTATCCCATAGTCATGAATTCATAAATTTGTTTGTATCCATTTTCTACATTGTATGTCATATTTACTGCTACAGTGATGCCTATGGGAGTTTACAGAGTAATGTAAGCAAAAAAGCAGATTTCTCCTCCAGGGTGTTCTATTGACAGAGAAGAAGGAAGGGAGAAAGGTCACAGGGTTCTACGCTCAAGAACAGTTGCATGTGCTTAAGCTTAGTTTCTATACAGCAGAGATTGGGATCCTATAGCCTGTGGGCCAATCGCGGTCGGCTGGAGGTTCTGTTTGGCCTGAACCATGTCCATATGTCCATGCCCTGAAGATACTGGGCAACATCAGCTGATGGGCAGGGTTGAGTCCTGCTGGGTGCTCCTTTGCCAGGGCATTCCCTATAGGGAACGTGTTGGTGAAGCAGACTTGTCTCCCACACCTCCACAAGTCAACTTTGGCAGTTGGGTGGGACTCAGCTGATGTCATGATTTACAGGTGGGCTACCCCATGATTTACAGGTGGGCTACCCCACCTGCCAAAGTTGGCCCTCTGCAGGGTTGATAATGATCTGGCCTGCAGGGCCAAAAACGTTCTCATCCCCTGATGTAGAAGGTGAGTACTAAAGATATCAGAGATTCCCACAGACATTTGTGTTTTTAATCACTGGCTGTGTATAATGTATTTGTCTTATTCTGTAATATATTATAAAACATGAATTGCTGTGTATTAATTCTAGTGAACCTTGGTGTGTTTTTCTCCTCCCCATTCTCATTAGTCTTCAGTCCTCTGTTCAGGGTTTGGGGAGCTTGGATCTTCAAAGCTGGCCAATTCCACTGGATCTCAGATTTTAGACCAGTTGAAATCTCCAGGCTTGGGCCAGTTCCCGTCGCAAGGTTCTCTCAGTACAAACTCCCCCATTTCCACAACCACAACATCATCCTGGGATGTAAAACCGTCAGTTTCACAGCCTTCTATCCTCAGTCAGTTTGGTAAGTGTTCATTGACCCCTTGGATTAAAGGGCGGGGGGGGGGGACAAGCAGCAACTTTATTGCTGTGTAGTGAAACCTGCTGACCAACTAGCTGTCCCTGGAGCAAGGGATGATGTAATTGTTCATTTTCTCCCCTTGGTCTTGGTGCTTAGACTTCAAATCCCAGCCTGAACCATCCCCAGTTCTGAGTCAGCTGACGCAGCGGCAGCAGCAGCAGCAGCAGCAAACACTGGCAGCCCCTGCCCCACCTCCTGGATTGGAATCCTTCACCCCACAGAAAGCCCGGGAGCCATCACCGGTTGACAGCTCAATGGCTGCCAGCAAAATGCTGCACCTCCCCAGCCTGTCTGCAGATAGCCAGGTGGCGCCTTCCCAGCAAACGCAGCAGAAACAGATCAAGCCGCCAAAACGGAGGATACCCCCAGCTTCAAAGGTGGGTAAAGCTGCAGAGCTCAAGCACTGGCAGTATTGCCCTTGCTAGACATAGGCAAAGGCCGTCAATTCATGAAAGAGCTTCACTCAATTTGTTGTTGTTGTTGAGTCGTTTAGTTGTGTCCAACTCTTCGTGACCCCGTGGACCAGAGCACGCCAGGCCCTCCTGTCTTCCACTGCCTCTCGCAGTTTGGTCAAACTCATGTTGGTAGCTTCGAAGACACTATCCAACCATCTTGTCCTCTGTCGTCCCCCTCTCCTTGTGCCCTCCATATTTCCCAACATCAGGGTCTTTCCCAGGGAGTCTTCTCTTCTCATGAGGTGGCCAAAGTCCTGGAGCCTCAGCTTCACTCAATTACCTGCGTCCTAACAGATTAAATAAATGTACAATATCGCCAAGCCTTCATATAGGTGTCTTTTTGAAACAGTAAGCAGTATATCTATTAGTGGCAGTAAGCAGTATATCTATTAGTATTATTTAGGTATAAAAGTATTTATATACTGCTATTTCACAAAATATTGGGAGGTTTACAACTATATGTAAACAATAAATCACTTTTAAAAAACCCTATTAAAATCAGTACTTTTATGTTATTAATAATGAAGGTGTGTGTATGTTCACTTAACTATTTAAACAGAAGCTGCTGCTCATGGTTGTGGGGAGAGGTGATCTTAAACACCAGAGTCAAAGTAGCTTCAGAAACAAATGGGTGCCCTTAACTTGCCGTCCCATAAATTAAAACATGCTTTCCATAAGCCTAATTTTGTACAGTTGTACAATGCAGTTGCACTTGGGCTGTACTCTTGTTTTGGAGACAGAAGAACTTACATTGATAGCTCTTCCTCAGAATGTCCCTTATCTGGCTGCTTGCTTTGTTTTGTGTCTGGCTTTTGTAGCTGGATGCTGGAGTTTAAAGTTTAAGCTGCTTAATAAACTTAGCAGGTGTTGAGTGCTGTGCAGATCACATAATCTTTAAAACGTTAATGCAGCTGCCTATGTAGCTTTCAAAATAAGGGTAAATTTGAACAGCATGCACTTGTTGGCATTCTGTGTGCAAATCTGGGAATTCTTAAGATGTTTAGAAGGTGGGAGCTTGGTATTTTTCCAGCGACGTTGTTGTACAAATCTGTCCCAAACTCTGTTTGTGGGGGTGTGAATGCTGCTTGCAACTATGAGATGAAGTTTTTATTTGGCTGAATCTGTATTACTCCCACTGACTGGCAGCAAATACATTCCTAAAAGTGAAGGTCTTAATAATAATAATAATAATAATAATAATAATAATAATAATAATAATTTATTATTTATACCCCGCCCATCTGGCTGGGCCTCCCCAGCCACTCTGGGCGGCTTCCATAAAAACCAAAAATACAATAAAATATCACACGTTAAAAACTTCCCTGAACAGGGCTGCCTTAAGATGTCTTCTCAATGTCAGGTAGTTGTTTATCGCTTTGACATCTGCTGGAAGGGCGTTCCACAGGGTGGGCGCCACTACCGAGAAGGCCCTCTGCCTGGTTCCCTGTAGCTTTGCTTCTCGCAATGAGGGAACCGCCAGAAGGCCCTCGGCGCTGGACCTCAGCGTCCGGGCAGAATGATGGGGGTGGAGACGCTCCTTCAGGTATACTGGACCGAGGCCGTTTAGGGCTTTAAAGGTCAGCACCAACACTTTGAATTGTGCTCGGAAATGTACTGGGAGCCAATGTAGGTCTTTCAAGACCGGTGTTATATGGTCTCGGCGGCCGCTCCCAGTCACCAGTCTAGCTGCCGCATTCTGGATTAGTTGTAGTTTCCGAGTCACCTTCAAAGGTAGCCCCACGTAGAGTGCATTGCAGTAGTCCAAGCGGGAGATAACCAGAGCATGCACCACTCTGGCGAGACAGTCCGCAGGCAGATAGGGTCTCAGCCTACGTACCAGATGGAGCTGGTAAACAGCTGCCCTGGACACAGATTTGACCTGTGCCTCCATGGACAGCTGTGAGTCCAAAATGACTCCCAGGCTGCGCACCTGGTCCTTCAGGGGCACAGTTACCCCATTCAGGACCAGGGAATCCTCCACACCTGCCCGCCTCCTGTCCCCCAGAAACAGTACTTCTGTCTTGTCAGGATTCAACCTCAATCTCTTAGCCGCCATCCATCCTCCAACCGCCTCCAGACACTCACACAGGACCTTCACTGCCCTCACTGGTTCTGATTTAAAAGAGAGGTAGAGCTGGGTATCATCTGCATACTGATGAACACCCAGCCCAAACCTCCTGATGATCTCTCCCAGTGGCTGCATGTAGATGTTGAAAAGCAAGGGGGAGAGGACAGAACCCTGAGGCACCCCACAAGTGAGAGCCCAGGGGTCTGAACACTCATCCCCCACCACCACTTTCTGAACACGGCCCAGGAGGAAGGAGCGGAACCACTGTAGGACAGTGCCCCCAGCTCCCAGCCCCTCAAGACGGTCCAGAAGGATGTTATGGTCGATGGTATCAAACGCCGCTGAGAGATCCAGCAGAACTAGGAAACAGCTCTCACCTTTGTCCCTAGCCCGCCGGAGATCATCAACCAGTGCGACCAAGGCAGTTTCAGTCCCATGATGAGGCCTGAATCCCGACTGGAAGGGATCCAAATCTGAAATAAATCTGAAATCAAGTTGTTTCCCTGTTTTTTTGCATCCCATTTTGTTTCCTGGCACAAATGCTGTGTGTCTTGGCCCATAAAGCTGTTATACGGTTTGGGACCAAGGTATGAACCTGTCTGCTCTTTTTGAGCTCTAGTCTGAGGACCATTGTCCCTGCCTTTTGGAGGTCACGTGGCTGGAGAGCGGGGCCTTTTCTGTGTTGTCGCTGCAGCTTTGGGATTCCCTTCCCCAGGATCCTTATATGGCACATGGAACTTTCGACTGTCAAGCTGAGACTGTTTTCTTCTCTTTAACTCCTAATGTCTGTTGAATAGTATTACAGTGGTGCCCCGCAAGATGAACGCCTCGCAAGACTGAAAACCCGCTAGACGAAAGGGTTTTCCGTTTTGGAGGCGCTTCACAAAACGAATTTCCCTATGGGCTTGCTTCGCAAGACGAAAATGTCTTGCGAGTTCCTGCGGTTTTTCCCCCTTCCCCCCCCTTTTCCTAAGCCGCTTATCAGCTGATCCGCTGATAAGCCGCTTAACAGCTGATCGCTAAAAGCCGCTAATAGCGCTAATCCGCTAAGCTATCAATGGGCTTGTTTTGCAAGACGAAAAAACGCTATACGAAGAGCCTCACGGAACGGATTAATTTCGTCTTGCGAGGCACCACTGTATTCTAGCTTTTGCTGTTAAATTGCACCACACTGTTTTTCTGGTTGTAGGGATTTGTGGGGGATACATTTAATTGCATCTGGAAATCTGTTTTATGAGCGGGATATTCATGCCTTAAATAGAAATAAAGTAAATATATTGTACAAAGCAGCATCTGTGCGGCAGAAATGATTCATTCTGGTGCCAAATCAACAGATTACCAACATGTTCCTTCATTTTCAGATCCCTTCCTCTGCTGTGGAGATGCCTGGATCCACAGACGTATCAGGGTTAAATGTGCAGTTTGGCGCTCTTGAGTTTGGGTTGGAGCCTTCTCTCTCGGAGTTTGGAACTGCTTCAAGCTACGAGAACACCAGCCAGGCACCCAACAACATCCTGTACCCAAAGCCCATAAAGTACGCACACTCTTCCGCTTCTGTCCTCTGGTCTGCTTCTCACCAAGCTTGATTTTGTGTCAGGGAAGATGTCTGAAGATAAAGGTGTTTTGTTCTAGGGACTCTGTGGCACAACCCTCCCGGGGCTGAAACAGATCTACTTGTAAATAAGAGAATCCTGGGTGTAGGGTTCTAAATGTAAAGAGGCTTATTACTTGCTGGCTGCGAAGACCTGCATTGAAAATCAGGCTGGAAGTGGAAATGGATGCTGCGAATGCCTTAGCTTTCCTATGAACTCCCTAATTATGTAAACTCCCACAGCTGTCTGTAGTACAATACAAAATAATAATAATTTATTTCTTATACCCAGTGCATCGGACTGGGTTGCCCCAGCCGCTCTGGGTGGTTTGGTTTTCCCTTTATTCCTTGGCAGCATTGGGCTTGGGTCTTAAAGTGCTACATGAGAAAACTTGCGATGGGAGCAAGAGCTCAGGAAGGGACAGGCTCTTTATTGAAATAAGCCTCAATATCAACAACAAAAAAAGCATCCTTTTCATCCATGAGCGTTGCAAAGGATTTGGGCTAGAGATGAGGAATTAGCTGACCTGAGGTCCAGGTTTATACCCTAGTTCAGATTTTCTGACTGCCAAACAAAGCAATGCCCTAAAAGAGATTGCACAGGAAGAAGAACACAAGTCAGAATATGAAGAAAGTGCACCACACCATGTGTGCCCTGGCTCTGTGCCGCTACGAGCATTGACAGTTTTGTCGCTCAGAGATGATCATCTTAAGTACTGACAAGAGTACTGTGCAAGAGCATTTTGTAGCTCAGGGTTACAGTGATAGAGCAGATTCGTACAGCTGTGGCCTTGTGAGTCTACTGAGTAAAATGACAGCTGAGTTTGTGAAGTAGGAAAATTGTCCTTATGGTGCACATAGGAGTCCTGCTGGATTAGGCCAAAAATCCAGCTAGCCAGATGCACACAAAGCGGGGCACGGCAGTATCTCTTCACCTTTTCTGTCCCCAGCATCTCAGGCTGCCTTTAGCAAATGGAGGCTCTGTTTAATTAACCTGGCTAATAGCCTCAGAATAGAGCTGTTTTCTGTGAATTACCTAGTGATTCTTTTAGGCCACGATAGTGGTCATCATCGTGTCTGATGGCAGTGAGTTCTGTTAGTTAAGTCTTCACAGTGTTTTAAGTTTACCTTGGTTGCATATATTATAATTCCTGGTCCTCAGTCTCTCTAATTCTCAAACGCAGTGTTTGCAGAGATGGGGGATCAGTCATTTTTGTGTCCTTCCAGGGAGGCCTGGGTGGAACTTACAGAGCCCCTGAAAGGGCCACATGTGAATGTCTGCTACCTCCTCCCACATTCCATGTTAAGACTTGTACCGGGTGCAGACATGGATGTCTTGAAAAACAGCCTTTTTTCTCTCCCCTCCTTCCCCTGTGTTTTTTATTATCTAGTCTGATTATGAGGGTTTTTTGGGCTGGACAAACGCTTGCACACTAGTTCGGGACTTATTAATTGGCCTAATAAAGGCATTGGCCCAATAAGGTATTTGGAATTTTCCTAATGGGCCAAGAAAACCACTATTTGGTTTTCTGTGTTTCCCTTTGGTAGCAAGCTCAGGCAGAACCAGCCCACCCAGGTGGCAGGGTGAGGTGACTGCCTCAGGCGGCAGGATCCACTGTGGTAGCAGACCCCAGTGTAGATCTTTGTTTCCCTTGCTCCTGATGCAGATCTTCACTCACCTTTTCTTTCCTAATGGGGAGGGAGAGTAGCATTTTGTGGTTCACCTCAGATGCCAAAATGTCTTGGGCCAGCCCTGAGCTCAGGACTGCCAAACTGGGTTTTAATGCTGCAAGAAGGGGAGGCAAAACATTTCCCCTCTTGACACCACTCACAACTATTATGCCTTCCCTTGGACTTCTCTTAAAAGCCAGGAGCAAAGTCTTTCTACCTGGAAACAGTGACGCAGAGCCATGGGAAACAAGTGGTGTCGATTTACTTCAAAGGTCGTCTCAAATTTTTGACTTCACCCTTGTGGCAGGACTCCAAAACCTCATTTTAAAGGCCTCTTTGTTTTTGAGTTGTGTGAGCATCCAGCATAGGCCTTTCCTTATTTTAAGCTGTTGAAACTTGCATATCTGGTTCAAAGCAGCTCTCTTGAGAGCTGATTAACTTCATGATGATATCTGAATCCGTGTTAACTGTGATGTCAAATGACTTTTGTTTTTTTCCAGCGATCCTTTGAATACCTCTTTGCCAATGTCCAATACAGTGCAGGAGCCCACCTATGCCACCCCTGCCATCACTTCTGCCAGCCTCAGCGGCTCCTCCCAGAGTGCTAGTCCCATAACAACCACGTCCTCCTTCGACCAGGCCTCTGTGCATAGCAGGATAACATACCAAAGTTCCGTGCCTCTATCAGAACCAATCTCAGCTGCTGTCACGGTGAGTAGGCTTTGCAAAGCATCCGTTGTGGAAATGTCACCATAGTGCAGCTTGCTTATGGAGGCCAGGCTTGAGATAAATGACCTAAGGCCTAATTCATCCATACCGCTCACAGTGTCTCAGGCTTAGCTTCAGATATCGTTGACTGAAATATTTTATTCTGTTTATTAGACTTTTGTCCTTCCCTTCTTCTCAAAGGAGCCCAAGGTGGCAAACAACAAAATGATGCATTGCAAAAGAACACATTTAAGAACAAACCATATTTTATCAGGTTTATATCCCACTGTTGTTTACATCCCAGCTGGGCAGCATCTAGCAGCAACGCCATATTGATTGCTTTGTCTTTTCAAATGAAGCCACAATGTTTTGGAGTCGATGCAACCTGAAAGTCCTTGAGCAGTCAAAAGTGCTTTGCACATATGCTCAGTAATCTGCAACAACCCTGCAAAGCAGGCTGGCAGCATTATCAAACCAACGCTGAGAACCACAGTCTTTCTTGAAGACTGTCTGATGAGTTGGGGACTAGCATAACTGATTACAAAACTTCAAACAGTACCAGTGATCAGTTGGCAGGAACTGTTCAAACTGCAGAAGACTTAATAAGCTTAAGAGACAGTCAGTGGTCATAGATGGGGATGTTTGGAAGTCTAGATATGCTTGCTCAGATGCAGGCAGCGCTGTGGTCTAAAACTCTGAGCCTCTTGGGCTTGCTGATTAGAAGGTCAGCAGTTTGAATCCACACGATGGGGTGAGCTTCCTTTGCTTAGTCCCAGCTTCTGCCAACCTAGCAGTTTAAAAGCGCAAGTAGACAAATAGGTACCACTGAGGCAGGAAGGTAAATGGCGTTTCTGTGCGCTCTGGCTTCCATCACTGTATTCTGTTGCACCAAAAGTGGTTTAGTTGTGCTGGCCACATAACTCAGAAAGCTGTCTGCGGACAAACGCTGGCTCCCTTGGCTTGAAACGTGAGATGAGCGCTGTCCCCTGTGTATGCTACAACGTACACAAACTAAGACATGTATTTGCAGAACTTGCAGTTTAAGAGTACCAGACAATAGTCACTTATCTCTCAACATGCTTTGAAAATCCCCTGCCTGTTAACAAGCATCCTCACTAAACTCTGTTCAGCTTATCCCCTCACTCCCTCTGACCAACCTTACATTTTGCATCACTCATTTTAATACTTTAAAAGTGTAAGCCACCTTGGCAGAAAAGTGATATAAGAAAGAAAGATGTGTACATAAATGCATATGGAGGGGATCATTAATGGCCAATCATGGTCTTATTTGTTTTTTCGCCTACTCCATCACACAGGCTTACAGAAAACAGCAATGACTTTGAAAAAGCATTTGTCCAGTTAAAACTGGATTTTAAAAGATAACATTGCTAAAAACCTGCCACACTTTAGATGGACTGCCCCCAATGTGTCACAAGGTTCTTTGAGTTAGTAAAACGTACCCCTTAATGTTTGGACGTGGGTGGCACAGTACATTAAAACCACAGAGCCTAGGGCTTGCCGATCAGAAGGTCGGTGGTTCGAATCCCCGTGATGGAGTGAGCTCCCGTTGCTTGGTCCCTGCTCCTGCCAACCTAGCAGTTCAAAAGCACATCAAAGTGCAAGTAGATAAATAGGTACCACTCCGGTGGGAAGGTAAACGGTGTTTCCGTGCGCTGCTCTGATTCGCCAGAAGCGGCTTAGTCATGCTGGCCACATGCTGAACACTGGCTCCCTCAGCCAATAAAGCGAGTTGAGCGCCGCAACCCCAGAGTCGTCCGCGACTGGACCTAATGGTCAGGGGTACCTTTACCCCTTAATGTACGCCCCTTACACATATTTCTCATTGTTTTTGCATGTTAGCACAAAAATGACCTTTCCTTTCCTGCTGTTTTAGCTGAGATTTGGCTACCTGTTTCATTTCACTTTTGGAGAGCTGATCCGCTAATTATTATTATTTGATTACTTTTCCAGAATGGACACAGCAGTGTGCGAACACAGCCAACCCTTGACAGTAAGTTCATAAACCTTCGTTATGCATGGAGTTACGAGATTTTCCTTGCCGTGCACTTTTGTAGTATGAGTTGGTAGCCTTCTGCTCTTGAAGATAAGGGTGGTGAGGACCGTATTTTATACTTGGAGCGTTTATGCTGCTTTTCCATGCAGGCCTTAGTAGTTCACAGTCAAGCCAGCTGTGTGAAGCTTGCCACCTGGTGTACAGATGGGTATTAGCAGTTAACCATATTGAGTTCAGGCCATTTCCTGCTTCCTCTGCATGTACCCTGTGCCCAAGCCCAGACTTTTGACAGGGCTGACCCTGCATCCCTTTTAGAAATCATTCACTAAGAATACCTGCGGCAATCCTGCAGGGAGCTGGCATCCTGTGTGAGGCCAGCACATGAGTTGCATACATGAGTTCTATGCCTGTGCACAGCCTCATTCAGGATATTTCCCAAGCTAGGCTGAAGTTTAGTCAATCCTGGACTGAGTTAGCATTCTGCTGACTGCCAGCGTTTGATTTGTTGCTTTCCTCTTTTGGGGCATGGTTTTCAGGTCTGATGGCAGATCGCTAGGCTAGTCTACTTCCACTGAATAACAGTTACTTGGGAGCACAAGTGAGGAGAACGCTGTTGCACTCAGGTTCTGCTTGTGGGGTTTCCAGAGGGATCTGGTTGGCTGCTATGAAAATAAAGCTGGACTAGATGGGCTTTTGGCCTGATCCAGCTGCAGGGCTTTCTTCTTACGTTTGCTTCAGTTTCCCCACCAATTCCCTTGTTCTCTCCCAGCATTTGGCTTGCCTGTTACTCTCAAATTCACATTCCTGGCAAGGGAAGCTGCCTGGACCAGCTCTCAAAAGGAATACATTGCTTTAAGGTCCTTTACGTAGGTTGACTAGTTAAAGCTTCAGACTAGATTGTTAGTGAAGTGTTTTGTTTTTTCTTCAAGTGCCATGACCTCACAACTGTGAGTGCCTAATTGTTCTCTGATGTGTTTGGATGTGTCTTGCTCCTTCCAACAGTTGCTGGGGTATTTTAAATTTCATTCACAGTAGTTAAAACTTCACCTTAAATTACTTGCTAGGCTGTCTTGCGGAGCGATTCCTGCTGGAGCAACTTGGTAACCCTGTGGAATCTAGCAAGCCACAATGAATAGACTATGATGTTCACCTTCCAAGCACATATCTGATACAATATGCTGTGGAAAATCCTGTGACTGAGTCTTTTCTGCTAACGTCTAGAGAGTTATGCTCTTACATTTTGTGTATTTTTAGAAAATAGGGCTGTTAAAATATTACAAAACCCAGAAGCAATTTTTTTCAGCAGTGTCCTGGGGATGGGAAGCAAGTCAATTTTTAAAGCTTATAGCTTTCCCTTGGGAACCTCCAGACTTTTCCAGCTATTTTTGTACAAAACAGCTTTACTTGGTGGGATTTTTGTTGTTGTAATTAATGTACCAAGAGAACCTGACCAGCTGACCTACAAGACACTCCTTACGCTTACTGCTGGGTAAGGAAATGGGTGAGGCTTATCAGGAAGGAAATCCACTGGGCTAACATCACATTTGGAGAACAAATACTGGGCCATAGTATTAAGTGGTCCATTGACATCTTGGAAGTTTGCGTTGCGTGAATCGTTCTGGGTTTTTTCTTTCTTTGTGGTACCCTTTTTTCTTAGCAGTCATTTTTGGGAGGCTTCTAGATTTCTCTTTTAAGCAGGGATTCTTCATGAGACACATTTTGCCATAATAAAACATAGATTTATACATTAACACATTAAAATAATTCTACTTGACACTTAGAGGCAAAATTCATGGTTGTGATATATGTCACTGGACTGAGTGCTTCAGAATGTGGGCTTGAATGCTTCTATATATTTTGCAGCCTGAATAGATTGTTTATTTGCTTGGGTGGCTGAGATCTACCCCTTTCTTGTCGAATTGTCCTTCCTGGCCAGTAGAATCTGCCAGGATCAGGCTGTCAGTATGGACTTTGGAGATGATAAATACTTAACTGAGGGAGAACGTAGTTCATCCTCTCTAAAGCAGTGTTTCCCAACCTTGGGCCTCCAGCTGTTTTTGAACTACAATTCCCATCATCCCTGACCACTGGTCTTGCTAGCTAGGGATGATGGGAGTTGTAGGCCAAAATCATCTGGAGGCCCAAGGTTGGGAAACACTGCTCTAAAGGATGCAGTGGCAAAGATGCTTCTGTAGAAGCCACATTTAAGTCCATTGGAGTATGGGAAATCTGTTTTGGATGGGGTTCAATTACTCCTGAAGAATCAGGTACACAGCCTGGATTTGCTCCTGGCTTCACCTCATTCAGTGAAAGTGCAGGTGTCACCAATGGCAATAATTCCTTTAACCAGCTTTAACTGGTTTTCCAGCCACTGACAATATCTAGAGTATATAGATCTTGCCTCTGTGACACTCGGGTTATATCCATTGTGCTTCATAGGGCTGCCTTTAAAGACCGTTTGGAAACTTTAACATTTCAGAATATGGAAGCAAAAATGCCAGTAGGGGCCAAGCATGCAGAACATACGACACCAGTTCAGTAACTGTTACACTGGCTGCCTGTTTGTATCTGACCCCAGTTCACAGTACTGCTTGTGATCATTTGAAGTCCATAATCGTTTGGAACCAGGTTGTCTGAGGGACTGCGTGGTCCCATACAAGCCTGTCTGAAAGTTGTAATCCATCACTGAGACCCTGCTGTCTGGTTTGTCCATAAGAAATATTAGGCTGAAGAGGGCCTTTTTAGTGATGGCCCCACACTTACGGAATACTCTTCCCTGGGAAACAGGAGCCTTTCCAATTAATAGCTGCTATTCAGTTTTAAGGGAAAGTAATACAGTGTGGTTGTACTTTGATTGTAACTTTATCATGTTTTATCGCTATTCTTGAATTTGATAAAATACCACCTTGAAGGGGCAGTTGTATGAATCTGATACAATCAATAAACTGTGTGCGTGCATGCGTGCGTACACACACACCTCCCATTCTCACTCCGTCGTCCTGTGCACAGATATCTGAATCACACAAGATAGCTCGGCTCTTTTAACGAGTTCTAGAAAGATGTTGCTGGGGGTTTTTTGTGTGTGTGCAAACCTGTGTGGACTATTCCTGGAGGTTTGCTTGTTTTGCGCACAATAGAGAAAACTAGGTTGGCTGGCTGTTGACTCCTCGGCAGCATAGATCATCGTCCACAGATGCCACCTCTCACAGCATCGTCTCTTGTACTGCTCTTTGCCCCTTCCAGATCTCCTGGCGGTTTCTTGCTTGGCTGAAATAACACAGCCACACTTGCTTGTTGGGGAGCTTGAATGGGCTGAGGGAGAGAACCATAGTGTGATAGAGGCATTACTTTTAAGAGTAGATGTACAGCCACTGGGCAAACAAAGTCATGGTGTGTGGATAATGAGAACCGTGTGGACTTGTCAGTGCGCAGAGTTGCTGATGCTTTCCTAAAGCCATTATGGCCCAGTGATTGGATATATGTTTTTCTCACGCGTGTGCCATTTTACACATACACCTTCCCAACCAGCTTGGTTGTGCTGTGCAGCAGGCCCCTCCTCTGAATTGCTTCTCCCAACTTATTTCAGCCACTCCATCAATTCCAGCCTCTAAGACAGAAACCTCTCCTCCGGCCCTGCCCGCCAAAGGCTGCTCCTTGCCTAGCACCACGGCCACCACAGCTTTGCTTCTACCTTCGGCACCACCGCATACAGCAGCACTTCCCAGCTTGCCGCAGTCAAATGACTTGGTCAGCAGCTCACTCTCCCAGTTAAGCAGGTACAGCAGTGTGGTATGGGGTGGGAATGAGTTGGAGGTGGGTGGGTGGGCAGGCGCACAAGTGGTGCTCCTCTGTGTCTCCTTAACCTGCACAAGGCCAGCTTACTCCAGTTTTATTTGACACACTTCCACCAAAGGCCCAAGTTGCACAATGATGCAGACACATGGCTCACCCACCACCACTGGTTACCAAAAGGGAGCCAGTTAGACCTCTGGAAATGCTGGGATTGTGTGGTGCTGGTGACCGGCTAACTCTTAGCACCTATATTTGCACCTGCTGAAGCTTCTGGTTTACAGGTCTAGCCTTGAGGTTACAAGACGTGGGTGGCTTTCTTTTAATGGTGAGAATTGCCCAGTGACCTACCAGCTCTTAAACTACCTGCCCACTCCAGTGCTGGTCATTGTAGTTTTGAAAGAAATCAGATATGTCCTCAAACGACAGTTTCCCCCCTCCCTCTAGGTACTCAGATGTGAACTGACCCTCAGTTATCTTATCCCTCACACTTGTTTTCCTCCCAGTTCTCTCTCAAATCATCAGAGCAGCCTCTCATCTGCCTCAGCACTGTCTTCATCTACATCACACACGGTAAGTTCCTTGCATTTTTCAAGAGCTTAAATTATCTACCCTGACTAAAAATTAGGCTATCTTGCAATGGAACGGGTGTCTTCCTTTTGACTTGGAATGAGGAATCGTTTCCCTTATACACAATCTTTTTGTCACTCGTTACCTGCCAGAACTAATAGTTCTGAATATTTTTTTCCCTTCTCTGTGCCTCAAGACATTGAGGTTTGCCTGCTGGGTAGCTTCCACCGTAATCAAAGGGGGAAATGGCACAGCATTGGAGAAGGATGCTACTTGAAAGTTGGTTGCCTGCTCTTGATGGGTTACCACTCCCTCTGAAGAAGCATGTACATAGCTTGGGGTACTTCTGGGTCCTTTGCTGTTGGGTCAGGTGGCCTCAGTGTTATGGAGTGCCTTCCATCAGCTGCAGCTAGTGGCCCAGCTGTGCCCCCATCTGCACAGGGACAGCCTAACTTCTGTTGTCTATGTTCTGGATTACTGGAACACATTATGCATGGGGTTGCCTCTCAAGATGGTTTGGAAACTTCAGCCGGTGCAGAAGTCAGTGGCCAGATTGTGCACTGGGGCAAGATGGTTTGAGCATATGATGCCAATCCTGGCCCAACTGCACTGGCATATGATGCCAATCCAGGCCCTATTCAAAATGCTGGGTGGCAACACAAGAAGGGGCCTTTTCTGCGGTGGCTCCCCATTTGTGGAATGTTCTCCCAGGGAGGCTTGCCTGGCACCTTAATTATATACCTTTAGGTGCCACGCAAAAACATTCCTCTTCTAATTTAACTAATTAAACTGTGCATGACCTTTTAAACTATGTATTGGGGGTGTATTGTTTTGTTTTGTTTTGTTATTATGGTATGAATTTTTATGTTTTCATATTGATAACTGCCCTGTGATATAGGGTGGTATAGAAATTTAAGTTAATGTTAATAATAATAATAATAATAATAATTATATTGGAGAATGTACTATAGAACTTTAAGAATGATTTTTGGGTGGCAGCACAAGACCCTCCTCTCCAGCTTCCCATGCTGCTTGCTTACAAAGTTTAGCATTTTTTTCCAGCCTGCCAGCCCCCTTTGCTTGCTCTTTAACCCCCTTTCTTTGTGTGTGCGTTTGTCTTTCCTTTCCAGCACACTAGTGTTGAGAACTCCGCTGCGCTCCAGCCTTCTGCTGCGCTCCAGCCTTCCACCACCTTTTCCGTTGCTTCAACCTTGGCCACCACCTCTTCGGTCTCCAGCATGGCCAACTCTACCAACAGCCTTGGCCTGAATGTGACCAGTGTCTCTCTGCCGGCTCCCACCACGCGGGCAGCTCCCTTAGTGTCTTCAGGTTCGCAATATTAACCGATCATGTGGATATAGCGAGAGAGGACGTTTGTCTGCCTGTTGAGCACCTCTTGTCCAGCCATAAAAACTGTGTTGAGAAATTCTATGCCTTTTCTAAAAGACTTCGCCTTTGCAGCATGCTTTGCACAGTGGCCTGTAAAATAAAAGTTGCCTGCCTTTTTAACGCGTGGGAATATTTGATGGGGGAAACCGCTACCAAGCATTTAACTTACTACCTTGTCTATATATATAGATCTCTCCCAACACCCACCCCTGGCTGTAAGGAAAAACAGAAAAGTGTCAGTGTGTCCCCTCTTCTTCAACCTTGCCAAAAACATTTCCAATTATCTGAAAATTTTAATCATGGAAAGCGAAATGTGTAATTTTTTGTGGGTATGATTTTCACAGTTCATTTAACACCGGCCTTTTTGTCTAGCCAAGTAGGTTCTGTTTGTGTTCCAGCAGGCTCTGTTCCCTGTGAGTGCATAGAACAGGAATGGAACGGTGGGTGGGTGCATTGGCAGAAGAGGCAAGGAAATACCTCCTCGCCAATCCCAGGGGATCTTAATGGTCTCTTGTGTTAAGTATTACAGGGAGAGAGGGTACAGCTTGTTTCTCAGGTGCATGCATTGCCCTCCAAAGGTTCATCATCTTTCCTGGCATTTCCCATTGAAGTATCTTGAGTGACAGGGCTGGGAAAGACCTTCCTATCCTCTGCTTTCAGTCAGAAGGGAGACAGCTGCAGACTGACTGTACAGCTTCAGAGGCTGCAGTCCTAACCACCCTGGCCTTGGAAGTAAGACACTCTGGATTACTTCTAAGCAGGCATGGCTAGGATTGTGCCGATAGCCCTTAAATTCTTGGGTTTTAAGGAGTCAGATCTTGCATACTAAGCAGTCTCAGCTGAATGTTTCCACAAGGAATGGGAAACACAATAAATTATCAAGGGAGCCGACAGTTAGCTTGATTGAGTCAATCTTTATTATTTAGCAGTGGGAAATCTGTGGCCCTCCAGGTGTTAGAAGCATGGAATTGTAGAATTGGAAGGGGCCACGCCAGTCATCTGGCCCAAACCCCCGCAATGCCGGAATCTTTTATCCAATGTGGGGATCAAATCCACAGACCTGGGATTAAGAGTCTCATGCTATACTGACTGTTGTGGACTATAACTCACACCAGCCCTGACTGTTAGCCTTGTTGACTCATGGAGGCTGTAGTCCAACAACATCTGGAACGTCACAGGTTTCCCATCCCTGGTTTAGATGCAGACAGTTGCAAGCTTGGCTTAAATTTACATCCTGCCCTGTCACTTAAAACACTTGGCAGATCATATTTACCAACACTCTGTTGTTGTTTAAATAAAACAGTTTAAGAAATATTGAATTGCCTCGCAGCTACCCTCAGATATTAAACACTTTCCCAGATAGGACTTGTGTCACTTCCAGAAAATGATGAGTTTTGCACTTTTCTGACTCAGCCCTCCTTCTTACACTGTCTACGATAAGAGCCCTTTTTTCTGTCCTTAGAGTTAGCTCTCCCGACCCCTTCAGGACAGAGTTGCAAAGTGCTGGAAAGTGAAATGGAATGTGGAAAATAAATGAAGACCTTCCAAATTGGAATGTTCTCAGTTGGGCCGTTCCAAACTCTGGCAAGAGTTTAGCCAGTCTATATTTGGAGACGTTTTGTGGCCAAGGTCGATGTAGGTAGACTTTACTATGTCGAAAGGAATAGAAAATGGTTGTGAGAGTCTACCTTAAGATTCTAGCATCCTTTTGCCTGAGTAGTTGTCCCTTCATGAGCATAAGCATGCTCTCAGTGGAGACTGTGCTCTACCAATGTGGTATTGAGCTGATATTTCTTAGCTAAGTTTAATAGAACATGTAAGGGTGCATCTCTTGCCAGTTTAAACAATGGTCTGCTTTGCACATTATGTTCAGCCAAACCATGGCTTCGTGGGAGCATGTGGGTTCCCAGAGAGGAGATTACAGTTCCTGGTGGCTCTAGCACAGCACTACACTGAGCAAAGCTTTGGTTTGGCTTAATGTACTGCATTGTGCAAACTCGGTCTGGTGGTTTAGCTTTTCTGGAGAACCTGAGTTGTAAAACGTAGGACAAACCTTGATTACAGCTCATGATTAGTCTGGAGAGAGCTTAGATCACAAGCTCAGGGAACCGACAAGAGAGCTTGTTGTTTGTCCCCACCAAGGAAGTGTAAAAAGCTGGCTAGCAAAGAAAACTGCTTCTTAATAACTTTTCTTGCCGTGCCTGCTGGTCTCAGAATTAAACTACTGCACGGTATAGAATTCCAGCCGCAGAGAGTTTACCTCCCCGGACAAAGACAAGAAGTTGAGGTCATGGGACCAGGGAAGGGTTAACATACAGAATGGGGAGGAAATAAGACTGCTGCAGTCCAGGAGAAAGCATCTATGGGAAGATGGAAGAGGCAGAAGAACTGGGGTAGGGGTGTGGGAATAAGGTGGAGGCAGCAGCCTGAAGGAGCCCCTTCCTGGAACCCTGAAGAAGCTGCTGCCTGAAGTGTAGACAAAGCTGAGCAAGATGGACCATTGGCAGATAAACAGGAAGATGTGTAAACAGCCCGCAAGCAAATTGGGAGGAATGCAGAATGAATGCTGTTTTGACATACCCCACCCTCAGATCAGAATAGTAAGAACTGAATATATAGTTGCCTCCATGTAAGCAAATCAGGATGCATGCTGAGTAAACACGTCGTCTGAAGGAGCCCAAAGAGCATATTTCAGACCCTGAAACTTCTCTCTCTCTCTTTCTTTTTCTTCCTTTTTTGTTGGTATTTTTGTTTTATATATTATATATAAAAACATGTCTTTTGGTTCTGCAGGCAAAGCACCCCCCAACCTGCCCCAAGGTGTACCACCCTTGTTACATAACCAGTATATTGTTGGACCTGGAGGACTTCTGCCAGCCTACCCAGTAAGCGGTTTCCTTGTGCCTCCCGCAAATGAACTTGGCTTTCACCTCCCTGTTGCAGGCGTCTGGGGCAGAGTGTGTCTGTGTCTGTCTGTCTGTCCGTCCGTCCGTCCCAGCCAGGTTGTGTAGAGTGGGCTGTCTGTGGACCACTGACTTGTTCTGTGGCTCAGTTCTAAAGATGATAATGAGAGGTGTACTGCTTGGGTTGCATGCACAGCTGGTCCCACCCTGAACCTGAAAGAGAACCCATTTTGCCAGCCTAGGACCTTCCAGGTGTTTTTGATTGCAACTCCTGCCAGGCCCAGCCAGCAAGAGCCCTTATTCCTCTGACCTGTGAATTTCAGTTGACTTAACATCTAATCTGGAGTATAGCAACAGTTTCTGAACTGACTTTTTGTTTCATAGAATTATAAGAGTTGGAAGAGATGCTGAGGTTCATCGAACCCCATCCCCTGCAATGCAGAAATCTCAGCTAAAGCATCCATGACAGAGGGCCATCCAACCTCTGCTTAAAAACCTCCAAGGAAAGGGTGGCAGGGATGCTTTAGTTGAGATTCCTACATTGCAGGGGGTTGGACTAGATGATCCTTGAGGCCCCTTCCAAATCTACAACGCTATGAGTCCGCTCCGCTGTTGGAACAGCTCTTACTGTCAATTGTCCCCTGACAGTTGTCTCACAAAGTCATTCACAAGCATCTTAGAAGTACATAGCTTTGCTTTCAAGCCATAGCCTTGGAACTGATGTTTGGAGGAAGGTGGAAGTCTTGGTTTCACTGTAGGCTCGCTCTTTCTTTTGACAGCCACAAGTTAAAAGTCCAATACAGGAATTGATGGGGGCAGGGCGCGAAAGTGAGGGAAATTGTATGTTTATTCCGAATGCATTGTCTGGTTCTGCTGTACCTGCATTTTTTGTCCCTTATAGAGTGAACTTGCAGCAAAGCTTAAGAGGGCCTTAAGACAGGGCTAGAAAAACAGTCTGATGCTACTGGACCACACACACACAAACACCCGGGGGGGGGGACATTCCTGACCATTGCCCATGCTGGCTGGAGCTGATGGGAGTTGCAGTTCTCTAGATGTTGATGGTCTCCACATTCCCCATCTCAAAGCAATATTCTCTCAGCCTGAGAACCCCTTTCCCCAGTCTACAACAGAAATACAACCATGCTGACCTACATTGCTGGGCTGTTGTATGCGTTATAAGAAGACTGTGTGGATGAGCTCTATAAATGTTAGGCACTTGAGAATGTGATGCTGCTTCTGCTGAATACTACGGATTGCATTTTCATTTAGCCAAAAGCACCAGGCTACTGTGCTTCACAGGGTAGTGTAATAAAAGGATGCTGTTCAGCCAGCATGACATTTGACATAACAAAAACCTGGTGGTTTTAAAATGCTGCTTGCTTTATGAGCCTGGATTGAGAATTTGCCGATCGAAGTGGTTCCTTGGGAGTGCTGCCTTACAACTTCTTTCTGTATTTTCTCCCTCTTCCTCCTCCTCCTCCTCTCTGTCTTCAAGCAGATTTATGGTTATGATGATCTCCAAATGCTGCAGTCCAGGCTGCCTGTGGTAAGTAGAATTTCCTGTGTTGGTTTTTTCAAGCTGTAACTGAACTGGTTTCATTTTTTGGAGGTTTATGCTGGTCATAGAGTAGTGGAATGTTCATGGGCTCTGAGGTGTATTCTGTCTTGCTGTGATGTGTTTATTTGCTCTGCAACTGCCTGTCTCTGTTTCTTTGCTTGCTTGTTTTAAACAAATTGCCCCTCTGTGATGCGCCTGCTTTTGGAGACCTGTGTATCCTGTTGGATTCCATTATGCCCTGCAGCAGCCTTCAACGACCTGCTGCCCTCCAGAGATTTTGGACTATATCTCCCATTGTCCCTGACCATTGCCCATGTTGGCTGGGGCTGATGGGAGCTGTAGACCAAATATCTGGAGGGACTGGGTTGGAGAAGTCTGCTAAGTGTTGTTGTGGGAAAAGGAGGGTTAATCCAGGATGGGATTTTGTTGACATACTCATGCTGCAACATTATGTAGCAGCAGTTCTCAACCTGTGGGTCCCCAGATGTTGTTGGACTACAACTCCCAACATCCCTGAACTCTGGCCTTGCTAGTCCAACAACATCTGGGGACCCACAGTTTGAGAAAGGCTGTTATATAGGATCTTGTGGCATGACCAGCCTCCTGGGAAGAGACCGTGATGCGCCCTGTTTTGAAGAAGCCTCTTTTGTCTCTGCACTGGGTAGGAGTTAAGCAACTCCCAATGGTGGCGCTTAGATGGGGTGCTGGAGGTATAAATGACTATCAGACTTTGAAAAGCTGATATCACCAGATCAAGTTCATCAATTCTCTTGAATTAATGAGAGTTTTAATTGGATTTTGAGTAAATGTGCAATGAGTTGTTGCTGCTTTGAATTTTATTGGGTGGTTATCTTCCTTAGTGGGTCATGGAAACTGCTATTCTGAATCATGGTTTTTAGGGGCTGGGTGGGCTGAATTTTGGGGGGGACCGCTGTTCTAGAACTGCATCAGCTGAGGTTCACGCCAAGGTTTGGAAAAAGACGGGAGTAGCCTTGGTGGGGCAATATTGGTCTTGAGATTGATGGGGGAGAGGGTCACTCCTGGTGGGGATTTTGTCATAAGTGATCATCGATCCCTTCTGACCTTGACAGATGGGTAGATTTTCTTTCCTGGAGTTGAGGGCACATTCTTCAACAATCCTTCTCAAGGTGGTATTGGTTGGCTGCGGCTCTGCTCTGAAATATTGGTTCACAAAGTTCTATCTTGTGCTCAACACTGTTTAATATCTTTGAGTAGCCAAAGGGTACAGCCAGCCAAATTGATTTTGTCGCCAGCAAACACATGCCCAACTCTGCTTAGTATTTGCATCTGATCCAGGAGTAGCAGTTGGTTTCTTTTGAATGAATGCTTGAGTGTTCTTATGGGCTGGCTGAAGATCAGTAAAATGAATCCTGCCAGGACAAAGTGGTTGATGGCCGACGGGTCTGGGAAATTTGGGTTGGGGTGATATTCTGTACAAGGTTCTCCTCTTTATCACCCTCGCCCTCAAAATGATGTTCGTAGTTTAGGGGCGCTGCTGGGCACTGTTGTGCTATTTAATTCACAGTTGGTGGAAGAACCTGGGAGTGTCATTTACTAGCTTTGGTTGGAAAGAAAAGCTGCAATCAGGACCTTGTTACTACAGTCATAAAAGGTAAAGGGACCCCTGACCATTAGGTCCAGTCGTGACCAACTCTGGGGTTGCAGTGCTCATCACTTTATTGGCCGAGGGAGCCGGCATACATCTACCCGGTAATGTGGCCAGTGTGTTACTTCCGGGTTTCGCCGCTTGCGCATGCGCAGACGGTCAAAATGACATGCACATGCGCGGAAGCGGCGAAACGTGACACGCGCAGTCACGTCTTACGTTCTATTCAGGATGCGAACGGGGCTCTGGAACAGATCCTGTTCGCATCCCGAGGTACCACTGCATTCTTGTTACCTGCCTAGTTAGATTACAGTATTGTAGCATCCGTAACCAGGTCTACCCGTGAAGATGGCTTGGAAACCTCTGTGAATCCATAGTGTTAATTTTGTTTGCTGGTTTGTGAAAGAGAGACTTGCCCAAGTGCATTGACTGCCTGTGAGTTTCTGGACACAATCCAAGGAACCAGTGAAAGCACCTCGGATCCTACACACTTCCTGGAGCCCCTTCTCCCAAAGTGCCTTCTGCTGCACTCAAATCATTGAGAGAAGCCTCCTTCCTTCCTTCATTGTGGTTGGACTGGAGAGGGTGCTTGTATAACACACACCATATTTGTCTTCCAGCAAGTGAAGACATTTCGATTTGCAAATAAAATGCCAGGTTCTGTAATGTGTCAGTTCATGTGTTTGAGGCTGTCAGTTTTGTTAGTGTTTTATGGTGGTTGTATTATTTACAGGTTTTTGCCCTATCAGTTTCTGTCCTTATTTTAAAAAGGACCATCTGATCTAAAACTTGTGTAGAAACCTGCCTGGAGCACTATACAGTGGTACCTTGGTTCTCAAACGCCTTGGTACTCAAACAACTTAGAACCCAAACACTGCAAACCTGGAAGTAAGTGTTCTGGTTTGTGAACTTTCTTCGGTAGTTGAACGTGCTCCGTTTTGAGGGTTAACGTTTCCGTTTTGAGTGCTACACTTCTGTTTTGAGTATTACGCTGAGGTCTTGCCTGTTTTTGCTATTTACCGTATTTTTCGCTCTATAGGACACACTTTTTCCCCTCCAAAAATGAAGGGGAAATGTGTGTGCGTCCTATGGAGCGAATGCAGGCTTTCGCTGAAGCCTGGAGAGCAAGAGGGGTCGGTGCGCACCAACCCCTCTCGCTCTCCAGGCTTCAGGAAGCTATCCGCAAGCCTGGGGAGCCCGGCGGGAACTCCCGCCGGGCTCAGAAGGCTTGTGGATAGCAGCCTGCATCCCAAAGCCCAGGGTGCGCTGCACAGCGCACCCCGGGCTTCGGGCAGATATCCGCAAGCCTTCGGGCAGATATCCGCAAGCGGGCAGATATCCGCAAGTTCCCGCCGGGCTCCCCAGGCTTGCGGATAGCAGCAAGCTCCGAGAGAGAAGGCAAAGTGGCGCGCAACCTCGCCCCCGCTCCCGGACCCGTTCTGGGGGCTGGGGTCGGGGGAAGCTCGGGCTTTCACTGCATTTTCCCCCTTTATTTAACCCCCCCCCCAAAAAAAAAATTAGGTGCGCCCTATGGTCCGGTGCACCCTATAGAGCGAAAAATACGGTATTTTGCGTTTTTGTTTTTGCGGCTCTTTTTTCTTTTGTGACTGTGTGGAACCCAGTTCAGCTACTGGTTGATTGATTGTGTGACTGCAGTATGTTGTGTATTGCTTTCATTTTATGGATCAATGGTCTCGTTAGATAGTAAAATTCATGTTAAATTGCTGTTTTAGGGGTTGTTTTTAAAAGTCTGGAACGGATTAATCCATTTTACATTACTTTCTATGGGAAAGTGTGTCTTGGTTTTGGAACGGACTTACAAAATGGATTAAGTTTGAGAACCAAGGTACCACTGTATAGCAGATTTTAATAACTAACTAATCAACCTTATAAGTAAAGATATCTTTGTTGTGTTTTGGTCTAAGTAGTTTTAAGTGATTCAGAGGCTCCTTGTTTTATACATTTGTAAGTCACTTCAAGAGTTCTTTTCTAGGAAGTGAAGAAAGATGCAATAAATAAACAAATACTTAAAATTGTTTTAATATAAAATTAACAAAAATACATAAATCTGCATCACATCAAATAAATAAATAAATAAATAACACATGTCAAGCTTCATAAAAAAATAAAACACCTATACAAAGTCTGTACATTCAGTATAATAAAGCCCCTTTAGCTCTTCCCATTTCTTTGGCAATTTCAGTGAGGTGGCTTGTAGCTTCCTCAACTTGTCTCTGCGAATGTTTCACAAATATTCGCTGTCAGTTTGTCATTTCTCCGCTCCGACGGTTCCTCGAGCGATGGTTGCAGAGGTTTGCTACCTCCTCATTCTCTTTGTCAGTATGTCAACGTACATGAGTCCTGATCGGACCTCCTGTTGCAGGCTCTCCCGGCAGCAAGTGCTGCCTCCGTTCCCTCTGAGAAAATTTCTGATCCTTCGAAAATACTTCTTCAGCTCCAGCTTGTTTCTCTGTTCCTCTAACTTCCCCGGTGTAGATTTTCTCCCTCCGAGGCAACTCTTGAGGACTTGGGTGTGTGCATGCACCATCTGGAGAGATCTGCGATAAAAGAGTGGCAGAGTTTGAAGAGAGGGGGCAGACACAAATCTCTCTTTCCGCTTCCCCTTTCTATCCCAACCATTCCCACCCACTCCTGCATCGTGGAGAGCAGAAACCCACCTCTCTCTGTGTGCAGCCTTCCAGACAGTCTTCAGTGAGTCACTGCTCAAGATGTGAAAGAACCCACGGAGAATTTCGTAGATTGCTTCCGTGGCAGGTTGCGACTCGCGTATTTCCAGGATCTTTGTAGGAAAGTTGAACGTGGTCGTTTTCTTCAGGCATCCTGGAGAGAACGTGGTGCTCATCTCTCGCCACAGCTCCAGGCTCTGCAGATTAAATACTTTTTGCCGGTGTTTCAGAAAGTTGCAGTCCAGCGCTGAGACTTGGACAGAAGACAGGAGCACCAGGCAAAGGAGCCCCGCATGCACACGCGTTTCGATTTCCATGGTGGTTCTCAGGCGGTTTCTGCTGGGGCTCACGTAACTTATCCACTTGCGATCCATCTTTGACTATGTGCTGGTCCTCCTGCATCTTCTATTTATCCTGCAGGACAGCTTTCCTTTCATCATTTGGGTTTTCCAGGTTTCATTTTCACTTTCCACTTGCCTGTTCAGCCATGCAACTGAACCTAAGGAGCTGGACTGTGGTGGGTCCTTAAGGGAGTTTTTTCTTCTTCTCCTCTGGTAACCCAGGATATAGTTTACTTTAGTTCCTCCTCCCCACTCCTCAAATTTCAGGAAGACCACAGGGCTATTTGTTTGCCTAATTTGTATACCAAATACACTCCTCAGAGCTATGGAGGCTGGCATGTATGCCATCCCAGGCCACCCTACCCACTGGAAAAAATCTGATTTGTGAACCTCATGTTGAAAATGGGGGTTTCATGACCCTCACTAGGTAGGTATCTCCCAAAATCACCTATAAAGCTGAAATTTGGTGTGCACAAAATATGAAGGCTACTGGTTTACATGGCATACTGACTTATTTCTTTAAATGTTTTAAAAACCCTTCCTTTTTATTGTTTTCTGGTTTGCCACCCTGCACATCTTTAGGCGTAAAGGCAGGATAAAAATAAAATAAATAAATAAAAGCATGCTTCTTTTTTTTGCATGCAAGTCTTCAACCCTGGCATGTATTTGCCCTCTTTGTATGCCATTGAGACCTCGGCAACATGTCTGGAAATAATCACTAAAGGTTGTGTGGCGTTAAGGAAGGAGCACACCTCATTTCAAGCAATGTATTTAATAAAAAGATCTTATGAACAGCGTGCATTAATGTAATGCAAGCATTGGAGGGTTGGAGCTAGTCGTTCAGTCTTAACAGCTTCAAAAGGCATGGAGAAAAGATGTGAGGCAGGTACAATGTGGTGGAACTGAGTAAGGAAAAGGGGAGGGGAGGGCAGGGGAAGAATCTTGGCTGAACCAGAGGGAGAAAGGGGGGGAGAGAGACCCTGAGAGTGTACAAATAAATTAGGAAGAGAGGGAAAAGCTGCAAATTCTGGATGGGATTTCAGTGGTTTGTTGGTTTGTTTGTTTTGTGGGTTGGAGGTGAGACTTCTAAGCCTATATATCAGATGTGGTTTGAAGGTGGTTATAAAATTGTCCGGGAAGAAAAGGAAAATGTTTTGGGAGTAGTTAGTTGGTGGGAAGGGAGGGAGAGAGCAGTTGGTCCACAGCGTGGGAGAGGGAAATGAGTAAAATTCTGAGGCAAGGATGAGACCCCCTACCCAATTAAAAAGCATGAGTCAGAAGAGTGGATTGCATGGCCCACTAAGATAATAACACAATGAAATTCAAAGCATTAACAATAAATGGCACATTTTTCCAAGTAAAGCTCAATAATTTAATTAATTCAGCAACATGGATGAACTTGATTCAGTGGTCATCAGCTTTTCTAAGTCTTTATAGTTATTTAAACCTCCAGCTCCTGCCTGCTTCGCTTCTCCCTCGACTCTTAGGACCCCCAGGTGCTCCCACTGACCCCCAGGGAGCGGTACCTCCCACTTTGGGAACCTCTGGACTGGACAAAGAAGCGTTGGTGCCTCTGTGGGAGTAGCTTGGAAGCAGGGTGGGTTTTAGGGGTGCTAGTGGAAGTGGGAAGGAAGGAGGAAGGCAGGCAGTAGCCCCTGAAATTTATGGCTTAGTGGGAGCTGGAAAGGTGGGGAGATAAGCAGGAATGTGGCAGGGAGGAGAAAGAATTTGAACTCTCCTGCCCTCACCTCTCAAGCCTGCCAGTCCTTTAGCTAGTAGATATCACAAAACCTTGTTCCTTGACCTTTCCATCCACCAGTCACCGAACATTTTGACGCCACCTCTTCAGAGTTGGGCCTCTGCTCTAGCAGCTTCCCCCTCACCATTGCTTACCATTCTTGACTGGTTAGCGGCTCTCCAAGGTTATTACTATCCTGTTCCTTTTAAGCGGAGGCGCCAGGAGATGAGCCTTGCGCATAAAAGGCACATGCATTATGTCCATCTGGCTGCTGCGCCCTCCTGGCCAGCGGCGCATTTGCCGCTGCTTCCCCCTTTTTTGCATCGCACCTTCGCACAGCCTTCCACCCCTGCCTTCCTCCGCTGCCCGTGAAGGCTGAATCCCATTTGCCATGCCTGGCGTATTTCATTAATATGCAGCATTTACACATGGAAGCTGAAATAATCAGCATGTAAAGGGGTTCAAGAGGAGACGGTTAGGGAGGACGGGGCTGCCAAAGATCGTCTACTCCACCCCTTCCTTAATGCACCATCCTACATGTGTGTTGGACACACACAAACACAGACTTCCCCACGGATGAATCCATCTAACTCATGAGTAGGCAAACTAAGGCCCAGGGGCCAGATCCGGCCCAATTGCCTATAAATCCGGCCCGCAGAGGGTCCAGGAGTCAGTGTGTTTTTACATGAGTAGGATGTGTCCTTTTATTTAAAATGCATCTCTGGGTTATTTGTGGGGCATAAGAATTCGTTCATTTGTTTTTTCAAAATATAGTCTGGCCCCCCACAAGGTCTGGGGGACAGTGGACCGGCCCCCTGCTGAAAAAGTTTGCTGACACCTGATCTAACCGCAAACAGAGACACAAAGGCGACTAAGTGTCCCATGTATTCAGAGCCTCCTATGCTTAATCTCAGGGTAATGGGTTTGAGCCCCACGCTGGGCAAAATAATAATAATAAATAATATTAAATTTTATTTATACCTCGCCCTCCCCAGCCAAGATTCCTGTATTGCAAGGGGTTGGACTAGATGACTCTCCCTTCCAACTCTATGGTGACATCGGTGATGGTGACACTCAAATACTTGGGGTGGCTTTCTTAAATCTGTGAGCCAGGTATCTTACCTACTGTATGGGCAGTGAATAAAGCCAGGGTCGCTAGCAAGTCTGAAACGGAAGAAGCTGGCAACCAAGACAGTATCCCAGCCCTTGGTTGTCTCATGAGTCATTGAACATGTTTACATCTATCGTCTCCTTCCTCTCAAGGGCTCAGGGCAGATAGGTCAAAGCCCAGCTACCCTGCTCTGGAAGTTACAAGAGACTGTGAACCTCAAATTGAGAAGAAAGGGGTGGTGAGAGCAGCCATTCAGGTGCAGAAGAGGAACCAGAAATCGAAATTTTGGCTAGGGAGGATTAGTCTCACGGGCATTTTTGTAGCCCCTCCTGGGAGCATATTGCAATTGTCTGTTTCAGTTTGGAGAGCTCATGGGTACTTCCCCTCCAAAAAAAAAATCCCCCTCAAACATGATTGCATCATTTCAGTATCAAAATGTAGGATTAAAACACAAACAGTGCAGACATCTGGATGGCTTTTTGCACCAGCGACGTTTTTTTAAAAAGAGTTTTTGTTGGCTTTCGTTACCCGTTGCATCGTGTTGGGGTGATCTGCCAAGAAACCGAAAAACCCAACCGTGGTAAAACTACGAAAGTGGCACATTTAGATGAGCCAGAAAGGAATGTTCTCATTGTTAAATAAATGCCGAAGTCGTCTTGTGACTTGTAGAAAAGTGCTAATGCCGGGTTCTTTTGGTTTACGTCCAGTCTTCTGAAATCTCCCCCCCCCCCCCGGCAGTAAAAATGTGTGTTAAAGGAGCTTTAAGCAAACAATTATGAAGCCGTTGTGTATTGCTGTATTGCTGTGGGTTGAAGCTGTGTCCCCATCCTTACTTCCTTGGCTGCGAGCCATCCTTCTCTGTTTTGGAAACCCAAAAACGGCAAGGGGAAATCCAGCTGAGATATCGAAAGTAATATTGGCTGGAACAAAAAAACAGGCAGGGCTGCTCCAAATATGGGCACAGAAGGTGCGGGCTGAGTTGAGATGTGTCGCTCCTCAAAGTGTTTTGCTGCTGCAGCCAGAGAGACAGGGGCATGGGGATTAAAAAATAAAATAAAAAGGAGGTCATCTTCTTGCAATATTTTTGGGTTGGACATATCACTAACTGTCTAGGAATCATAACCCTTTAAGAGAAGTAACAGAACTTGAAAGATGAAGTATAAAAGGGGAGAGGCAAGAAGTAGCAAATGAAAAGTATACTGGTGCCCATGTGCTAAAATCCGGGGAGGGGGGGGCATGACAAATTCACATGTTAGAAGGATGAATGATAACTGTCTGGGAGAGCTGGAGCCCATGAGAAAATTATTTTGAAAGTGAGAGAAGGCAAGGAATCTAATTATTTATTGAAAAGTGGAGCATTTTCATTATGCGCTGATGGAATAAGACACAGGAAAATATCTACATACCTTGCTGAAAACAGTGTAAGGACTGGTACAGCATATTTATATTTTCTTTTTTGCTGCTGTTGCTGATGATTTCTATATGCTAATTATTCACAGAAAAACAACCCTGTACATTATTATGCATACACATATTTATCTCTCTCTGCATATAGATAGATATAGATCATTTTGTATAATGTATAGCATACTATGTATATTACATTTTCTCTGCACCCTGGAGAAGACTTCTATGAATCTTTCCAATAAGTGTGTTGCTGTTCTTGTTTCTTAACCCTTGATTGGTGCATTGTTTGTGCTTTGCTGGAAAAGACACTTTGGCCATGTTCAAAGAAATGACCGCTTAGGAGTAGCCCCATGTGGGGCAAGATGCACGTTAAGGACAGTTGTTTATTTTCCTTGCAAAGTGCTCTGGCTAGTAACACTAAACAAAAGGCTGTGCAGAGAGATCCTAGCTGGCTTCACTGTGAATCTAAACATTGCTGATGTTGGTTTCTCCTCAGGATTACTACGGAATTACATTCCCTGCTCCAGCAACCTTAACGGGCAGAGAGGGGAGCCTTGCTAACAACCCTTACTCAGGTGAGTCTGCATCCCAAAATGTTGCCTGTGCCAAGTGAAGAAGGTGATGCTTTGCTCATTGTGGCTGCCAGGTTTGCTGGTTCCATCTTTAAGGAATAAATGTATGTATGCAACCTGCAGAATTCATGCTGCCAGACCTATGACTTAATATGGACACTTATTTTCACGGGGGTGGGGAGGGACATGCTTGTGAGCTTGGTGGAAGCATTAATTAATTAATTAAACGTATATCCCGCCCTTCATCAAAAGATCTCAGGGCAGATTCACAGCATCTTTCTGGCCAGCGTTAGAAAGACAAGGGGTAGATCTTTGGGCTTGATCCTGCTTGGCTGCAGCACTAAGATGAATTGAGGGTTGAGTATAAGATGCGTACGCTTAACAAAACTCACCTGTTCTATAAATGCAATTCAGTATTGCTAAATTCATGAAAGCGGAAAGATTTGGGCTTCACCCCTCTATAAGGGCCTCTGCTGGCCTCTGGGTCTGCCTAGATCCTTGAGTTTAGACAGCCACCCGATCTCCCAATGGGCTTTTTTTCTTTTCTTCCCAGGTGATGTAACAAAATTTGGTCGGGGAGATGCTGCCTCGCCTGCCCCGGCCACCACTCTCGCCCAGGCTCAGCAGAACCAGGCACAGACTCACCACACGGCTCAGCAGCCCTTCCTCAACCCCGCCCTGCCACCCGGGTACAGCTACACTGGGTTGCCCTATTATGCCGGCGTGCCAGGAGTCCCCAGCGCATTCCAGTATGGGCCCACGATGTTTGTAAGTCACAGGGGGGGGGGGTGTCGGAAGGGGTTGCACCTCAGCTTTGGCTTGGATTCCTCTGAAATTGTGGCCTGGGGATTCCACAGGGTGGGTGAACAGACTTTGCAGAGCAAAGAGGGATTTTGTCAGAGTGTGTGGGTTGTGGGTGTACAAAACCACACCCTCTGTGGCAGTGTGATTTGAGTCTCACCACATCGGGCAGTTCACCCCGTAAAGTTTTCTCCCAGGAAAGCTCTGAGGATGGGATGGCCTCATGTTTGGCATGCAAGGATTCACATCGTCCCCTGGTCAAAGAAGTCCTGTCTGTGTCTGTGGTCTCCTGGAGCTCTTTGTTCTCTGGTCACCTTTGGGCAATGCTGTCTCATTCCTGCATTGCAAAGGGTTGTATGATCCTATAGTTCCTGTTTGTCTAGATTGCCCACGTTTGTGAGGGAATGTCCCTGCCAAGAGGGGTGACCTGCCATGGCTTGCAAAAAGGCATTGCCATCTGTGCTGTGAGAACCCAAGCATGTGTATTTCAGCCAGAAAAGTATGGCAGTTGGTCAGCTTTTTCAAGCCTGGGAATTGCCTCACACCTCAGACTGAAGCATGAAATTCACTTCAGGATATTTGGGGGGGGGGTTTCCCCCCACTGTACACTTTCTTTCCACCTTCTCCCCCAAAACCCCAATTTTTTAACAGCAGCAACAATTGAAATGGTGTTGTTGCCACTGGCGTGAGCAGCTGTAATTCATGATGCTTCAGAGCCTGCCGTTTGAAGGCAAGAATGTCAGGAGATGGGACAGTATGTCACAGGACGGTTTTTGTAGAGAACAGAACTCAGGAAGTGCTGGATGAGCATACCTGAGGAGGTCTAGAATGAGCTAGAAGCAAGTGGGGAGGCCCTGAAATGCCTGCGAAGAACACTTGAAGTTGGAATTCTCTCGAATTTAATGGAATTCAAATTGTAATATGATAAAGTACAATATAAGAAAAAAAAGAAGCAATAAAAATACAATTCAAAATCATGATGCATTTAGCAGAGCATATTACAGTTCCTAAACAGGCAGGAAAATCGTTAAGTGGTCCTTGGGTGGGTGGGAGATTGGAAACCACTAGACTGAAAATAACCAAGAACTGAGTTTTGCTGCTACAGAAAAATAAAGAACCAGTTCAGGAGAGATAGCTCTTGCACAGACCCTTTAATTTTATGGATTTTGTGCACTCCATATTAGGTACCTTATATTTGTCAGGACACAGATTAAGAAAGCACATCAACCCAGGTGCATAAAATGCTACGTCAGTTTTATTTGCGGTGGGAAGGTGGAACCGAAGGTGGGAATAATAACTTTTGCTGGATGTTACTGGGTCCAGGAGAAAAAAAAGGGTGGATCTTGCAGAATCTCCAACAAGCTCTTGATTTTAATTCTTAGGGTTTGGGTGGGGAGACATCAAGCTCCATACTACCACCATGATAACGGTTCACACCATTTATCTGGACAAATATATTTTCGAGTCAGATTCAGAAAGATTAGTGCACCCACCTTGTATGTTCTTTCCCTTTTGCAAAACTGGTTAGCAAAGCATGTCAGCAAAGAGATCAGATCAAACAGACATTGGTGATACTTCATGGGGTCCTTTTCCAACGCTAAAACTCAGTGATTCTAAGTGTCCTCTAGTCCAACCTGCTGCAATGCAAGGATCTCGGCTAAAGCAGATGGCCATCTAACCTCTGCTTAGAAACCTCCAAGGAAGGAGAGTCCACCACCTTCCAAGGGAGACTGTTTCACAGTTGAACAGCTCTTACCCGTGCTGCTCCTTAGCTCAGTGCCCTTTAGGTATACAGTGGACCCTCTGGATACGAATTTAATTCATTCTGGAGGTCCGTGCACACCCTGAAAAATCCGTAACCAGAGGTGCCACTTCTGCGTGCGCACACAGCGCGATAGAGCGCTTCTGCGCATGCACATTGTGCGCAGTGCGCTTCTGGGCTTGCGGCAAAATCTGGAAAAATACTTCCGGGTTTGCTGCTTTTGCAACTCGAATATTACGTATCCAGAGAGGTACGTAACCTGAGGGTCCACTGCAGTTGGGAGCTGCCGGCTGGGCACTTGGTCTCCTCCCATGTGTTCTCTGCTTTCCTGCCTGGGGTGAGCTCTCCTGCTCCCTGTTCCTTAGCCAAGTGGCACGGGCTCTTGAAAATAGAGGTGCCTCTTCGACATGTCCACCAGGTGGCAGTCGAGAACTTCCAGCTGCTGCCACCTGACTCCTTTATCTGCCTTCTTCCAGGTCCCACCAGCTTCGGCCAAGCAGCATAGTGTCAGCTTGAACACAGCCACCACACCCTTCCAGCAGGCGACCGGCTACGGTCAGCACAGCTACGGAGCAGGTAAGAGGGGAGCATAGGCTGTCCGTTCTCTGGAATGTGCAGAGCAGGCACAAAACAGCAAGTGGACTTGCTGTCTCTTTCTAATGCTGCTTCTCTTAGTTATGGGGAGAGGACCCCCCTGGAATGAGATACTGCTGCTCCCACCCCCCTCTGGGATGCAGGACTTTGGAGACTTCTATAAAAACTCAATGAAGGTGGTGGGCAGGAGCCCCGTAAGAGTTTGTTGTGATGCCCTGCTGCTCTTGAAAACATAGGGCGGGGTGAAGGGAGGCTGGAAGCTTCTACAGAATCAGAGTTGCTTATTTAGGCATTTGGAGGGACGGCTCCTTTATTTTTCCGGCTTAGAAATGCTTGGCTCCAAGTCCCTCACAGTTCCCCACAACCCAGTATCTTCCAGATATTTTGAACTTCAACTCCCATCCTCCCTGACCGTTGGCCGCACCAGATGGGACTGATGGGAATTGTAGTTCCAAGCCATCAAAAGATGGCGGAGACGTGTGGTGTAAGTGGGGAAGGCATCTCTGCTCATGGGAAGCCTTTCGAAACCAAGACCACTATTCCATTCAAGCCAGCGGTAGTGTCCTGGGCTGTAGAGGCAGAGTAAGGCTTGGCTAAGGGTTAAACCACACAGCCTAGGACTTGCCGATCAGAAGGTCAGCGGTTCGAATCCCTGTGATGGGGTGAGCTCCCGTTGCTCGGTCCCTGCTCCTGCCAACCTAGCAGTTCGAAAGCACGAAGTACAAGTAGATAAATAGGTATCACTCCAGCAGGAAGGTAAACGGTGTTTCAGTGTGCTGCTCTGGTTCTCCAGAAGTGGCTTAGTCATGCTGGCCACATGACCCAGCTCCCTCGGCCAGTAAAGCGAAATGAACACTGCAACCCCAGAGTCGGTCACGACTGGACCTAATGGTCAGGGGTCCCTTTACCTTTACCTAAGGCTTGGCTTATCTCAGAGCCACCAGAAAGCAACGCCTGCACATGATGTGATTGTACTTTAGGCACAGATGTGGTCCTGCCAGGAATCAACATATCCCACTTCTTGCGTTTTCCTCCAGGCTACGATGACCTGACGCAGGGGACGGCAGCTGGAGATTACAGCAAAGGGGGATACGCTGGGTCGGCGCAAGCACAAAACAAATCCTCTGGCAGTGGACCAGGAAAAGGTAATGTAGCCGTTGGTGTAGGTGCCTTCTCTCCCTCTGTTGCATCAGAAGACCCAGAGCAGGGATTTTTACGCACATTACTTAACGTTCCATCAGGCTCCCCCTCCAGCTGTCATCTGCAGCCCCTGTTTCGTCAAGCTGTAGAGGGAGGGAGGATTGCAGAACCTTTTAATTGGCTCTGTTGAAAGACTAGCATCTTTTGGCTTCACCTCTCACTGAAATTAGATAGTCGGCCACTGGGGGAAGCCCTTTGAATGACTTTGAGAGTGCCTTACAGTTTTTGAAATAAATATATGTAGGCATTGTTTTATAGTTCCCATTCAGAGAGCTTTCTCCAGTTCCTTCCAGGCGGAAGAGATGCACTTTTATCTTTTCTCAATTAAGTGTTACGAGATTAAACAAACCTCAGCATGCCTGGCCCAGAGCAAAGGGTTGAGGAAGACAACCTGGCCACTGCAAGCAGGACGTGAGAGCTGAATGGCCATTGTGTGCTCCTGTCCACGGCTGCTGAGAGACATTTTATTACGTGCATGGCCACTGACGTTTTATTTTACCCTCCTCTCCTCCTGCAGAAGACACAGATATGCATATGACAGGACACATGCAAACTTTCTGCAAAACTGTGTCCTCCTTTGCCAGTGGTTTGGAGGGCTCAGTCCATGTGTGGATTCTCTCCTCCCCTCATGGAACAAGTCTTGCCTCCCATCTTGGCAGTTGTCAACATATATTTTAATTGCAGCTTGAAAGAACAGCAGATCCTTCTGGGGTTTGGGAGGAAGAACCGAGCTCTGTGCTCCAAAGAAGGGTGAATATCACCAGAGACAGTTTTTGGGCAGTACAAACTGCAGGGGACGCCACAACTATGCTGTAGAACGGAGCGTGTTTGTAAATTTTCACATTGCACAGGGCACCCCAATGCTTGAGAGCCCAAAGTCCGCCACTGACATCAGCTGTGAGGCTTGAGAGATCCCATTGCCTTTGGCAGTTTTGATAACTCATTGTTCTCTCTTTTGCTTCCCTCCCTCCCTCCCCCCTCAGGTGTTTCTGTGACCTCAAGTAACACAGGTGTGCCTGATATTAGTGGTTCAGTCTACAATAAGACTCAGGTGAGGAACTGCCATGTGTCCAGCCGCTTTTGTGCCTGCAGTTCTGCTTCTTTTGACTCTCCCAGCTGTTGGCATTTTGACATCCCCGTTGGTGGATCATCTTTTGGCTCTCTTTAGGTGCTTCTGCACAGAGACCTTGGTGGGAGTCATGCCGAGGCAGAGCTGACTTCTCTCTCTTGAAAACATCTGGGGCTCTGTCTGGGCAGCTCATCTGCCCACCCCCAGACAAAAACACTGCTCCCAGTTACACCCTTGCCCATGTTGCTGTGCTCCACACATGTGGAATCTGATAGTGACAACTCTTGATGGCCCTTTCAAGCTCCATGTGCAGTGAATGACTGTACATATATACACAATGCTACAGAAATAAAGCAGAAACAGCATAGGGGTACAATTCAGCATAACAGGTAAAACCATGATCAAGGTGACTGGAGTCACATGCCTAAATTGGACAAATAAAAATGTCCATCACCAGGCCTCCATCCACAGACCAAGTGCCATTGCTTTGAATGTTGCTCTAGCCCAGAGGTGGTTAACCTTTTTTAAGAGGGCTGCATGCACCCTTGGCCAGCCTTCTGGGTCTGCTTGCGCACGCAGCTGATCTCTACAGATCTTTCCATGCGCCTCCTCCACAAGGTGGCAACGCGGGAAAGGGCCTTTTCCGTGGCACCTTCATTGCAAATCGTTAGGCACCAGGCAAAAACAGGCTTTTTAAAAACTGTGTGCTGGGAGGGTATTGTTTTCATTTACTATGTTATGTATTTTTATATTAAAAACTGCACTGTAATTCTAGGATGAAGGATATAGTATAGAGATGTAATTATTCTCTTTTTAAAAAATCTCCAACCAGGGTGGGGAAAGAGGCCTTATTACTCACTGTGCTCATCAAATGATTGACGCGGTAATTGTGGAGGGGGCATTGTATAGCACCATTTTTTTGTTTCCCCACTGGCAGCATACATGAGCTGGTTTCCCCCATAGAAGCCTTTTCAGTTCCTGAACCTGAGATTGCCCCCCCTCCCCCGGCTGTATCTGCCCCAAACTGAGCCTTGCCAGTGGAACATTTCTGAAGCGGAGCCCTAGTTGTTCCAAACCGCCTTCAAATCAAAACTCTGGTTGCAGATAGGTAAAGGTAAAGGTACCCCTGACCATTAGGTTCAGTCACAGACGACTCTGGGGTTGCGACACTCATCTCACTTTATTGGCCGAGGGAGCTGGCGTACAACTTCCGGGTCATGTGGCCAGCAGGACTAAGCCGCTTCTGGCGAACCAGAGCAGCGCACGGAAACGCCGTTTACCTTCCCGCCGGAGCGGTACCTATTTATCTACTTGCACTTTGACGTGCTTTCGAATTGCTAGGTTGGCAAGAGCAGGGACCGAGCAACAGGAGCTCACCCCGTCGCGGGGATTCGAACCGCCGACCTCCTGATCGGCAAGCCCTAGGCTCTTTGGTTTAGACCTGGTTAGATCTCTGGTTGCAGATACTGGTTCTGTAATAAGGGTTTGGAGAGAGTTCCCTTTCTGCGTGTCGAAGTGTCTTTTCTTTTTCCCTTCTTGTGCAGACTTTTGACAAGCAGGTATTCCACGCCGGCACTCCGCCCCCCTTCAGCCTGCCGTCAGCCCTGGGCTCTGCAGGGCCCCTGAACCCTGGTGCTGCCCCCGGCTACGCTCCGGCTCCCTTCCTGCACATCTTGCCTGCCCATCAGCAGCCTCATTCCCAGATGCTGCACCACCACCTTCAGCAGGACGGGCAGGTGAGTTGCCCCGAGAGGCACCTGAGAAGAGAAGCCCAAGATTGGGGAAATAACTCTGCAGCAGATTAATTATGGGGGGTGGGGCAGAGAAAAAGAGGGTGTCCCATTGCATGAGCGGAACCCTGTTTGCCCAGCACGGAGTGCAGCCCCGAGGGATGATGGGGACAAGGTGGTCAAATCCAGAGCCCCCTCTGACCCACCCACCCAACTTCCCCTCCCCTTGTCTCTTTCCAGGGTGGATCTGGTCAACGCAATCCACCAAGCGCCCTGCAGCAGAAGTCTCAGGCTACCAAAACCGCCTATGGAACGTCTCCATACTGGACAAATTAATCCAACACAGGAGGAGGAGGAGGAGGAGGAGAAGGGAGGGAAGACGCCCACTTCTCGGACTCCCACGCCTGCCAGGAGACAATCCGCTAGGAAGGGGTGGGTGGGCTTGAGACAAGGCAACCAAGCGCTCAGCCCAGGCAGGGCGGATCCACACCCCTTCCTTGTGCGCGCGACTCCTTACCTGCTTCCTTTATGATTTGCTGTTGTATGTAATATATTTATGTATGTATTTGTAAATGTAATAGAGCCTAATGGTGGTTTCTGCATTTTTTGAAGCCTGTTTATTTCCTTTCTTAGAGGTAGCTTGGACACAACACTTACCCTTTCTCTGAACTTTTTGTATTTTTCTGAGGATTTTTTTACATTTTCAAAGGACACAGTGTGCCATTTTCTTTCCTTTTTGGAACCAGAGGCTTGATTCAAAAGCAGGTGTTAGCTCAGGCGAGTTCGTCAGACTCACAGGAAGAACCAGGTGCTGGGTTTTGTCTCCTAGCTTCGTACCTGACATCTTGCTTTCTGAAGATTACAAGGAGCCGCCCTCCTCCCCTTCCTGCCAGCACAAGGATTTAACATTCACAAGAAGTCCCATTGCAGGTTGCAGCATCACCCCTTTTTATTGAGTTTTTAAAACACAAAAGCTACAGTGCTGTCTCCGCCACTGTTCGTTTTTGCAGCCAGCGCATACGGACTCCCCATCACATCCCAGAACTTCGTGTCTGCCAATTGGGCACAGCAGTGTAGCTGTTCTGTAAATAAGAAGGTGCAAAATAATTGTGTTTTGTAACTTGGCCTTTGGCTTCATGCCACAAACCTGAACTGGCTTGACAAGAACCAGTGATGTCTCCTTCTGCCCCTCAATTTTGGGGGTGGGGCCAGGGAGATCAGAGGGGTGTTTGTGGGAAGACACTTCATTCTTCCTGTCCTACACCAACACAAGTGAATGTTTTAGAAATTTCATTTTTTTATTGGCCTGAACTCCACCTAATAAAATTTCTGAGCGTGTCAGTAGTGTTTGGAGAATCAGTTGTCAAAAGTCTTCCCCTCCCACCATTACCCTTAGCAGTTCTTAAGAGCGAGAGAGAACCATGACACTCTCTTGGAATCCTATTAAGTCTTCAAGGTGCCACAAGACTCCTTGTGGTTTTAATCCTGGGTTGCCAGTGTGGCACCAGATCAGAGTTACAGTCCTAAATTTCTGGAGAGGCAACAAATTGAACTCTGCACCCACCAAGTAAGGCTCTAATGTAGCTCAAAATGGGCACATTGGGAGTTTATTCTACTTTCGCTGTCTGGGTATCAAAATACTATGGAACCTTTGAGCAAGGAAGGGTAAGGAACATTAGTAAAGGGACCCCTGACCATTTGGTCCAGTCGTGGCTGACTCTGGGGTTGCGGCGCTCACCTCACTTTACTGGCCGAGGGAGCCAGCGTACAGCTTCTGGGTCATGTGGCCAGCAGGACTAAGCCGCTTCTGACGAACCAGAGCAGCGCAGGGAAATGCCGTTTACCTTCCTGCCGGAGCAGTACCTATTTATCTACTTGCACTTTGGTGTGCTTTCGAACTTCTAGGTTGGCAGGAGCAGGGACCAAGCAACGGGAGCTCACCCCATCGCGGGGATTCGAACCACCGACCTTCTGATCGGCAAGCCCTAGGTTCTGTGGTTTAACCCACAGCGCCACCCATTTTAATGTTAAGGAACATTAAAATGCACTTAATTTTTTATCACACCTAAGTTCCCTCTCGTTGCTTTTAGGTTGCTGTATCTTCCTCCATAGCAGGTATGACTAGTAAATCATCCAGCGCACCAGTATACTCTTGCACACAGAGGTCTTTCCCATTACTTGGCTGCCCAGTCCTTTTAGCTAGAGATGAAGTCCAGCTATTCCTCCACCACCGGGAAGGATCCAGTTCTGGAGAATGCATGCATCCCTATATTGGACATGTGGAACCAGTGGCCCTGCAGATGTTGGGCTTCTGATCCCATCAGTCAAGACAGATTCAACAGTCGGGGATGATGGGTGTTGAAATTCAGTAACATCTAGCAGGCTGCAGGTTCCTTACCCTGCCAAAGAGGCTTTCTTTTTAATTATTCCTGTTTTGCAGGTATGAAGCAAGTAGAGAAGGAAGTTTTATGTTAAGAAAGCTTATGTTCTTAACCAGCTGTGAACTAAAGTACTAAACTCTAGCTTTTATTTTACAAAATGCCTTGCAAAGTGCTTTTGGATGCTCAACAGCGACACATCCACCCCCTTTGCTGGAATTAGGCTTGAACATATGCTACGGGGGGTGGTGTGGGGGTCAATAGAAAGCTGCTATCAAACCTAAATGACATGAGAGGAAGGCCCCATGGGGTTGCATCCAGTCTCTGGGTCACCAGTTCCTCACTCATTGCAGTTTAGGCCTGTCACTTCTTCCCCAGCATAAGGCTCCCTCTTACCTATGTTTTCACCTTTCCTGCTATTGCTTCTTGCAGAGTCTTGGGTGCAAAATCATGCTGGTAAATGGAGACATCTGCAATTCTAAAATGAGGAAATTTGCATAGCTTTTTATTTGTACAATTTATTCTCAAGAGGAAAAAAAAAATCAGGCTTCCTTAGCATTCTTTCTGACACACGGGTGCTCTGTCTGACCTGCCTTCTGTACATGGATGCACTAAGGGTCTCACTTCAGTACTGAAACCATTTCAGCTAACTTCTGTTTAGAATTTTAACCCACTAATGCCATCTTTAATTCCCTAAAGTGCAGCCATTTGTTTTTGTAACCTCACTGTTACACAAAAGTTTTTCCATACTGTACTAGATGCATTCTCCGCCTTTCTCGGAACATGTTAGCAAATTTCTATTTAGGCACATTTACAATTTAAGTAATGATTTATGGGCAGATCCATCTGAATTTATTTAACCAGAATATGGATTTCAAATAGCAGCCTACTGGTGCCTTGTGTGGGAAAATCCCTCCTGCATAGGACATTTACCTTACGAGCTATCACTTTCCCAAGTTCCTCTTTTACCTGCATTTTATTCCATAATTTTGGTTTACAGCAGTATTAACCCTGGACATGCTCTTATCAAAGCACACGAGACCCCTTTAATCCATCTCATGATGCAGGTTCTGCCTTCCACAAGCTTCTGCCATAATAAATTAGTATTTAAATGTGCTATGTTAAGATGTACGCAGTTTACCCTACATAACTGCTCAATGGCAAGTTTAGGTGGTACTTTTAAGAAAACACATTTCTTTCACTTTGCACCTGAATAAAAGGAAAAGGTAGGATCAGTGCCCTAGGATCTCTTTTTTCTGCTATCACGGAGAAAGCAACTGTTGGGCAAAATCAGAACTTTTTATCTCCTGGGTCAAGAGAAAGGCAGCATAGGCAGAACCCTCTGCAATGGTGTAACCACAGCAGCAGGTGTTGCGCAATCCTAGGCTACAAACCACGTTTCCAAAAGCAAGGCACATGCATTACTAGCCCAATACTGAGGTTGCAAAGGCATAAAATGGATGAATCATGCAGCAAAATGCCATTTATATAATAGAATGGTAGAGTTGTCCCTGGTAGGCTGACAACTATAAACAGAATGCACACAGGAAAACCCAAGATGGGATCTATTGCAGAGGAGAGGTTTGCAACAAAAGCCTATAGCAGGCATATGCAAAATCTGTTTCAGGGGCCTAATCTGGCCCGCCAGTTGGTTTAATTTGGCCCCTGTGGCCAAATTTACCTGGGGTAAAATCTTAAAAAAAACTTCAATCCTAAAAGCAGCTCAGCAACTTTGGAACTTTGGGGTAAAATCATAAAAGAAGCTCAACAACTTCAATCCAAGGTTAACAACTTTGGTCGGCCCCCACGGCCCTTCACTTTATCAAATCTGGCCCTCTTTGAAAAAAGTTTGGACACCACTGGCCTATAGGCTTCCATACAACTATACCAATTGGCAGGCCAGGTTGGGTCTATGGAAAAGGAAGCTGTATTCCAAGTATCTTTGAGTAGCTGCCAGTAAGGATGCAGGATTCTTAGCCAAAGGCCCATAGAAGCTCCTTGAAAGCTTGCCATTTTTGTGGTTAAGGGAAGTAGAGGGTTATAATACTGGACCTAACCACATGGGCATGTTCTCTTAACAGATGGACCATTCTCAAATGTTTCTTTAAAAGACCAGTGAAGAAACTTAAGAGACATCCACATCTACTCATTTAATTTTAGAAAAATACCCGAAGAACATGAAGATGTCTACTTAAAAAAAATAAAATCTTTTTATTACAATTCCTATAGGGAGTCAGTAAAGAGACTGTTCCTTCTGAAATGGCAAAAAAATTGAAAGCATGAGCTACCTTGGTGTGACTTCTCCTAATATCCTGCTGTAGCCTTCATGGCACTGAAACATTGCTTTCTAAGTAGAAGTTGCCCAACAGCTCCTACCCTTTGCCTATTTTTCCATTTGTGGTTATGGTGCATATGGCAGGTGGTTTCATTGCTTCAATATCCACATCAGTTAAGGGGCAAGGCCCTGACACACTCAGGTAAGGCCTTCTTGAGTTCAGAGAGGGTTCTGGCTTATATTTGTGTGTTGGCTGTTCTGCAGATCGCTGAAACCAATGCTACCTTGCAGGCCACAAGCTGGAGGGATGGAGCAAGCTCTTGGCTCTTGCCCATTTTCTCATGAAGGCAACACCCACCTTTGGAGAGGGGGGAAAAGAATACATTTGAAGAGTACTGTACTATTATGGCATGAGCTAGTACACACTGCTGCTACCACCTCACTTGGTACCCGCTCCATCAACACGCAAACCCCAGCTGCACCAGGTGGGTTCAGAATGCAACATCTGTGGGCAGGGGGAAGCAAAAAAGGGGTTAAATGGCAGAAGCTTCCTTGTGTGTAGCCCTGTGCGAGTATGAGCAGAGAAGTGCTTCATAGACACCATACCTTATTTTGTGTTTTAGAAATGCATGCAGGAAAAACACATGGCTGAACATGCACGGAAGGGACCAATCCACTCCTAGTGAGACACGTCTGTAGTGACAATAGGAGCCACTAGAGAGAGGGCTCTCGTCTTTTGTCACAGGGAAGGCCACATTCTGGCTGTTTCCAGGCGATCAGTTTTGCAAAGCAGTTGGAGAAGCAAATGGATTGGGGGCCAGGGGGAGAGATTACAGGAGGTCTCACCTCATGTGAGACACGTAAGCCTGTGTTAACTAATCAAGGTGGCTTTCGAAGAGGGAACTAACAATAGAGGTGTAGTTTATTTCACATTTTATTAGTAGACAGATGTGCAGAAAAAAACCAAAACTAAATTACCAAAGGAAAGGGAGACAAAACACAAAAAGAAAAATATGCATTAGTTAAACCTGGTCTGGTAAGTTGCATCAACCAAAGTGGGCGAGAGGGAGTGGGAGGAAGAAAAACATCCAGGATTTTAGCACTGAAAAAAAGAACATATCAAGATAGAATTCTAGTGCTCCCTGCTGGTTTCAGAAGGATTTAAGAACTGCATCTGAATTGGTTTCTGAGTTGGAAATGTAAACGCAGACACGGGTGGGATAGGAGAGAACCAGGCGACCGACCGCTGGCTCCAGTAAACATTTGTCCTCAATCTCTTTAAGTAGCTTGATAGTTGCATTTCGGTGGGTTGGTTGGATCTCAAGAACAAGGAAGCCAGCAAGTCAGCAGGCAGTGACATCATGATGGGTTGGGGAGAGTCTGCCTGGCCAAGCAAAGAGGAGAGCACAAACTCCCAGAAACAGGTGCTCCCCACCCCACAAAAAAAAGTGTTACGGCGAGGGGAGGACAGAGGTATAATAATGCATCTCACACCACCAAGCTTGAGAATACAAGTCACTGGAGAGCATACAGTGAAAACGGTCAAAGTACAAGAGAGAAATAGCTGAAAGACGCAGTATCCTCATTTCAGGTTGAGCCAAGAGCGACAATCCACTCCTTCCTCTCATCGCCCAACTCGGGACAAGGAGCCACCCACAAGCCTGAATTCGAACAAAAAATGGTAACTTTCATTGGCTGCCCTGTTGGGAGAATTGGTGGCTGTACTTGCAGTGCCCATCTACACACACACACACACACACACACACACGTCCTCCAAAGCATACACACAAACACACTCCGAATTGTCTTAATGGCTAGTTGGAAGGGCTATGCATTTCAGTTCCTCTGCTTACACGCCAACTATGCCCAACATCATGTCCTCTCCCATCTCTCTGGCTTCGTTCAAGTCCCCACATATGAACTCCACAGCAGCACCAACAGCTAACGCAGTTGGCCACCCTCCGATCACAGCTGCAACGGAGTTAGAAAAAGCACAGATCCTCGCCCCAGGCAGCAGGAGACTGAAAGATGAGCTGCCCGTGCAGAGGAACCAACAAGTTATCTGCTGGGTGCTGGGCCACCACGAGAGGTGCATGTGGGGCACTACTGAGTCCACAAGGCCTCCAAGAATGCACAGCTCTAAAGCAGGATCACCCCCCTAAAGTCCCAGCAGTGGGGTCATGGTGAATACCTGGGGTAACTCATCAGACCACCTCAGATGGAACTGGCTTGCTCCCTTTCCTGTAGAAGCAGAACATTCACAGCAGGGATCCCAACATTCAAGAGGCAAGCTGAGCTGGAATGGGGGCAGAGGAAACGGCCATGATGGGGGGACCACTTCGTTTCCACCTCTCTTCTTGCGGTCGTCTCTCATCACAGCGCTTCCCTTTCCTCGGTAAATTCAAGGCCTAGCAGAAATATGTCACAGGAGCGCCACAGGAGCTACCATACAGCCAATCCTTGTCTACTGAACCCACCACTGTTGCAGGAAGTGGTCATGAAGCCCTCATTAATCCCCAAGGCTGTGAGCAGCTAACTTTCTCCACTGGAACACTGTTGTTGTCTGAACTGTGCATCCCAGGATGGTGGCCACCTTTCAGGACAAGCATCGAAGGCAGCAGGCGAGGCTGACACAATTCTCCACAGCAACATCATCTCTCCGCTCCGAATGCCATCATGCAGCAAAGGGAATGTTTGCATGTGTCTAACTCATACTGGCTCATCCAGACATTTAAGACAAGGTGTGTCTACGGCCTCTGGTCTCTTTTAAGACAACCAAGGTTGAGCAATTAGAATCTGCCTTTGAGAGTCTGATCTGGGAGCCTGGAACCCCTCAGGGAATCCCCCCCCCCGACCCAAGGACTGTCCCTGCCAAGGCCCAGCCCCCCATCACCTGGCAAGAGCGCTCTCCCCTAGACAGCATGACAGGCACCCATCTGCCTTCATGGCGTTATGAATGCCACCTTCACCCAAGGATCCTTCGGCATCCTGCCCCAGCTGGGGCTCAGAGAGCGCTTGCCAGGGCTGGGGCCCCTGCAGGAAAGTGGCAGGCCACAGCGTTTCCACTACCTTTGCCCAGAACTAAGAGGCTGCTGGGGCTCTGCATTCGGAGGGGCCACAGCTGCCAGCATTTATCCCCTACGGAAGACCAGCAACTAAAAGGGCTCAGTGGGACAAGAATACAGAGAGTTTTGAAGTGTTTATTGGAAGGTTCATATCACAAGACAACCACCACCCTCTCCCCACCCCAAATCTCTGGGTGGGGAGGGGGAGCAGATCCTTCCCCCCAACCACCCGTCTGTCCCCCTCCCCACACGCACTTAGCAGAACTGAAATGGAATACTGGACCTTTCAGCACCAAATCTTGTCAAGCTCAGTACAATGGAGCTTAGGCTCTCTGCCCAACACCTTAGGAAGGGAGGGGGGAGAGAGGAGAGAAAAACCACCACCACAAGGCTAAACAAGTGCGCACGCGGTCATCGTCAACGGAGCAGCAGCGAAACCTCGGGAAGTGCTCTGCAGCAGAGTTGCATTTGTACTTGTCCCTGTTTAAATGCAGCTCGTGGGGAGCAGCCCCCCACAGTCTCCGGCGTTAAATACATTAAACATCTTGATCAAAGACTGTTTAATTCAAGATCCTAAAGACAGAGCAAACCTGTTTTGAGTCAGGTTGTGAATGCTCCTGGAAAAGGCGGCGGGGAGAGTGAGAAGGGGGTGTGTGCGGAAAGAGCATCGCTTTCTTCCTTTCCTCGAGAGAGAAAAAAAAACAAAAACCCAGAACACAAGTGACGGGGGGGGGGGGCTGGGAAGAATGCAAGAATGGTGACGTTCTGCAGAGGGGCTTCCTTCCAAACAGAAGAGGAAGGGGTGGCGGGAAAGACCGAGATCCATACAACAGGAGAAAGCAGGAGGCGGGGCTTGGTTGGTATCTCCCCCCCCATGTATATATGTATTTTTTTTTGCTGAACTGTCACTAGGTTACCGCTGCTCCTCGCCCCCTCTGGCACAGCAGGCGGAGCGGGGCGGGGGCCGGAGGGAGCAGGTCACGACTCCTCGTTGCCAGAATCATCGTCGTCGTAACAATCGGCGTCCTCCTCCTCTTCCTCATCCTCGTCGTCAATGTCATCGTCGTACAAGTCGTCATAAAGCAAATCTGAGCTGTTGTCACTGGAAGGCACTTTAGTTTTGATGCAATATTCCGCCAGCGTGGTAGGAACCTTCACCCCGTCCTTTTCCGCCTCCGCCTTGGTGGCCTGGACTTGTTTCCTGGGAGGCGGGAGAAAGGAAGGTACCACACGGTTAGGACTGCCCACTGGGCGGCCACGGCAGGTAACCTTGTCTTCAACAGGCCTTCGCTGTGTGCACCCGAATTGCACACCCAGCCAGTTGGCCCTGGACAGAACAAGGAGCCCCCTTCCCCTGGTTGCAGAATTTAAGCAGAGCCTGCTGGATCAGGCCACTGGGCCATCTAATCCAGCCTCTATTTTCACAGTGGGCCAACCAGATGCCAATGGGAAGGCAGCAAGCAGGATTCGAGCACAAAAGCAGCCCTTTCCTCTTCTGTGATTTCCAGCAACTGGTGTTCAGAAGCATTACTCTGCCTCCTACTGCAGCACAGCGACTATGGCTAGTAGCTCTGCAATTTTGTCTAATCTCCTGTATACCTGAAGAAGCATCTCCACCACCATCGTTCTGCCCGGACACTGAGGTCCAGCTCCGAAGGCCTTCTGGTGGTTCCCTCACTGCAAGAAGTGAGGTTACAGGGAACCAGACAGAGGGCCTTCTCGGTGGTGGCGCCCACCCTGTGGAACACCCTACCAGCAGATGTCAAGGCAATAAACAACTATTTTACTTTTAAAAGACAACTGAAGGCGGCCCTGTTTAGGGAAGTTTTTAATATTTAATGCTGTATTGTTTTTAACACTCAATTGGAAGCCACCCAGAGTGGCTGGGGAAACTCAGCCAGATGGGCGGGGTATAAATAATAAATTAATTTTTTATATTTTTTTATTACTACTACTACTACTACTACTAAAAGCCATCCAATTTGGTGGCCATCACTCCCTTCATAACTATGTGATGTGTGAAGAACCTGTGCAAATCTGTGCCACATTTTGAGAGCACCATACATACCTGACAGCCCCTCTCCTCTGTCCTCCTGCCCCCACCCTCTCCCTTCTGTGGCTGGCTGTCTCCTGAACACCAAGGTCGGCATATATGGAAAAGCAATGGCCACTGAGTCTGACAATGGTTCTGGGGCACAGCAGGTCAGGCTTCAGTGGTATTGTCACAGGATCCCTGGCTACTGCCTCCAAACTCTGCCCGTGTAAGGAAGCTTCTACAGCAGGGTTAAGGGATCTGTGCCATGTCCCCCCCCCAGCTGTTGCTGGAGTACAACTGCCATCATCCTGGACCACAGATTGGGGACCAGCAAAAGCTGGAGGCACACAGGATCTCCACCCACTGCTCCAAAATCTTTGTTTTGGTCTGATGGTGGTGAGATTTAAGAGTCCCACCAGCTTGCCTGGACGTATCGGCCAGAGATGGAGAGACAAAGAAGAGGAACAGCTTCCCCTTTTAGGTTTAGGTACACTGCGACTCTCTGGGAGTTCCACGTCCAGCAAGGAGGGGAATTTGCAAGCGAAAAGGCCAGGTGGAAGGAGGAGGGGCGCACCAGTAAGAGAGGGAGAGGAGGGGCGAGGGCATGTGAGGCCACAAACACCCTAAATGAAAATCTGGCTCCCAGGCCAGGCTGCTGGGAGAGGGACCAGAGCAGAGACCAAGATCTTCATGCTCCCACCCAGCAGAGGTGGGAAAGGCCTCTAAAATATTCCTGAGACTAATGGTCTGGACCAGGAAGGGGCTTTGTTCTTCTCACACATTCCTCAAGGTTTGGCTCCAGAAAGGAGATCCGACTCCCCACATTGGGATATCCCACCCACCCGGAGTGAGAGCCGGGTTCTGCTTGGCTTACCGAATGATCTCAGCATATTCTTTGTCTTTGCCTTTGCTGTCCCTCCATTTCCTGAACATGACCGAAGCATCGACGTTCGCCGGAGAGAAGGTGTTGGGCTCATTAAGCAAAGAGATGACGCTCAGTAGGATAGTCCTGGGAAAAAGCAGGAGGAGGAGGAGAAGGAAGAAGAAGAAGATGGCAAAGGAGAAGGGGAAGAAGAAGAAAGAAAGAAAGAATCAGAGCCACAGCACTGGGCAAGTCTGCACCTGCAAGGATGAACAGCAGGTTGTGATTCTGAACAGGTTTTGTCACAGAGCAACCACACTGGAGGAGAATTTTTCATTGGAAGGGATCAAGTGGATTCTAGCCTGCCATTTAAAGAAAGGGCGGGGGACCTGGGACCCTTTAGGTATTGTTGGGCTGCAATCCCCATCACCTCTGGCCACCTGGTCACTTTGCCTTGAGATGGATGGGTGTCTCACAACATCTTGGGGGGGTCATCCCCAATTTGAAGCTTGCAGCCTTAACCCCGACCACTACTTTTGCACGTTCTGGACAGGCAAAGCAACCTTCCATGGAGACTACAGCTCAACTTCTTTGTGAGGTGCTGGTGAGAGTTCTTACAAAGCAATGAGGTACTGAACATTTCTGCACCAAAGACACAGATGCCTGGTTGCTCAGACCCAATGCTTTACTTTACAGTCGTACCTCGGGTTACATACGTTTCAGGTTATAGACTCCGCTAACCCAGAAACAGGACCTTAGGTTAAGAACTTTGCTTCAGGATGAGAACAGAAATTGTGCTCCAGCGGTGCGGTGGCAGCAGCAGGCCCCATTAGCTACAGTGGTGCTTCAGGTTAAGAACAATTTCAGGTTAAGAACGGACCTCCAGAACGAATTAAGTACTTGACCTGAGGTACCAGTGTACTATTCTGCTGGTCCATGGCCCCGTCACCTCTCTCTTGAGCCTCACAATAAATAATAACAGCCACCACTGCCACACTAAACCCCCCATGAGCTTCTGGACTTGTGTGTGACCACAGCTCATGCTTAAAAGATAATAAATAAATAAATGAATGAATAATAAAAAAGATGGAACCCAAGTGTCTGCTGCAGATCTGGGGCTCAGGGTTTGAAGAAGCAAGGCCAACATGGTGCCCCCCCCCCACAGCTGCTGCTGGACTACAGCTCCCATTAGCCCTCAGCCAGCACAGCCAACAGGCAGGCAGGCAGGATGAGAGTCGGGGTCCAGAACATCTGGGGAGCATCACGTGGACAGTCCATAAAAGGTTATCTGGTGGTACCCAACACTTCTTATTTGCAGGTTGGAATACATAGAGAATGTCAATAGAGAAGGAGGACTCCCAGCTCCAGAACTCAGTTGTGCCTTGGTACAGAATCCTCTCTCTGAAGGGCCTTACCTGACATTCTGGGTTGGGTTCCACCTTTCAGATGGCAGCTCTCCACTTTGAGGGTCATCTACAGGTGGGTGAAGGATTGAAATACATACATCTCCATTCTACCAAAAGAGAATACACACACAGGAGGTCAGCTGATGAAACAGACAAAACACCTTCTGCAGAGTATACAGAGCAGGGCTCAGCCATATATCAATACAGTCCAGTCCATATTGTGATATTGGTTGCATATTTTTGACCTGGCAATATATCGCGAATCACGATGTGTATGTGTGTATGCTATGCAAAAACCACAATGAGGGGGAAACCATGAAGCCAGCCATTGCTTCTCTTAGTTTCTGCAGCCCATTGATTCTGCCGGCTCAACTCTCCCCTGCCTCCTGCAGGGGACAGCGAATCACAGGAGCTTGCAGAAATCGTGATGCAGGAAAACCATGAAGCCAGTGCTACATCCTTATTTCAGACATCGTGGTCTAATGTGATGTTTCGCTGGTGATGTATCACAATGCTGAAAAGCAGATATCGCCCAGCCCTAATAAAGAGTGGCCCACAATAATACAGAAACCCCACAACCGCACCTACACCCCTCTACTTATCTGGTTATGTCCTGAACTGAACCTTTTTCACTAGAGGGAAGGGTGCACTTTCAAATGTTAGCCACCAAGAAAATATACACTTCCAACCTTAAGAATACAAAATATTAACCACTGCTTAAGCAACTCCCCTCAAAGTGCTTCCTACAACCCTTTGCAAGACATACATTTATTTCTTTAAGCAGTGTTCCAAAACCACAGTATTCCAGAAGGGGGAGTCAGAGCTCTCCGAAAAAAGGGGAATAAAGTTGCCATCCGCACTTCCTGATTTAGGAGTTTACTGCCTAAACAGAAAAAACCCTTTTGCTCCAATAAGAGGGGGTGAGAGAGATACTAGAGGCCAGCTGGCAAACCTTACATTAAAGAAGAGTTTAATTCTGACATTCTGGCTCTGCAGATGAACACCCCTTTAAAAGAGCAAAACCCAGAGGCTCTGGTGCTCTGTCATATCCCACGCTAGTGGGAATGGAAGCAAGAAAAACGAGACTTGTTGGGGAGATGCAGAGCAGCTGGGCTGTTGCTCTCCTCCTTAAAGAGGCCAGAGACAAGGTTAAACATGCAAGTCCACAAGTGGAGAGTCTTTGGCCTCTCTGACCTTAAGGCTAAGTTCACACATCCAATGCAGGTCCTTCTGAGGGGCCAACCCATCAAGTTAAGAAGCCCAGGACAGCAGCATGGATGGAAACAAAGAAACAGCCAACCCCTAATCCAGCTTTTGCAGGAGAAGAGGAAGCTATTGCAGCAGTAGCAAGAGTTTCAGCCAAGTGTGTCGTGGAGGAGAAAAGCACCAGGCAAGGCTACCGCTTGGATTTCAGTCTCTTTCTCGTTTCAAGTGCTCCAGATAGTCCCGTTTATCTTCATGGCGGTGAAGAAGGGTTAAATATGGGGAGGTGGGGAGAGAAGACAATGACGGAGAGAAAGATAAAGGAGGAGAAAAGGAAGGTTTCGATGCCCTGGTAAGGAAGGAGCCCACAGCAGTTGAAATTTTGACACCACAAAAGACACCTACCTCATAAATGTTGGGATGCCACATTTTGGTCAGGAATCTGAAGGTAGGTGGTGAATATGGGTAGTCCATAGGAAATTTAATATGCGCCTGGAACAGAGAACAAAACCCCAAATTTAAACACTTGTTAAGCTCAGCAGAGCAGCAGCAGCAAAAAAATTCAGACCCATGCTGTTACACTACCTCCACATTTGGTGACGCTGAGTTTGGAGCTGGACAGACTGAGTGTCGTGGGAGTGAGGACCTCACCTGGGGATGGTGGGCAGCGAGAGAGAAGGCGGCTGGCCATGTTGGAAGGGGGAGCTTTATGGTAAGAATGAAGTGACAACCACAAGACGTTTGCAAGCAAGAGAATGTGCAGGAGTAGTGGCTACGGAAATATTTGGCAGAGTTGGAATTGGAAAGCAAGAATTACAGGAAGAGGGGAAAAGGGGAATGATGCAAAGCTCAAGGGGTGAAGAGCTGGAATAAGTTGTAAATGCATGGACTAAAAACTTGAATGGTGATGTCGAAAAAGGAACAGGTCCTCTAGTCCAAGCCCTACCAAAGTCCACTAATACTGGATCCCAGAAAAAGGTGGGAAACCTCCAATTATTCGATAACGGAGCCTCAAGAAGAAGGGAAACTGTATCCCAACAGAAGAGTTTAGAAGTCATACACAACATCCTAAAAAAATAGCCACAAAGCTCACAGGTTGGCCTTAGGTTAGAATAAATGGTAGTGGTTGTTCAAGGAGGAAATGGGGTACCTATAGCCTTGTGTGCCATCTCAAGTGCCTTGGAGGAAAGGCAGAACATAACAATGTAATACATGACAAATAATAAATTTCTGGACAAGACCAGGGAAACTACGCTTTGTGTGAGTCCAGAGATATAGCAAATGACATTTCCTAACTTTTAAAAGCATTATAATATTAGAAAACTACTGTGGCCCAATGCAGATAGTTTTGGAGACATTCAAAGTACAGGACTGGTAATCTGTGAACCTAGAAGTTTAGTGCAGCTTCAAGCAATATCTTTATACGCAACAGCTGGTGTTTCAAAGTGGCACCACGTGGCATAACCAAATCTAGTGAGACCAACTCCAGTTCTGACCTTCCTATAATAATAATAATAATAATAATAATAATAATAATAATAATTTATTTTTACCCCACTCATCTGGCTGGGTTTCCCCAGCCACTCTGGGCAGCTTCCAACTGAATATTAAAAATAATACAGCGCCAGACATTAAAAACCTCCCTAAACAGGGCCACCTTCAGTTGTCTTTTAAAAGTAAAATAGTTGTTTATTGCCTTGACATCTGCTGGAAGGGCGTTCCACAGGGCAGGCGCCACTACCGAGAAGGCCCTCTGCCAGCTCCAGGTCATTAATGACTTCTGGAAGGTCTATGTGCTAACACAGACTTCTCATTCAGCAGCTGCCCCTAGCTGAGTTAATGCACCTCCCATGCACAGCTTTTTAAATGCATAACTATGAAAAAATGCAAACGACAAGGTGCACAGAATTCACTCGAAAAGGCCACTACAGAATTGTTTAAAAGGGTTAGCGCAGCATGGCCAATTCTCTGAGGACAGGATTCCCTTTGGCTTTTGCCTGAAGTAGGTTTGCATGACGGGAGAACTCTCACGTCCCCTAGGAACACACCACCGGCTCTAGCAGGCAAGGAAAACCCTCTAGCAGGCCTGACTCAGGAAGTGGTAGCAGAAACTAGGCGACTGCATGAAGATTTAAAAACAAAAGATGTGTGTGTGTGTGTGTGTGTGTGTGTGTGTGTGTTTAGAAATAACATATGTGAAGATGGCTTTGCTATTTATACCAACCCCAAAATTGGCAGATTGTGATTTTGGAGTGAGCACTGAACATTTCAGCCTGATGTATTTGAAAACAAGCAGATGGTCACTTTCTTAAAAGGACAATTGAAGAACACAGGGAGGGAGGCAATGCCTAATGCAGAGACAGGCCACCAACCACTCTAGCACCATGCTGTCCACAATGACCTGCACCAGTAGGCAACTCATCCAGGCCCAATAGATGACTTCCTTTTATTGAACCAGAAGATGGGGAAATAGGATGGGTGCATGTGATGATGGCGGTGATTCACCCAAAGCTACCAAGGTGGGCACAACATTAACACATGATATTAAGAACAGTTTGAAACAACTCACAATCACAAAAGTAAGATGGCTCCTAAAAACTCAGACCTCAAGGGTCAAGAGCAAGCATAAGGAGGTGCTTCACCGGAAGCTATACAATGAAGGTGACAGGTGCACCTCGTAGGGAGGGAGCTCCCCAGCTTAGGGGCCACCGCAGAGCAATGTCTTCTCCTGGGCTGCCACCTCCCTGAGCCTCTGGGGGCAGAGGAACTCCCAAGAGGGCCACCCTCTGCTGATCTCAGCACCCGAGAGGGTCTGCAGGGAAGGAGGTGCTTTTTCAGGTATTTGGGGCCTAAGCCGTTTATGGCTCTCAACACAAACATGAGCACCTTGACTTGGGCCTGGAAATGAACTGACAGCCAGCACAGCTGTTTTAAACTGGGGATTTTAAGAGATGTAAACAGAACACAAGCCAGCAATGATCTGTGGCCCCCCCTGAAGCACCACAGAAGCAGTCTCTCCCCCTCGGACAGCACTCTCCAAGGGCTGGTTTGCAGGTGACAAAAACTCACCACAGATGTTACGTCTTGTTTTAAATGCATGCCATGCTTTTGTGTTTTAAACTGTTTCTAATTATCTCATGTGTCATTTGCCTTGAGACAGTTGCTTAGAATGCAATTAATAAATCGATGATGGTGATAATAATAGAACCACCAACATGTTTTTCAGCGGAGGCGGTTCAGAGCGACTTGTGAGTAAAAGAGCAACAGCAGGGTGATGTAATCGATGGGTGAAGTCAGCAGGCAGTGTACAGCCGAAGGCTATTTTGAGGAGAAGAGTCCTGATCAAGCAGCTCTTTGTGCAAGCAAGGGATTCTTCGTCCACTTCGCTGTCTAGGGCATCCCTAGCTCTCCCCGGGGCACCCAGGGGTGCTGCTAATGGTCACACCAGCCTGGCAGGAATATGCTTGCACATTAGCGTTCTGGCAGAGCTCCGGAGCAAGCCGCGGGGCTGATTTATCTTTGCTGGGGGGAATCCTCAGAAGGTACGGCAACAGCCAATAGTCGGTTTCACATTTGCGGTCTCTCAAGCCAGTTAGAAATTGAGCAAAGAGCAGTTTCTTTCATCTCAGAAGACACCCACATGACCTCACATTCAGAAATGTTACATAACCACCACCACACACACACACACAAAATATCAATTTAGAAGATTGGGTGTGGGTGGCTGGGAAGATCAGAAATGATTACATTACAGAAAAGGAACACACAGAAGTATATTCAAACCATATCAAATACGGTTTTTAGAATCAATGTACCATTCTGTATTTTTAATGATAAACAGCACCCTCACGACCAAAATTTAAAGTACCAATTCCAAAGCGAATCCATGTGGTTGACAAAACATTTATGGTGCTCATAAGAGAGCTACCATAATACCCATAAAATACAGGAGCTGTATGTTGAAGTCTGTTTGATGGGCGACTATTATTCAGCAGTGTGGTAGTGCTTAATACACATTTAGGGAATGTGTTGCACTTTTTAGCAGACTCTAGAAAGACCCTGATGTTGGGAAAGATGGAGGGCACAAGGAGAAGGGGACGACAGAGGACGAGATGGTTGGAGAGTGTTCTCGAAGCTACCAGCATGAGTTTGACCAAACTGGGGAGGCAGTGGAAGACAGGAGGGCCTGGCGTGCTCTGGTCCAGGGGGGTCACAAAGAGTCGGACACGACTAAACGACTAAACAACAGCTTTCTGGAATGCACAAGCACCCTATGCTTCCACTTGCAAAAAGGGCAGTGTGAGGCCAGGCGGTGGTGTTGTGATGGGGGCCCCCCTCCCTCTGGATAGGCTTTTCCAGCACTGAGCACAGCAGTGCCTTGGGAACGTGACATCAATTGCATAAGCCGTGGGATTCCCTCTGAACTTGCAGCAGCAGCAGCAGCAGCTGGACCCTGCTGGCTGAGGACATTGTGGCTTTGACAAGCATCTGAATTTGAGAGTTTCCTTTCATTTACCAGGGAAGATTCCCCATTAATAATAAAGGAGGGTGGGAGGACATTCCCAGATTGTTTCCATGGCAACAGCTCAGAGCTGGAGGTTTCTATTCTGGTTCCAGGAGATGCACAGGAATTTCTTCCCATGAAATAATTCCTCCTCTTTCCCACCTTAAGGTAACAATCAGTGCAGGATTGTGAGCCCATTTTCCATGGAGGAAGAAAAAGAGGATAACTCTTCTCCAGGCAGACATTTATGGAGATGGGTGAAGAACAGATTCTGGTGCAGCCTGATGGTGCCAGTTTTTACCCCAAAACAAATAATGCCTACAAATGCAGTTAACCCACAGGAGGGACACTCATCAGGTCTTCTGCCATTTACACCTGACATTTCTGGATGCACACACCTCTTGTGGCACACCCAGGCAGTGCATTTGAGGCAGCCGGGCAGCTGATGAAGCTCCGGAGCTCTCACTCTTTCCCGAGTCAGCAAAATAATAAAAAAGAGGTTCAATTAGCCTCAGGTTGTGAACAGGATACACTAAAAACAGTTGGCAAAAGAGAAAAGGTAGAAAATATCTGCATGCCAACCTAGACAACTCCAAGCATTCTCCTTTTGCAATGGCTGCAAAGCTGAGCCATGCCAGATGCTGGAAAGGCAATCTGTATGTTCCCTTCAGCCCTCTCCACATAACTGCTAAAGCCTCTGGAGCAAGATGTTTGCATCAGGCTTTGATAACAGCCTGCTGCTGCCCCAGTTGTGGTCTCCAGTGAAGGGGAGGTGTGAATGATGGGGAAATCTAAACTAGTTCTCAGCCAAGATCCAGGGGCACAAGTACCCTAGCATTTCACGGCCCAATGTGGACACTGTTTAAAATTCTTCTTAACACTATCTCTTCCCAAACCAAGCTCAAAGCAAAGGTAAAGGGACCCCTGACCATTAGGTCCAGTCGTGGCCGACTCTGGGGTTGCGGCGCTCATCTCGCTTTACTGGCCGAGGGAGCTGGTGTACAGCTTCCAGGTCATGTGGCCAGCATGATGAAGCCGCTTCTGGCGAACCAGAGCAGCGCACAGAAACGCCGTTTACCTTCCTGCCAGAGCGGTACCTGTTTATCTACTTGCACTTTGACGTGCTTTAGAATTGCTAGGTTGGAAGGAGTGGGGACCGAGCAACGGGAGCTCACCCTGTTGCAGTGATTCGAACCGCCAACCTTCTGATTGGCAAGTCCTAGGCTCTGTGGTTTATCCCACAGCGCCACCCGCATCCCTATAAGCTCAAAGTACTTCCTCATTAAGCATCCATTAGGAAATTAAAAATAAAAGCGCCAGCATATTCTAGGGGATGATACTTAGGGGCGGCCAACCCACGTTGCACAATTGGCTACCCCCATTTGCTTTTCATTCTACCTACTCTACCCTTCCTTTCCATACCTAAAACTGGAGAAGCACTTTTTGAAAATGCTAATAAATATTCATTAAAAAAAAAACTGGAGAAGCAGGCGGTAGTCCAGGTCTTTATTTCAAAGTCTGCCTTGACATTCTCAGATCTCTGCTTGCAGGATGAATTTCAGCTGTTAGGCAATCTCAGAAACCGGAAGCTGGCCTGGAACAAGCCTACCTCCTTGCCCTCAAGTGCTGAGGATGTTATTTTAAAATTAAACGTCCTTATCAACATGGAAAGGCAACGTCCTGCTCAAATCACAGCACAGCTGCAATTCAGCCGCCAGGCTGCGATGAGAAGCCGGCAAAATGGGTCACGGGGCAATGGCCAGCCTTGAAACGAACCGTGCCCAGTGCCACTGCTGGCTCATCATTCACCGTCTCTGCACACTAGGTGGTGTTTGGGCTGAGACTCTGGCAGCCAGAAGCAGAATCTTGTGGCTCCGCTTGTGCCGGAGCAGTTTTTTTTTCCTTTTCTGTAAATGGCAGAGACGTGATGAAGCAGAGTACAGCTCCTCCCTTGGCAACGGGCAGGCTGCATGTTCTGAAGCAATCCTTTCCCTTGCCAGGCAGGTTTTGCTGTCTGCTGCTTTGTCAGCACAGGTTTGCCAGTGTCCGCCTGCAGCAGGGCCTGAGCACCACAAAATGAGGAGGGGAAGGGAGCAGGCGTGTAGCACAACAGCTGCAATTTTCACCCGGTTCCAAGCGGAGCTGGACCTTAGGATGGGCTGCTGAGCTGCACCACACTCAGCGGAGAAGCAGCGGCAACACTTTCCGAAGGGAAAAGCAAGAGAAGTGCACCAAAAAACAGAGAAAGATAGGAAAGAGAAGGAAGAACGGGACAGTTCTAGGAAGAAGCTGCAGTTCCGCGTCTGATTCAGAAGCATCTTTTGGGGTGGGGAGCCTGTCTCAGCCCACATTTCATCAGGAGAAACCTTCCAGGGGCTGCACACCAGGTGGTGGGCAGGGGCAGAGCCAGGAGTGAGTGGGTGTGAATCTCTGCACATAGAAGCCAGAGGCTTCTACACACAAACACCTCCCTCCATTCAGGCACGCAAGACATGTTTATCACGTACAAGCACACATTCTGCCTAGAAACAAGAACTCAAGGAGGGTACGGTGAGGGTTGTGGTCTGCAGAGAGTTCCAAGGGCCAGACAGAGAAGTATGGGGGCCGTATTTGCCCCATGGGCTTGGGAGTTTCCCCAGCCCTGCTTTAGGAGACACTGCAAATATATTCTGCTGTCTAATGCTGTGCACAGTTTGCTAAAGCAGGTTGGGCTTGGACAGGTGTGAAACGCAACTGATGGAGATTATAAGATTGGAAGGATCTCCCCTCCCATCTCGCTACCTCTGCCCACTTTGATGGAGGACCACCACATATATTTTGAGCTAGCAGAGAGAGAATGGAAAAGCAATTCAATTGTAGACTAGAGGAGGCAATAAGGTCACTGTTGGGGGACGGGTATCACTTGGTCAGAGGCACCACCTCCTGCCTCGGGCTTCTTAAAGGAGCAGGCAGAGCACAAGACCACACACCTTGCAGCGATTAGCACGGTGGGCTGCATTCCACACCACGAAACACGAACTACCATTATGCAAACCAAGAATTACTCTGGAGAATAGACTGAAACACCTCTTTTGTTATATTTTTGCACCAGAGATATACTCTGCAGAGGCACGTATATTTCTTTCACAATTCTTTATGTAAGAACTGAAGCACGCCAAATATTTGTGATCAGGATGATCCAGTGTTTACCTGCATCTAGGAAAGACACCTTCCACTCCCAACTGTCAGCGCCCCTGGGGAGTCCTGAGCCAAGATGCGCCTCTGTTTCCGCCGCTCCCAATTTGTAATGTGGGAATAAGGACTAGCCTCACAGGGCAGTTCCAAAAAGACAAACAAAGGAGAACGTGCCAAGTGCTATACAGTTTAACAGGCTCCATCCTCGTGTTACTCAAAGGCATAAACATGTAAAAAGAGGAATGAACTAACAATTCAGGTATGGTTTGCTTGGCACAGACCAAAGCAACCTGAAACCAACACCCACATTAGCTCCCACTCAGCTGGCAGAGGCACCATCACTACACATGAATATGGACATATTCTATACTAGGAAGTATAGAATCTATGAACAAATGGTAGCAGAAGATTTGGCCTTTAGTTCTCCTTCGCCCCCCTTACAAAAACTCACACTATTAGCAGAATGTTACGGTCTTCTTGCATTGCAAAAATCCACTAACACAGGTGTTTTGTGCGCTAAAATTATGGCCATGCTATTTTTCCAGTTGTATGCAATAAGACAGTGTTTCCCAACCGGTGTTCCGCGGCACACGAGTGTGCCGTGAGACGTTGCCTCGTGTGCCGCGAGATGCCTGGAGGGAGGCGGGCGAGTCGGGCGGCGAGAGGCGGGGCGGCGGCGGCGAGGAGAGGCCGCGCCTCCTGCTGCTGCCTGGCGCTCCTCCTCGCAGCCGGCAGCGCTGCCTGGGCGCCTCCGCGCGACTCTGCCTCGCTGGGTTTGGTCTCCCAGCAGAGACGGGTCACACGCGCCCCTCCCTCCCTCCCTCAGCCTGCGCGGAGGGAGAGCCAGAGAGAGGCATCGCTCCTGCGCGGCGGGAGAGGGAGCAGCCGGAGCGATGCCCCAAACGAACGCATGGGACCGGAGGGGAAATCCTCTCCGAGGCGGATTGAGCGCAGCTGAGAGAAGCCTTTCGAGGAGCTGCCGTGTCCCCTGGAAACCCCCTTCCCAGCTCTGCCTCAGCCGCCGCCGCCTCAGTTGCCGCCGTCCCTCAGTCCCTCGCTCTGCTGCCTCCTCCCACCCCCAAAGCTTGGAGGTTCCCCAGCAAGGGGGAGGGAAAAAACTTTCACTTTTGTGCGTCCCTCCCGGCGTGACGCTGCGCGCTGACGTCACGGGGCGGGGCTTTAATGGTGGTGTGCCGCGAGATTTTTTTTCAGTAAACAGGTGTGCCGTTGCCCAAAAACGTTTGGGAAACACTGCAATAAGAGAGACTCACATGCTCATCTGCTGCTGTCTTTTAGGTGCAACACAGACATATGGTTCAAAAGGTGCAACTTGAAAACTGGATTTCCAAGTTAAAAAACTGCAGTTGAACATGGATTCTGGAGTTTCGGGGAAGCACATGTGCTTCTTGATAGGCCTGGGGAAGGTTCTCTGACAGAAACCCTAGAAAAGTACTGCCAGTCAGTGTAGACAATACTGAGGTAATGGGCCAGGAGTACAAGGCAGCGGTCTATGTTCTTATAAGTTCGGTCTCATGACTGCCAAAGGTAAGATTCCTCCACTCAGCCGTAAATTCAGTGCAGGACCTGACATGTTTTCTTAGTGCAATCTCAAGAGGATCTGAAACCACCCAAAAAAAATGGGACCAGAGGATATACTGTTAACATTGCTTTTAGGCACAGTGGTTTGTGTGCAAGAAGGAATCCGATGACCGACCAGCCACTGAATGTTCATTTGGGTTTAAGAAGAGGTGGCAGCGGCAGCAACAACTTCTGCCAGCCAAGAGCAGAGAAGTGACTCAGCACTTTGAGGTGTGTTACAATCTGGAACTTGCCCTCGTCACAGAGCAATTAGCAAGAGCCAGTTGCTGCACCAGATGGAGCCGAAGGGTAAGCAGATCCTCATTCCCCCAATAAAAAACAGCACAACACTTCTGAGGAAGAATTGGCCACAGCAAGCCTGCAATTAAGCAACTATTTCTGCTAGACTAGGAACCACTCAAGGCTTTAAGCAGCCCTGAGTATCAACAGGCTGTCCAGGTTGGGGGCCGTCCATGTCAACAATAGCAACTAAAACAACCTAGGTTGTGACCTGGGGGGGGGCAGCCACCACCTCTCAGCCTAACCTGCCCCTCAGGGTTGTTGCAGGGATAATAAGGCGAAGGGGAGAACCAACCTGAGGTTCCTAATAAGGAAAAGCAGGATGTGAAACATAGGGGAGGCAGCATTCCACCTACGCAGGCAAGCAGCCCCCTGGAATAAACACTGGGGGTGGAAGTGTGTGGGAAAATAATAGACTCACAGAATTGCAGAGTTGGAAGGGACCCCAAGGGTCATCTAGTCCAACCCCTGGCAATGCAGGAATCTCAACTAAAGCATCCCTGACAGGTGGCCATCTAACCTCTTCCAGGTGCGCAGCCTGGGAGTCGTTTTGGACTCACAGCTGTCCATGGAGGCACAGGTCAGTTCTGTGTCCAGGGCAGCTGTCTACCAGCTTCATCTGGTACGCAGGCTGAGACCCTATCTGCCCGCAGACTGTCTGGCCAGAGTGGTGCATGCTCTGGTTCTCTCCCGCTTGGAGTACTGCAATGCGCTCTACGTGGGGCTACCTTTGAAGGCAACTAATCCAGAATGCAGCAGCTAGACTGGTGACTGGGAGCAGCTACCGAGACCACATAACACCAGTCTTGAAAAACCTACATTGGCTCCCAGTATGTTTCCGAGCACAATTCAAAGTGTTAGTGCTGACCTTGAAAGCGTTAAACGGCCTCGGTCCAGTATACCTGAAGGAGCGTCTCCACCCCCATCATTCTGCGAGGACACTGAGGTCCAGGGCCGAGGACCTTCTGGCGGTTCCCTCACTGCGAGAAGTCAAGTTACAGTGAACCAGGCAGAGGGCCTTCTTGGTGGTGACAAGTGCCTGTGGAACGCCCTCCCACCAGATGTCAAAGAGAAGAACAACTACCAGACTTTTAGAAGACATCTGAAGGCAGCCCTGTTTAGGGAAGCTTTCAATGTTTGATGCATTACGGTACTTTAATATTTTGCTGGAAGCCACCCAGAGTGGCTGGGGAAGCCTAGCCAGATGGGCGGGGTATAAATAATAATAAATTATTATTATTATTATTATTATTATTATTATTATTATTATTAAGGAGAGTCCACCACCTCCTGGAGGTGTCTGTTCCACTGTCGAACAGCTCTTACTGTCAGAAACTTCTTCCTAATGTTGAACCACAATCTCCTTTCCTGTTACCTGAATCCATTGGTTCGCGTCCTACCCTCTTGAGCAGGAAAAAACAAACTTGTTCCCTCTTCTATGTGGCAGCCCTTGAGATATGGAGAGTAGCACAGACTGTCAGCAACGGGAAGCCACAAGGGGAGCTTTATAACACAACTTTACATGAATGAGCATAAGGAGCAAACAGAAGAAGAATTATTATATGTATTTTTAAACCACTTTTCAAAAGTATTCCCACAGTAGTTCACAAGAACTAACACAAATTTTAAAAATTTAAATACAAACAACCCTTAGACTAAAAGGCTGCAAAATTACCAAGGTAGCACGAAGGTGCTAAAAAGGAATGGTTGCTTGAATACCGCCACACTCTTTCTTTTCAGAATCCTTGAGATTCCATTTCTCTTTCTTGTTTACATCACTGGGTGCCTCCTGCTTTTTTGTGCATTTCCACAAGATAACAAAAGCAACGTTAACAGCCACTAGGAATGAAATGTCATCTAAAAAGCTTGGGGGAAATAAAGAGTTCTTCTACTGGAACCCGAGGATAAGGTGCCTCTTTGAGGGAGTGTGTTCCACTACGGAGTGCCACTACCAAGAGGGTCATAGAATCATAGTTGGAAGAGACCACAAGGGCCATCGAGTCCAACCCCCTGCCAAACAGGAAACACCATCAGAGCACTCCTGACATATGCTTGTCAAGCCTCTGCTTAAAGACCTCCAAAGAAGGAGACTCCACCACACTCCTTGGCAGCAAATTCCACTGTCGAACAGCTCTTACTGTCAGGAAGTTCTTCCTAATGTTTAGGTGGAATCTTCTTTCTTGTAGTTTGGATCCATTGCTCCGTGTCCGCTTCTCTGGAGCAGCAGAAAACAACCTTTCTCCCTCCTCTATGTGACATCCTTTTATATATTTGAACATGGCTATCATATCACCCCTTAACCTCCTCTTCTCCAGGTTAAACATGCCCAGCTCCCTTAGCCGTTCCTCATAAGGCATCGCTTCCAGGCCTTTGACCATTTTGGTTGCCCTCCTCTGGACACGTTCCAGTTTGTCAGTGTCCTTCTTGAACTGTGGTGCCCAGAACTGGACACAGTACTCCAGGTGAGGTCTGACCAGAGCAGAATACAGTGGCACTATTACTTCCCTTGATCTAGATGCTATACTCCTATTGATGCAGCCCAGAATTGCATTGGCTTTTTAGCTGCCGCGTCACACTGTTGGCTCATGTCAGGTTTGTGGTCAACCAAGACTCCTAGATCCTTTTCACATGTACTGCTCTCAAGCCAGGTGTCACCCATCTTGTATTTGTGCCTCTCATTTTTTTTTTGCCCAAGGGTCTCACCTCAAGGCCAGGGACGTCCACAGGAGGCTGGTGGCAGAGCCAGTAGGTCCAGAATTTCTGCTGGCCCTATGTGGGCTGCCCTGTAAGCTGTGCAAAACTTGTGCAAGAATCTCAAGCAACATGTTGCAGAACTTTGGAGGAGTCTGCCCTCTGCCTGCTTTGTTGAGAGATGGAGAGCCGTTTAGGCATTCGACAAACAGAACAGCACTCTCTGAAGAAATGATCGCTTGTGATCAACGCTCCCCCTTGCTCCTCTTAAATATTTTAGGCAGCGCTTTTAAATTGGAATGCCAGCAATACCCTCCAGCTAACGGAGCGTGCTCGTGAGTCACTGGCTGACAGATCCACCTTGATTCAGTGCCTCCTCCTCCTCTTATGCAGTTCAATCTCTTATCAGCTCAGATTCCCACCCCCCACCCCTGGACACAAACACCCTCCCACTCCTCTCTTCCCTCCACCCCCTGCAGTCACATGCTCCGTTAAAAACACAAGGCAGTCACCTCTATCGCCCCACTGGAAGCAGCAAGGCGAAGGGAATTATTTATAGACTGGGAAGTGTAAACCAAGGCATTGCTGCAATGTTACACAACTCCCTCTGCCTTCTCGCCATCCTTCCAGGCAGCGATCCCTCCCAGAAGGACACGGCCCAGACCCTGCCTGCCGCCTTTCCAGAATCAAGAGCGTTCTGTCTGTCAGCTGACAGGCCACTTTCTAAGCCGTGTAGATGTAATAAATGGGACTGGGGCAGATTCCTCTCCCTCCCTCCATGCCACCCCATCAGTAAGCATGTCTCTATTTCTCACTGAGCCACTTCAGACTTAGAAAAAGGACAACCAGGAAAAGACCTGGGTGGACATTTACTGTTCCCTCCACACACACACACCCATTTTTTTCCTGGGCCTTAACATCTCTGTTCAGGCTGCAGGAGGAAATTTAAATGACTGGGGAGTTTCTTCCACACAGAAAACCAGCATGCTGGAGAGAAGGGCACCCTAGACTCTTCCCCCAGCTTTCCATGTGGATGAAGCTTTTTTTCACATGGAACAGAATTCAAACAGCAAACTGTCCCCTCCCTGCATGTTAGGTGTAAGCCAGTAAACTCCCTGGATCCAGCCTCAGCTTCACCATGAAACCAGCATCTGATCTTAAGAAAGGCACTATCTGTTACAGCCCTTTCCTATTGGCAAGAGGAAGCCAACATCACCGGCTTCCCAACTGTAGCTGTGACTGCTATTGTGGATTTTAAGTAGAGTCATACCTCGGGTTACAGCCACTTCAGGTTGTGTTTTTTCAGGTTGCAGACCGCCGAAACCTGGAAGTACCGGAACGGGCTACTTCCGGGTTTCACGGCCGCGCATGCACAGAAGTGCTAAATTGTGCCTTGCGCATGCACAGAAGTGCCTAATCGCAACCCACGCATGCGCAGATGCGGCTTGCGAACATGCATCCCGCGCGTATCACGTTTGCAACCCAAGCGTTCACTGTACTAGGATCAGTTGCAAAAACTTCTCTGCAATTGTGCGTTTCGGAATCTCCTCTGCCTGCAAGAGTGGGGCAGAATCCTGTAATATCAAGAGGCCATATTTCGCAATTGAGAAATTCTGTTTTAGAAGCCATATATAAATAGTTCCTTAAAAAAAAAACAACCACCTTGCAGTTCTGGTGTAATTGGGATAAAAGAATCTCTCCCCTCTCCCCAGATAGTCCCCCAACTAAGCAACCATCAGCACCAGGTTTTGGATTCCCTTCTGGGCTTAATCGGTGACTCCATTCTCACTCTATCCATGCCCAACAAAACACAGTCCCATTTTTAAACTGCTAAATTGCTTTGGAGAGCAGCACACTTGGTAATAAGCAGGACCCTGACCCCAGATTCAGTTTTAACTGAAGAGTTCTGGAGGAGTCTCCATCTGTACTGGAAAAAAAGTAAATCACAGTCTTTCTGCCCTCAAGTTCTTTTTAAAGGGATTTAAACTGCAGAGGATTGTGCTATTTTAAGTTGCTTCTGGGGTGCAAAGCAATTGTCTGCCTTACCTTTCTTCAGTTTCTGAGAGCCCAGATTGACTTCTTCAAGCTACACAAAGAGGGTCTCTAGTGCAGCAGCAGACAAGAGAGCTAATGGCCAGAGTGAACCATTGATTGGGCACAGAGGATCAAGTCCCAAACATCTGGGAGAAATAGCTTATTTCAGAGATGGAATTTGGCTATTCAAAATGTTCAGCCTGTGTGCTGGATTCCTTAAGAACTGTTACCTTGGGTCTGGCTGCTTTATTATTCTCCATGTGCCTGATTCTGCATTTAAGCCTTTAGCATTGTTATTAATGAGTAGTTTTGAAGTTTATTTTAATATTGACTTTTGATTGTATACATATATACTGCCAGCTGCTTTGTTAAGAATGTGCTTGAAAAGCAGATTATAAATTCCTTAAATAAAAATAAAGACCAGTGGCTTTTTATTCATTTTTTTAAATCAAGTTTAGTTCAGTGCAAAAGCACTTGGGGGGGCGGTGTACACACAGTACAATCCTCCTGGGATAGTGCAAAATGCAAGTGGGGCTTTGCATCTCTGGACGTTCCCTTCACCAAAGATTCCCTTCATCTGGTAAGCATAAGCTTATCTGGATGGAAGCTAGTCCTAAGAAGAAGAAGAAGAAGAAGAAGAAGAAGAAGAAGAAGAAGAAGAAGAAGAGGAGGAGTTTGGATTTGATATCCTGCCTTTCACTCCCTTTAAGGAGTCTCAAAGCGGCTAACATTCTCCTTTCCCTTCCTCCCCCACAACAAACACTCTGTGGGGTGAGTGGGGCTGAGAGACTTCAAAGAAGTGTGACTGGCCCAAGGTCACCCAGCAGCTGCATGTGGAGGAGCGGAGACACGAACCCGGTTCCCCAGATTACGAGACTACCACTCTTAACCACTACACTACACTGGCTCTCGAGCTCTGGGGGGAAAGCTTAGCTAGAAAAGTCTCCTCCCAACGTTCTAGAAACACAGGCAGCTAGCTGTCTTACGACTGATTCACACCACGAGTCCATCTAGCTCAGTATGGCTGACATAATCCGGCAGCCACTCTGCAGGAATTCAGGCAGGGCTCTCTCCCAGCCCTAAATGGAGATGCTGGGGAATGAACCTGGAACCCTTGGCACACAAGGCAGACATGCTGCCACTGAGCTGGGGCCCTTCCACAAGCTCTTAACATGCAGAGTGTATTGCAAATGCTAGAGTTCTCCCCCAACTTGCAAATCTTCCCACTTATTTGGGTCACACCTGTGAACGGACACTAACGTCAAATCTATTGAAGAGTGAGCAGCAGTCCAAGAACACTAGCCGTAAACCGTTCAGTACCAAAACCACACATCATTTTGCACTTCTGCTGTACAGAAAATAGGCAACACGCCGTAGCCCCTTTCAGCAAAGGGCTCAGGTGGGGTGACAGCATAGCTGGTAAGGTAGATCAGAACTCCATTTAGCATCATCAGATGCAGTTGGTGCTCAAAAGGAAAACTTGCTCAATTTTATTATTACATTGAATATCTGCATTATCTTTAATTTACATAATTTGTGGCCATCCAAGCAACATGCAAAGCTAAAGATTATTGGGCCAGAAGCTTCCATCCAACTCATGAGAGAAGACAGCTGCACATCAAAAAGGTGGGGTGACAGCATAGCTGGAAAGGAGAGGGGGTGAGAACTGGCAGAGAAGGAGTCTTATTTTAGCAGCCCAAGGCTTAAATAAAACACTACTTACAAGACTACCTGCAGTGAGACAAATTGAAAGCTCCATTTCACACCAGCCTTAAACATCCAGGAAATGGGACAGTGACACATGCCTTTGTGAGAAGCACCTGACCCATGCTAGCACAACCTCCTGACACTGCTCTCCGCAAGTCTACAGGACTGAAGAGAGACGAGTCTTCCTAAAGTACAGAAGCTGAAACAGAAGAGAAAATCTCATGCCACCTTTCAGGCCAACAGAATTACGTATTATGGTTTGCGGGCTTCGTGTCTAGCTAGATGAATTGAGTGTTATCCTGAGTTAAAGTGTATATTCTACAGCTGATGGGAAGGAACTGTAAGCAGCGAGGTCAAAATGAAGTGCACAAAAGTTACGATGGTGATACCGTATTATTAAGGATGGCCATTACATACACAAAAACTGGTTAGCCAATTAACACAAGTACTGCTCCAATACTTTGGCCACATCATGAGAAGAGAAGACTTGAGGCTTTTGAATTATGGAGCTGGAGAAGACTCTGGAGAGTCCCATGGACTGCAAGAAGATCAAACCTATACATTCTGAAGGAAATCAGCCCTGAGTGCTCACTGGAAGGACAGATCCTGAAGATGAGGCTCCAATACTTTGGCCACCTCATGAGAAGAGAAGACTCTCTGGAAAAGACCCTGATGTTGGGAAAGATGGAGGGCACAAGGAGAAGGGGATGACAGAGGACGAGATAGTTGGACAGTGTTCTACAAGCTACAAACATGAGCCTGACCAAACTGTGGGAGGCAGTGGAAGACAGGAGTGCCTGGCGTGCTCTGGTCCAGGGGGTCACAAAGAGTCAGGCACGACTAAACGAAAACAACAACTGTGATTCAAATTGCAGGGGTGCCTACTCAGAGTAGACGCACTTAAGTTAATGGATGCACCTTAGTTATGTCAATTATAGTTTCAGTGGGACTACAACCCCTTTTGCCCTGATTCAAGCCACACTAAACCTCCTGATGGTTTCACGCTGCAGTTTCCCTTTGCAGTAAGGTCAATTAAAAACTGAGCTGGGGAGGCTGAATGTTCCCCCAACTTGTTTTTGGGCTCTTGCTCTGGGACCTGCTAGTGAAGGATGATGATGATGATTTCTGGTGTCAGGTGAGCAAGTGAAGATGAGCAAGTGATTTCCTGATGTTGTGGATGACAACTGTCAGTGTCTCTAGAGAAGTCACGGTGACAAGCCTGGCTTTGGGTCTACCTCAGGACCTGGTCCCTGTTTCCATATCTGTTATATGGATTGTTGCTGTTGGTGAGTAGCTATTTTAGGCTGGGAGACTATTTGCCACCCAAGGCCTGAGAGGGGGAAGTTACCATTGTGAAGTAGTTTCAGCTGGGAACTGTTCTGGCACCCAGGAACAAAGGACTGCCTTCAAAGAGAAAGGTTTATGCCCTAATAAACATGTTTAGTCCTTAAGGTGCCACAGGACTACGTTGCTTTTGCTGCAATGCCTCTGAAAACTATTACAGAGCACATCCACGAACTTCCTTTTACTAGTGCATTAAGTTGGCAGTCTTGCACATCACCCATGCTCTGGGCTGGCAAGGAAGCCAGATCCAATTGTTTCACTGCCAGCTTCTCCACATAGGCAGAGTGCTTCCACGATCCTCTTCACGGCTTTACCTGAACCTGGCTCCTCTTACCTTTTGTTTTAGGAAATGGAATAACTGGTTGCTTGTGTGAGCACAAATCATGGCACTTTGTTTACCAGTGACCACTGCGGGAGTCTTACTTATTTACAAGCTCCTTAAATAAGATAGAAACTGTGAGACGAGTTAAGAAATCACAGTGGAGGGAAATCCTCATCCAAAGGAAAGAAACGCGGAAGTGAAAATCAATCTAAGGCAGCCTTCCCAAACCTGGCACCCACCAGATGCCCATCAGGCCAAACTAGCACAGAACTGTACTCCAGAACATCTGGAAGGTGCTAGGTTGGGAAAGGCTGGTCTAAAGATAACCAGCAGCCTTAAGCAGCCGCCCTTTGGGTGTGTGAGCATGCGCCTTATCAGGACAACCCAGCCATGATCCCTTGCCATGGTGTCTCAGTCTTCAGAAAAGCTAAAGAACTGTTGTTCCAGAACTACTCCTTCAGCCATAGGGCTAAGGAAAAGGGAAAGAAGGGGTAATTCCTCATTAAATAGGTCATTTATTACTTGCAAGAATGGCATACTGCATGTACAGCTTCCACACACAAAAATCCCCATCCCCAGCCCTCCACTCCATTTTAACAACAACTGAGGAGGAAGTAGTTAAAAAGCAGAGAATGCTAGGAGCAGAGGCTGGCTAGAGATGTAAGTTCAGAAACACTGTTCAAAGCTGAAATCCTAGAAAGCCAGAATGTCTGAAGTACTTATCAGGTTTTAAGATTAGCTACATATAAGATGAGATGCTGGAGGAGACTCTGGAGAGTCCCATGGACTGCAAAAAGAGCCAACCTATCCATTCTTAAGGAAATCAGCCCTGAGTGCTCACTGGAAGGACAGATCCTGAAGCTGAGGCTCCAGTACTTTGGCCACCTCATGAGAAGAGAAGACTCCCTAGAAAAGACCCTGGTGTTGGGAAAGATTGAGGGCACAAGGAGAAGGGGACGACAGAGGATGAGATGGTTGGACAGTGTTCTCCAAAACACCAGCATGAGTTTTAACAAACTGCGGGAGGCAGTGGAAGACAGGAGTGCCTGGCGTGCTCTGGTCCAGGGGGATATGAAGAGGCGGGCACGACTAAACGACTAAACAACAACAACAAGATGAGATGCAGCAAGCAGGTTTGAGGTAGGAGACATGAATTCAAGTCCTCGTTCCACAGCTTACAAGGCTGAACCAATATGCACCTGTAAGATACAGATACAGCATGCTGACCTTCCCTCATACTTAATGCTAACAAGATTACGAAACAGCACTCTGAACACAGGAAGACAGGTATCCTGGGGTTGCAGGCTAAGCTCTCCTGCTCCACACTTTAGCAAATATGCTGGATGCGCTTTCCCCCTTGGGTCTCATTTCAAGTGGTCTCACCACTGATGCTCAGTGTGTTTCTCTTAATTCACAACGTGTCATCAACAGAGAGAAGGTGGAAGGATCTCCCGTGCACCTAGAGCACAGCACCATCACCATTCTGCCTTGTACCAGAAGGAAGATCAGACCAGACCCTGCCCACTACTGGCAGTCATCCCCACATTTCTTCTCTATTCTGAAAAGCTTTTTCCATTCTTGCTGACCTCAGCAACTCTTAACTTGTGAAATTACAAAAGCTACGTGTTGGCAGTGAAGCACTGCATTAACACACAATTGGACACTTGTCAACTTAGCAGGGGGAAAGGAGAGGTTCAGAGTGAGAACGCTGGGGAATTAGAAAGTATGGCAGTGCTAAAATGGTTTCCTTCCACCGTTTCTGAGATGCGTTTGTTTTGCGGTGAACCACTTCACACTCCCGAGGTGAGTTGCTATCTGCTAGAGACAGTGTGGAGGGGCACCTGGGAGATATTCCATGGCACTACCAGAACAGCAGGGAATATCCACTGGTTTGACTGTGAGCTGTTAACACTAAACCATAGTTTAGCACTATGAGAATAAGCCTAGCCTTTACCTCTGTCACCTCCCACCACCGAAAGCTTATAGTATTTGGGGCTTTTTAATTTAGAGAAAAGGGAAGTAAGAGGTGACATAATGTAAGTGTATAAAATTATACATGGCACAGAGAAAGTGCATAGAAAAACTCCCCCCCCGCCCCCGCCCCCCTAGAACTCACTGTAATCCGAAGAAGCTGAAAGTTGGAAGATTAAGGCCAGATCACAAGGAGCACTTCTTCACTCTGAGCACAGGTAAACTTACTCCCACAAGAGGCAGCAACGGCTACCAACTTTCAAAGAGGATTAGACAAATTCAGTGACAATAAGGCTATCAGTGACTACTAAGCCTGTTGGCTATGTATTCCTCCACATATATTGCTAGAGGCAATGCACTTCTGAATAGCAGTTGCTAGAAAGCATAGAAGAGCAAAGTGCTGCTGCACTCAGGTCCTGCTTGTGGGCTTGCCATGGGCACCTGGTTGGAGACTGCAAGAACAGGATGATGAAACAGATGGACCACTGGCCTGATCCAAAGGGCTCTTCTTAGACTCCTAAGATACTTTTTTCAGTATCTACAGCTTTCCATGTCATTTGAACCTGGACAGATATGATTTATCTCAGCTACAGTTAGTGGGAAGAAGTTGGCTTGATTCCAGTGAGGGTTATGAGATAAAAATCAAAGTTTTGAGTTCAGATGACATGTTAAACTGTGGTTAATCTAAAATGAAAACAGAAGCATTTGATTTCTGTTTAGAGTAAGAAGGTCAGAGGAGGATAGTCTTGTTCTAGGGTTTAGCATTATGTCTGAACAGACTAGTTACCTAGTTCCTACAGCTGTTCAAGGGTCTAAGTCCCGGAAAAGCATTAAGACACCAACTTTGCTCACAAGAGACTTTTCAAAGATGCAACACAAGTATTCCACATATCTGCATGTGTAGCATAAGTGTCGCATATGAACCCACAACTATGTAATGCCAACATCCACTTACGTGCCAAATAGGAAGCAGCAAGTGACAGAGGGAGATGGCTTTATTACATAGCCTGACCTCTTGTAAGGGGGCTAAGACATGCAGCAAAAAGACTTTCTGCCCTCCAGCCACAGTCTGGAGGGACTTCAGCCCCCAAAGAGGGAATTGGATCAAGGAAGTTTGCAGCCAAATGGAGTTTAAAAACATCTGTGCAAGAATTAAAAGGAAGAAGCATTAATATTAGTGAGAAATCACTACTGCCTATTGGCTCGGGTCCAGACAACTGTAAGCAGAGGGAGAAAACTTCAGATGTCCTGCAACACACCTGAACCGTTCACTGAACTGTTGAGCAAACATGAGTGGGATATTTCTCACAATTGAAAATCACAATGTCTTGCAACGGTGCTACATGTTAAGAGAAACAGTAAATAAAGCACAGATGGTAGAATATAAACTGGATATGTGCAAAATATTGTCCCCAACATAAGCTGGCTTTCAGAGGACCCAAGTATCAGGCCCATTAGTGGTACTTCCCCCACCCAACCCTGGTTTAACTCATACTGAAGACCCATTTCTCTCCAAAGTGATTACAGCCCAACAGTGATCACAAAAGTTACTACAGCGTGTTGTTACATAGCTAGACTAGGCTACATGGCAAAGTCACAAATCCAATTTGAAGGAAAGGGCTTGTTCCTCTGTTCATGGCTGGTCAACATTTTGGCAAAAACACCCGCTCTTCCAGCTCAGAACTATTCAAAGCAACTACAGTGGTACCTCTGGTTGCAAACGGAATCCATTCCGGAGGCCCGTTCGCAACATGAAAAGAGCGCAGAGGCGCGTCTGCGCATGCACAGCTTGCGATTCACCGCTTCTGCTCATGCGGCGAAACCCAGAAGCAACCCTTTCCAGTATTTCCGAGTCTCTGCGGGACGTAACATGAAAGAACGTAACATGAGGTATGACTGTATCTGAGAAGGGTGTATTGACCATACAATGGGGGCAGCCAAAGCAAAACCTGAACTGCCCAATTAATAGAAAAAGAGAGCCGGGGTGGGAGAAGAGATGTGTCTGAACAGAGCCAGCCATATCGGAAGGTTTCTAGAGGGTACTTTCAAATATAGCAAGGGCTTATATTGTCAAGGACAATAGATCACTGCTTGTGGACAAATTCCAAGCTGCCCCGGTTTGTCTCACCCATGCCTCCCAAGCCATGGTTTAGCCTCTTAATTCCAGCCAGGAAAACAAGGCATCATCATCTCCCTCTAGGTCTGATGGCTCATTCGACACACATTCTTTTCACACCCTGCTCCAATATTAAGGACTAAGAACAGCAAGACACGCAGGCTTTTAAAAGCAGCATGTTGGACACATGAAGCCCAGGGCCTCGTAATTCACCCACACTTGTTCTGATGAAAACAGCAGAAGGACACTGTTTTTCAGTCCCTGCTGATCACTTCTAGCATTTAAAGGCTTAAAGGATTAAGGGACCACCCACCTTTGCATTGAACAGAAGTGCATTCTCCCCACCACCACCCCTGCCCTCTGAATTCAAGGCCCTTTAGACCACAGCACACATTTATGCCTTCCTCATCCTCTCCCCTCCCCATTCTCCTATGAAGTAGCTCATTTGCAGAAGCCCACTCTCTCCTTGCAAAGCCTCAAACTGTAGCCCCAGCCTTGCCTACACAACGACTCCTTCGCTCCCCTCCACCACATTCCCCAACCACCGCAATGCTAGCCTGACCCTGGAGGTTGGGACGGGCAGCTGGGGTAGCTAGTCTGCAATCTACCCCCTAGCAGAGCAAAGCAGCAACAATATGGTGCTCTCTCTCTCACTTCAGTGCTTAAAGGGACTAAGATGCAATACTGGAGGGCGGCGCACAACAATGGTGTAGGGTTTTCCCAAACTTGGGTCTCTAGCTTTTTTTGGATTGCAGTTCCTATCATCCCTAACCACAGGTCCTGCCAGCTAGGGATGATGGGACTTGTAGTCCAAAAACAGCTGGGGAGCCAATTTGGGAAACCCTGGTATAGAACATCTTCCCTGCGGTGGCCCAACCGCGATCATGAGAAAGTAGGCAGACAGGCAACATTGGCATACAAATAAAGATGGCCAGTCACTTTTGTCAAATGGTGCCGTAAAATTAGAGGCTCTAAAGACTCATCTCTCCCAAATTGGGGCATCTGGGGGATACCAGCCTGGGAAGGCTGCTTTGTAGAAGATTTACCTCAATCCTTTGGTGGCTATGCTGGCAAGCTCTAAACGTGTATTTCCTTAAAGCAAAACAATAACCCACCTAACTGGAATACAAGGCGGAATGTGCTACAGAACCTAGTGCTCACACCAACTTTGCTGGGAGGTACAAAAAGTCCCAATGGATCTCTGGCATCCCCAACCAATATCTCATTTTCCAGCTCTTTACCAGAAGCACTACAGCACAAAGCAATAGTTAGGATTTTATTGTGATGGTTAGAACTCTTTCAGCAAACTAAAAAATATATATAGAATAATGCTGGATTGCTGCCATGCTTCACACTCCAGGGTGCAAATGCAACCATGAAGGTTTTCCCAAGAGAGCCTGCAACCTATTTCTATCACTCATTCCATCTTCAAAGCTGATAAGCAGAATTAGCAGCTGCTTTTGGCACCAGCAATATCAATTAGGTCAGCATAAATCAAGTTTTTCTTGGCACATAAAGAAAATGCTCTCGCACACATGTTTTGGTACAACATGTTTTTAGGAAAGCCACTATTGTGTCTTTTCTAAAAAATCAACACTTTTCAATTTAGGTTTACCTAATTCAGAATTATTTTAATTCCAGTAAACTGGTGAATAATGGAATGTGAAGCCTGGGGCTTACATGCCCCATTACTATTACAAAAGATGCAAAAGATAGTAAAAACTGGTCTCTATCATGGTGGTTATGTTGTAAATTCACCCCCTGAAACAGTCTCCCTTCCTTCAACCGCTTGTCGACATGAAGCTGAGGTTTTGAATATGTAAATTTGGATTCCACTGATTAGCTGGGTAAAAGCCTGTTTAATTAGAATTACACTTACTCATATGTACTCTGCTTTTATTTCTAATCAGCCTACTTTCTTTAGTATAGTGAGGCCTACCTTAAATTTTGCAAGCTGCACCCTTAGTATTTGGGATTTATATAGCACTTCTATGCTTAAATCATTCAGCTTCTTTGGGAGCCTTTTTAGGGCCAAAAAAGTAGCTTAAATTATATTATAAATACAAAAACAAATGAGCCAAATCACTGGGGCATGTTTATGATGAGGGGCAGGCAGACCTCAGGCTTTTCAGATCAACTTTTGCTTTTAATTGCCCCAGCTAGTACCCCAACTAAAGCAAGGTGTGAAGGCAGTCAAAATTAAAGAGCAGAGAGCCCTGTTCCCCCCCCCAAAAAAAAACCCACATTCTGTGCCTTGGAATTTATTTTCAGAAACAGTTCGCCCATGTTATATTGTACAGTATATTGCCTTGAGTTAACATTGCAGGAGATTAATTAAATAGTAATAAATAATAACAATCCATTCCTAAATAATAACAATCCATTCCTAAATCAGCTTTCATTTCAGCAGTTTACTTACATGACAGTAATTTTACTGTTAAACAAATGGAAGTCAGAAACCCTTGCCACTCTACTTGCCAACCAAGCAAGAGACCTACCAGTAGAGTGAGTTCGGCTTTCTTCCAACTCCACTTACAGCCACATAGCAGATTCAGGTTTGAGCAGAAGTCTGAACAAGGGGACTCTATAGCTCAAACCTTAACCTATATAGTGTCCTCTTGATGACTGTCTATGGAAGACATGATATAACAATGAACATTCTCTAATTTAACACTAATAGACTCAACTTTGGCAGAGATGGGAATTTCTATTACATTTTTATGGTGCCTTACTCCAACACAGGGTGACTACCTAAGCTTTCTAGTGAGGACCAGACACACAAATCTGCTATGTGGAGAAGATCCTGTGTGCAGAGATGTAGCTCATCCTTTATTTCCCAAGTCACCTTTCCCCCTTCTGTGCAGGTTGGAGATAACAGGAGGATAACACAGTAAACCCACAACTTACATGGAGGTTACATTCCAGGGGTTGTGCCTAAAGCCAAAATCGCATGTAATCAAAACACAATGGGTGCAACGGTGAGTGTGACTGCCAAAGCCATTTTTCCCTAGATACCTGCCCTCTTTCCATCCCCTTTTTATTTTATTTTTGTTTTTTTGCCAGGCGTGTAAATCTGTATGAGCACAAGTTAACTGCATATAAGTTGCAGGCTTACTGTAGTTCAAAACAGCTGGAGGGTTGGCATATGTCCTACATTTTAAGTTCCAAGCGAGAATGGCAGGCAGGATTTGCTGGTGCTTCAACTAAATTTTTTCCTGGCTGCAATATTAATGTTCTAGTGTGGCAACACCTATTCTCTATAACTCCCACCTGTTAATATTAGGCAGGTGCAATTGCTGTACTGTTTTGATGCCTGCTAAATATTTTTTTGTTTAGGCAGGCCTACACAGACATGCAATTTAATTAGGTACATCTGTTTTTAATAAAGCTGATTTCATTTATATTTAGGTCATTTACTAAGTTTTTATTGCCACCTTAATGAATATTTTATCTCATTTTATCTAAGCTGCTTAGAGATATTTTATTAAGCAGTGTATAAATTTTGCTTAATAAATATTTGGAATTTATCTAAAGGTGGGCTACTTAGAAAGAATTCACTGAAAGTTCCAGTCTGCTATGCCCAGTCAGACCAGCTACAAAACACATTTTGCATTATCTGTCTCTTAGGTGAGGTAAAGCATTTACCCCACAGTATTTTAGGAAATAATCTGAACTAGTCAACTGCTGGGACACTGTGTGCAGATTTTCAATGCAAGATAAGGAATCTACACCGAAGCTGCCAACAGGGAGGTGAAGAATTCCTTGCATAAAAAGGCTGCTTTTGCTGTGACACCTTCAAAGACCAGAGGCTACAAAGATACAGCAAGAGCAAGGTGGCTGCTGTAGAAGATACCGGCCTATTTTAGGGTTAATCACTGTGCTGCCTCCAGTTTTCACAGTATGCACACTTGCTAGCTTGTGTGTGCATCAAATGCCACGTGTGCTTTCCTCCTCATGATGGTAAACATCACTGCTAGAAGCTAGGAAATTGTTTGCCTCCCAAATCATAGCCAGGGAAGTAAACGTTAGCCATAGTTTACTCCTAACCATCTTTAATATCAGTGCAGCAGTAACCAGGAAAAAAGGGGGGCAAGCACAAGATCTCAGCCCAATTTCTTAAGCACAGTTAAGGTAATGCAGGTTGGATGGCCACCTGTCAGGATCCTGCATTGCAGGGGTTGGACCAAATGACCCTTTGGGTCCCTTCCAACTACAATTCTGTGCTGCACTACATCTGCACCAACACTTGGTGTTCAAGCAGTTATCCCATAGGACAAGCTGTTGTAGCCAAAATCTAATCCTACCTCAATTTTTTAGAATAGAATAGAATAGAATCATAGAGTTGGAAGAGACCACAAGGGCCATAGAGTCCAACCCCCTGCCAAGCAGGAAACACCATCAGAGCACTCCTGACATATGGTTGTCAAGCCTCTGCTTAAAGACCTCCAAAAAAGGAGACGGAAGAAAAGGTCTCTTGTTGCTGAGGGTGTCCTGCAACCGGTGAAGCTTTGCAAGGCTGAATTATACAGGCCTCCCACCAATGAGGAGCTGACACGCCTGAAGGAAACAGAGAGCCTGTTTCACTCCAACCTTCTGCGCTTGCAGGTCAGGCTAACTTAGCAGGGTTAGTCCTTTTGTGGGCAGGTGATGTGGGAGAAGGGTTCCTGTAACTAAGACAAAGCCCTCCATTTTTTGTACTTGCAAGCACCTGCGTGGCACCCAGAATTTTGCTTCAGTCTATGGGCTTCCACTTAGAATCATAGAATCATAGAGTTGGAAGAGACCACAAGGGCCATCGAGTCCAACCCCCTGCCAAGCAGGAAACACCATCAGAGCACTCCTGACATATGGTTGTCAAGCCTCTGCTTAAAGACCTCCAAAGAAGGAGACTCCACCACACTCCTTGGCAGCAAATTCCACTGTCAAACAGCTCTTACTGTCAGGAAGTTCTTCCTAATGTTTAGGTGGAATCTTCTTTCTTGTAGTTTGGATCCATTGCTCCGTGTCCGCTTCTCTGGAGCAGCAGAAAACAACCTTTCTCCCTCCTCTATGTGACATCCTTTTATATATTTGAACATGGCTATCATATCACCCCTTAACCTCCTCTTCTCCAGGCTAAACATGCCCAGCTCCCTTAGCTGTTCCTCATAAGGCAACGTTTCCAGGCCTTTGACCATTTTGGTTGCCCTCCTCTGGATATAGCAAACTACTTATACAGGGGAATCCTCACTTTCGTCGGTTAATATTCTATGGCCTTTTAAATGTGTTTGGGGGGGTGTCATTGTTTTGTTTTAACTATTTATTTTGTGCTTTTATCCTGTATTTTTATCTGGGTGAAGGTATACATATATATATAAATAAATTAACAACAACAGGCTCCATTCCAGGACATGTGTGAGTGGGGATTCCCCTATTCCCTCCCCTGCCCCATTCTGTTCCATTCTGCCCAGGCCTCTTTCGGCACCGTTTACAGCATTTATGTTAGTTGGAGCATGCGTGCTGATTGCACAAAAGTGGGGAGACTCCTGTAATGTGTATGTACATGATGCCTATATCATACAAGCACCTATTCAATTAATCCTGAAGTAATGCAGCACCTCTCTGGGGGACACAGTGACCGACCACCGCAGCACCCAATCTATTATGTGCATCTGAGCAATGATTTCCTCCCACTTCTGCATTTTAGCTGCCAATCCCTACCCTTAATAACAGAGATTTTTAAACAGAGGTGGACAGAGGGCAACTTGCAGCTGATTGGGCAACCGCCTGAATAAAATACCCTGTGTCAGCAGCATTGTTTGGAATATTCTACAACAGGCAGACATTGAACTATCTGGTTCACAGTATCCCAGGAAACCAGAGATAGTCGCTTGCTCAGCTAGCAAACTAGGAGAGCAAGGCCTTGCAATTCTCCACTGGTTGCAACAGCTTGTCTAAAAGCCCGAGTTAAGTTGGACTCTCTCAAATGTATTTCAACAATTTGCATACCACTTAATCACACTAGTTTCTAACCAATGTACAGGAGACAAAAGATACGAAGACTAAAAAGAAACTGAAATATAAAATATACACCTCTTCCTAACACAGCTCCTTCATGTGAAAAAAGGATAGAAAGTAGTTTCTGCTTCATCAGTCAAGCAAGGTATAACCAATTTCTGCCATGGGATAAGAGTGATTTTAGCTAGGCTGCACTTCTGTGGAGATACTGTCTACATTTCACCAACAGAAACTGGACCACTTGTATACTTGCAACATCCTCATAATATCAAGGGAGGCTGTGTGTGCACACACATACACTGCCCTGAAACTTCTTCTCCATTCACTAAATTCATTATTGTTATTATTATTAATTAAATTTCTATACTTTATCTGAGGATAACAAGACAGTTTAAAACACAAAATATATAGCATAAAAACAAAAACAACCCCCCACCCCACCCAACACACAGTTTATAAAGCCGTAAGATTGTTTAAGTAGAATGCTTTTGCCTGGAGCCTATGTAATGAACAGCAAACCAACCATAAATATATACCCTCATAAACCAACTAGACATGAAGCCAAATAGATGAATTTGGCTTCAATTGATCATTTGGCTTTGCGCTTCCGGCTAACGACCACTTGAAGAATGATTTCTGGCAACCGCTCCTACGTTTATTGCTTTGTGAGTCCAGTGAACGACTATTTGTTCCAAACTGTGTTAAGACATATTTTATCGCACACATAACCAGTGCAGCAATGAGAGAGACACTGGTACATTCTATGTTTATGAGTATCTCCAGGCTTGGTGATGCACACTGCACTTCAGTTTGCTCACTGTTTGGTTGGTTTATGAGGGTATATATTTATTCCAGTAAAATTGTTCTTTATATTCATAAGCCAGTTCTGGTGTTGTTGGTTTGTTGTTCAATTATTGTTATAACGCCTATGTAATGAAGGCACCAATTGGGCTTCCTCGGGGAGAGTGTCCAGGGCTGAGCGATGCTAGGTTTTCAACATTGTGATGTATCACAGCCGAACATCACAATCTGGCGATGCATCCGGATGTTTAAAAGCTGCAAGCTGTTTTGTCCCTGGCCCCATGAGGCACAGAGATGAAACCACCTCAGCTTGGAGCCGCACAACTGTGCCTCTCAAAGGAGAAGTCTAAGCCCACCTCCAGCTCGCACAAGCCAGAGAGAGGCAAGGTGGGGGTCCTTTAAACTTCTCTGTTAAATGGCACACATTTAACATGACATGCCTTAGTAGTGCCCATGCTTGAATACACACTGATGACATACAATAGCTTCCCGAGGGCTTCCTCCCACTCCTGACTTTTCACTCAGGCTTTTACCTGCCTCTGCAGCACACAACAGGAAAATTAAACTTTAGACACCTCGTGGAGAAGAGCAACATGAGAGCCTTAAAAGCCACCCCCAAAAATGCAGGATAGGAGCAGGGACTGCTAGAAGTCATAAGGCATATAAAATGCAGTTTCTTTCATAAGCACGATCAGCATCAGTGTTGCTGTCGGCACAGAACAGTCACAGAAACAAGATAATCTGATTCTTCTAGTCGGCGACGGAATCTGTTACGCACATCAACATCTGCCCGTCTCAACCAGTTGCCACCTTTCGACAGCACCTTGCCAGGATCCCATGCTGTTTGATGTGCAATGCATCTCATGCGACTTTCTTGCACCAGCTGCTGCTACTGCAGTGTGCTAGCTGCCAAGGGAACCTCGGCACGGGGGAAAGATGCGTTAGCAGAAGCTGCTTTTAATTTAAGGAGTTCAGCTCTGCAAACAAGGGCTAAACCCCCACCTGGAATATTTGAGAATTTGCCTTGCCTGCTGCTAAAGTGTAAATGACACTGGGCCTATTTTATGATTGGCACCCATCTGTCTTGGTAGACAATAGAAGAGTGTGCTTTTGGGAGTAAAGTCAAACTGCTGGAGAGTTACAGCGCCTGCTGTAGACACTGATACAGGAAATACATGTTTTGTTGAAGATTTACAAGATCAGTTATGCTGAAATAAGTCAGGAGCCAAGTTAAGGAAGTGGCAGCCTGTTTTATATTTCAGCGAGGAGCCTAGGTTGAAGCGTCAAGGATCCCTGGCAAAAACTAAGGGCTTTATTCAACATTCTTTGCTTGCTAGTGGAAGACCCCCTTGCCCTAGTGGTCGGGTGAGTTTTAACACTGAACAACAAAGGAATCCCAATGCAACAATAGCACTAGCAGAAACTCATTACATAGGGTTGCACGACAAATTGTGCAACAAAGTTATCAGGAACCTGGTTGTGCATTCCTTTGTGTAGTAAGGTTCCCCGGCACAAAACATTTTGCCAGCGAAACAGGTTTACTGCTATGTGTCTCACTCACAGGCAATCAGTCATGAAGAATACAAGAGGGCTGTGTCTGATACTCACAAGGGGGCTGAGGCTTGAATCACAGGCAGTCAGGCAGACAATGAAGTGAGGTGGCCAAAATGCCGTGGAATCAGTGTCCCTGCAAACAGAGGTTGTCACTTCATGGCAACAAGTCCATGAATAACCTCAATTGCATAACACAAGATCACTTAAACTGGCATAAAAAACCCAGATTAACATCTTACAATGTTTCTATTTATGGGTCATGAAAAGTTGGAAGGATTTAAAATATCAATTCAAAACCATTTTAAGAAGAAAATACTGCCTTGTGAGAACAGTGGAAATCAACAGCATGCAATATTGTAGCCTCACATGAAGCCACAGTAAGCCTCATGGCTGTGAGATTTCCTCATCTCCTTTGGTGTGGCTGCAAGGAAGAGTTTGGAAGTGTTCAGTTCTGGTTTCAATTATCTACTGTCTATCCCAAATATAGTCAATGATAAGTATGGTTTGTTTAGACAAGCAAGCAAGCTTTGTGCCCCATTGTTTGAAGTTGGCTTTTTCAAGCATAGTTAATATACCAGAGTTTGTGACAAGCTGTCGTTGATCTCAAATGGAAGAGTTAGGTTTCCAAACTAGCCCTTGAGAGGCCATGCAAGACTGAGGGCTTACTGCAGAACCCTCTCACCACCATAACATGACATCCGAACACAGCCTAGGTATCAACAGAAGTCAATCAAAATGCAGTAGTCAATCAGCATCTGCTTATGGACACAATCCAATGTCAATTCTTCATGTGCAAGACCCAACAAAACAGAATGGAGTAAAGTACAATCTCATTGGATTGCTTTGGTGCCCTCAAAGGTTTCTGATGCAACTGGCATTTCATCCCTTTGCTTTTTATGGTTTGAGTTTAGCATTTCAGATATTTCAGTCAACAACACATCAGCCTTAGCTGCATTGCACATAGAATAGCTTAAGAATGCATAGCCAAGGGTGAAGAGCTTTTGCAAACACACACTAGATAAAGTTGAGAAGGTTGTTATTTTGGTCTTGAAATGTTCATTAAGCATAAAAAAGGCTTAATGTGAACAGCACATGAGATGATTCTGATGACATCTGTGACAACACCCAGTTTCCTATGCTACTCCAGGCACACAATTTAAAATCTATGGGATAATCTGGGAGATATATAAGGGCAGGTGGTTTGTGACTGAAGCTTGCAGCCCTATGTACAGCAACTGCAGAACTTCTCAAGATGCTAACATATTCAGGTCTGAGGTCAGCCCAGAAAGCTTATCTAAAGCACCAAAAGCAAACTGCTGGAACATGAAAAGGCAGCATGCAGAGGACACTGAAGTCTGTGTGTGTTCACTGCCACTAACTTTTGCTTTGGGACAGTCTTAGTAAGAGAGGTTAGCTGTGTTTGTAGTGCACACAACAACCCTGACACAAACTTGATGGGATGCCAGGTTCCCAGTAGCCTGTACTTCCCTAATATGGAAAATGCAAAGTCATCAGAAGTTTGGGAAATGACCTCAGGGGGTATTACAGTACGATCTGCTCAACATTTATGGAAAGGCTGCCTGATGTTTCACAAGAGCCAGCTTGCGTTTGAATAAAGGTGCTTAAAAACGTTCTGTGCAGTTTGTGCATCCTAAAAACGCTACAGGAAGTTTCAGGCATAGGGCATGGGAATTTTCAGACTCCTATATGAGTATGATAAAAAATCCTTTTGCATTAATTGCACTAATAGAATTATTCTAGTAGGCTGGTTGGTTTCAATGTGTGGCAATCGATTATGGATGCAGGAGTTGCAGCATGTGGAACAGCCCAAAGTTTTACAGATTACAACAGAAGGCACACACTCCAACACAACATGCGTAACAGGGAGCTGTTTTTAATTTGACAGAGGGTGACATGACCTGCACTGAGTAGACAAAGTTAGGGGTGTCATCCTGCAGAGAGACAAACAGGTCCAAGGGTGGATTTGGACAGCTTAACACATTCAAGCAGCTACACTCAGCACGTGAGCAACGGCTGAGGATTTTAGATTCAGATACCAGCTGCCACATGATGAAATTTTAAACAAAATAAACTCATCCAACACCCAAGACTCAACACGATTTGTACAGGGGTAATTTAAAGCAAACGATCCTGGATGTAAAAGAGAATACAAGCATTAATATCCCTTATTGCTATGCATTCATTAGCTTAGAAATCTGTTCTGCCTCTTCACTAATCCTCTTCACTTTAGACACACTGAGGCTTCTGCCAGTTCAAGGGAACATTTGTAGCAGTGCACCATAGTTCTCACTTTTATCCTCCAGTATTACTTCCAAATATCCTGCGTCCCAAAACAAGCCATCTTAATGGCATGAATCATGAGCAAGAGAGTGCTATTCAAGTAGGCCAAGGAGTGTGCAACATTTGCATCTGAATATTTAAGCTATCAGATGCAATATAGCTTCTGTTCCCTGTACAGGTTAAAGTACCATTACACTTGCAATTAAGGTTGCTAATGATGTAAAAGGACCTGGCTAACAGTTCAGCTCTGTGGAACAATGTGTTCTGCTACCCAGTTCAAAAACCTGTGTGCACCTCACTCAAAAGAAGGCATCACTGCAACTTTTTTCAAAACATGTTCTGCAAGGTCAGCAAAGCAACTAGACCACTATTTCCCAAACTTGGGTCTCCAGCTGTTTTTGGAATACAACTCCCATCATCCCTAGCTAGCAGGAACACAATGGTCAGGGTCCTGTAGTTTTGCAGTCCAAAAACAGCTGGAAACCCAAGTTTGGGAAGCACTGAACTAAACCAAGAGCCTTTATCTCTAACCCACCCTCCTCCCCACCTGGTAAAGAAAGGGGGCATGGGGGAAGAAGAGAGAGAGAGAGTACAAGATCTGCTTTGCCCCCAGGGGATAAGATGCAAGACAATTCTTGGTTAAAAACCTATTTCAATTCTTCTTCACAAAGAGTTTTAGCATCCGATTTAACAAATGACCAGCCAATCCTTAGTGTTTTTCACATGTGGTTGGGATTAACTTTTGAATGCACCATTGCTTGGTTTCATAAACACTCCTGCAAGAATCTTTACAAACCAGGATCCACATACAATCCTAGGAGTTGCATCACCTCCTTATCTACCTACACAAACAGAACTCAAAAGCATTTCACTTACAAGTCTCTACTGCCTAAATCGGCTGATTCAGAGAGGTATGTAAAGGCAAGGCAAGGGCTCCAACAACCCAAATCCCACACACTGAAAAAGAACACACAAGGGGGCCTGATGCATGCGTGTAGAGCTGTTTATGTGAGGTAGACCCCAAATGTACCAGAATCATCCCTCACATGGAAGAGCTCCACAGGTGTACATTAGAATACCTTCACATGCAGCATGGATGGCAAGCTAGCTCATGCAATCTCACTACCCCCAAGCCTTATTTCAGTGCATGGAAGCATGCGGCTCTTAAGTCCACCAACTCCCACACCAAAATGCTAGGTACAAAGAATTCTAAATGGTTTTTGCTAATAGTGCATGTACTGCAACACAAAACGCACTGGAGGAAAGAATTAAACACCTAATAGGTTTCTGAAATTAAACTTGTAGCTATTTACACAGATCACTTCCCTACATCTCACTAACTTGGGCAAAGTTAGAGTGGCTTTGAACAGTTCCCAGGAAGTTAGAGAAATGACAAAACTGCACTTGCTTTGTGCATCCCCCCCCCAAAAAAAAGTTGAATGAAGACAAGAGCCTCCACTTTTATATTTGGGCTTTAGACTAGCAAAAAGCGATGCTGCTTCTTCATGCTTCTAAGGACAGATAGATGTCATTAGAGAGCTTTGTAATCAGGAGTGTCTTAACATCACTTTTGGCATGAAAGAGAAGGGCCATTCACTACATCAGGGGTGTGGAATCTCTGCCCCACAGGCCAGGTTAGGCCCAGGTAGCAGATTCGGACTAGCCACACTCACCTGATGCCAAATGACATCAGGTGAGAGCAAGTGAAGCCATAGGTCACCACATAACTTCACCTGGTGTCAAAAGCACCACAGCATAGGTACCAGGTGAGCCTGTTGTGGGAGGACTTCTCAAACCCCGGGTGTCATAACCAAAATGGTCCTCTTGGTTGCAGCCACCCACCTCGCCTCATTTGGCAGGGACACCCAGAGAAAGGCTGAGAAAAGTCTCAAGATAACCCCTTACCATTTAGAAGTTAAAGGCGAGTTGTAACACTCTTATTAGGCCTGGAAGTGGACTTTCAGTGCAAGGTGACAAAGCAGAGGAAGAATATGCCTGTGAGTGGCCAATCCCATTTAATCTTGCTGCCCTGTTGTAGACTCTGGACAGTTGTCTGGACAGCTTTAAAAGGCAGCCCCGCACACAGCACATTGAAATAATAAAAAAGGAGGTTACTGGAGTAGAGATAACTGTAGCAAGCCTATCTGTATGGATAGGTCACATGGGGTCACAGCTGGTAAACCGGTCTAAGCTGTTAAAAGGTATTCAGAGGCAGAGGTCACCTGTGCTTCCAAGCACTAGTACGATTAGAGGGAAAAAGTAAGTTTCAATTGATGTCGACACCATTTGAGGTTCCAGGGGGAGGGAGTTCCACAGATGAAGCACCAGTAAGAATGTATCCCTATTGTGTTTTATGACTTCCTTGCTATTGTATGTGGGCTGCAACTGGTCTGTGACCGAAATCATAAAATTCAAATTCAAGCACCAGTAAGGGTAGAAAGTTCTATTCCAGGTCCCAAAGAAGTCTTCCACCCCACTGACAATCTCAGGCTGAGAAATATGGGACAACCCCATACATGCAGTCCTGGAGAAAAAGTAGTCTGGAACACTTCAAGGCAGCTTGTGTGCATACTTGTGTATAATAAAGATACAACAAGTCTGGGTTTCTTGAAGTAACCAAGTTTGAAGGCAGAATATTCACATCCTGGGTATAAGTAGCTCAAATGGGACCTCCTTGCATCGAGAGGATCCTCCCTCAAAACACCAAGCATCCGCGTTAATTTTAAACTGGTTGTCGTTTAGTTCTTCGGGCAGAAATGGGCTGTGTTAGACAATGAAACTTAACGAAGTCACAGCTGACCTCGATAGAAACGTGAAAGTCATTTCGAGTTTCACTTTCCCTCCCCAAAACGTGAAATAATAATAGTGATAATCAGGGGCAATCAACAGCCCGGATTATGGGTGATTTTAGGAAAGCTGCTGACTATTCCACCACAGATTTGAGTTGTCTCATGGTTTTACTATTTGTGCTTAAAACAGCAGCATGAGCCTTATGAGCCATTTGGTGAGCCAGAAACTTGCAGTACACCTCCCTTTTGCACTGCTAACAAAATTACTCAGCTGTCCATGCGATGTAGGTGTCCTTAGGAGTTCAATCTTGGGTGGTTGGGACTGCAGAATACAGTTCACACAGGGATCAAAACCAACCTAATAGGTAAGTTTTGCATCTTACAGGGAAGACGCATCTACAGGTGAGAAACATGAAATTGGGGCATGCTGCACATGTGCAATATTTATTTAGAGAACAGGAAGCTGCCTTGCACCAAGAAAATACCACTGGCCATTCTTCTTCTTTACCCACCCTTCACCCTAAGGTCCCAGGGTGGGTTACAACATTAAAACTAATGTTGCCTACCTACACCAAGGGTGAGGAACTTGTGTCTACCCAGGGCTGCATTCCTTTCAGGGCAACATGACAGTGGTGGAAAAGGAGCAGAGGTTCAAGTGGATGGACCAAATTACATTTTACTTTTGTGTAAAAGCCTAGTTACTACACGCACACCTCTCTCTAGCCACATCTGCAAAAGGCATTAGTCACACCTCAGGTTGAAGTAGCTTCGGGTTGAGCGTTTTCAGGTTACACTCTGCAGCGACCCGGAAGTAACGAAACGTGTTACTTCCGGGTTTCGTCGCTCGCGCATGCGCTCAAAATGATGTCACACACATGCGCGGAAGCGGTGAGTCACGACCCGCGCACGCACAGGCGCGGGTTGTGTTCACTTCAAGATGCGAATGGGGCTCCGGAACGTACCAGAGGTACCACTGTATTGAGAACATTCCATCCAAGCAAAAACACAGGGTCCCCCAGCCTGGTCTACACTGGCTAACAACGATTATCCAGATTTTCAGACAGGGGACCTTCCCTGTCTTTCCTGGATATGTCAGAAGTTGAACCCAGTACCTTTGGCATGACCACTGAGCTATTACCCTTCCCCAAAGGACTGTAGACATCAGTATTGTCCTACCCTAGTCACACGCTGCCACCAAGATCTGCAAAGAAAGGGCAGAGACAACTCTGGCAACATAGCACTGGTGGACAGGAATGCAAATGGTGGCCCTCGGATTCAGGCTGAAAGCCCTGCTGCCATGGCCAGGGTCAAGTCTCAGTCTCCCAGCTGCCTAGAATTGAGCAGCTGTAGCATATGATCCTCTCTAGTGAGCTGTATGGAGTTGGGCTCAATCTTGGGCTTCTTCCAGCCTCGCTGCTGTAGAGGACTACAATTCCCCGGGGGACAATGTGGTGGATCAAGTTTCATTTCCCAGCAACTCCAGCCTTTCCAAGATGCCAGTGTTATTATCGGTACATGCAATCTTGCACCTACAAACTACTAAGAGGGGAAAGAACGGGAGGCAAATGCTAAGGAGGAGACCAAATAGTGCAACGAACACTTGCCCTGCAGTCTGACTCCAGCCACTCCAAAAGTCATGCTACAGAGGGGTGAAAGATACTGTCTGACTGACCCCTTATTTTTATTACTTTTTACCTGAGCATTTGCACTGCTTTTTAAAAAATCTTAGTGTACCTTTAAAGCCAGTGTGTTCCACAGGCAGAAGCACTTAGATTTACACTAGACATACATGGTCTGAGCTTGCAGCTTATATTACTTCTCCTGACTGGCTTGGGGAGAGGGAGTAATGCTTTGAGCCATATGCCACATGTACCAAACCAAATACTGACAGTGCCAAGGAGGCAGCCTGTTTTGCTTTCTGCTCCTCGTGGTCCGGGGAAAGGGATTATGTGGTGCTGCAGTGCGCTCTGATAGACGACCTTAAAGCACTCCGCAGCCTCGCATAATCTGGCTTCCAGGTCAACGGCAAAGGGAAGGCAGCCAACAGAGCCACCTGTCTCGCCCAACCCTTAGAAAGGCTTACAAAGCAGACCTCCTCAACAGATGCCAATATTTGAATAATCCTGTTATGATCACGAAACCTTGGAATGTTTATCCACACCCCTTCATCCCCCCCAAATAGTTGCGAGATGTAAGGTTGCTCATGTGACAGGTCCCAGCCAAAAAAAGAAAAAGGAACAGCAGTGTATACTCTGTGCTATAATATTCCCCGTAGTTGTATATATTTTAGTCCTCCGGGTTTACAATCAAATTAGTCTTCCCAGTTCTGGAGTCTGTGCAAAACTCACCATAGCACATTTTGTAGGCTCAGGAAACAAACCCCACAAACAGAAGGACACTCCCCACGGCCCCGTGGCTGAAGTGCCTGCAAGTGATTTGAGTAACTTGGACAGCTAACTTGGACCAGATCCTGTAGAATTTTATCAGTTATCTGCACAATCAGGATGAATTTCAGGAACCAAAATCCTTTTTTTTCTTTGTAGCCTACGCAGGAGGAGAGAACAATGTCATATTTAATTGTTGTAGCTTGTCTTCACTTACCCCACCTCACTGCCCTGTTCACAGTTGTGAAGAATATCCCTATGTTATGAATGGTCGCATATATAGAGACCATTCATAACGTAGGGATATTTTTCACAACTTTGAACATGGACAGTCCCTGGATAAAGTGACTTTTCTTCTTTGCCCTATGTCCTTTTTAAAATGTGGCTCTTCTGTAGGGGTGGGGGGTGTTACTGGGTTGTTTTTATTTTGATTATATATATTGTGACTTTTATGTTGATCTTTTCTGTGAACCGCTCTGAGACCTCCAGGTATATGGCAGTATAAAAAAATCAATAAATAATAAAAAACTAATAATAATCCTTTAAGCTCTCAAAGTTCATAACCTAGCTCAAGGTTGTCATCTGAACTAGCAAGATATTTAACTGAGAATCAATCAGTCAGTCCATCATTTGAAAAACAAGATTTTAGAGCAGTCTTGTTCCAAAATGGCAACTACACATTCCATTTTGAAGAAGAAGAAGAAGAAGAAGAAGAAGGAGGAGGAGGAGGAGGAGGAGGAGAGGAGGAGGAGGAGTTTGGATTTGATATCCCGCCTTTCACTCCCTTTAAGGAATCTCAAAGCGGCTAACATTCTCCTTTCCCTTCCTCCCCCACAACAAACACTCTGTGAGGTTAGTGAGGCTGAGAGACCTCAGAGAAGTGTGACTGGCCCAAGGTCACCCAGCAGCTGCATGTGGAGGAGCGGAGACGCGAACCCAGTTCCCCAGATTACGAGACTACCGCTCTTAACCACTACACCACACTGGCAACTGTAACCTTGGTTTAAGAAGCCATTTGGCACCTAAATTCTATTATCTGAGTCTAACACTGTTTTTTGCGCCTGAAACCCAGGTTCAGGGTGCCATGTAGCAAGTAGCCTTTATATCCCAGTTTCTAACACTGTCCAAAGGGAGTATTGTAGGAGGCAGCCTTGCAAATAAAACCACAAAAGTCCCAAGCCCATGAACACTGCCCCTGCTTGTCACTTGCGGCACTCCAACAGAAGCAGCAATTGAAACTCCATCCCCATTTGAAGAGAGCTTCTCTCTTTTACCACAGTGTTCAAGGCAAGTAGTGCTTTTCAAACGTGTACTTAAAGCAAGTTAGATATTAAGCATTTTTTAAAGCTAGGTCCTTAAGGCAGTTGGGGGCCCCTACAAAGCATGGAGCACTCTTTTTATGCCTTCAATACAAGGACCCAGCTGCTAACCAGACTCTGCACTGCCACTGAGCTACAAAGAATTCATTGTTTTGATAGCAAAAACATGTTCAAATTTACTGCACTTGCTCCTTTAATACTGTGTCTGGAGAGGTTTTGTGATCAAGATGTTAGCTCTTGCTTTAAGCAAGGCAGACTTAAATTGCAACATACTGTGGAAAAAGGTAAGATACAAGCAAGATCCTAAACTAGAGGAAGTGTTTGCCAAAAGGGGTTGGCTGTGTGGTTGTTGGTTTTTTTTGCATTTGTTTTGGTTTCTGAGGAGTTGCCACTGCAGAAGATCATGTGCTCCTCCCAGTTTGTCAGTGAGTGTTGGAAGGTTAAGATTTTCCTCAAGTCTATCCCCACCACAAGGTTTTCCAGGCAGGCTACAAAAGCCAAGGAGTTATTGCCACCAACTCACTTTAAAGGAGCTAAAGTAAGCGAGGACAGGAGGCAAGGTTGCTTCCTTGTTTTTCTGGACTAGGGCAGGCCAGTAGGCATCTAGCTAGCTTGCTAGGTGATTTTATGGCACAGCAAACATCTAGGCATATTGTGCCAGAGCCCAGATTACATTTCAAGTAGACATCTCCAAGTCAAGTTTCCCTTCCATTCATGCATAAAACTTTGTCACCAGTCATCTCTCATTAATCCTCAAGAGCTTAAAGGGTTCTGAATTGCAAACTTACCCATGATGAGGCACAAAGGAACAGCAGCACAGAAGCTGCCCCTCCTGCTCTTAGTTCTCCATTAAAGGGCCGTGTATAACAGAGGCGCCAAGAGGTAAAGCTTTTGACTTCTTTCAAGTGCAGGCAAGGTGTTCCTCCCTAACAGAGGAAACTGCCTCGACATAGAATTTTTTGGCAATGTAGAGGTCAGCATAGCCTTCTCCCTAGGGAAACATGCAACTCTTGTCACCCACAGCATGAAGTGCTAATTGGGGAAAAGCTTTATCAAATGCCAAGTGGCACACTGACATCCCTAGCTCTGGAGCAAGAACCAAGCAATTATTCAGGCCTTGCTGCCATTTCTTTGTAGACTTTAGGAGAGAGTTTTCGAATACAGCCAGTTTGTTCACTGGGGCAAATTGGAATTTATAGATAGGGCAGTTGGTGTAAGAGGTTTCTGCCACAGCAGCAGCACCTTTAAAAGCTGGTACCGGGAATTTGGGAGACTGGGAGTGGAAATGCATATCCACCCCATGCTTGATCACCAGCCATCAGCCAAATCCTCCTGGCACATTGCCACTTGCCAGGCCTTCGGTGGCAACTGATAATTGCTTCTGGGCGAGTGGCAGGTTTCTATTCTTCTAGCTTCCTCACTCAATAAATGCTTAAGGCTCTACCGCAAGCATTCTATTTGACAGAGCCCCCATGTAGTTATCAGAACTGGGAATTGCCACTAGCTGCCATTGCCCCCAGCAGTCAGACAATCCACATCCAGTCACTGTAACCTAACACTTCACAAGAAGCCTGGATACCTCAGTTGGTAAGAACATGGTGCTGATAATGCCAAGGTTGCAGGTTCCCCATATGAGACAGCTGCATATTTCTGCATTGCAGGGGGTTGAACTAGATGATCCTCAGGGTCTCTTCCAACTCTACGGTCCCATGATTCTATGGAATCTATGATTCTAAGGCGCACATGGAAGCAAGGCTCCTCTGAGGCAAAACACATGCTTTGTGCACACAAGCTGCCAGATACATTAGAGCAGCTCTGCTGGATCAAACTAAAGATACATCTGGTCCAGCATCCTGTTCTCCCAGTGGCCAGTCAGGTGCCTATGGAAAGCTGAGTGCAGCAGTGATTTCCAGCACTGAGAGGCACGTTGCCTCCAGCAGCGGAGGAAAAACACAGCCCTTGTGGCTAGTAGCCATTGATAGCCTTACCCTGCATTAATTTGTCTAATCCTCTTCTAAAGCCCACTGTTACACTCAAGTCACCATTTCCAGACATTCAGCTAGTAGGAGAGATATTTCTTGAGGTCTTTTGAGAGCTACTGCTTTTAGAGTAAGTATTCAAAGCGAAATGGACTAATGGTCTGCCTAAGCCGAGGGCAGTTTCATATGTGAGGTCAAATCCATGCAGATTAGAACTGGGATGGGCGTAAAAGCAGTTCTGTCACCATGACACACTTACAAGGACAAAAGAGGCTACCAAGTCCCAGACAGATAAATGCTCTCAAGGCACAGGGCAGACCAGGAAAGAGATGAAAACAGCAAAGTTTAAATTAGTGTAATGGAGCTATATGTGTGAAACCCTCTTGTGTGATAGTGGGAGTGAGGAACAGTAGATTTTTGGGAAAACAGAAGGGCCTGCTGTGCTTAAACTGAAATAATAAAGGGGGGGAGCTTAGTTTCAAAACCCCCACCTGGCCCCTTTGTTCCAATTCAAGGGTGCGGGAAAGTAGGCGGGAAGGATTTGGCAATTTAATGGAACAGCAGTATTAAGGCCACATCCAAACAAACAAATGGCAAGGCAGTAAATAGGAACAGGATAACAAAACCAAATGGAAGAGACACCACAGATGTTCAGGCACTAAGCAGACCAGCATTCCTTAACCCAGCTGGCAGGAGCCTCCATTAGCAGCAAAGTTTTGGAGTCTGTTAAAGACTGGTTTGTTGCAGCACAATGTTTGACAGTAGTCTATTGCACAGGTCCAACTCAAATGAGTCTCCACTAAAATCTCTCTTGGCAAATCTCTCTTTGACTCTTAGGACAAAGTCCCTTCGGCTTGTGCTACAAATGCTGCCCTACAATTCACTCAATACAGTGCTATTTCCCAACTAGCTCACAGCACCAACACATCTGTTTATTACCATAGTCAGAACCTGATGTCCAAGACATCTCTAAAACTTTCTAAATCCCATGAAAGTGAACACATATTTCCTTCAAAAGTAAACAATTACAGAAGCGCCCATTAATCCTTAATTTCCACCTAGTGCAAGAACTCCAGAACTGTTTCTCCAAAGGATCCCTTTGGATACTGAAGAAGCAACAGCACTCCCTTTCCCAATTTCCCTGGTAACTTGGTGGCAAATATCTTTAGGGGCAGAAACTGTTAAACATGGCTTGCTAAGATAGTATTGACATGGCCTCTGACAAAGGGAAAGCTTGCCTCATCAACCATTTGTATAAAGTAATCCAGCAAATATTTGTACTTCCAAAAACCTTTTGATAAATTCACTTAAGCTCCTACCTCAGTAGTCATGGAATAGGCTATGCATCTTGTTAAAGATGGACGATTATTACAGTATATCAATAGCTAGCATCATTGACAGCTAATTGGAACCTCCAGGCAGAGCTAGCATTTTATTTAATTCAATTATTAAGTTATCTAATTAAAAAAATCCTCTAGACAATGAAAAATTTGACTGGCAGATGCTGCACACAAAACGGGGGATGATCACATACATCCCATCCCATTTAAAACCTTTCCAGAAGTATTTACTTGATAGCTATTGGTTTCATTCAGGGCAGTTATATTCTTAACACATACTTTAACCTGGAGGATTAAGAAATTCATCCACCTTGCAATGCACAATTTTACCCATAAGATTCCACCCAACCAGTTTTGTAGTTGGGATACAAGAATCAAAATTCTGCCTTTTAAAAAAGCTGCTCTTTACTTCTATGCTGTCCTCTCTCTGAAGTGATCAGTGCAGCATGCATGAGTTCTCCCCATGCCATTTCTGTCTTCACAACCACCATAGGGTAACCATTTGCTTCCTGCTCCCTCCAGGATGCCTACTTCTATAGTTTTGAGATAGTACACTTTGGTTATCATTCTGTCTCATGTACAGAGGCTAGTGGAACAACGTTTTGGGAATGTGCTGGGTTGTGGTGAAAGGTGATAAAATTCCAAATGTTTACACGTATCTGATCTTGAACAGCATCTTGTCCCAACCTACTTCTTTCCAAATGTATCCTCCTTGGTAATGGGATGTCATTCCACTCACCGCCGTTTTTTGCTCTCTAGTGCCAAAAGTCTTATAACTGAAAATATGACAATTCTCTAGGCAACAAAATATCTGAATATCAGATGATGTAAACAAACAAGGGGTGATAATGAAATTTGCCCTTTAATGATCAATTATTCAAAGCATTTCGTAGAACTGTAAAGATAAGCCAATGAGAATATGTTCCCTTTTAAAATAAACTCCAGAGTTCTCCTCTCATGATTAGTTTATTCAAAGCCAATGTTAAGTAACAATGTTATTAAAATATGTCATGGCTGCTTAGAAGAGCCAGACAAAATTAAAGGCAAGTCACTTTTTAAATGAGGCTATGGATAGTGCAAAGCAGGGTATGCCTTTTCCTGTGTGGGGAATGCTTGTATACCTAGACTCCTACACAGCTGGAAGAAAGGAAACAGGAGAAAAGATTTCTATCAAGTTAACACTGATACAATTGAGGTTTCAGATCTAAGGACACTTACTAGAATTAGGTCCCACTGAATTAAGCAAGGCTTGCATCAGAGGAAAGAGGCACTTAAGAAAATTCTTAGTTTCGTGAAGTTGGCCATGTTGCTTTGTGTACTTAGGGATCTCAACAACCAAGCATGTTGAGCATTTAACTGTTCTACAGCTCAAAGATACCCAAGGTACCCCAAATATAAGGTAAAAGGTAAAGGACCCCTGGATGGTTAAGTCCAGTCAAAGGCGATTATGGGGTGCAGCGTTCATCTCGCTTCAGGACAAGGGAGCCAGCATTTGTCCACAGACAGTTTTCCGGATTGTGTGGCCAGCAGGACGATACCGCTTCTGGTGCGACGGGACACCATGATGAGTGCCAGAGTGCATGGAAACACAGTTTACCTTCCTGCCACAGCAGTACTGATTTATCTACTCGCACTGGTGTACTTTCGAACTGCTTGGTTGGCAGGAACTGGGACAGAGCAATACACCAGAGCTCACCCCATCACTCGGATTCAAACCGCCCAAGAAAGAGGCTCAGGGCTTCCAATCACAGCGCCACCCACTCCCAATATACAAGCTCCCAGCTGAGGCTCAGTGTCTGTTACTAGAATTTGCAAAGGACCCTTAACAGCTCATTCACATTCATTTTACAGTTAACTGCAGATGCTGCATCCAAAACGTTCCAACCCTACCTAGCTGAATACAATAAAAGGTGGGTCCAGGTTACTCAGATTTTAACTTGCAGGTTTTAATGGTACTCAGGGCACCAGTGGAAATAACTTTTTATTGAAGGTCTAACAGGAGATGTCTGAAATATAGCCATTACAACTATACAGCATTAGACAAAATCCCAGTTATCCCTTCCCTTCAAAATTAAATGCGCACAATTGTTTTTCCTTAAGAAATACAATGTTTAAAACTTCCTCAAAGGTACAACTCCAGTTTCAGAGATCTGCATGTAGGCCTGGTACATGGGTTATAGTAAAATTCACGCAACACCCACTGGAACTAAGCACACTGTCTTTCTCTACACCGGAGTACAGGGTAAATAGCACAATGTGGCAAGGATGATATGGGAATACTTTCCTGCTCAGCCTTGAACGATGACAGTTTTCTTACACTTGGTGAAACTACTTAGTATGTAGGAGGGAATGCCCCCTCAACATTTTCCCCAGTGACAGTGATCTGGTTTTCGTATGTCCTTTAAGAGTTTGACATAAGAACTGAGGGGAAAGGGACTTTACTTCTGGTTGAGGTGTTGGACTATGTGAGGAGACTGTGCCCAACACTATTTTGTGCTTCCACTGCTCTAAATACTCTAAGAGGAGCTACAGCCCACAAATTATGAAGATGGTGAAAGGGGTGATAAAGGGGGTGGGCAGAGAACCAAGACAACAGATAAAAGACACCACCTCTCACACTGCCATGCAAATGGGAAAAAATAAAACAGGGGAGCCAGACAGTGTTTAGTGATTAGGGGCAGGGGTTCAAGATTATGGAGAAGCTAAATCAACCCTTAGGGATGTGTGAGCAAGAGAAAAGAGTTGCCCTTAGATGAATGGCAGTGACAGGGAGCAATGTCTGGGTACTCTACTGTCCTGCATCTACTGAGAAAGTGCTTTTTAGTGGGAAAGAACAGAATGTGTCCTAGGAGACTACCCTATATAGAGACAAGTTATAGAAATATGGAGGTTTTCACGTGAGAAGGAGAAAGTAGGCAGGACCTGAGATGCTCAAAGAAATCTGAAGCATAAAGGAGAGAGTAGTGAAGGTAGAATCCCCAAGTGTCAGGAGATTTCTGCAGACAAAGAAGCATAAACAGTGGCAGTATTGTTGAAAAAAACCAGAAAGATGTAGAGCAATTTGGGGGGGAAGGGGCAATTTTGAACGGGAGAGAGAAGGTGTGTGGGATCATGCCTGCGGTGCTGGCAAAGGCTCCGTTTAGAGCAGTGAGTTAGTTCTAACATAGAAGAAATTCACTGCTGCTGCTTACATAACAGAGCATGCTGCAAAAAAGGGGGTGGACACATCATCCTCAAATATAGAAAAAGAAGTTATCAGGGCAACCTCACAGGAGCTCCTACAGAAGGTTTTGAAGGCAAGGCACTTATGTAGCACCACTTGTGCTCCAGAGGTGATGGGGGCACAGAAGTGAACCCCTCCGCTCACCTGGGGGCATTGCTGCCAACGTTTCCCCCTTTTAAGGGAAATTTCCTTATTCCGAATAGGATTCCTCGCAAGAAAAGGGCAAAGTTGACAGCTATGCCTAGGGGACTGTGTCCCAGTTAGGACTCCTGTGGGTGGATGGTGGGGGGCGTAGGCAGGAGGCTATAGGTGTGTCCACCCCCCTCTCTCAGGGGAAGGGGTCCCGCTCACCTTGAAGTAGCCTCCCTCGTAGAGGGTGTTGGGCGGCCCGAAGATGGCCACCTCCCAGTTGTAGAGGTCGGACTCGTCCACCAGGGTGATGCGGAAACCCTCGACGGGCTCCTCCTGCAGCCCCTTCAGCTCCAGCATCAGCGCCTTCTGCGAGCTGCTCACCTGCTGCTGGGCCATCGCGGCGGCGGGCGAGGGCGGCGGAGGGGCGGCGGCGGAGGGGCGGGCGAGCCGCCGAGGGGCAGTCAGGGCCGGCCGGCCCACGGAGACCCCCTGCAGCTGCCGCCCTCCGCCGCCCGCCCGGCCGCCAGCCCCGGGGCCCCCGCCCGCCCCCCGGGATCCGGATCCCCCGCCCGGCCGCCGCCTCGTCGGCCTCCCTCAGCGGCGGGGGCGGCTCCTCGTCGCGAGGCCTCCTCCTCCTCCTCCTCCGGAGAGGGGCTCCGCGGCGGCGGCGGCGGCGGAGGCAAGGCCTGCGGGGGCTCCGGCCAGGCCTGGGCCCGGAGGCCTCTGAGGGGAGGAGGAGGAGGGAGGCCTGCGAGGAAGGCTCCTCCTCAGACGCCTCGGGACTCGGTGAGGGGGAGAAGCGGGGCCCGCTAGGCCGGTCGGTCGGTCGGCCAGCCGCCCGCCGGACGGACTGACGGACCCTCAGGCCTCGGCCTCGCCTGCCTCCCTGGGCGCTCTTTCCACACGGGGACAGACGGACGGGCGGACAGACGCGCGCACGCGCACACACACGGCCGCCAGAAGCAGCAGCAGCAGCAGCCCCGCGGCCGCCGCTTCCTTTTGTGACGGCGCCGCCGCTCGGCCAGTGACCTCAGCGCGCAAGTTCCACCGCACGCCCCGCCCCCGCCGGTGTCGTCATCAACCCCCGCCGTCGCCTGCCGCTGCTGCTGCTGCGGCCGCCCAGACACATAAGCCGCGCCTCCGCTCGCCCCGCCCCCAAATGAAGCCTCCTTCTTGAGGTCTGCGACTGCTTATTGGCCCGATTTGGAACGCCCGCCTCCTCCTCCAAGCAGCTCGGCGCTCGCGCTGCCCATATAAGGCCTCGGCCGTGCCTCCTTCTTGCTTATTGGCTCGATTGGCAACCCCGCCTCCTCCCAATCCCGCAGCTATTCCCCGATTGGGCGCGCCGCCGGCTAAACTACGCGACCCACGCATCCTCTCGGAAACTTAAGGCTTTCCTCCCATCTCTCGTGATTGGTAGCTGGTTGCAAAGCCACGCCTCAGCTCTCTCCTATTGGGTAATATTTGCAGTTGATCCCGCCCTTCTCATCGGTTACGTTCTTCTATTGGCTAAAGGACCAACGCTATATTTTATGTAGCTATCCCGCCCTCTGGGGGAGTGCCTTCCTCCTCATTGGCCACGGTGTCTCTTTTCTAACTTGCTGCCTCCCTTGTCTATTCCCTGATACGGAACCAATCTCTTCCTTAGGGCCACCCTTTCTTAAAGGGGCAGGGTCATTATTTCCTTCCTGCCTCCTAAACAAAGCATTTTCCCTTCTCCTAGTATATATGTAAAAGAGTAAAATGAGACAGTTACTAATGAAATGATGATGGGCTGTTTGCTACAAAGTCTTACTGCACTGAGTTAGTCTTGTCCATTCATATCAATAGTTCTGCTAAAATAAAATAAAAATCTATATAATTGTTGGTTGCATTTCTATAATGGTTGTCTCCCCCTCTTCATTGAATCCCCAGAACGACTAGCCTGTGAGGCAAGTTAGGCCAAGAGACAGTGGCTGCTCCAGGACAGTGGAGGGCGTGTGGTCTGTGTCCCATAGGTATAGTGGTACTGTAGTGGAAATGCTGGGGTGGGGTGGGGGGAGTAGAGAAGGATCAGTTGTTGGGAAGTGAGAAATGTCCCCATTTTCATCTGAGGAATATTGGAGGGTATTATATAGGGCTTTGGGACGCGGGTGGCGCTGTGGGTAAAACCTCAGTGCCTAGGACTTGACGATCGTATGGTCGGCGGTTCAAATCCCCGCGGCGGGGTGAGCTCCCATCTTTCGTTCCCAGCTCCTGCCCACCTAGCAGTTCGAAAACACCCCTAAGTGCAAGTAGATAAATAGGTACCGCTTTATAGCGGGAAGGTAAACGGCGTTTCCGTGCGCTGCGCTGGTGCTGGCTCGCCAGAGCAGCTTTGTCACGCTGGCCACGTGACCCGGAAGTGTCTCCGGACAGCGCTGGCCCCCAGCCTCTTAAGTGAGATGGGCGCACAACCCTAGAGTCGGACACGACTGGCCTGTACTGGCAGGGGTACCTTTACCTTTACCTTTTATATAGGGCTTTATACCCCAGTAGTGAAAATCCAATTTCAGGAGAGGTGTACCATGTCAACAGAACTTTGCCCCAGAATGCAACTGGCCAGCATCATTTTGCACTACCTGAACCTTCCAGACCAAATTCAGATGCCCCTTTTATAAGAGGTATGCGGTACAGACATAAAGGAGATGGCCTTCTCAATAGCAGTGGCTAGCAATGGGAAAGAAATTATATTCAGTTCACATTTAAAGCCCAACCCATCAAATTTGCACTTTCTGAAACAATACGAGAACACCAAGCCATCCAAATTTGCACTTACTCAAATTTTGCAGTGCAGTTCTCCAAACAAGGTTTACAAAAGATAAAGATATTAGCAGATTTTTTTTTATGTTAAAAATGCATTCTGTGATGAGAAATACACAAAGCAATTCACATTAAAACGTCAAGCATTAATGTGGAGAGCTGAATGTAAGATTGGAATAATGAAAAGCTGAGCGAGCCGAAATTGACAGATCCTTCCACCCCTAGCGGTGACACCCAAATTATGGAATTGACCCCCCACAAAAAAGTCTCACCCAGCACCCATGTTGCAGTCTTTCCAGCACCAGTCCCAAGCATTTTTATTCACCCAATAATTTTATTATATTTCTTGTTGTTTCTAGTTCTAACCCCAGAACTCACCATTCAGTGAAACCTGGGACACCCAACAATAATTTGTTAGGCATCTGAAAGAAAACTTAAGTGCTGGGCCCAATTATATTAAATGGTCAACAGTTGAGATACCCAGAGAAAGGGATTTGAAATGTACCCACCATATTAAAGCCAGTTAATTGGACGGAACAATTTCAGAGAGAAGCAGAGCTGTGCAGCATTGTACTGGATGTACTGGTTCATTAAGCCTACAGGCTGTTCTGAATGCAAGTTATAACTTACATAACTCATGTCATAATTGACATGAGACCAAGCACTCTGAAGAACAGTAAGCCACTTCTGGCGAGAGCCCCATATTTCACTTGCGAATAAAAGAGCTTGTGATTTCTCCTTTCCCCTCCCATCTTTGCGTCCTTTGTCTTGTGGCCTTGGGGCAGAGCTCATCTCAAGAGCTTACAGCTGCTCCCTTATCAGAACACAGAAGCCTTGTTCATGTCCCCTCAAGGGCCCTTGGCTGAAGCTGATCGTTTGCTGATTGCCTCTTTTCCTTGAGGAGCTCATCTTCCTACCCTGCAGCTCAGTGCCCAGCATGGGGGGGTCAATCATTGCCCCTTCCCAGCTTCAGAAGTATCATTAGCTACAGTCTCCACACATATGTCCCTCCTCTCACAACAGCCCTCTTTGGATTTTGTCAGTGATTTTAAACATGTTTGTCCATCAACCCTCTTCTTCAAACGTCATTTCTCCCCTGTGTGCAACCACAGCACATTCTTCCCAATGTGCTTCCCAATGAGTGTTTATTGTGGGATTGGGGTGTTGTTTTTGTGCTGGTTGTGCCTCCTACTCTCATCAGGTAGCTGATGGGTCTCAAACCCAGGTAGCTGATGGGTCTCAAACCCTCCATGAGTTAGGGACTTCCCCTGCATGCGAAGACAGGCTCCAACAGACTTGTCCAACGATAAAAAATGGCGGATTCTTAATGTGCTGTAGAGGGAAGTAAGGGGCAGATGGGGCTTGTAAACCCTTGAAGGAGGTAAACTTCTAGCAGAAGGAAAACTTTTATCCTACATCTCTGCTGCCTTGTGGGATAGCTTCCGGAGAAGAAAAGGCTAAGAAGTAAATCCTACGCAATTTCAGAGTGGAGTCCCCAAGACAGTGGGATGGCACCATGTGTGCCTCCTTCTGGCAACTCCTGCAGCCAACAATGTCTAGGCAACACGGTGACCATATACATACGTAATAGACAATCTTTATAGAATTCCTTCAAATCAGAAAAAGTTCAAAATGAAATCTTTTCTCTCAAAGTCTCTTAAAATCTTTAAATGAAGCAAGGTACCAAACTTTGTACAGTGGAAGACAAGCTGTGAAGCTTTGTGTATTCAACAATGATGTCCAACATTGAACAGTAATTCCGGATATTGACTAGTGTTTTGTAGAATTATTCATCAGCGTGGTGGGTGGATATAGAATGCTTCATAAACCCATCTTACTTCGAATGAATGTATATAAATGAAAATATCAAATTTTGTGGAACAGTGCTCATGTAATAATGTAGTCACTGCTCTGGTGCCAAACGTCTTGCTCTGCTTTCTTTTGGTTCACAAGGGAGAGGAGGATCTTGTGGTCTGGGCAGACCAGGACCTCCACGCACACTGCCCAGACTTGCGCCTCAGGGAGTTCCCTTTGGTGCTGCTAACACAGCGGTTTGACTCCCTCCCAGAAGGCGCACTCCTTTGTCTTTTGAGACAGATGCCAGCCACAAGGTGCCTCCTACCTTCCACCTGCAATTCACTTTAAGATTGCCCCATGTTTCTAGGTTTCCATCCTTCCCGGCCGGAGAGGTGACCTCGTTCCCGTCAGGTTCCTAGTACAGTCATATCTCGGGTTACAGACACTTCAGGTGGTGTGTTTTCGGATTGCGCACCGCGCCAAACCCGGAGGTACCGGGATGGGTTACTTCTGGGTTTCGGCACTCATGCATGCGCAGAAGTGCTAACTTGCGCTTTGCGCATAAGCGCCGAATTGTGACCTGCGCATGCGCAGTGCTGCGGGTTGCGAACATGCCTCCTGCACAAATCACGTTTGCAACCCGAGTGTCTGAGCCTGAGGGCAAGCAGGTGCCAAACGCTTTGACAGCTCAATCTCTAGGCTTTCCAAACAGTGTCAAGCTCTCTCCTCTGAAGTCTGATTCTTTTATTTATGCATAAGAACAAGCATTAAAGAGGCCTCCTAGCCTGCTCACAGGTCCTTTATAAGACCAGTGGTAACAGCTGGCCTTGGCTAATATTAACCACTCTCAATTTTACCCGTGGACTGCCATGCTGTGGGTTAAACCACAGAGCCTAGGACTTGCCGATCAGAAGGTCGATGGTTCGAATCCCCATGACGGGGTGAGCTCCTGTTGTTTGGTCCCAGCTCCTGCCCACCTAGCAGTTCGAAAGCACGTCAAAGTGCAAGTAGATAAATATGTACCGCTTCGGCAGGAAGGTAAACGGTGTTTCTGTGCGCTGCTGGCCACATGACCAGCTGTACGCCGGCTCCCTCGGCCAATAAAGTGAGATGAGCGCCACAACCCCCGAGTCGGCCACGACTGGACCTAATGGTCAGGGGTCCCTTTACCTTAAAGTTAAGATGTATTTTAATAAATTGATCGCCTCTTTTTATGTTCTTATGTTCTTTGTATACTGTGTTACAGTGGTACCTTGGGTTACATACGCTTCAGGTTACAGACTCTGCTAACCCATAAATAGTACCTCAGGTTAAGAACTTTGCTTCAGGATGAGAACAGAAATCGTGCTCCGGCGGCGCGGCAGCAGTAGGAGGCCCCATTAGCTAAAGTGGTGCTTCAGGTTAAGGACAGTTTCAGGTTAAGTACAGACCTCCAGAACGACCTCCAGTCCGCCAATTAATTTGCTTGTTATGAAAGACTATTGCATGGATTTAAACCGGGATCACATGTGCCGCCCCTCCTCTTATTTGCTGCAAAACGGAACGGATACAATTTGGGAAGTAAAGTAACATCCTATTTCTGGTTGGGACACTTTCAGCAGCGGAGGGAGAAGGAAAAGCATCAGAGCAGCCCAGCGCCTCTGCTACAAGAACTTCTTACAAATAATAATAGTAATAACAATAATAACAACAATTATTATTGTTGTTGTTTAGTCGTTTAGTCGTGTCCGACTCTTCGTGACCCCCTGGACCAGAGCATGCCAGGCCCTCCTGTCTTCCACTGCCTCCCGCAGTTTGGTCAAACTCATGCTGGTAGCTTCGAGAACACTGTCCAGCCATCTCATCCTCTGTCCCTGTTATGTATTGAAGTTCTCACCCTGGCCACCAGGAGTATTGTTATGTAGTTTTCACTCAGGTCCCCGTCAGTTATTTTAGGCGGGAAACCCTGGGTTGTTGTTGCTACAATGTTGACAGCCGGCTGCCTATAAAAGCAGGACGGCTGAGCTGTTTGCTGTTCAGTTCTGTTCCAGCTTACAAATAAAGAGCTGCTTTGGAGAAATCGCTGTGTCGTCTGTTATGTCTACCCACTATTTAACACTTGCGACAAGGATGGGATCAATGGACATCAGAGCACAGCCAGAAGCGGCCACCCTCTGAGCTAAGCTGAATCATAGAGCTGAAACACTGAGCGAAATCATGGAACAGAACCAATTCAGAGCTGACCATTCTGGCTAGAGCATAGTGTTCCATCCATCGCCCTCCACATCAGCATCGGAACCATGGCTTCACTCGTGCCTCTACCACCATTTGCCCCAGCCTCTGAATCATGGAACTCCTACCTTGCTTGGTTCGACTGCTACCTCCAAGCAAATGAGCTGACAAGAGGGTCTGTAGAGCAGAAGTGGGGCCTCTCCTCAGCCTTTGTGGCCCCGAAGTGTTCGCGATGGCTTGAGCATTGGTTGCGCCTCTAGCAGTCCAGGCAGAGCCGTGGGACACGATTCAAGAGAAGCTCCGCAACCACTACGCGCCAAAGCTGCCCAAGATTGCTGCCCACCCTGCGTTCTACCACTGGATTGCTGTCCAAGATTGCTGCCCACCCGTTCTACCGTCTGCAATGGTGTCTCCTTGCTAAGCCAGACCTCACGCTGCAGAAAGCCATTGAGGAGGCCATGGCCTCAGAAGCTGCTGAACTCTCCGCCCAGGAAATCCGCAAGGCTAATAGCCTGCTTCTTGCTAGGACGGAGCCGAGCCAAGCCATTTCAGTGGGTCTGCCTGGCTCTCCAGAGATTCAGACCACTGCTGTGCCTGACCATCTGCCGAGTCCGCTCACAGCGGTTCCTTCAACAGCAGCGGAACCAGGGAACTCGACTCAATGCCACATTTGGTCACACCACAGTCACAGCCAGAATTGGAAGGCCACCTGGACTCTGGTACTGGCCCTTGGCGATCCAGCAGGGTTTCCAAACGCCCAGTGTATTTAAGAGACTATGTTCACTGGACAAACTGCACATGTAAAGCTGTATGGTGAATAGGGTCAATTAATATGCTTATGTGCCTTACTGAAACCAATAAGGGTATTGCTGTATGTAATGGAACCACTATGATTGTAACTAATGCCTTATCTCAGTGGGGAGGGGTGTTATGTATGAAGTCCTCACCCTGGCCACCAGGAGTATCGTGTATATAGTTTTCACTCAGGTCCAGTTACTTTAGGTGGGAAACCCTGGGTTGTTGTTGCTACAATGTTGACAGCCAGCTGCCTATAAAAGCAGGCCGGCTGAGCTGTTTCCTGTTCAGTTCTGTTCCAGCTTACAAATAAAGAGCTGCTTGGAGAAATCGCTGCGTCGTCTGCTATGTCTACCCACTATTTAACAGTCCCCTTCTCCTTGTGCCCTCCATCTTTCCCAACATCAGGGTCTTTTCCAGGGAGTCTTCTCTTCTCATGAGGTGGCCATAGTCTTGGAGCCTCAGCTTCAGGATCTGTCCTTCCAGTGAGCACTCAGGGCTGATTTCCTTCAGAATGGAAAGGTTTGATCTTCTTGCAGTCCATGGGACTCTCAAGAGTCTCCTCCAGCACCAGAATTCAAAAGCATCCATTCTTCGGTCATCAGCCTTCTTTATGGTCCAGCTCTCACTTCCATACACCACTACTGGGAAAACCATAGCTTTAACTATACGGACCTTTGTTGGCAAGGTGAGGTCTCTGCTTTTTAAGATTAAGATTATTTTTAACAATAATAATAGCAACAGCAATAACCGCTCCTTTTAGGGTCTTCTGAGCCTGGGCAGACCCTGCCGACGCCTCGTGCGACCCAATCACAGCAATACTAAAAGCAGAATTTTTGCTACTGATTTCTGTTCTTTGCGGTGGGGAAGGATCTCCTATGCGTACCCGGAATTCTCCCCGCAATCAGCGAGATGGGCTCCTCTTCATTTTTTCATATCTCTCCGTTCCACGGAGCGGCGCGTCGATAGAGACCGCTGTTCGGAAGGCGCTAGGCGCGTGCGCGTCGACCGTGGGCGTGGCCTCGCGGCCCTCTTTGTTCCTATTGGATGGGGTTTCCTTCTTTTTTTCCCTCCCTCCTGCGTTTGGGCTGTTTCGTCCAATCAGGAGCCACCCGGAAGTGAGCGGAGGCTTCTCCGGATTCCGCGTGGCTTTGCTTAGTTCCACCCACGTGGAATGCAGGAGGGACCAAGCAGAAGGTGGGTGCCGTGTAATGGGGGGTTGCGCGTGATCCTGAGGGAGATCCTAAAGCTGTAGAATGGGAAGCAATAACATTTTGTGTTGTGAGCCGCCCTGTGATCTTCGCATGAAGGGCGGCGTGCAAAACTGATGGATAATATAAAACAAGTAACTGAATAACGGAACTTAGACAGCAATCTAAGTGAAGAAGTCGGATAAAAAAATAGGATAACCTGTCCCTGGTTTACTTCGATGGCATTAAAGAGAGAGAGGAGAAAAAAATGATGTCGATTTAGTTTTTATATTGCTTATTATATTAAAACATATCTCTAAGCGGTTTACAGAAAACTGAAACAACAACAGACAAGATAAACAAAAATATTACAAAAATGCCCAGTTATTTGGGCTTCATTGGAACTTTTTTTGTTGTAGAGAGTGTGTAAGTAGTCCCATAAGCAGTGCTGGATTTACGTACAGTGGTACCTCGGGTTATTCCGCTAACCCAGAAATAGTACCTCCAGTTAAGAACTTTGCTTCAGGATGAGAACAGAAATTGTGCTCCGGCGGTGCGGCGGAAGTGGGAGGCCCCATTAGCTAAAGTGGTGCTTCAGGTTAAGAACAGTTTCAGGTTAAGAACGGATTTCCAGAACGAATTAAGTACTTAACCCAAGGTAGCACTGTATAAGCTAAACAAGCTATAGTTTGAGCCCCACTCTCTTGCGGGCACCCAAGGGAAAAAAACCTGGATGTACGTTTCCAGAACATAAGATAAAAACAAATAAAATAAAACCTACATACATATAGTAGGCTCCTTTGATATAAGTAGTGGGCCCTGCCTGCTAGCCTGCTCCCTAAAATATCACTGGTTTGCTCATTTCTGAAGACAGGAGTGCTTGGCGTGCTCTGGTCCATGGGGTCACGAAGAGTCAGACACGACTAAACAACTAAACAACAACAACATATCAATTACTTTGATAAAATACATCTTTTGTTATGTGCAAATGACTTTAGCTACCTATTAGGTCCATGTTACCAGATAGTGTATATTCAACACAATAAACAGCAACAATTTGTTGTTGACAAAGGGCAGCTGGACATATAAAGGGCCCCATTACCTTCAGTAGCTGAGGGCCTCGTCAAACCTAAATCCGGCCCTTCCCATAAGGAGGATCTTCACCCCACGTTCTTATCCAGGGACTGATTGCATTTATCTTCACTTGGGTTGAGTAATGGCTATAGTAGTAGGTGTCCCCAGACCTGTTCTCTTCCCAATCCGTTGAGGAGTTGGAAGTATTCTGACAAGTCGATTCATGAAAACAATACAATTCAAAAAGGTCCTGCTTATTCAAACGAACTTCTTAGCAGGCTTAAAATAAAATGACTGTGGGGTTACTTTCAAGGCTGATCTGTTTTCCTTTGGCCTCTCTGCAGATGTCTGAAGATGCAGAGAGAGAAGCAGGCGTGGGAGACTCCGAGAGAGAAGAGGGGGAAGCTCTTGCTAAGGAAGGGAGACCACGAGGGAAGAAAAGGTCTCTTGTTGTTGAGGGCGTCCTGCAACCGGTGAAGCTTTGCAAGGCTGAATTATACAAGCCGCCCACCAATGAGGAGCTGACACGCCTGAAGGAAACAGAGAGCCTGTTTCACTCCAACCTTCTGCGCTTGCAGGTCAGGCTAACTTAGCAGGGTTAGTCCTTTTGTGGCCAGGTGTTGTGGGAGAAGGGTTCCTGTAACTAAGACAAAGCCCTCCATTATTTGTACTTGCAAGCACCTGCGTGGCACCCAGAATTTTGCTTCAGTCTATGGGCTTCCACTTAGAATCATAGAGTTGGAATAGACCACAAGGGCCATCGAGTCCAACCCCCTGCCAAGCAGGAAACACCATCAGAGCACTCCTGACATATGCTTGTCAAGCCTCTGCTTAAAGACCTCCAAAGAAGGAGACTCCACCACACTCCTTGGCAGCAAATTCCACTGTCGAACAGCTCTTACTGTCAGGATGTTCTTCCTAATGTTTAGGTGGAATCTTCTTTCTTGTAGTTTGGATCCATTGCTCCGTGTCCACTTCTCTGGAGCAGCAGAAAACAACCTTTCTCCCTCCTCTATGTGACATCCTTTTATATATTTGAACATGGCTATCATATCACCCCTTAACCTCCTCTTCTCCAGGCTAAACATGCCCACTTCTTTCTGTGTCTTCAAAGAATCATTAACTTCCTCCTGTTCAGCGCTTCTAAGACCTTGCCTAGCACTGGCTCCAGTCACCGGCTGAATATTCAAGACTCCTCTTTCTCCCTCGGTTCTCCAACTACGCTGCCTTACTGAGCTTCCTGCCCCATTTTGCATAAATGCCAGTCTTCTTGTCTTCTCCTGCGAAGCTTTCTTTCTGCTGTTCTGTTTTACATCCTTCTCAATTCCTCTTAAACCCTTCTTTCATTCCATCTTGTATCACCATTATTTATTGTTTTATATATCGTATTACAAAATGCCCCGTTATCTCACTTTTTGGTTGCAATGAAGTTGTATTTTTTTAAAGTGCTAATGTGGCGAGTGGCGTCTCTCCTTTCTCCCCTGTGCAGATTGAGGAGCTTTTAAAAGAGGTGACTCTCAAGGAGAAGAGGAAGCAGAAAATCGACTCCTTCCTCCGCGAAATCAATGCCTTGCTGAGCACAGTCCCAGAGACCCCGCAGAGAGACGTATGTCCAAGTAGCATGTAGTTTTACAACCCAGTCTTATACATGTTCACTCGGAAGTAAGTCCCTTTTTGTTTCATGGGGCTCACTCCCTAATAAGTGCATTTAGGATGGTGGCCTTTGAGGTGTAAACAATTGCTGCAATCCTAGCAGTTTTGTTTAAACCCAACAAACCGTGATTAATCGTAACAGTGGTTTGTTTGTATTGGAGGGGGATGCCAGCCGGTGGCAGAGGACAGAGTGACTCCAGGAGACATAGGTGTAAAAAACACCAAACGGAAAAACGAAGACTTTATTACTAAACAAATAAACACAAGCTCTGGAGGATGTTATTCCTGCAGGCAAGCAACAAAACTCAGCTTTTTTCCTTTATAGCAACGGTCACCTGCAGCCAATTAATCCCAGAAACTTCTTAAAGGTATACACACATGTTTCTGTGCCGAATGTCCTCTAACACCCCCTCTCGTTCAAACAGAAACAATAATATTTTAAGCAGAACAGAACATATTTACATATCACACACTGCAACTCCCAACTTTGTTACAAGTCGTGTATGTTTTTCAAGGGTTAACGCTTTTGTAAACACATCCGCCACATTTTGTGTACTTTCACAATACTTCAGCATTATCTGGTTCTGTTTTACATTTTCAGCTACATTTTGGTATTTAATTTCTAAATGCTTTGATTTGTTTCTAAACAGGTCAGATCCAGACAAGGTTATTACGGCTTGATTATCTTCCATAACTTGAATAGGATAATTACACTCTACGTCTATATCCTTGAGGATCTGAACATAAAATTTTACTTCATTACATAATTCCGACAATGCACAGTATTCGGCTTCAGTTGATGATGTGGCCACTATAGTTTGTTTTTTGGATTTCCATCCTACTAAAGAATCTCCAAATTGAAATACCATTCCAGAAATTGATTTTTTATCAGGCAGGTTGGCCCAATCGCTGTCCACGTAACACTGCAATTTTGTGGACCCTGAAGATGGTAATTTTAAACAATAATCAAGTGTTTGCTTTAGATACCGGAAAATACGTTTTAAACCTTTCCAGGCATTTTCTGTAGGACAGCTTACTAGTCTGCTTAGTATTCCAATTGCATAACTCAAATCTGGTCTGCTCCACAATGAAATGTATAATAAACTTCCAATTATTGAATGGTACATTTCAGGATTTACAGGTTCTGTGCATTTTTCTTCATTTTTGAAAAAACCTATTTCCATTGGGGTTTTTATTCCCTTGCAGTTTTGCATATTGTTTCTTTCAAGTAACTCCACTATTTTGTCTTTTTGACTCAACAAAAAACTTCCATCGTTTGTTCTTTGAATTTCTAAACCGAGATAATTTTTTACTGGCCCCAAATCTCTTACTTTAAATTCCTTTCTTAGTTGTTCTGCAAATTTTTTCACTTGCTTGTCACCTTTTGTAGAGTAAAGCAAATCATCAACATAACACAAACACAATTCTTGTTTATCACCCTTTCCTTTAGTGTATAAGCAGTTATCAGCTAAGCTTCTTTTAAAACCAAGATTTTTTAAAGCATTATCAAGACATTCGTTCCAATTTCTAGCTGACTGTTTGAGCCCATAAATTGCTTTGTTCAGCCTATATACAGAATTCTGTTCTCCTGCCTCAAAACCTGGCGCTTGATTCATAAAAATTTCTTCTTGCAGATTTGCGTTAAGATAAGCTGTTTCAATATCAAAATGGTTTACCTTAAACCCACGTTGTGCTGCAAGAGCTAACAATAAGCGTACACTTTCACTCCTTGCAGTAGGAGAAAAGGTTTCATCAAAGCTTTCACCTTTTCTTTGAGTAAAGCCTTGTGCTACCAGTCGGGCTTTGTACTTAACATCACCACCTGCCAAGTGTTTTATTTTATACACCCATCTACAGCCCACTGCCTTTTTTCCTTCTGGCAATGGCTCAATGGTAAAGACATCGTGTTCTGCTAAAGATTTCATTTCTGCTTTCATTGCATTTTTCCACCTTACTATTTCCTGGTGTGGTAACTTTAAAACTTCCTCATAATCACGAGGTTCCTTTTTCACATCAACAGTTTTAGCTTCTTGTATAGTAAACCTTTCTGGAGGTACCCCCTTATTGCTTCTTTGTGACCTTCTAACTTGAACACTCTCCCCCTCTGAACTATCTTCCCCTTCTGATTCATCCTGCTCAGGAGAAATTGGTTCAGCTTTAGGAGATTGTGTACTGGGATCCTCATCCCCTGAATCCTCATCACTGTCACTTTCAGAACTTTCTTTAATTTGTGGCTTATCTTCCTCAGATTTCACAAATTTATCTGTATTATCAGAAGATAACATAACTTCTGAATTTCCATGTAAACGAACCCAACCATCTTGCTCACAAAACTCTGCATGTCTTGATATTACAACTCTGCCACGCCCTAGTGCAAAACGATACCCCTTTGACCAAGTTTGATAGCCAACAAACCTAAGTTTCTTTGCCTTGGGCTCACCTTTCCTTCTCTGTCCTTTTGGGATGTGAACCCAAGCCCAGCAACCAAAAGTTTTAACATGGTCCAAAAAGGGTTTTTTTCCATAAAGCAAAAAATGAGGGGTGTTGTTTATGGTAGAATGAAACAATCTGTTCTGTATGTAGTTAGCACACAGAATTCCTTCTCCCCAATACTTCCTGGATAGGCCAGAATCACATAGCATTGAATCTAACATTGTTTGTAAAGATCTTATCTTGCGTTCTGCAACTGAATTTTCTTCAGGTGAAAAAGGACACGATTTACGGTGACAAATACCACGCTTTTTCAACCAAACTTGGAGGGCTTCAGACATGAACTCGCCTCCACGGTCACTTTGCAACTGGGTAACTTTGTAAGGAAACTGCCTTTCTATATAGTTGATCCAATTCTTAATCAGTTGACCAGTTTCACTTTTGTGTTTTAACAAATATACCCAAGTATACCGGCTATAATCATCCACAAGAACCAAAAAAAACTTTGCTCCTCCTTCAGACTCTGCAAATGGCCCACAAAGGTCTGAATGTACTAAAGCAAATGGCCTCTTGCTAATTCTAGTACTTTCAGGATAAGACCCTCGCTTACTTTTAGACTCCTTGCAGGTATTGCAGTCTAGAAAAACTGAACATTTTTTCATTTTAATTCCCTTGCTTAATTCTGGCATTTTTGCAATACTGCGGAAATTGGCATGCCCCAAACGACGATGCCACAGATGCTGGCACTCATCATGCAAGGCTCTATTACAGGCTTTAACACATGCCCCAGACTCACTTACTAGCTGGTCTTTCAAAACAAACAAACCATTTTGTAGCGACGCTGTAACCACTTTTCCAGCTTTCTCTATTCTACAGCCTGAACCAGAAAAGGTTACTTTAAATCCCTGCTTAACAAGACTTGTAACTGAAAGCAAATTATTTTCTAAGCTTGGTACACATAAAACATTGGTAAACTTGGTACTTAAACAGTTGATATTCACACTACCCTTTCCAGCTGACTCATGCACTGTTCCATCAGCTAGTACTACGTTTACAGATCTACAAGGCTGCTTTTCTACAAGGGTTTGTGCAGACTTGACAAAAATGTTTGTCGCTGCTGAGTCTAAAATCCAGTCTTGTCCAACGTTGTGACTGGTGCCTCGAACTGCTGCAGAAACATACTGGATTCGATTCTTCCTGTTTCCTCGCTTCCCAGCAAACGCAGGCCGCCCTTGTCTTGTATTTTCTCCCACAGTCACAGTGCACTGTCGTACTAAATGCTTGGTTGACCCACAACGATAGCATCTTCTAACTGTGAACGCTGCTTCCTCTCTGTGGTCTACAACCTCTTTAGGATGCCGCTCCTCATCAGTTGCATATCTTTTACTGGACTGCCTCCCATTTCTGGAGTTACGGTGAGGGGTTGTGGCCTTCCTCTCATGGCATCTTTCCTCCTCATCAAGCAAACGGCCAGTTAAGAAATGCATTGTTAATTGGCTTTCTGGGATTGCTTCCAGAGTCATCACTAAATTGTCCCATGACTCAGGAAGTGAAGACAGCACAATATAAACTTTTCTCTGTTCAGAAAAATGTTCCCCAAGTTCATTTAACTGTGAAAATAAATCACGCATTCTTTGAAGATGTGTTGAAACACATTCACCCTCACTTAGTCTGGCTCGGTACAGAGCTCTCATTAGAGTAATTTTGCTGCCAGCAGTGTCTCTAATATGTATTGCTCTCAGTGCTTGCCAAATCTCACTTGCTGTTTCAAGGTCTCGCACATGAGATAACTGAGACTTCTCTAAACTCAGAATTAAATTGGCATAGGCTTTGTCCTCCAGCCTTTGGTCTGCTTCATCTACTTCTTCATCCTCCTCTTTTACAGGAGGGTTAACAATTGCAGTCCAACATTGTTCTTTCATTAAAAACGCCTGCATCTGTAAACTCCATGACATATAATTGGACTCTCCCAGTTTCTCTACTGGAAAATAGGAAGCTCCCCCTTGAGCTCCAGCTCCAAGTCCAGCCATGGCACCACCCAGCCTTCAGCTTTCCACTCAGTTCTTACTCACACGTGGCTTGAAGAAATGTTCGGCTCCTGGTCCCAAACAGACACTCCCTGCCGATGCCTTCACACAGCCAGCTGCTTGAGAAACGCTGAGTTGCTTCCAGTCTCTGGGTTCTTTTCACGCTCTGTCTCTGCCCACTCAAGACTGGGGACTGGGCCCATAACCTATTGGAGGGGGATGCCAGCCGGTGGCAGAGGACAGAGTGACTCCAGGAGACATAGGTGTAAAAAACACCAAACGGAAAAACGAAGACTTTATTACTAAACAAATAAACACAAGCTCTGGAGGATGTTATTCCTGCAGGCAAGCAACAAAACTCAGCTTTTTTCCTTTATAGCAACGGTCACCTGCAGCCAATTAATCCCAGAAACTTCTTAAAGGTATACACACATGTTTCTGTGCCGAATGTCCTCTAACAGTTTGAAACAAGCTAACTTCACAGCACAGATCATGAAGCTGTCTTCTTTCAACACATCATGCTTAAGATTAGCCGTGGTTTAGGGTATGGATGTAACACTGAACTGTAGTTCCTCAGAAGTAGGAGCTTCCAATCTTCTTGCTGCTACCTCAGTGGAGAAGGAGCGCTTAAACATCCGTGTGTGTACAGCAGTAGACTCATTTCCTTCATAGCAAACCATAGTTTACCATGGTGTTCAAATGCGGCCACTGAAATGGACCATTGTCCCAGCATTGTACACTCATAACTGTTAGTGTCATCGTTCCCAGGGTCTCTGGCAAAAAGAGGCTATTTTCCTAGCTCTGTTCCCTGAGATCCTTTTTCACTGGCGGGCCCCATCCTGTACTCAGGGTGTACTTTAACCTTTTTCTTTTACCCTGTCTCCTCCTAGATCACCAATCAGTCCTGGCTCCCCAGTGGGGTGAAGGTCCCTCTCCAGCAGCTTCCTTTCTCCGTCAAGGGCCACTTTCGCTTCCTTCCCCCCGCCGAGGTGAAAGTGGTGGGGAGTTACCTGCTGGGCACCTGCATCAAGCCCGAGGTCAATGTGGATGTGGCAGTGACGATGCCCAAGGTTAGTGGCCCTGGCGCAAGTGAGAGGCAGACCACAAGCTGCTTAGCTTCAACATTGTCTTCATTCCACAGGGCCAAAATGTGCAATAGGTTTTGTGGTTTGTGTGTGCGCAGTGCACACCAACAATGGCATAATAATTTCTAGATTCAGGTAGGTAGCCATGTTGGTTTGACACAGTCAAAATAAATTTAAAAATTGTCCAGTAGCACCTTAGAGGCCAACTAAGTTTGTTCTGGGTGTAAGCTTTTGTGTTCATGCACACTTCTTCAGATACCAAAAGCTTATACCCAGAACAAACTTTTTATAATAATTTCTGTTGAAGGCAAGTTTCAAAAAACAGTTTTTGTAAGGGTATATATTTTATGGGGCAGTCCCTCTTGCTGGCCCTAGTAGGACCAAGTTGGCCAGTTAGCCCTGGTGATCATTTGATGTCTACTGACTAGGCTCCCCCCCCAATGACCCCTGAATTTTAGAATTTTATTAATATTTATGCTGCATTTTATGTTGTACTTTATGCTGTTTTTAAGTCGCGTTTTAATCTATGTTTTATTTTGCTGCTAGCCGCCCTGAGCCCGGTTTTTAAACTGGGAAGGGCAGGGTATAAATAAAAATTTATTAATATTATTATTATTACCATTAATTGCTGTTAGGAGATCTTCCAGGACAAGGACCACCTAAACCAGCGCTACCACCGCAAGAGGGCTCTCTACCTGGCCTGCTTGGCTCAGCATCTGTCCAAGAAGAAGCTCTTTGGGGCCGTGAAGTTTGCCTACGTCAACGGCAACCACCTGAAGCCGGTCGTGCTCCTGCAGCCGCAAGGTGAGGGTGGCTTTCCGCCTGCTCCTTGATCAAGACCCCCTTCCTTTTCCTTTGTCTCCCTGTAATAGAGCACCAGGTTTGGGCAGAAAAATAAGTGATGGGTTCTGGTGGGCTGAGCAGGAGTGTGATGCTGCAATGTCAAAGGCAGCTGCAGTTTTCGATTGCATAAGGCTGCATCTTAAAATGGGTTATAGTGAGCGAGTGCTGCAAGACTGGGGGCAGGTTACTACAGTGGATGCTCGGGTTGCGAACGTGATCCGTGCGGGATGCACGTTCACAACCCGCAGGACCCGCAACCCCTAGCGGCGCGCCTGCACACGTGCAGGTTGGGCTTTTGCGCATGCGCAAAGCACGATTTAATGCTTCTGCGCATGTGTGACCGCCGAAACCCAGAAGTAACCTGTTCCAGTACTTCTGGGTTTTGGCGGTCTGTAACCCAAAAAAAGCAACTTGAAGCGTCCGTAACCCGAGGTATGACCGTATTCGTTAATTCTGGTTTATTTATTCAGTTGCATTTATAGTTCACCCTTTCCTCCAAAGAAACTCAAGGTGGTGTACAGGGTTCTCCCCCTCCTCCTTGAATCCTCCCAGCAACCCTGGGGCCAAGCAGGGATTCAAACCCAGGTCTCATAGGTTCTAGTCTGATGATCCGACCACTATTACACACTGTCTCATTTTCATTGCTCGCCCATCTCTGAATGTTCAGGGGTGAATTCAGAAAACATTACACAAGTGCAAGATAGTAATGGAATCATGAAATAAAACCACAAAGCTAACCAATAATGAATTTAGCAGTATAGCAGGAGGGGAGATGTCCAGTCTGCTAACGGCCTCAAGGGTAGGAGAGGCGTGTCTTGAGGGAGGGAGATGTTCTTAAAAGTCTTGGCCTGGGTGCCTTCTCCTTATCGACGCTCCTGGCTTGCCTTTTACTCACCCTGCTTCGTGTGGTTTTCCCAGGGAAAGACATGAAGTTGGTGACTGTCCGCCTCTACGCTTGCCCTGCCCAGGGCGTCTTCAAGACCAGTCGCCTGCACCCCAACAAGAACAACGTCCGCACGGCTTGGTTCACAGAGAAACGCTCCCCTGTCGCAGGTATTATTATTCTATATTTATTTATACACCGCCTTTTCCCGTTGATGGGGACCCAAGGAGGCTTACACTGCGTGTAACGTTTCTGAGCACAATTCAAAGTGTTGGTCCCGGCCTTTAAAGCCCTAAACAGCCTTGGTCCAGTATACCTGAAGGAGTGTCTCCACCCCCATCGTTCTGCCCAGACACTGAGGTCCAGCGCCGAGGGCCTTCTGGCGATTCCCTCACTGCGCGAAGCAAAGCGACAGGCAACCAGGCAGAGGGCCTTCTCGGTAGTGGCACCCGCCCTGTGGAACGCCCTCCCACCAGATGTCAAAGAGATAAACGACTACCTGACATTTAGAAGACATCTGAAGGCAGCCCTGTTCGGGGAAGTTTTTAATGTGTGACATTTTAATGTATTTTTCATCTTTGCTGGAAGCTGCCCAGAGTGACTGGGGAAACCCAGCCAGATGGGCAGGGTAAAAATAATAAATTATTATTATTATTACTGATCTACACACATAAAACAAATTCACACACAGGCGTCTTCCAAAAGCCCATCCCAAACCCAAACCCCAAAAGTCTCATGTCGATCAGCAAATGGTAACGGGGGCAGGATCGTGAAATCTGGAAGCCCCTAGTCATGAACCGGCACATGGGTGGTAGATACAGATTTGGTCAATCTGACTCGAGGAACGAGACAGTTGAGCAGCTCGGCAGCTGTATCCATGACTGAGCAGCCCTTTTTAGGATACACTCCGCTCACCCTGAAAATGGGGAGGGGCTAGAAAAGGTGCCCTAAACAAAGTCTGCTTCCCTTTTTCCCTGACTGGATTACTTCGCCCTGTGTGGTCACCACCCAGCGGTCGTAAAAGACAATTGAACTTTTTTCAGTCTTACTTGGCTACGAGTGATCGCCAAAGAAGAAGACAAATAGGAACAGCTAAAAACGTAGGAGAAAAAACAATCACCCAAAAAATCCAATTAAACATTAATAGAATTAACTATGGATAGATAAGATAGATTAAAAACTTCAGCCTATCGCAACAAAAGTAGCATGGCACCAGCCCCCTCGTTAAAAGGAATTAAAAAAAATGTTTTTCTGGTTATTGCTGTTTTCCTTTTGTTCCCCTTGTGAACAATGCCATGGCCTTTGGCTAGCGCAATAAAGTTTATGAATGAATATATAAACCTTTGATGAACTTGTGTATTCCTGCCTAATAACCCCCCTTCTAAGCTACACAGAAAGATAGCCAGAGTGTCTCCATTTTAGACTTGGATGCTGTGTTTCTGTTGTTGGGTTCTGCGTGGTTTTATGCCAGAAGGCCGCAGCTGACAGCGTCCGCCATATTTGTTCGACATGGACCGGTGGTGATCTCCTGTTCTGCCTTTCCTAGGAGCCTCGGAGCCACCAACGCCACACTACAACAACTCCATTTTGTGGGACCTGGTCCTGGAGTCCAGCCTGCTCTTCCTCTCGGAGGCGGCCCATGACTTCCAAGGCATGCGGGACGGGGTGTCTCTCCTCAAAGTGTGGCTGCGCCAACGTGGACTTCACCAGGTAACTGGGCCCTCGCACAATTGGGGGAGACCTAGGCACACCCTGCGTGCTAAGACAGCCTTTGCTGACCTTCTGCCCTCCAAATATTTGGGGCTACAATGGTGGTGCTGGCTAGGACCCGTGGAAGTTGTAGTCCAAGAATTCTGGAGGGCACCAGGTTTGCAAAATCTGCTAAAAGTTGTGATCCCTTTGCATTACAGTGGTGCCCCGCAAGACGGAAAACCCGCAAGACGAATGCCTCGCAAGACGGAAAACCCGCTAGACAAAAGGGTTTTCCGTTTTGGAGGTGCTTCACAAAACGAATTTCCTATGGGCTTGCTTCGCAAGACGAAAATTGCTTGCGAGTTCCTGCGGGGTTTTTTTCCTCGCCCCCTTTTTCCCAAGCCGCTAAGCCGCTTAACAGCTGATTCGCTAAGCCGCTTAACAGCTGATCCGCTAAGCCGCTAATCAGCTGATCCGCTAAGCCGCTAATAGTGCTAATCCGCTAAGCCGCTAATGGGCTTGCTTCGCAAGACGAAGAAACCGCAAGACAAAGAGACTCGCGGAACGGATTCTTTTTGTCTTGCGAGGCACCACTGTATGCTAAAAATGTCTCCAGCAGCTGCAGGCTACATTCCTAAACAGGACCGTCATTACTCAAGGGGTGCGGGGCACCTGGATGCTGAATTCTGGGGGGCGCCTCTTGATCAGCGGTAGTGAAAAGCAATGGAGCGAAAGTCCCCAACCCCCTTCTCCGTTACTCTGTAGCGTCAAATATTCCCGACGAGTCAGGAAACAAATGCAGTTTTTTCTGCTGTACCGTTGTTATATAATAATAATAACAACTTATTATTTATAACCCACCCATCTGGCTGGGTTTCCCCACCCCAGCCACTCTGGGCGGCTGCCAATTGAGTGTTAAAAACAATACAGCATCAGACCTTAAAAACTTCCCTAAACAGGGCTGCCTTCAGAGGTCTTTTAAAGATAAGATAGCTACTTATTTCCTTCACATCTGAAGGGAGGGCGTTCCACAGGGCAGGTGCCACTACCGAGAAGGCCCCTGCCTGGTTCCCTGTAACCTCGCAGTTACAGTTGAGCGATTTCTCCCCTAAAAAAAGGTTAACAACTTTGGCTTTCCCCCTCCCCAATTAAGCTCAATAAAAGTGAATTTGGGGGTGCTGGGCGGATCTTTGCACCCCAGTGGCGCATATGCTAAAGATGGCCCTGTTCCAATAATAATAATAATAATAATAATAATAATAATAATAATAATGTTTTATTTATATCCCGCCCTCCCCAGCTGAAGCCGGGCTCAGAGCGGCTAACAACAGTAAAAATAACACAGTTTACATAAAATCACAATCAATTAATTGAAATACATTTTAAAATCAGAACAAAGTTATCATTCCAGTGCAAAGTTTGTGTGACCTTAGAGAAGGTGGCTGCAGTGTTGAAAATTTCCATTGTTCTAGCCACCTTTTGCTACAGGGAATTTCATTAGCATGAGCAGTTTCTGGGCGCAGTACTGCGCCTAAGATTTCAGATTAAAACTGCCACTGCTGGAATTTTTGCCTCCCCACTTCGAGCCACGCTTTGAAGACTGGAGAAGAGATCCTCTTAAGAATATTAGGAGGGCAGGCAGGGACAGCATGGCTTTGTTTTTTGCAGTCTTCAGGGATTTTTCGCAGTCCATGCGAAAAATGAACACAATATTTTAGCTGCGGTGCATTCAATTTCAGATTTGTGTTCTTGTTATAAAAAAGCATGCCTAGACATTCCGTACTTGCACCCGTAACCTAGGTTTAAAGTGTCATTTAGCTCCTAGCTTTCTAGCACTGGGTGGCTGGAGGATTTGGGAATCTGCAGCAGAAGAGCGCCTTGTGCCAACTTTTGTGTATTGTCCATTTCTTCCCTCCCCCCCCCCCCAGGGCCTTGGTTGCTTCAATGGCTTCGTGGCTTCTATGCTGGTGGCGTATCTCTTGGAGAAGCACAAGATCAACAAAGTGATGAGTGGATACCAGGTGTTGAGGAACAGCCTTCAGTTCTTAGGTAAGCCCAGTGCGCTTTGGCTCTGAGGTGGGAGGTGCTTAGATCTGAGCTGGTTTGTGGGGCTCTCTGCCTTTCCGCCCTCGATCACAGACCGAGCCACCCATTTGGCAGAATAATAATACGATACGATAATCTTTATTGTCATTGTCCCATACTGTCTTGGAGTTCCTGGGCCACAGAGAGGTTAGGCTGGCCTCAACCAGAGCCAGGGCTTTTTTGGCTGTGGCCCCGATCTGGTGGAACGCTCTGTCACAAGAGACTAGGGCCCTGCGGGACTTGACATCTTTCTGCAGGCCCTTTGGCCAAGGCACAGTCTGACCCCCTCCTTTGGTAATCCTCATAGAATTCTAGCCTAATGGTTGCCATTGAATTGATTTTAAAATGAATTGATTTTAGAATGCTGTGTTACTTTTATTGTTGTTAGCCGCTCTGAGCCCAGCTTTGGCTGGGGAGGGCGGGATAAAAATAAAAAATTATTATTGTTGTTGTTGTTTGTTTGATTGATTGAATTTATATACTCCCCTATACACGAGGGCAGTTCACAGAAAAGATCAACATACAAACAACAATATTTAATCAAAATAAAAACAACCCAATAACAGCCCCCCAAAAGAGAGCCACATTTTGAAAGGGCATAGGATGTCAATCAGATCAACCAAAGGCCTGGTTAAGAAGGAACATTTTTGCCTGGTGCCTAAACGTGTGTAATGAAACTTCCCCGGGGGAAGAGCATTCCACAGACAGGGAGCCACTACAGAGAAGACCCTGTTTGTGTGTTGCCACCCTCTGGATCTCTTGAGGAGGAGGCACAAGAAAGGAGGGCCTTCAGAAGATGATCTCAGGGTCTGGGTAGGTTCATATGGAAACACAGCTGCTGCTGCCCTCAAGACCTGCTTCTGGGATGTGTTGTTGGGTACCTTGAGGGCAGGATACTGCACTAGACTAGACACTAAGATCACACCTGTTTTCATCCTGAGAGGTTTGGAGATAATCAGTGCAAATCTCTGCTGATATTTTGGTTCTCTGTAAAGGTGCCCTCTCCCTTTTCCATCCTCTGCAGTTTCACAATCTCTGAGTAATTGCATGATCTTTCCCCCCATGTGTCTGTCTGCCTTCCTTCCAGCTGCCACAGACCTCAGTACATGTGGAATCAGCCTTTCAAAGGATGGAGTTTCCTCACTGGTAAGAGTGTGTGCTTTGGGGTACTTGGGATTCCTGGTTAGGGCAGAGGCAGTGTGGGGCTCAACCTCTTGTTTATTATTACAGCTGTATTCCACCTTCCTTCCAAGGAGCTCAAGATGCCATGCATATATATACAGAACAACAAACCCCTGTGTTGCAAACTTAACGCAACAAACAATGCAAGCAACACGAAGACCAGTATACTAGATGGCACTGGAATTCTTATTGCACAATATACATGACAAAATGTATACACTTGTGAATTCTCTAACATATTTGAAATCAAATGAACACACGTCTGTCAATCTTTGAAAGTCCGTAGAAGTATAATAAGTCTGACCTTTAAAGCCCTAAACGGCCTCGGTCCAGTATATCTGAAGGACACTGAGGTCCAGCATCGAGGGCCTTCTGGCAGTTCCCTCACTGCGAGAAGCCAAGTTACAGGGAACCAGGAAGAGGGCCTTCTTGGTAGTGGCACCCGCCCTGTGGAACACCCTCCCACCAGATGTCAAAGAGAAAAACAACTACCAGACTTTTAGAAGACATCTGAAGGCAGCCCTCTTTAGGGAAGCTTTTAATGTTCGATGTATTACAGTATTTTAATATTTTTTGGGAAGCCGCCCAGAGTGGCTGGAGAAGCCCAGCCAGATGAGCGGGGTATAAATAATAAATTATTATTATTATTATTAAGTCTATCGCTGAAACAAAGTAATGGATGCTATCCTGTGGGCTAAGCAGTAAAACTTTTTTTAGGTATTCATGGTGCTGAAGTAGTAAGTGAATAACAACGTAGGTATGACAGTGATCCCGGATAATCTGACTGTTGCAAAAGAATTCAAATATGAAACAATGACCTGTGTACATGAAAACTATATAAACTTCACACATTACAACTCACATGCTACAACTACAATAAGAAGAACAAAGGTACATGCCCCATAGATTAGGAAAATGCACAAGGAGCAGTGGTCATGAGAATATGTTACCACTGCTACCAGTTGCATGATACCTGAAGCATAAGTAACCATTTCCAGGTGGCGCTCATTACAGGGAGACTGAATTGCAGTAATTCAATTTAAAGGTACAATATAACAATAGAAAAACATCAAATAAAACAATTTAAATACAGTTCAGAATTAAGTCCATCAACAAAAGACAAGGTCATGAAAGACGGCTACGGCAGAAAGAATCTCAATTCATTTTTATGTTTAAGACCATTCACCCTGAAGGACTTAATTCTGAACTGGATTTAAATTGTTTTATTTGATGTTTATCCTCACAACAACCCTGTGAGGTTGTGCATGCACTTTCCCTGCTAGACGCTGCTACCCCCTTCTGCTTTTCAGTGACGCCTTTTGAATCTCAATATTTATGTTTTATGGAAAGGTTTTCAGTGAACAAATAAAGAAATTGGGGAGTGGGACCCAAACAAAAAGGTGCTGAAAATGAATACAACACAATATATAGGTATATAAGTAAGGTTTTCATTCCATCAAACATATAATTATTAACAAGTCGCTACAGCTTTTATAAATGCACTCCAACTGTCATCATATTTATCCATACACAATCTGTGTCCAAAAGCAATCTCTTTCTTTGTTATAAGAGTTGTTGTATCTTCTGTCCATTGATCAAAGGGTAGTAGTAGTAGTGTAATAATAATAGTAATAATTAGTTTATATCCCACCCATCTGGCTGGGTTTCCCCAGCCACTCTGAGCAGCTCCCAACAGAATATTGAAAACGCAATAAAACATCAGACATTAAAAACTTCCCTAAACAGGGCTGCCTTCAGATGTCTTCTAAAAGTCAGATAGTTGTTTATTTCCTTGACATCTGGTGGGAGGGTGTTTCACAGGGCGGGTGCCACCACGGAGAAGGCCCTCTGCCTGGTTCCCTGTAACTTCACTTCTCGCAAGGAGGTAACCTCCAGAAGACCCTCGGAGCTGGACCTCCATGTCTGGGCTGAATGATGGGGGTGGACACGCTCCTTCAGGTATAGATAGAAAGATTATCTTTCCAGTGAATCAATATCAAGTCTTTCGGCAGACCTGAGGGTGCAAAGAGCCCATCTATGTTGACCAAGTGTCAAACCCCGTATCTGAAGAAGTGTGCATGCACACGAAAGCTGATACCAATAACAAACTTTAGTCTCTAAGGTGCTACTGGAAGGATTTTTTTTATTTTGTCCCATATAATGGGTATGTGGTTTAGGATAATATGATCATCTGCCATTTTTAATTTCTCCCCCAAAATTTATTTATATATCCCAATGCTTCTTTTCTCCAGAATTTTGCAGGCATCAGCCATTGCATAAACCTGTTTCAAAGGAGCATTTTCCTTGTTATGCCTTCTGAATCTCAGCTTTGTCCTCTTCCTCTAGCCTACCCTGGCGGACTTCCATGCAGCGTTCCAGGTGGTCTTCGTGGACCCTTCTGGGTTGGTCAACCTGTGCGCAGACATGACGGCCTCCACATATAAGCAGGTAAATAAGGTCGTTGTTTAGCCCAGCTTTCAAATGTGCCGTCCAAATGTTTCCTATCAGCCCCAGCCAGTACAGATTTACTGGAGGAGAGGAGAGGAAGTTTCTCTGAGCAGCCAAAAGGCCTTGTTACCAGCAGAAGAAATTCATTGGAAAACCGCCCCATGTTTTCATGTCACTTACAACCAGCTCTTCGTCGTTTGCATAATCCTGGAGTGAGAAACAGAATTAAAAATACAACAAAGCAATATTTCACCAAAATTCAGCACCCTCAAAGGAAGAATGGTTGATAAAAACCTTGGGATATGCAGCGAGGGCAAAACTGATGGCAGTGATAAGAGACACAGATTTAGAATCCTTTGAAGAAGCCTGGAAACTCTTTCTAATCTGTTTAAAAACTTATTTCCCCTATGCGAAGGCCAACGCAGGGTTTGAAGCGTCAGAAAATAGTAGGATATATTAAGAAACAGGTTGAAGAGGATGAAATTAGATAAGACAGAACCTTAAAAAGCAATTTTATGTAATTTGAGTTAGAAATATTGATGTTGGGTGAGCGGAAGTCACTAGTTTTGTTGAACTGGAATGTAACTGTTGAGTCACAGATTTAACTTTCAATATGGAAAAAGAATAAAATAATATATAAGAAATTCAACCTAGTGTAAAAACAGACGGCATGCCAGTGTTTTCACCGTTGTTGGAACTGCAGGCTTGTGGGGCAGGCTGAGAACGAGAGAGTGAATTGGGCGAACGGGGAATTCGAACCCGGGTTTCGTGTTATTGTCTACCTGCTGCTCTGCTTTGCTCTTTGCAAATGGACCAGGGAAGCGAACGAGCCAAGAGTGCTTGCACCAGCTGCTTGGGGGGGGGGGGAGCGGTTTTGTAGGGTACCCCCAACCAAGATGAGCTGATGCCTCGAAAATGATCTATAATGAAATTAAGAAAGTCCTTAAGTGGACATTTGTAAAGAAACCGGAGGCTTTTCTCTTGGGCATGGTTGGCCAATTGGTATCAAAGAAGGATAAGACATTCTTTATGTATGCAACCACGGCAGCAAGAATCCTGTTGGCAAAGTATTGGAAGATGCAAGAATTACCTACTCTGGAAGAATGGCAATCGAAGGTGATGGAATATATGGGACTGGCAGAGATGACCGGCAGAATCCGTGACCAGAGGAAAGAGACAGTGGAAGAGGACTGGGGGAAATTTAAAACATATCTAAAAAATTACTGTAAAATTGTGGACTGATAAGATGTTAAGGGGTAGGAAACAAAGAACTACAGCTGTAAATCTTAAACTTCAAGGGAATTTAAAAGGGACTTAACTAAAGACTGATTGATGAGTTGCTCGAAAAATGGTAAAACAAGGATGTGGCGAAGGGAAGGCATGGGGAAGTCAATTTTTGTTGTTTGTTTTTGATGTTTGTGTTTGTCTTGTATTGTCATTAATATGTGTAAAAACTAATAAAAATATTTAAAAAAAAAAGAGCTGATGCCTCGAGAGGGAGAAGGAGGCAACTACCGTATTTTTCGCTCCATAAGACGCACCTAGTTTTTAAAGGAGGAAAACCAGAAAAAAAATATTCTGAATCAAATGTTGTACAAAACTATTTAATAAGCAACCGATATATCTGAATCATATTGCAACCATGTAAAGTGAACAGCAGTCAACAGTGGCATTAAGAGATCGCAGCAGTTCTCAACCTGTGGGTCCCCAGATGATGTTGGACTACAACTCCCATCATTCCTGAGCTCTGGCCTTGCTAGCTAGGGGCGATGGGAGTCGTAGTCCAACAACATCTGGGGACCCACAGGTTGAGAAAGGCTGAATTGTGGTATGTGAGGTGGGGCTTACCTGCCCCCACCCCAATATTTTATTCAAGTTGGAAGAGGGAAGGAAGGAAGAGAGAGGGAGAGCTCACATTTGTGCTGCCTGTGGCGGGCAGCTGCCTTGCCTCGCCTCCGAGGTGATGCCGGAACTGGAGCAAAAAGATTAGGAGGAGACGCCGGGACAGGAGCCATGTAAGCGGCTCTCCCTTTGCTTGAATTAGTCAGCTGGGAGGAGGGGCAGAAGGGGTTGCTGTCCATCCCTCCTTCCGGCTCATTGTAAAGCAAGCAGAGCAAGAGCCGCTGACACGCGTGTCAGCGGCTCTTGCTCTGCTGGCTTCACAGTGAGCTGGGTGGAGGGGTGGAAGGAGCTCCCATCCGTCCCTCCTCCCGCCTCGCTGTAAAGCCAGCAGAGCAAGAGCTGCTAACACGCTCTCTAGTGCGTGCGACAGACGGGAGCCATGGCTCCGGTTGCAGAGGCATCCCTCAGCTCGCAACTGCAGCGGCAGCTGAGGGATCCCTCTGCAGTCCACGGCATTTGCTCCATAAGACGCACAGACATTTCCCCTTATCGTGGTAAAAATAAAAGTAAAGGGACCCCTGACCATTAGGTCCAGTCGTGACCAACTCTGGGGTTGCGCGCTCATCTCGCTCTATAGGCCGAGGGAGCCGGCGTTTGTCTGCAGACAGCTTCCGGGTCATGTGGCCAGCAGGACTAAGCCGCTTCTGGCGAACCAGAGCAGCGCACGGAAACGCCGTTTACCTTCCCGCTGCAGCAGTACCTATTTATCTACTTGCACTTTGACGTGCTTTCAAACTGCTAGGTTGGCAGGAGCAGGGACCGATCAACGGGAGCTCACCCCGTCGCAGGGATTCAAACCGCCGACCTTTTGATTGGCAAATTCTAGGCTCTGTGGTTTAACTCACAGTGCCACCCGCATCCCTTTCTTACAGTGGTACCTCGGGTCAAGTACTTAATTCGTTCCGGAGGTCCGTTCTTAACCTGAAGCACCACTTTAGCTAGTGGGGCCTCCCGCTGCTGCCGCGCTGCCAGAGCACAATTTCTGTTCTCAGCCTGAAGCAAAGTTCTTAACCCGAGGTACCATTTCTGGGTTAGCGGAGTCTATAACCTGAAGTGTATGTAACCCAAGGTACCACTGTACTTTTTAGGAGGAAAAGGTGTGTCTTATGGAGCGAAAAATACGGTACATTGTGGCCTGGAATTGACTCTTGGGGGGTTGGCTTATCTCTCCGCTTGCCTAAATATGTGCGGTTTTGCTCTCCCTTAGATCCAATTCGAAGCCAAGAACTCCATGGAGATTCTGGACGACAAAACGATGGATGGGTTCCATTTGCTGCTCATGACCCCCAAGCCTCTGATCCAAGCCTTTGACCACGTGTTCCAGTACGTTCTCTCCACGAGAATATTGCTTTTTTTCTTACGTTTACACACTACTTTTTCTTCGAAGGAGCACAAGGGGACCTGCCTGGTTCTCCTCTTCCTCTTCATTTCCTCCTTACAACAAGTGTGTGAGAGAAGTTGGGTTGAGATATGGTGACTGGCCAAAGGTCACCCAGTGAGTTTTGTGGCCGCATGGGGATTCGAACCCCAAGCCTCCCATGTCCTAGTCCATGGATAGGAAAACTAAGGCCCAGGGGCCAGATCTGGGCCAGTCGCCTTATAAATCCGGCCCGTGGACGGTCTGGGAATCAGCATGTTTTTACATGAGTAGAATGTGCCCTTTTATTTAAAATGCATCTCTGGGTTATTTGTGGGGCATAGGAATTCGTTCATCTTTTTTTCAAAATATAGTGTCAGGGAACTGCCATCAGAGCCAGAGGCGGAGGCAAGGCTCCCAAGCGATGCCGGAGAAGGGCCCAGCAGGGAGAGAGGCAGCTCATCGGCTGGGGAAGGAAATCAGCGTAACACCAGGGATAAAGGGGGGCAGATGGGGGAATCGGTGAGGGAGCTTCAGGACTCCTCGCTGGAGACCAGCGGGGAGAGCATGGGTCCTCCGCTACCCACACCCTCCCTGCGCAGAAGACTTCCGCGCAGGGAAAGTAGGCGTAGACTTGGCATCAAAGAACTTCTTTGCTGGAAGAAGTTCAAGAAACGCCCACTGATGGATTCTGATAGCGACTGAGCAGCCACGAAGTGAAGGGCTGTCCAGCCAGGAAAAGGTTTAACCAGGCAACCTAGCCAGGAGTGGCGGCAACTTACGCACGAGCAACCCCATATAACCATTACATATAGTCTGGCCCCCCACAAGGTCTGAAGGACAGTGGACTGGCCCCCTGCTGAAAAAGTTTGCTGACCCCTGTCCTAGTCCAACACTCTTTTTTAAAAAATGTATTTTACTGAAAGCCAGAGCCTTGGGGGGGGGGGGATAATTCAGACAGAAATTCCCAGGTATCAAAAAAAGGTTATTTATGTTTGCCACTACGACTGCCCGTGTTTTGTTAGCACAAAAATGGAAAACGAACGAGGTCTTAACCAAAGAAGAATAGCAACTTAAATTGATGGAATATGCGCAGCTTGTGGATCTAATAAGAGAACAAGAAGAACATTTGTTTAAAGAAGATTGGAAAATGTTTCTTGAATATATGGGGGAAATTGTGTACACTTGAAAACGTCGGCAGCATCAAGATAAATTCAACAGTTTTGATGGAAGTAATAATGGAATACTGAATGGTTTAGGTTATATAAAATATGCAATGACTTATGCTATGCAAAATGAGCCATGGAAAGAGAAGAAGGGAAGTTATTGATATTTTAAGGTTGTTTAAATGAATATTCTAAATTGTAAAACAGAAGATTTAATAAAAATTATATACAAAAAAAAAGAAAATAAGTAATACATAACTAAATAAATAAGAATTAATAATCTGACTTGACCCTATATATAAACATTCAAGAAATGGGTCGACTTGCACATACAGTGGTACCTCGGGTTAAGTACTTAATTCGTTCCGGAGGTCCGTTCTTAATCTGAAACTGTTCTTAACCTGAAGCACCGCTTTAGCTAATGGGGCCTCCTGCTGCCGCTGCACCACTGCCATGCGATTTCTGTTCTCATCCTGAAGCAAAGTTCTTAACCCGAGGTACTATTTCTCTCTCCCGGCTGCCCTCTCCTCAGCCTCAAGCACGTGTCCAAGCTGCAGGCGGCCTGCAGGAAGATGCAGCTGCTCAACGAGCTGATGGATCGCGGCGGGAATTACGTGGCGGCGACTCTGCCTTTCCTCATCGGCTTGCTGGAACGAGGGCTGTCTCGGAGGGTCCTGTTGCTGACGCATGCGCTGCCCCAGACTCAACCAGTAAGTTTTATTTCAGACCATGGTGGTGACGATGATATTTATATTATATTTACATTAAAAACCTGACAGTACCAAATTATCAAAGGCTTTTCACCAAAGCCAGACTAAAGGCCTTTCTTTCTGCAGTGTTGGATGGCAGGTTGAGAGGAGTTTCCAACCAGGACAGACTTTGCTCATGTGCTCAGGACATCGATTCCATAAGACATATTTTGCTGTACTGTGCGAAATATGAGCAAGCCAGGGCTGAACTGATATTACCCTTGCTGGTACCTTTCCTGGGAAAATCAGAGGCTCACTATGTCAGGTTCCTATTGGAAGACCGGACAAAGGCTAGAACATTAGCAGTGGCGAAGTTTTTATCGGTGGTTGCAAGAAACAATGATCCCTATCTTTAAGTCTGAACAAAATGCTTGTTTAACCTGGAGGTAGGGTGTCTGAATTGTGCATTGCTTTGTAACAGTTTGTTGGGTCTCTAGACCGTAATAAAGATTGATTGATTGATATTTATTTATACCCCACCATTTCCCCTGGCAAGGACTCAAGGCAGATTAAATGAGAACAGCTAAAAACATTTTGTGGTGGGGTGGGGGACAACTGAACATTCAGAAGAATATTAAAAGCATACCAGTGTACTGTTGGCACCTGTCTATCTTGGGAGACATTTATACACACAACAACCCTGTCAGGTGGTTTAGGCAGAGAGAGAGCAACTGGCCCGAGGTCACCCAGTGAGCTTCATGGCTGAGCAGGGATTTGAACCCTGGTCTCCCAGGCCCTGTGGTTGCCACGGAGCGCAACCCGAAAATACTTATCCTGAAGCATATTTATCCCGAGGTATGTCTGTATTGTGTTTTATGCTCGTTTAGTACGGTATGTAAAACTGGTCTGGGACCGTAATAAAATTTATATACAGTGGTACCTCTGTTTGCGAACGGGATCCGTTCCAGAGCCTCGTTCGCAACATGAGCAGAACGCAACCCGCACCTGCGCATGCGCAGGTCGCAATTCACTGCTTCTGCGCATGCTCACGATGCCATTTTGAGTAACCCTTTCCGGTACTTCCGGGTCGCCGCGGGACGCAACCTGAAAAGATTTAACCTGAAGCCAACGTAACAAGAGGCATGACTATATATCTTTCCAGTGTGGCCCATCTAATTTTGTTTCTCTCATCTTTTTTGCCCAGTGGCCAATTGATGCTGATCCCCCAAAACACAAGGACATTGGGTCCCTGTCATTTGGACTTTTGCTGAACCTTGAATTTGCTGGCAGCATCCTGGAGAGGGGACCTGGAGGGGACAGACCAGAGGTGAGACTGGAAGAGTTCTCTGGTCCCCATTATTGGGTGCCCAAGAGATTTTCTGCCTACGCTTTTGCCTTCTATTTGTTCCATCTTGTAGGCACAACCCCCTGGTGGTGAAAGTGCACACTTTGATTTCAATGGGACTTTTTCACATCCTTTTTTCTTGCTGAAAAATGATATTTTGGACCCATGGAACTCTCCGCCACTGGAGATTCAGCAGGCACCTTCTGTGCCAAATTTTAACACCTGCTCAAAGCCAGGCCTATGCAGGCGATTAAGAAGACATTCACAGTGGCTAATGGATGCCTTTTTTTTTTAGATGTTTCATGGTTTTATTGTATTCTTTTATGTTTTTATTGCTGTAAACCACTTTTATGTATTTTTATGACATAGTGGTATACAATTTTAAAAAAATAAATAAACCTATTTAGTGCCGCTTTTGCTTTCTTGCAAATTTCTGAAAAGTTAAAACTCTTTTTAATGCAATTTATTTTTAAAGAATGAAGGTCAGAATCACTTTCTTTTTTCTGCATCCTTTGCAAACAGGATTAGAGTTACCTGTGAAGACAAATTGGCAGCTAATGCCCTATTTATATTTGTTCTAGTTCTGCTTTAATTATTTGGCAGTGGTTGAAAAACACAAACCAAACCCACAGAAGTTAACTTGTACTTGTATCTGTGCACACCCAGGAATTGTGGGCCTGGCCTGCAGAACGTTCCTCTATTTTGTTTTTTAAAATGACTCTTATGAGTATATAAAAATGAATTATGTTCATTTTACTATAAACAAAGAAAGCCTGTGAGAAAGCGAGAGAAATGCCTTTCATTTCCCCTCTCTCGGGGTTTGAACCTGCAGGCGCTGGAGTTTCGGCAGTTTTGGGGGAAGCGATCGGAGCTGAGGCGTTTCCAAGATGGCGCCATCTGCGAGGCCGTTGTGTGGGACGCACCAAACATGAGCCAGAAGCGGCTCATTTCTGAGCAGATCATTCGCCACCTCTTGCAGTTGTGAGTAGCATGCGAGGACTTGGTTTTGGGGGACCCAGAGAAGGCGAAAACGGGGGTTTGTGTGTGTAAGACCATTGGTCACTGGAACACAACTGGAGTGTAGCTGTTGGAGCACCTCTTCTTTCTCCAGGCAGATCAATAGAAGCAGTTGACTGCAAAGATTGCAAGGTTTCTAGCTGGGGCATTCAGAATAAGGTCCACTATTTGACTGCTGATTCAGGACCCTAAACTGTGTTTTATATAATCGACTTTTTATTTTGTTCTGTGTATATCGCCATGTTTTTTTGTTGCTGTGGCCGACTGCTGATGCAAATAAAGTTTTGTTCATACATTCTTTGGGGAGAAGCTAAAACATTTGGAGTTCTTTAACTTCAAAAAAAGACAGGTGGGCAGCGGACCTATAAAATTATGGACAGCATGGAGAAAGGAGATAGAGGAAAATATTTTGCATCTGCCATGCTTGTTAAGCACGTAAGAACGGGTCAGCAAACTTATCGCGCCTCGGGCCAGTGTCTCCAGTGCCGATTGCGCGGAGGGCAGGGGAGCGCATGCCCATACGCGTGCGCACATGCTATTTCCGGCGCACTTCCAGATCGGAGGAGCAACAGAAATAGCTTGTGCGCATGCGCACGGGCCTCCGACCCGGATGTGCACTGCAAATAACACTTGCGCATGCGCAAATAACACTTGCACGTGCGCAAATAACACTTGCGCATGTGCCCAAGCTATTTCCAGTGCTCCTCCGACCCGGAAGTGGGCAGCCGCACAGCGCAGCGCTGGTAAGAGTAGGGGGCGGGGGTTGCTGCGGGCCGGATAAATGAGTCCCTCGGGCCTTATCCTGCCCACAGGCCTTAGCTTGGGGACCCCTGCATAAGAAGATCCTGCTGGTTAGGGTGAACAATAAATAATGATATCACCGGTAACTAGCCATGATGGAGCCAATGCACTGCCTCCGCGGTCAGAGGCAAGATGCTTCTGAATACCAGTTGCTGGAAAACGGAGGGAAGGGTGGTCTTGGGTTCAGGTTCTGCTTGCAGGTTCCCACAGGTGGGAACAGGATGCTGAACTAGAGAGGCCATTGGCCTGTTCCAGCAGACTCTACTTACTTTCTTACCACATTCTCGAGTTACGACTGCAAAATATATTTCCTCTGTCTCCTCTCTTCATACTATTCATAAAAGGTAAAAGCAGGTGGCGCTGTGGTCTAAACCACTGAGCCTTTTGGGCTTGCCGATCAGAAGGTCAGCAGTTCAAATCCCTGTAACGGGAGTGAGCTCCTGTTGCTCTGTCCCAGCTCCTGCCAACCTACCAGTTCAAAAGCATACCAGTGCAAGTAGATAAATAGGTACCACTGCGACGGGAAGGTAAACAGCGTTTCCGTGCGCTCTGGTTTCCATCACATTGTCCCGTTGCTCCAGAAGCGGTTTAGTCCTGCTGGCCACATGACCCAGAAAGCTGCTTGTGGACAAATGCTGGCTCCCTTGGCCTGAAAGCGAGATGAGTGCCGCAACCCCATAGTCGCCTTTGACTAGACTTAACTGTCCAGGGGTCCCTTGCCTTTATCTTTATCTTATACTACAGTCATACCTTGGGTTACAGACACTTTGGGTTGTGCATTTTCAGATTGCGCACTGCGCCAAACCCAGAAGTACCTGAACAGGTTACTTCCGGGTTTCAGTGCTCGTGCATGTGCAGAAGCGCTAAATCACACTTTGCACATGCGCAGAAGCGCTGAATCACAACCCGTGTGTGTGCAGACGTGGTGCTGTGGGTTGCGAACATGCCTCCTGCACGGATCACGTTCGCAACCCAAGCGTCCACTGTATTCATAATTTCATAGATCCACTAACCTCCCCCAAACTAGCTGTGGCAATGGAACAAAAGTTTTTTCTGAAGCAGTGTACCATTAGTATCGGACAAACCCCAGGGTGGGCCTGTTGCTGTCAGCGGCTGTACTCAGGGCTATTCTTCTAGAAAAGGAGGTGCCAGAACTCACCACGAATGCCCCCTTTGTTTTATTATACAGTGGTACCTCAGGTTACAGGCGCTTCAGGTTACAGACTCCGCTAACCCAGAAATAGTGCTTCAGGTTAAGAACTTTGCTTCAGGATGAGAACAGAAATCGTGCTCCGGTGGCGTGGCAGCAGCAGAAGGCCCCATTAGCTACCTGGTGCCCATTGAGACTGGTAGGGTGGAAGGCAGGGAGGCCAACAGCAGGTGGCGCTAGAGTTAATGAGAGGCAGGACCAACTAATTCCAGTAACTTCCTCTTCCCTGCTGAATTCTATAATAGCAACACTAAAGGTTTACCCACACTTACCTCTTGCCCTTCTCTTTCCAGACACAGGGCCACTCTTTAATGCTAGATGCATTGAAGCATTTTCTTTTTTGCCCCAAACTTTCCCCGCTAAAAACATACTCTTTAAAGCTGAATCGGAGCAAAAGTCAGTTCTGGTTTTCCACGGATTGATGTTTCCTCCGATTGAGCTTTAAAGAGCAGGTTTTTGGCAGGGAATGCTCTGGAGCAAACAAAAGAGTGTTTTGACACAGGACTTTAAACCATGGACTATATCTGGAAAGCAGAGGAGTGAGTTCTGGCAGGAAAAAAGCCCAGCTGTACTCATGGGCTGTCCACTGTTGGCAACAGGATACTGGGCCAAATGGTCTGAGCCCACCAAAGCAATTCAGGCAGCAGCCTTGGCTGGTCCCAGAGGAAGCTGGTGCTCTTTCGCCTGTGCCACCGCAACAGTTGCCGATGCCACCATCATCCTGTGAAGGCTGGCGAATTATCTCTCCTAACAGAACGTTGCGTAAAGAAACCCCCATGTTCTGCAGGCTCCGCTCACGAGGTGCATCTGTGACTTTTGTGGTTTCACAAGGCATTAAGCCCACATAGGCTCTCCCAAGCTTTCATCGACGTCTTTTAAAAAACATTAATAACTTCATTTCAAAAAAAGAAAAGAGAGTTGATTAGAAGAAAGGAGCGCGTTCCCTGTTTAAAAGCCTTTCATGGTTTGGCTCTCTCTTATCTCTCTGCAGACACATGGACATTCCGGAAACTTCCATCTGCTACACAGGTGCCCTGCTGGAGCCTGTGATCAAGATGGGGCGTGAAGTAAGCAGCCTCTTTCTCCTCTGTGAATTCATGTCCTTTGAAATGAGGGGGAACTTCCCCTTCCTCTCCTCTCCCCTTGTCCCCACCCCCAGGAAATCTGTTCCATAGGGCTCAGGGAAAGCTGAGAAAGTCTGTTTTGGAAGCACAATGGCAAAGAATGTATGTATGTATGTACAGTCATATCTTGGGTTCCAGATACTTCAGGTTGCGTTTTTTTGGGTTACGGACTGCCGGAACCCGGAAGTACCGGAACAGGTTACTTTGGGTTTCGGCAGTCATGCATGCACAGAAGCACTAAATCACACTTTGCGCATGCGCAGAAGTGCCGAATCGCAACCCTCGCGTGTGCTGCTGCAGGTTGCAAACGCTGTGGGTTGTGAACATGATCCGTGCGGGATCCACTGTATGTATATATGTATGGATGGATATATTAAATGTGCATACCGACTTTCATCTGAAGATCACAAAAGCAAACCAATTACCCCCCCACACACTTTTAAAAAGCCATAGATTGTTGTGTCCTTCCAAAAATGGGAATGCAGGCTCCATTGATCGACACCTCCTCTGCCTTATGAGGAACGGCTAAGAGAGCTGGGCATATTTAGCCTGGAGAAGAGGAAGTTAAGGGGTGATATGATAGCCATGTTCAAATATATAAAAGGATGTCACATAGAGGAGGGAGAAAGGTTGTTTTCTGCTGCTCCAGAGAAGCGGACACGGAGCAATGGATCCAAACTACAAGAAAGAAGATTCCACCTAAACATTAGGAAGAACCTCCTGGCAGTAAGAGCTGTTTGACAGTGGAATTTGCTGCCAAGGAGTGTGGTGGAGTCTCCTTCTTTGGAGGTCTTTAAGCAGAGGCTTGACAACCATATGTCAGGAGTGCTCTGATGGTGTTTCCTGCTTGGCAGGGGGTTGGACTTGATGGCCCTTGTGGTCTCTTCCAACTCTATGATTCTATGATTCTGCCCTGTTAAGTCACATCCACACCATATGTTTAAAGTGCATTGATACCACTTGTGCTTTCCCCCAAAGTATTCTGGGAGCTGTAGTTTGTTAAGGGTGCTGAGAGATGTTTAGCAGATTCCAGAGAACTACAATTCCCAGAGTTCCCTGTGAAGAGAGACTGACTGTTACAGCCCTATTGAGAATGGCAACTCTCAGTTCTGTGTTGTTTTCTTGGTGCCTGCCTTTTGTGTTAAGGGTAGCTATGAGAGCAACTTCCCAGAATCACTAGTTGCAGGTTTTGGATGAGAGTCTGGATACAGAATCTTTGGGTTACTGTCACGGCAAACCCAGACGTGTATACTTCCGGGTTTCGCCATGCGTGCATGCGCAGAAGCGCTCAATTGCGGCATGCACAGAAGTGCGTCTCTATTTACGTAATTTTTGGGGTGCAAATGGACCCCCGTAACAAATTAAGTTCATATCTGGAGGGTCCACTGTATTTTCTAATTTGGTAGTTATCCTCCCGTAAAGGGCAGTGTCTATTGTGCCAAAATAAAAAAGTCAGGTGGTTATGTCACATGGCTGTGTCCAGGCTGGTCTGCAGGTGGCAGCCTTCGGCTGTGATATTTCGGACGGGAGTGCGTTTCAATCTGCTTTAGATCTGCTTTCTTTAAGGGAGTGTCAAACCGACTGCCAAAATCCAGTTTCTCCTAAGAAACCGGTGGTCTCACGCTGCAAGCACGCATGGGAGGCAGTCTCTTTCCACATGTGTTGTGCATGGTCTCCCCACACATCTGGGCACTCCCTGTGGGACTGGCAGACTTTTCCAGCTCCCCCCCCCCCCAAAAAAAGTGGAAGGGTGAGTTTCGGACTGTCCATTCCTGCCGATTCACACTTCTCCAGATTTTCCCCAGCCAAGAAATGCAGATTTTGTATGCCATGTTTTATATATTCATGTTCCCCCTCAACTAGGCCCTTTTGAAAGATATCCTGCTGCAGATTGAGAGGCACAGACAAGATGGATCTTTTGCTATGAACTGGATGAATATAACCAGTCTTAAATGTTTTGGGCTACCGCTCCTGCCTCGCCACCCTCGGCCAGCTATCTTTCTTTAATTTAGTAGCATGTAAGGGTCAGTAAGGGACGTGGGTGGCGCTGTGGTCTAAACCGCTGAGTCCAGGGATTGCCGATTGGAAGGTCAGCGATTCGAATCCCCGTGACGGGGTGAGCTCCCATTGCTCTGTCCCAGCTCCTGCCAACCTAGCAGTTTGAAAGCACGTCAAAGTGCAAGTAGAGAAAATTGCCGCTTTAAAGAAGTATTAGGGGAAAGGGGGAAAAAGGGATATCCGACTGATCTCTCAGCTGGGAGATTTAAATCTTTGAATGAGGCTTCTCTTAAGTCCTTGTAGATTGTGCAAACTAGTAAGTAGCAAAGCAAATCTTCAGGCTCTTCCACGTGGGCAAACGCTCTTCATGAGAGATCAGTGCTTCAACTATGGCAGAGTGTATTGAATAGAATTGAGAATTGGGATGCTGGTTATGAGCAAAGACATTTAAACCTCCCCTCTCCTCTCTGCTCAGCAATGGGATGTGTGTGGGAATGAGAACAAGTGAGATAGAGTATGTTTGTGCGTGTTGCGTGCGCTGTCTGTGTCGTGAATGTACCGCAGGCCCTTTAGAGGGTTGGCCAGTCTTTAGAGTTAAAATGGAACCATTTTTGCTATACCTGCCTTTTAACTTGGGATTTTAGGGCCCTCATATTTACGGGACCACCTCTCCCGGTCTGCCCCGCAGAGGACCTTAAGGTCCGTGAATAACCATAGTTTAGAGGTCCTGGGCCCTAAGGAAGTCAGACTATCCTCCCCCAGGGCCAGGGCCTTCTCAGTGGTGGCTCCGACCTGGTGGAATGCTCTGTCCCATGAGACCAGGGCCCTTCCTTCCGCAGGGCCTGTAAGACAGAGCTATTCCGCCTGGCTTTTAATTTGAACTTAGCCTGATCTTTTATTCCCCTTCCTTCCCTCCCTCTCCCCCTTTTATGAAGATTACCCGCTCTGGGATCCCAAAGCTAATTCTCCCCTGGTCTCCTCGCTGGCCCAAATAGGACTAATTTAGCCAGCTAGACCTGGTGATCATTTAATGTTTATTGGACGGATTTCCCCCCTAAATTGATTTTTGAATTCTGAATTTATTGTTATTCACATTTTATACTGTCTTTTATTCTGTTTTTTGTTGTTGCATCAATTTAGTGTTTTAAATTTGTTGTTAGCCACCCTGAGCCCGGTTTTCTGAACCGGGAAGGGCAGGGTATATAAAAATAATAATATTATTATTATCTTGAACAGCCGGCAGGTACTGGCGAGGAGGCCATGCTGAGCGCCGTCCGCTCGTACGACGACCTGAGCCGCAAGCTGTGGAAACTGGAGGGGCTGCCGCTGACGGTGACGTCCGTGCAGGGAGCCCACCCTGCCCTCCGATATACAGATGTGAGATTGAGCCAACAAAGGGGGGTTGTCAGTGGACACACCCCATCTGTTTAGATGGGTCTCCTGCCCCAGAATGCACGCTTCCCTGGCAACGGTTTTTGTGGCGGGGCAGAATACGAGGGAGGCAGGTGCATGGGGAAGATTGTGCATTAGGATTTGGCCACCCCGGGGGTGGGGGTGGGAATCTGTTGGGATACTGCCAGGGAGACGGGGTCTTCAAGCAGGCCCACAGCTGACTCCGGACGATCACCGGTCTCCTGTGGAACAGCATCAGTCAATTAGCGACACGAGCCTCAGATACGTTCCAAGACGCATGCACCACCTTTCCGCAGAGGGTTTAATCATCCACAATGGAAGATGCAGACAGAGAGAGCATATTGACAGCTTTATTCAGCGTAGTCAGGAACAAAGCATGACTGCATCCCTTCGTCTCCAGCGAAAACAGCAAAGCAAAAGCAATATGCAATGGAAGTCCCCAGCAATAATAATAATAATAATAATAATAATAATAATAATAATAATAGTAATAATAATAATTAATAATAATTTATTATTTGTAGCCCGCCCATCTGGCTGGGTTTCCCCAGCCACTCTGGGCGGCTTCCACAGAAACCAAAAATACACTAAAATATCACACATTAAAAACTTCCCTGAACAGGGCTGCCTTAAGATGTCTTCTGAATGTCAGGTAGTTGTTTATCGCTTTGACATCTGGTGGGAGGGAGTTCCACAGGGCGGGTGCCACTACCGAGAAGGCCCTCTGCCTGGTTCCCTGTAGCAAGAGCTGGAAGTAAACAGGCATGTGACACACAACAGCCTGTTCCCTTTTAAGGTGGAACAGAACTATATCCTAACAGAATCCCCCTGAAATGGCAGAAGTCTGGTATCTTTTGCTCCATGGGTCACCCCAGAAATCTATATGGGGAACATCCATTGGTAAAAATGCAGAGCTGTCTTCTGTTGGATACAACCCTTGGTCCCCCTAACTCAGCGCTATCTAATGCAGGGGTAGGCAATGTGGTGCCCTGCAGAAGGTTTTTTAACAACAACAACAACAACTTATTTATACCCTGCCCATCTGGCTGGGCTTCCCCAGCCACTCTGGGCAGCTTCCAACAAAATATTAAAATACAGTGTTACCTCGGGTTACATACGCTTCAGGTTACAGACTCTGCTAACCCAGAAATAGTGCTTCAGGTTAAGAACTTTGCTTCAGGATGAGAACAGAAAAAGTGCTCTGGCGGCACGGCAGCAGCAGGAGGCCCCATTAGCTAAAGTGATGCTTCAGGGTAAGAACAGGTTCAGGTTAAGAATGGACCTCCGAAACGAATTACAGTGGTGCCTCGCAAGACGAAATTAATTTGTTCCGCAAGTCTCTTCGTCTTGCGAGTTTTTCGTCTTGCGATGCACGCTTTTCCATAGGAATGCATTGAAAATCAATTAATGCGTTCCTATGGAAACCGCCTTCCCCCGACCTCTTCTGGCGGGCGGCATTTTAAAATCGCCCGGGACAGCGGAGGACTTCTCCGCTGTCCGGGGCGATTTAAAAGCCCCTGGGAAGGCAGGCAGGGGGGACAAAGACTTTTGCCCCCCGCCTGCCTTCAGAAGAGGTCCAGGACAGGCTTCGCGGACCTCTCCGCAAGCAGCGGGAGCGCTCCTTGCGGAGAGTTGCCAGCGCGCCCAGGCTTCGCGGCCCCGCCGCCGGGCTTCAGGACATCGTTCCGAAGCCGGGCGGCAGGGGGAGGCTTTCCCGCCCCGCCGCCTGGCTTCGGGACATCGTTCCGATGCCGGGCAGCGGGGGGAGGATTTCTCGCCCCGCCGCCCGGCATCGGAACGATGCCCCGAAGCCGGGCGGCGGGGGGAGGCGTTCCTGCCCCGCCGTCCGGCTTCGGGACGATGCCCCGATGCCGGGCGGCGGGGGGAGGCTTCAAAAGCCGTCCGGGGGCTTTTAAATCGCCCCGGACAGTCCCGGGGCGATTTAAAATCCCCCGGTTAGGCAGGCAGGGGGGGGGGCAAAGACTTTTGCCCCCCGCCCGCCTTGGGAAGAGGTCCTGGACCTCTTCCGAAGGCGGGCGGGGGGCAAAAGTCTTTGCTCCCCCCTGCCTGCCTTTCCGGGAGAGTGGAAAAGGCAGCGCTGCCTTCCCGCTCTCCCGGAAAGGCAGGCAGGGGGGAGCAAAGACTTTTGCCCCCAGCCCGCCTTCGGAAGAGGTCCCTCTTCCCAAGGCGGGCAGGGGGCAAAAGTCTTTGCCCCCCCTGCCTGCCTTCAAAAGCCGTCCGGGATAGCGGGAAGCGCTTCCCTGCTATCCCGGACCGCTTTTAAAATGCTGGCGGTGGGGAGCAAAGCCTTTCGGCCCCCGCCGGCCTTCCTGGACCTCTTCTGAAGTCCAGAGGGGGGAAAAGGCTTTGCTCCCCACCGCCAGCATTTAAAAAAAGGTCCCCGAGATTTCCCTATGGGCTTTCGTCTTGCGATGCAAGCCCATAGGGAACATCGTCTAGCGAAGCGTCGCGAAAACCGAAAAACCCTTTCGTCTTGCGGGTTTTTCGTCTTGCGAGGCATTCGTCTTGTGGGGCACCACTGTAAGTACTTAGGCTGAGGTACCACTGTACAGTAGCCCATCAAACATTAAAAGCTTCCCTAAACAGGGCTGCCTTCAGATGTCTTTTAAAGTTAAGATAGCTGCTTATTTCCTTCACATCTGGTGGGAGGGCATTCCTCAGGGCGGGCACCACTACCGAGAAGGCCCTCTGCCTGGTTCCCTGTAACCTCGCTTCTCACAGCGAGGGAACCGCCAGAAGGCCCTCGGAGCTGGACCTCAGTGTCTGGGCAGAACGATGGGGGTGGAGACGCTCCTTCAGGTATACAGGACCGAGGCCGTTTAGGGCTTTAAAGGTCAGCACCAACACTTTGAATTGTGCTCGGAAACGTGCTACAACTCCTGTCTGTATGTCCCAATGGACAAGGACGATGGGATTTTGTAGTCCAGCAATTCTGGAGAGAACCATGTCAGCAAGCCCTGTGGCCTGCTGTGGCTGGTTATCCAGTCCACCCCCCTGCATTGCAGGAATTGCAACTAAAGCATCCCAGCCACGGCAGACCTTGGTAATACGCCGCCGTTTGACACCCCCTCTGCAGTTCTTGCAGCGCTGTCGTAAGCCTGCGGTGCACAGTGAAAATGACAAAGGTGGCCCCCGCAACTGTGGGAGAGGGGAGACTTGGCATGAGAGCAAGTAGAAGGAAATCCCCCCCCCCCCAAAAAAAATATGGACCGTCCCCAGGAATCTGCAGCGTTGGGGGGGTCCTGAGGCAGGCAGCCACCTCCCCCAGGTCATTTGCAGGGTACACCATTACAACGTCCAATTTTGCCTCCCCCGGCCACTGGCGGAGGAAGAGGACTGCAGGGGGAGCGCCCCGCCCCCAGGATGCACACCAGCGCTGCCCCGCTTGCTCTCCACCCCCCCCCGTGCCGGTGCATGAAGCTCCGCCACTGCCCCCCGACCCCCATGACAGTCACCTCTCCCATCAGGACCTAGGACCCATGTACCTCTCCTGGGACCCATGAAACCGCCTCTCCTGGTACGCCCCGCGGAGGACCTTAAGGTCCACAAATGACAACACTTTGGAGGTCCCAGGTTGCAAGGTGGTTAGATTGGTCTCAACTAGGGCCAGTGACAGCAGTCACGAAATTAAAAGATGCCTTCTTCTTGGGAGAAAAGCAATGACAAACCTAGACAGCACCTTGCCAACAAAGGCCTGCATCGTTAAAGCTGTGGTTTTCCCAGTCGTGATGTATGGAAGTGAGAGCTGGACCATAAAGAAGGCTGATGGCCGAAGAATTGATGCTTTTGAATTCTGGTGCTGGAGGAGACTCTGGAGAGTCCCATGGACTGCAAGAAGATCAAACCTCTCCATTCTGGAGGAAATCAGCCCTGAGTGCTCACTGGAAGGACAGATCCTGAAGCTGAACTCCAATACTTTGGCCACCTCATGAGAAGAGAAGACTCCCTGGAAAAGACCCTGATGTTGGGAAAGATTGAGGGCACAAGGAGAAGGGGACGACAGAGGATGGGATGATTGGACAGTGTTCTCAAAGCTACCAGCATGAGTTTGACCAAACTGTGGGAGGCAGTGGAAGACAGGAGGGCCTGGCGTGCTCTGGTCCATGGGGTCACGGAGAGTTTGACATGACTAAACAACAAAGGGCCAGGGCCTTTTCAATACTGGCCCCGACTTGGTGGAATGCTCTGTCACAAGAGTCTAGGGCCCTGCGGGACTCGACATCTTTCCGCAGGGCCTGCAAGACAGAGCTATTCCACCTGGCCTTTGGTTTGGACTCAGCCTGACCCTTATGTTTCCCTCTCCTTCTGGTTTTGAACTATGGGCTACTTTTAAAATGAGACTGCATTTCAAATTGTATTTTAACCTGTATTTTAAATTAGTATTCCCCCCCCCCCATTATTCTTTTATTGTGAGTTTACTGGTGTTAGCCGCCCCGAGCCCAGCTCGGGCTAGGGAAGGTGGGGTATAAATAAAATATCATCATCATCCCTCTGTGAATTGTGCCTTCTAAATGTCTAACAAAGGTGTCCCAGAGAGCCATTGGCCGCCCAGCTTCGTTGCAGCCCCTTACAATTGGAGACTGGGCATTTTCTGCCGGGGTGTGTGTGTGTGTGAGTGTGTGTGTGCCCTGAGGATGTGCTGCTACCTTGAGATCTTGCGTGGATTCCCCCTTTTCTTGCTCCTCTTAACATTCCTTTCTTTGTTCTTTCTCAGGTCTTCCCTCCGGTGCCCGTGAAACCAGATTACGCCTACCATGCCAGGATCGAGGGCCGGGAGTCTCTTCTGCCCTTGGCGGAGAAGCCGTGCCCGGCGTATTTAGCACCAATGAAAGGCAAGGATGGGTAATGTGGGTGACGCTGTCTCAAAGTGGGCATGGGTCATTGTGAGTCCCCCCTGCTGCTACTTCATTTTGCAGTAACCAAACAAACCCCTGTGTTGCAAAGAGAACGTCAGCAATGTCTAGGCAACACAATGACCATGTACGTACACAATAAACAATCTTTATAGAATTCCTTCAAACCATAACAGGTTCAAAATGAAATCTTTAGTCTCAAAGTCCCTGGAAATCTTGAAATGAAGCATGCTCCCAGACTTTGTACGATGACAGACAAGCTGTGAAGCTTTGTGCATTCATCAAATATGGTGTCCGACACTGAACAGTGATTCTGGATATATACTATGTCATAATGGCACTGTTCCACAGCATTTGATATTTTCATTTACATACATTCATTCGAAATAAGATGGGTTTATGAAGCAATTCTATATCCTCCCACCACACTGACGAAGAATTCTATGAAACAGTAGTCTATATCCGGAAAGCTTCACAGCTTGTTTGTCATCGTACAAAGTCTGGTACCTCACTTCATTTAAAGATTTTTATGTACCATATTTTTCGCTCTATAGGACGCACCCGACCATAGGACGCATCTTGTTTTAGAGGGGGAGAACAAGGAGAAAAAAATCTCCCCCTCTCTGCTCAGCGCCCCTTCAGCGAAGCGGCAGGAGAAACGGAGCCCTTTCCATTTATCCTCCTGCTTCGCTGAAGGGGTGCTGCGCAGCTCTCCCTCTCTGCTGAAGCGAGGAGAGTCTTGCTCTCCCAGCTTCAGCAAAAGGAACCCAAAGCCTGCGGAGTGCAGCACGAGGTCCTGCTGCACTCCAAAGGCTTCAGGCGGCTATCCCTGAAGCCTGGAGAGCGAGAGGGGTCGGTGTACTCTGACCCCTCTCGCTTTCTAGGCTTCAGCGAAAGCAACGCAAAGCCTCTGGAGCGCGGACGGAGCACTCCCTCTGCGCTTCGGAGGCTTCGCGTTGCTATCGCTGAAGCCAAGGAGCCTGCATTCGCTTCATAGGACGCACACACATTTCCCCTTAATTTTTGGAGGGGAAACAGTGCGTCCTATAGAACGAAAAATACGGTAAGTTGGATAATGGGAATGTAAAGTTTAAATTTGAAAAATCAAATGAATGAACTGAAAAAAAGAGAAGAAGTTAGGTTATCCCTGTCCAGACTGGGGCGCAGCTGGGCCACCAGCCGAAGCTGATGGAAGTCACCCCACGCTTCCAAGGCCACCTAGGCTTTGGGCAACAGCAAGGGGTCCAGGAGTACTCCCAAGCTACGTACCCGCTCCTTCAGAGGAAGTGTAACCCCACCAATCTCCTGGTCATCTGCTCTAGGGAACACTGCTTCAGTTTTATCTGAATGGAGCCTTATCTGGATCTTCTCCTGCTTCCATGCTGCTCCTTGCGCCTTCCATTAACTCTTTTGCCTCCTCCTTCCCTCTTGCACCAGTGATCTGCCACATGGAGGGCAGCGGCCAGTGGCCTCAGAGCAAGGAAGCCATCCGGCGAGTCAAGGCCGCCTTCCAGCTGCGGCTGGCAGAACTTCTCCACCAGCAGCACCATCTGCTCTGCAGGGCTTCGCCCACCTACACGGACGTGTATAAGGTAGTTGTGCCAGAGGGTGGGTGTGTTCGTGCGCATTTGGCCCCTGCAGATGCACAGGAAGGTGGAGGCCGTTGCGAAATATGACCAGGGGCCTGCTATCTTGAGAGAGAGAGAGAGAGAGAGAGAGAGAGAGAGAGAGAGAGAGAGAGAGAGAGAGATGGGAAGCAGAACTCACTCCATCAGTTCCTCTGTGACAGGCCAGCTCCATCAAGTCTCCTCTCTTGTCACCTGGGGGCAGCCATGACATCTGGCTGCCTCGCTGGGAGAGATGGAAAGCAGAAGGCTTAGCCGGTCAGTTTTGCTGAACACCCGGCCCCACCAGGCTCCTCCTATGCCTGAACTATGCAAGCTGGCCATTACAGTGGTGCCCCGCAAGACGAACGCCTCGCAAGACGAAAAACCCGCTAGACGAAAGGGTTTTCCGTTTTGGAGGCGCTTCGCAAAATAAATTCCCCTATGGGGTTGCTTCACAAGACGAAAAAAATCTTGCATCCCCCCGCGGGTTTTTTTCCGCTTTTTCCGCCCTTTTCTTAAGCCGCTTATCAGCTGTTCCGCTGATAAGCCGCTTGACAGCTGTAGCGCTAATCCACTAAGCTGTCAATGGGCTTGCTTCGCAAGACGAAAAAAACGCTATACGAAGAGCCTCACGGAATGGATTAATTTCGTCTTGCGAGGCACCACTGTATAAGAGCAAATGTTTATATATTCGTGCTTGGGTTTGATTTTTTTCCTCTGCCCTCCTCGAACCTTTTCCCTTGTGTGTCGTGTTTCTTTAGAGCATAAGCCTGTGGGCATGGGTTAATAATAATAATAATAATAATAATAATAATAATAATAATAATTTATTATTTATACTCCACCCATCTGGCTGGATTTCCCCAGCCACTCTGGGCGGCTTCCAACAGAATACAGTCTTACCTCGTGTTACAGACTCTTCAGGTTGCATTTTTTTGGGTTACTTCCGGGTTTCAGCGGCCGCGCATGCACATAAGCGGTAAGATGCGCTTTGCACATGTGCAGAAGCACCAAATCGCAACCTGCGTGTGCGCAGACGCGCCGCTGTGGGTTGCGAACATGCATCCCGCATGGATCACATTTGCAACCCAACGGTCCACTATATTAAAAACATAATAAAACATCAAACATTAAAAATTTCCCTAAACAGGGCTACCTTCAGATGTCTTCTAAAAGTCAGACGGTTGTTTATTTCCTTGACATCTGGTGGGAGGGCGTTCCACAGGGCGGGCGCCACCACCGAGAAGGCCCTCTGTCTAGTTCCCTGTAACCTCACTTCTCACAGCGAGGGAACTGCCAGAAGGCCCTCGGAGCTGGACCTCAGTGTCTGGGCTGAATCATGGGGGTGGAGACGCTCCTTCAGGTATACTGGGCCGAGGCCATCTAGGGCTTTAAAGGTCAGCTGTACTATTTTAACATCACTTTGGGAGCAGGGCTGAAGAACAATAAAAAGGTGCTCTCAATACACAATTGTAACAATTTCACACACAGACTCCTCCCGATAAATCTGAAGCAAATTCAGAATATTGCCCCTAGCTTTGGGTGGTTATTCTACCCTGTTCTCCTCAGCAGCGCCCAGCACCACACGTTCCATAATCTTGAAGGGATTTTGGCTCTCTGGGACCCTTTTCCTGCCAAAAACTTCACTTGGCTTTGTGGTTGGTGAACTAATTTTTGAGCCTTTCGCACGGGGAGGATGACTCTCTAAGGGCTGAGATTCAGGACTTCTGGCTTTCTGGTGTGCATCTCGCACCACACTTGTGTAAAGTTCACCATCAGGTCGAGGAAGGCCACCTTACCCTGACTTTTTGGTGCAAATTGGTCTCTTGCCTTCTTTTGCACCTTAATTGTATTTGTTTATTAAATTTGTATACCCATAGGTCTCAGGGCAGTTTACAACATAAAATTACAATATAAAAAACACAGAGTACATAATAAGAGACCTACATTGGCTCCCAGTACGTTTCCGAGCACAATTCAAAGTCTTGGTGCTGACCTTTAAAGCCGTAAATGGCCTCGGTCCAGTATACCTGAAGGAGCGTCTTCACCCCCATTATTCTGCCCAGACGCTGAGGTCCAGCGCCGAGGGCCTTCTGGTGGTTCCCTCATTGCGAGAAGCAAAGCTACAGGGAACCAGGCAGAGGGCCTTCTCAGTGGTGGTGCCCGCCCTGTGGAACGCCCTCCCATCAGATGTCAAAGAGATAAACAACTACCTGACATTTAGAAGACATCTGAAGGCAGCCCTGTTCAGGGAAGTTTTTAATGTGTGACATTTTAATGTATTTTTCATCTTTGTTGGAAGCCGCCCAGAGTGGCTGGGGAAACCCTGCCAGATGGGTGGGGTACAAATAAATTATTATTATTATTATTAAAACAAAAAGCAAAGACAACTCAGTGATCTTCCCTCCCACAAAACATTCAAAAGGGCACCATAAGCTGAAGGCCTGCTTGAAGGGGGAATGTTTTTGCCTTGAGGTTCTGCTGCTCCTGTGATTTTCTTTACTTTTGCGCTTTTAATTTAACATTTCTAATTTACTGCACATGGCTCTGAATTGCGATATTTTATGGAACTCGTCCTGGGGTCATTAGGTGAAGAGCAGGCTTTCGGGCATGGACCCAAAACGGTGGGCTGAAGTTGAATGTTGGAAGATTCAGGACTGCGGAACTCCCTCCCACAAGAGACCTGTGATGATCACAAACTTAGATTAGGGAAACGTATGGAGGAGAAGGCTAGAAATGGCTGTCAGCCATGATGGCTGTGCCCTGCCCTCCAGGGTCAAAGGCAGCAAAGCTACAGAATCCCGATTGCTAGAAACTGCAGGATGGGAAGGAAGGTCTTGTGTTCGAATCCTGCTCCCTGGTTTCCCACAGGCATCGGCTTTGCCCCTGCGAGACCAGGATGCTGGGCTAATGAGCCATTGGCCTGATCTAGCAGGCTCTTAAGAAGCAAATAATTTCTCCTCCTCTTCCTCCTCTTTCTCAGGACGGCTATGTCTTCCGCCTCCAAGTGGCCTACCACCGAGAGCCCCAAATCCTGAAGGAGGTGGTCACCCCCACAGGCATGCTGAAACACGAGGTGACGGAAGAATCTGTGCAGCTGGAAGTGGAGACCTTGCATCTACCATTCTTGACCAGCTCACTTCACGGGTAAGCGGGGAGAGGTCTCCCCTTCTGAGAATGATGCCTGCGAGACACAACGGCCGTGGTGTTCCCCTGAATCCCAGTTGATGGGAATCACAAGGGCAGAGAGCATTGCTTGTGCACTGCGGTCCTCCTTGTGGTCTTACAACAACAACAAAAACTAATAATAATAATAATAATAATAATAATAATAATAATAATAATAATTAATATAATGCCACCCATTTATCTTGGGAGAGAATGGAGGAATGTGCCTTTGGGGGTGAAGTCAAACTATCGGGAGCTTGCAGAGCCTGCTGTGGCTGTTGAGACAGATGTGGGAGAGACATGTTTTGTTGCAGCTGGGGCAGATGAAGGCGTCTAGTTGTCCATGGCATTTTTTCACTCTGCTTTCCTCCCAGCGGTCAGTCCTCCTCTGGTCATTGCAATAAGAATAAGAATAATAAATTTATTACTTATACCCCGCCCACCTGGCTGGGTCTCCTCAGCCACTCTGGGCAGCTCCCAACAGAATATTGAAAACATGATAAAACAACAAACAATAAAAACTTCCCTAAACAGAGCTGTCTTCAGATGTCTTCTAAAAGTCAGGTAGTTGTTTATTTCCTTGGCATCTGGTGGGAGGGCGTTCCACAGGGTGGGTGCCACCACGGAGAAGGCCCTCTGCCTGGTTCCCTGTAACCTCACTTCTCGCAATGAGGGAACCTCCAGAAGGTCTTCAGAGCTGGACCTCAGTGTCCGGGCAGAACGATGGGAGTGGAGACGCTCCTTCAGGTATAAAGGGATTCCCACTTGGCAGAGTTGATGTCGCCAGTCATCATCATAATAGCTTTTTTGGTTTGCTTTCTGTTGCCTTCGGATTGTGGTGACGTTGCCAGCAGATTTGGCAACGGGTCTCAAATTGTTTGCGTTCTCCCTACAGCCTCCAGCAGCAACATTCTGCTTTCAGCGGCTGCTGCCGTCTCGCCAAACGCTGGATCAGCGCTCAACTGCTGAGCGACAGTGTCTCGGAGGAATGCGTGGACTTACTGGTGGCCTCCCTCTTCCTGTCCCCAGCACCCTTCACTGTGCCCAGGTAAGGGCCCAGCCAGCGTGACATCTGCTTCACGCCCTCCTGAGTCTGTTACGCTCCTTTTTAAATTGCTCCTTGGCCAGATTTTTACATCCCTTCTATGAATAGGAGCTGTCTACCTGTGAGTGCTGGGGGCAACACTACCTTGCGTTTGTGATGTTCCCAAAATACGAACCTACCCTGAAAATGCTCCTTGCTGGATCAGACCCCACAGCACTTTTTATCCTGAAAGGCAAGGGGTTCGACGGGATGACCCTTTGGTCATGTGGCTTAGGGCCCTCGTATTTACGGGACCGGCTCTCCTGGTCTGCCCTGCAGAGGACCTTAAGTTCCATGAATAACCATAGTTTAGAGGTCCCGGGCCCTAAGGAAGTCAGACTATCCTCCACCAGGGCCAGGGCCTTTTCATGGCCCGACCTGGTGGAATGCTCTGTCCCATGAGACTAGGGCCCTGCAGGATTTAACCTCCTGAAGGGAAGGAAACTGCTGAAAACGTTTGCTGACCCCTGGTCTAAACCACGGAGCCTCTTGATCAGAAGGTTGGAGGTTCGAATCCCCGCAACAGGGTGAGCTCCTATTGCTCTGTCCCAGTGCCTGCCAACCTAGCAGTTCGAAAGCACACCAGTGCAAGTAGATAAATAGGTACCGCTGCAATGGGAAGGTAAATGGCATTTCCATGCACTCTGGTTTCCATCACGGTGTCCTGTTGTGCCAGAAGCGGTTTAGTCCTGCTGGTCACATGACTCGGAAAGCTGCCTGTGGACAAACGCCAGCTTCCTCGGTCTGAAAGCGAGATGAGCGCTGCAACCCCAGAGTCGCCTTTGACTGGACTTAACCGTCCAGGGGTCCTTTACCTTTTTAAAAAAACATTTTAAATCAGTTTTGTTTCAACAAACTTCCCCAGTTAGGTGAACAGACCTCCTCTGCCTGGGCTGTTCGTTTCGTGTTCTTTTTAAACATCTGCTGCTGGAGTTTCTTTTAAAATTATTCTAGCTCTTTATAAGAATATGTCTTTTAGCTGGCTTGAGACTTGTACAGTGGTGCCTCTGGATGCGAACGGTATCCGTTCCAGAGCCCTGTTCGCATCCTGAGTAGAACTCAAACCGCGTCTGCGGGTCGCGTTTCACCGCTTCTGCGCATGACGTCATTTTGAGTGCCTGTGCATGCGCAAGTGGTGAAACCCAGAAGTAACATGTTCCGTTACTTCCGGGTCGCCGTGGAGCATAACCTGAAAACGCTCAACCTGAGGCATATTTAACCCGAGGTACGACTGTATGTGAAATTAATATAATACACAATACAGCTAGAATAATGCTCGCCTTTTGTGTCTTTTCTCTCCCTGCAGCTCTCCGCAAGTGGGGTTCCTTCGGTTCCTTTTCCTGCTCACCACTTTTGACTGGAAGAACAGCCCCCTCATCGTCAACCTGAATGCTGAGCTGAACGGTGAGAGAGGTGGAGGGAGGGACAGTAGAAACCGAGAGAGCCTTCAGGATCAGGCCGGTGGTCCCTCTTGTCCAGCACCCTGTTCTCACAGGGGCTGACGAGATGCCGGTGGGAAACCTGCAACAGGATCCGAGCACAAGAGCAACACTCTCTCCTTCAGTGGTTTCTAGCACCTGGGATTAATAGAATCAAAGAATTGTAATAATAAATAATAATAATAATAAATTTTTATTTATACCCTGCCCTTCCCTGTTAAAAAACTGGGCTCAGGGCGGCTGACAACAAATTTAAAACACTTAATTATAAAAACAGCATAAAATACAGTCTAAAAACATGAATGACAATAAAATTCAAAAGTCAATTAGATAATCCCCAGGGCTAGCTGGCTGAATTGGTCCTACTTGGGCCAGCGAGGAGGCCAGGGGAGAATTAGCTGTGGGGTCTCAGAGCGGGTCTTCATAAAAAGGGAGGGGGAGGGAAGAGAAGGGAAATAAAAGATCAAGCTGAATTCAAATTGAAAGCCAGGCGGAATAGCTCTGTCTTACAGGCCCAACGGAAGGAGGTTAAATCCTGCAGGGCCCTGGTCTCATGGGACAGAGCATTCCACCAGGTCGGAGCCATCACTGAGAAGGCCCTGGCCCTGGTGGAGGATAGTCTGACTTCCTTAGGGCCCGGGACCTCTAAACTATGGTTATTCCTGGACCTTAAGGTCCTCCGTGGGGCAGACCAGGAGAGGCGGTCCCGTAGATATGAGAGTCCCATAGATACTTGTAGAGTTGGAAGGGACTGGGTGTGGGTGTGTGTAATCTAGTCCAACTCCCTGCGATGCAGGAATATTTTTGCCTAGAGTGAGTCTCGAACGCACGACCCTGAGATTAAGAGTCCCATTCTCTACCGACTGAGCTGTTCCACTATATTTTGAAATTAACAGGATGAACAACTAATACGTAGCCTGGTCACATAGAATCGTAGTTGAGGCTCATCTAGTTCAGAAGCATCTTTTCCTCTGACTGGAGGCAGAACTGAGGAGCCACTGATAGCCTCTCTTCCTCCATGAACTTGTCTAACTGTCCTTTCAAGCCGTCCAAGTTGGTGGCCTCCTGTGGAAGTGAGTTCCATAGTTTAGGTGCTGCGTGCTTCCTCTTATCTGTCCGGAATCTCCCAACTTCCAGCTTCCTTTCCTTAGGGAAAGGAAAGTCCTTAGGGAAAGGAAAGTCTTCCTTTCCTTAGGGAAGCCTCTTCCATGCTGAGCAGTCTGATGTTTCCTTGTCTTGGAAGAATTAAGAGGCCAAACCTTCCTTGTTAGGATTAGTACGATGATTTCCTGGTTTCCTTTTGCCTTCCTTCCAAGAAGGGCTTGGCAACCTGATCCCCACAGTAAAGCCAGGAGCTTTTGCAATTGCAGTCCAGCTTGCCAAACCTCCCTGCTCCTTTTGTTGCAAAGAACATTCGACTTTGCTGTGTTAACATCGCCCAGAGCGTGCTAAATCGCTCTTTTCTTCTCATTGTTTGGAACATGAGAAATGACTTGGCCGGGTCCTGCATTCCATCTCCTGCCAGTACCCGAGAGAGATGCCTCTGGGAGGTTGCAGGCAGAGCAGGAAAGGAGCGGCTGTCATTGTTGTTGGCCCCAGAACCTGCTATTCAGAGGTATACTTCCCTTATATATGGAGGCTTCATTTTCTCGCTGTGGTAATGGCATCAGATAGACCTCCTCGTTGAATTTACCTTGGCTTTTTTCCTTCATATATATATTTTTTAAGGGAGGATCTTGGAGTCCAGCAAGACGTGGGTTGAATTTCTCGTGGCTTTTTAAAGAGATGTCTGATTTGGCCACAGTCATACATGCCTTAATTGCTTCCTATTTGGATTACAATAACATGCTCTTCCTGGGCTGCTGCCTTTAAAAAGTGCTCTGAAACATCAACAGGCCCAAAGGACTGCAGCCTGATGATTGATTGGGGCTGGTTATATGGAGCAGGCGACCTCCTTGTTACAACCATTCCAGTAGCTTGTTGTTGTTTAGTCGTTTAGTCATGTCCGACTCTTTGTGACCCCCTGGACCAGATCATGCCAAGCACTCCTGTCTTCCACTGCCTCCCACAGCTTGGTCAAACTCATGCTGGTAGCTTCGAGAACACTGTCCCACCATCTGGTCCTCTGTCGTCCCCTTCTCCTTGTGCCCTCCATCTTTCCCAGCATCAGGGTCTTTTCCAGGGAGTCTTCTCTTCTCACGAGGTGGCCAAAGTATTGGAGCCTCAGCTTCAGGATCTGTCCTTCCAGTGAGCACTCAGGGCTGATTTCCTCCAGAATGGATAGGTTTGATCTTCTTGCAGTCCACGGGACTCTCAAGAGTCTCCTCCAGCACCAGAATTCAAAGCATCAATTCTTCGGCGATCAGCCTACTTTATGGTCCAGCTCTCACTTCCATACATCACTACTGGGAAAATACCATTCCAGTAGCTACCGATCTGTGTTTGGCTCCTCATTCATCTGCATACTGGTTCCTGTAAGAACTGCCACCCCCTTCTGGTCTCTTCTGGCTGATTTAAATGCTGGGGGAACCTTTGCAAGGACACTGACCAATTTAGACAGTTTCTCCATTCCTTTCAAAAATTAGATACTAGAGTCTTGGCTTTCTATCGAGTTCTTTGCAAAGATATTTCCATCCTTAGTATTTTACCTTCCCCACCACCTGCTTCTGTCCACACACGGCTCACGAAACCAGTTAGTTCCCTCATTTAGAAGTCTTGTCTAGATAAGCTTGGTTTGCACCTAGTACCTATTCTAGATCATCATTTTTTTCTAAATGACATTAGTAAATGTCAACAGTGCAGAAACTGGGAGGGGGAGACCAGGCTGTTCACTGATTCAAAGGTCTAGTTGAAGGAGGTATAATTCTCGGGTCTGCTGACCCAAACCTCCTCCTTATTCCAAAGCAAACATTACCGTATTTTTTGCTCTATAGGACGCACCTTTTCCCTCCAAAAATTAAGGGGAAATGTGTGTGCATCCTATGGAGCGAATGCAGGCTCCTTGGCTTCAGCGATAGCAACGCGAAACCTCCAAAGCGCAGAGGGAGCGCTCCCTCCACGCTCCAGAGGCTTCAGGTTCCTTCAGGGATCTTTGAGGCTGGCAGTGGGGGAAAGCAGCGCTTCCCCCGCCAGCCCCAAAGAGCAGGTTGAAAGGAACCTAAAGCTTCCGGAGCCCAGCAGGAACTCCCGCCATGCTCCTGAGGCTGTGGGTGAACGCACCTTGAACGCACAGAACGCACCTTGTTTTAGAGGGGGAGAAGAAGAAAAAATTCTCCCCCTCTCAGCCAAGCGGCAGGAGAAATGGAAAGGGCTCCGTTTCTTCTCCTGCTTCGCTGAAGGGGCGCTGAGCAGAGAGGGGGAGATTTTTTTTTTTCTTGTTCTCCCCCTCTAAAACAAGGTGCGTCCTATGGTCGGGTGCATCTTATAGAGCGAAAAATATGCTTTATCCTTTCATCCCCATGGAGTTGAGACAACTTACATCATTTACGTACTGTGCGGTTCTGCAATAGGCGTTCTGTTTGCTTGCTGAGTTTGAAAAGTAGCACATGCATCGAAGCTCGTAAACGTCTCGAGAGCCAGTGCCTGTTATCTATAATATTTGGATCATTCAGCCTTGTGGAAACACAGATGGCTCATTAATGATATGGGAAGCAGATCTGAGCTTTGATGTGCCATATGTCATAAAGCCCCGCTTAAGACTGTCTCCACCAGAATTAAAGCTTTCCCATGACTGGTGCCTTCTCCCACTTAATCTCCGCTGCACATTTAAAACACTCTCAGCATGCTTTTGGCAAGAGGGTTGAATGAAAACGCTGACATGTGGGAGATTTGTCAGGTCATCCCCAGATTTTGGACCCAGGAACACTAAGCAGTAAGTCAGATAACAGGTCTCTCCTCTGCCAGTTCCGCCTTCCATGGGCACATTCCCCAAAGAACTGAAAATTTTAGCATGTGGACAGCAGACAATTGCTTGCTTTACTGCCTAGCCGCCGAAAACTGGGGGTCTGTTTGCTCTCGTCACAATACGATAATCTTTATTGTCATTGTCCCATACAGAAGAACGAAATTGAAAAATCTACAATAAGACACTCAGAAAGCAACAAGCCTGCTATCCCAGCCTGGTTAGCCCCCTAAAAACTTTGATACCCCATAATTAAATACAATATTTAAAGACTACCTTAGACTGCGTTTAAAACGAAAATCGCATTTGGATAGAAACTGTTTCTCAGGCGGCTAGTCCTAGTCTTAATAACCCTGTACCTTCTTCTGGAAGGCAGAAGCTGAAAGAGATCATTTCCGGGGTGCGCACTATCCTGTGCTATCTCTGCAGCTTTCTTATGGCACCAAGAATCATAGAGCTGGAAGGGCCATCGAGTCCAACCCCCTGCCAAGCAGGAAACACCATCAGAGCACTCCTGACATATGGTTGTCAAGCCTCTGCTTCAAGACCTCCAAAGAAGGAGACTCCACCACACTCCTTGGCAGCAAATTCCACTGTCGAACAGCTCTTACTGTCAGGAAGTTCTTCCTAATGCTTAGGTGGAATCTTCTTTCTTGTAGTTTGGATCCATTGCTCCGTGTCCGCTTCTCTGGAGCAGCAGAAAACAACCTCTCTCCCTCCTCTATGTGACATCCTTTTATATATTTGAACATGGCTATCATATCACCCCTTAACCTCCTCTTCTCCAGGCTAAACATGCCCAGCTCCCTTAGCCGTTCCTCATAAGGCATCGTTTCCAAACCTGGAAGCACAGATTTGATTCAAGGTGGGAAGAGTGCACCCAATTATTCTCTTCTCAGTCTTTACAACCCTGGACAGCATTGTTTTCCCCCTGACCGTGCAGCTCCCAAACCACACGCATAGACTTAAGAACATAAGGGCCTACAGGAACAGACCAATGGCCTATCTAGTCCAGCATCCTTGATCCCACAGTGGCCAGTCGGATGCCTGTGCGAAACTCGCAAGCAGGATTCAAGCACAAGAGCAACTCTCCCCTGATGTGACTTCCAGCAACAGGTACAGTGGTACCTTTGTTCTCGAAACTTAATCCGTTCTGGAACTCCGTTCCAAAACCAAAGCGTTCCAAAACCAAAGCGTGCTTTCCCATAGAAAGTAATGCAAAATGGATTAATCTGTTCCTGACGTTTAAAAACAACCCCTAAAACAGCAGTTTAACAATTTACCTCTATTGTTGTTCTGTTAATGGATTTCTTGGCCTTGCAGCTTTTATCCATTTCCGCAGTCGCACAATCAGTCGCTGAACTCTGTTCCACACAGTCACAAAAGCAAAACAAAAAAAGCGACAAAAACGCAAAATGAATAGCAAAAGCAGACAGACCTCAGTGTAGCACTTAGAATGGAAGCGTTGCACTCAAAACGGAGCATGTTTGGTTTCTGAAGAAAGTTTTTGCAAACTGGAACACTTACTTCTGGGTTTGTGCCATTCGGGTTCCAAGTTGTTCAAGAACCAAGGCAGGGGTCAGAAAACTTTTTCATCGGGAGGCCGGTCCATTGTCCCTCAGACCTTGTGGGTATTGGCTATTTGCAGATTAGTTGCGCTGCAGAGAGCTTGCTGGGGAGACCACACATTACAAGGAACGCAAAATAACCTTTTGCTAGGTTTTAATATCAAAAACAAAAACTCCTTTTACATTAATTAAAATATATCAATAAAACTGGGTCACGTTATTTACTCTGGCCCTTAAAGAAATACAAATCTTGTGGAACAATAATGAACCTTCAAATTTAAAGAGACCATTCAACAGTGGGGGGCCGGACTATATTTTTTTTGGGGGGGGAGAATGAATTGCTATGCCCCACAAATAGCCCAGAGATGCTTTTTAGCACACATTCTACTCCTGTAAAAACACCAAGCAGGCCCCACAAATAACCCAGACGTGCATTTTAAATAAAAGGACACATTCTACTCATGTAAAAACATGCCGATTTCCAGACCGTCCGTGGGCCGGATTGAGAAGGCGATTGGGCCGAATCTGGCCCCCAGGCCTTAGGTTGCCTAACCCATGGACTAAGCTTTTCAAAAACCAAGCTACCACTGTATTCAGAAGCATTGCTGCCTCTGGCTGTGCCTGTTTTGACTGACTACAAGAGCTGAGCATGTCCCCAGTTTTAACCCGAAATAAATGAATATAGAAGGACAGAATATTTCTATGCCTAATGAACAGTGTGGTCAAACGAACAAATATTGGGCTCAGAAAGGTGGCTTCAACTTCCATCGCCCGCCCCAACCTCTTCCAACCAATTACAGTGGTACCTCAGGTTAAGTACTTAATTCGTTCCGGAGGTCCATACTTAACCTGAAACTGTTCTTAACCTGAAGCACTCCTGCTGTTAATGGGGCCTCCTGCTGCGGCTGCGCCGCTGGAGCATGATTTCTGTTCTCATCCTGAAACAAAGTTCTTAACCTGAAGCACTATTTCTGGGTTATTGGAGTCTGTAACCTGAAGCGTATGTAACCCAAGGTACCACTGTATTCAGACAATCCACACTCTGCCTCTCCAGCAACATAGATCTGCTCTTGTAATCCGCCTCCACGCAGCCTAATCGAGGGGCAGCTAGATGGTGGGAAGAGAGTTTGTTTAATTTTTATCATGGCATTTGGAGGAAGGAGTCTCAGAGGCTGAGGAAGCAGCATCACTGCATTTTGTCAGATTTGCAGATCCCGAGGCAGACAGGAGCAAAGGTTATCTTGTTCACCTCCTGACTCAGAGAAAGGATTGTCTACTCCCGGTGCTCCAGAACCTGACCTCTGCATGCATGAAACCAGAAACTCGGGCACCATTTTGCTAAAGAGGCCTGCGGTCCAAATATTTCCACGTGAAACAACTCGACAAGATTAATCCTCGCTTTTCTAGGAGCTTGTAATTGCCTGCCTTAAAGGACCATTAAAGTGTAGCACAGAAGGAACATCCCCCCCCCAATCTCGGTGCAAATCATAGCATTCTGGGGGTGCATTCTGAAAAAATTCAGCTTTCCTTTTTTTTTAAAAAAAAGATCTATGTGGCAGGTTTCTAGCTCTCATGGCTGTGAAGGAGGAGTTGTTTGGATTTGATATCCTGCTTTATCACTACCCTAAGGAGTCTCAAAGCGGCTCACATTCTCCTTTCCCTTCCTCCCCCACAACAAACACTCTGTGAGGTGAGTGGGGCTGAGAGACTTCAGAGAAGTGTGACTGGCCCAAGGTCACCCAGCAGCTGCAGGTGGAGGAGCGGAGATGCGAACCCGGTTCACCAGATTACGAGTCTACCACTCTTAACCACTACACCACTCTGGCTCTCATTAGACTACAAGCGTTATTCCAATCCTACAAACGATTTTAACTGTTTACAATGATTCTTAAGATAAGTTATAAATTTCCCCCATTCCTTATTAAAATTTTGGTCTCCCTGATTTCTGATTCTTCTGGTCATTTTAGCCATTTCAGCATAGTCCATCAACTAGATCTGCCATTCGTCTCCGGTAGGGACTTTATCTTCTTTCCATCTCTGGGCCAATAACATCCGTGCGGCCGTGGTCGCATAAATGTATAGTCTGCTCCCTTGAGATTTCGGCACCTTTGTTGTTGTTGTTGTTTAGTCGTTTAGTCGTGTCCGACTCTTCGTGACCCCATGGACCAGAGCACGCCAGCCACTTCTGTCTTCCACTGCCTCCCGCAGTTTGGTCAGACTCATGTTTGTAGCTTCGAAGACACTATCCAACCATCTCGTCCTCTGTTGTTCTCTTCTCCTTGTGCCCTCCATCTTTCCCAACATGAGGGTCTTTTCCAGGGAGTCTTCTCTTCTCATGAGGTGGCCAAAGTATTGGAGCCTCAGCTTCATGATCTGTCCTTCCAGTGAGGACTCAGGGCTGATTTCCTTCAGAATGGATAGATTTGATCTTCTTGCAGTCCATGGGACTCTCAAGAGTCTCCTCCAGCACCATAATTCAAAAGCATCAATTCTTCAGTGATCAGCCTTCTTTATGGTCCAGCTCTCACTTCCATACATCACTACTGGGAAAACCATAGCTTTTACTATACGGACCTTTGTTGGCAAGGTGATGTCTCTACTTTTTAAGATGCTGTCTAGGTTTGTCATTGCTTTCCTCCCAAGAAGCAGGCGTCTCTTAATTTCGTGGCTGCTGTCACCATCTGCAGTGATCATGGAGCCCAAGAAAGTAAAATCTCTCACTGCCTCCATTTCTTCTCCTTCTATTTGCCAGGAGGTGATGGGACCAGTGGCCATGAGCTTCATTTTTTTGATGTTGAGCTTCAGACCATATTTTGCGCTCTCCTCCTTCACCCTCATTAAAAGGTTCTTTAATTCTTCCTCACTTTCTACCATCAATGAGGTGTCATCTGCATATCTGAGGTTGTTGATATTTCTTCCGGCAATCTTAATTCCGGCTTGGGGTTCATCCAGCCCAGCCTTTCGCATGATGAATTCTGCATATAAGTTAAATAAGCAGGGAGACAATATACAGCCTTGTCGTACTCCTTTCCCAATTTTGAACCAATCAGTTGTTCCATATCCAGTTCTAACTGTAGCTTCTTGTCCCACATAGAGATTTCTCAGGAGACAGATGAGATGATCAGGCACTCCCATTTCTTTAAGAATTTGCCATAGTTTGCTGTGGTCGACACAGTCCAAGGCTTTTGCATAGTCAATGAAGCAGTAGTAGATGTCTTTCTGGAACTCTCTAGCTTTCTCCATAATCCAGGAATTCCTAAAATAAAGGCTTCAGGTTCCCAGATGACGATGAAGGCAGCGCCGAACCACAAAGCCACCGAACCACAGTGAAGGTGTCTTTTCAAAGTGTGTGTGTGCAATAGCCAGCGAGGTGTCCGACTCAGATTTCTAGACCTTGGGTTGGAGTGGGGCTCAGTGCTCAGTTTTTCTCCATGCCTGGCAAAATCTGGATAAAGTATTCCAGTATGCCGATGTGATCTATTTGCACCTTTGATGCAGATTGCAGAATCATCCTGTTCTCCAAAACTTCACTCCATTTTTTTTAAAAAAACTGCTTCATCTCCAAGATGAAAAGACCCTGGGTTGGCTGGTCCTGGGGCTCTGTAGGTTTCTTTCTTCTTCATATTAATTTTATTAAAAGTTTTCAGCACACAGTCATACCTCGGGTTGAATGTGCTTCATGTTGAGCACATTCAAGTTGCGCTCCGCGGCAACCTGGAAGTAATGGAGCATGTTACTTCCGGGTTTCGCCGCATGCGCAGATGCTCAAAATGGCGTCATGCACGGAAGCGTTGAAAAGCGACGTGTGCGTGCGCAGATGCGCCGTTGCTAGTTACGTTTGCTTCTGGATGCGAACGGGGCTCTGGAACGGATCCCGTTTGCATCCCGAGGTACCACTGTATAATGCAGTAAAAACCAAATAGAAATACGACCCAAAAAAAATCAGAAAAAGGAAGAAAAAGATATAAAAGGAGAAAAAGAAAAAAGAAAGAAAAACCAAAGAAATACAACCACAACAAATCTATCCATCTATCGTCCTCTATCTCTGCTATATCTTAAGCCTCAATCCACATACCGAGAAGTGAATCTTCACAGCTCTCAGTAGGTGTCCATATTGTCGGTGTGCATATATTACGCCTTTACATCCTCCACCAAGAGTCCAAGGCTTCTCAACCTGGTGCCCTTGAGGTGCAGCTGGACTGCAGCTCCCACCAATCCCAGCCCAGCGCATGGTCAGGGATGTTGGCAGCTGCATCCCATCACCATCTATCTGGAGGGTTGCAGGTGTGGCATAGGTGGACCGTGCCTCTGTAGGGGAACGCAGGCAGCTTCTGGGCGGTGCTTGTGGTTCGGCACTGCCTTCATCGTCATCTGGGAAGCTGAAGCCTTTATTTTAGGAATTCTAGGTGCCAAAATCCCAAGGGAGCAGGCTGTTTATTTATGCGACCATGGCTGCACAAATGTTATTGGCCCAGAGATGGAAAGAAGATAAAGTCCCTACTGGAGAAGAATAGCAGATCAAGTTGATGGACTATGCCGAAATGGCTAAAATGACCAGAAGAATCAGAAATTGGGAAGACCAAAATTTTAATAAGGAATAGGGGAAATTTATAACTTAAGAACTGTTGTAAACAGTTAAAATCGTTCATAGGATTGGAATAACACTTGTCGTCTAATGGTGAGTTTTGGACACAATGGAGAGGTAAAAGATTTGGATTATTATGAAATATGCAGGAGGAAATGACGAACAATAGGACCCACAAAGGGGAGGAGGGAAATCTAGGAGATTCCTTGGAATCTTGTTTCTATGTGGTATAAGGTAAAGATAAAGGGACCCCTGACCATTAGGTCCAGTCGTGGCCGACTCTGGGGTTGCGGCGCTCATCTCGCTTTATTGGCCGAGGGAGCCGGCGTACAGCTTCCGGGTCATGTGGCCAGCATGACTAAGCCGCTTCTGGCGAATCAGAGCAGCGCACGGAAACACCGTTTACCTTTCCGCTGGAGCGGTACCTATTTATCTACTTGCACTTTGACGTGCTTTCAAACTGCTAGGTGGGCAGGAGCAGGGACCGAGCAACGGGAGCTCACCCCGTCGCGAGGATTCGAACCGCCGACCTTCTGTTCGGCAAGTCCTAGGCTCTGTGGTTTAACCCACCGTGCCACCCTATGTGGTATATGTGACTGTAAAGTTTTAATCTGAAAAGCCGAATAAATACATTTATTTTAAAAATAATAATAATCGTGATCTGGGAACACGAGGGACTGCCTAGTTTAGAATCTAGCCCTGTAATGTCTACACTGGTGGGCAGCTGCAGCTTCCCAGGCAGGGGACATCCCTGACCAGCCCTACCTGAAGATGGCGGTGATTGAACCCGGGTCTTCCAGTGAGATGGTCCTTCTTTTCTCTTGTCTCTTTCATCGAGTGTTGTAACAGGAGGGCGCCAGAGAAACATTGCCCACTTCCCCCTCGTTGCTGTCTGACGCCATGATGTTTTTGCACCCAGATGCAGATTACGTGGAGATCAGGAACCATTTTGTGGCCGCCCGGCCACGCCTCCCCGTCATGTTCATCGCCACCCCCAAGGACCGCCAGGATTCGGCGTGGACCAAGGAGAAGCCTTCTGCGCAGGTGAGCCCAGCTGCAGCCTTCATCCCCTGGTTGGCCAGGTCAAACCTTTCCTTCTCGGTCTCTTCCGGTCTGTCCTCTCTCATTGAAGCCTTTTCAACACCGCTAAAATTGAACAGGACAAAGGATGTTTGAGGTGGCAGTGCATGGGTTCTCCCCAGCCCTAAGCATTTTTTTAGAAAAAAAGCACTGGTTCTCCCCTTCCTCATCTTTTTTTTTATATACAGTAGTACCTCGGGTTACATATGCTTCAGGTTACATACGCTTCAGGTTACAGACTCCGCTAACCCAGAAATAGTACCTCGGGTTAAGAACTTTGCTTCAGGATGAGAACAGAAATTGTGCGGCGGCGGCAGCAGCGGGAGGCCCCCTTAGCTAAAGTGGTGCTTCAGGTTAAGAACAGTTTCAGGTTAAGAACGGACCTCCGGAATGAATTAAGTACTTAACCCGAGGTACCACTGTATACCGCATGTTTCACTCCATAAGACGCACCAGACCATAAGGTGCACCTAGTTTTGGGAGGAGGAAAACAGAAAAAAAAATATTCTGAATCCCAGAAACCAGAACAGCAAGAGGGAACTGGCTTCTGGGATAGGCTCTGGCTGTTCTGGCTTCTGGGAGAGCTGTGCCCAGCCTCTTCAGGGCAGCGGGATGAAGGCTCCCCCTGCCCAAAGAGGCTGCGTGTGGCAGAAGCCAGGAGAGGCGCTTCGCTGAAGGGGCACTGCACAGTTCTCCCTCTGCGCAGCGCCATTCGCTCCATAAGACACACTCACATAAGTGCGTCTTATGGAGCGAAAAATACGGTATCTAATTTTTTTATTAGTTTTTTAACGTATCATTTTCAACAATAATTAAACATACTTTTATATCTTATACAATTTTTTGACTTCCATCACTCACATCTGAAGATTTTTCCAATCTATTCATTTCATATACATTTCTAGGTTAGGCTGACTGGTGCAAGGTCACCCAGTGAGTTTCATGACAGAGTGGAGATTTGAACCCTGGTCTCAAAGGTCCTAGTCTAGCCCAGTAGCTCCCAAGCTTTTTCAAGCCTCTGCCCCCTTGGTTCTATAAACTCAGGCCCAGTCCCCCTACCACACCCTATAAAAAAGCCGTTATTCATAATTGCACACCCCACTCAGGAAGGTAAAAGGTAAAGGGACCCCTGACCATTAAGTCCAGTCATTGCCGACTCTGGGGTTGCGGCACTCATCTCACTTTACTGCCGAGGGAGCCAGTGTACAGCTTCCAAGTCATGTGGCCAGCATGACTAAGCCGCTTCTGGAGAACCAGAGCAGCGCACGGAAACGCTGTTTACCTTCCCGCCTGAGTGGTACCTATTTATCGGCTTGCACTTTGACGTGCTTTCATACTGCTAGGTTGGCAGGAGCAGGGACTGAGCAACGGGAGCTCACCCCGTTGCAGGGATTCAAACCGCCGACCTTCTGATCAGCAAAGTCCTTCGCTCTGTGGTTTAACCCACAGCGCCACCCGCGTCCCACTCAGGAAGGTAGCAACACAATAAAATTCAAAGCAGTAGCAGTTACACCTTCATTTGGAATCCAATTTAATTCAACTTTTTAAATAATATTGTTTTATTGAAAGAATTTCCGTTATAAAGAAATAAAGTGGTACAGAGGAAAGGAGGGGGGAAAGAATAAAGATGTTACACACACACACACACAGTAGTTTCTTTAATTCAACTCGATGATCCAGTGCTATCAGCTTTTCAGAGCCTGATGGTCATTTACACCTCCTGCACCTCCCTGCCGCCCCCTTACTTCTTGGCGCCCCTCTAGGTTATTTCCCGCCCCCCGCCACAGGACGGTTCACCCCACTTTGGGAACCCTGTTCTGACCTCTACACCGCACTGGGCCTCTCCTTTTGAGGAAGGGTCTGGAGGCAAAGGCACCACCTTGGGCCGGCTGCCTCCGAACGTCCTTTGCTCTCCTGCAGAATCGAGCCAGACCTTGCAAAGGTGTGTGTGGGGGTCCTTCCAGATGCACTGGCTGTGAACAGTTCTTAAAACTTCCCCTTCTCTTCTGCCTCTTCTTCTCCACCCCACACCAGGTCCTGCAGCGCCTCCTGGTTTTGGCTCAGGAATCTCTTCAGGTTTTGGAGAAGCAGCTCATGGACCCTCTGGGAAGCCAGGATGTGAAGGCAAGTTTATTTAGTCATTTATTCTATTTAATGAAAATAATAATAATTTATTATTTGTACCCTGTCTTTCTGGCTGGGTTTCCCCAGCCACTCTGGGCGGCTTCCAACAAAGATTAAAAGTACATTAAAATGTCACACATTAAAAACTTCCCTGAACAGGGCTGCCTTCAGATGTCTTCTAAATGTCAGGTAGTTGTTTATCTCTTTGACATCTGATGGGAGGGCGTTCCACAGGGCGGGCGCCACTACCGAGAAGGCCCTCTGCCTGGTTCCCTGTAGCTTTAAAACATTAGACATTGTAAAACGTTAGACATAAAAAAATTCCTGATACAGGGATGTCTTCTAAAAGTCAGATACACTGAGGTACCACTGTAGTTATTTATTTCCTTGACATCTGATGAGAGGGCGTTCCATAGGGCAGGTGCCACTACCGAGAAGGCCCTCTGCCTGGTTCCCTGTAGCTTTGCTTCTCGCAGTGAGGAAACTGCCAGAAGGCCCTCGGCGCTGGACCGCAGTGTCCAGGCAGAAAGATTGGGGTTGAGACGCTCCTTCAGGTATTGATTGGTATAACACTGTGTCTGTCTGTCTGTCTGTCTATCTATCTATCTATCTATCTATCTATCTATCCATGAAATCATAGAATTGGTTGTCTTTTCCAACCCTCTGCAATGCAGTCAACAAAATAGCCTATTCAAAGCTGTTCTGTAGGCTTGTTGGCCAACCTGGACCTGTCAAGGAGCGACAGACCTGATTGGGAGGGGGTTGGCCAGTGAAGCAAGTGGCATGAAGGGCTGATGACCCCCCTAATGTTCAGTGAACATTGTTGCTTGTCCATGAGATCTAGTCATCAGAGAAGACGCCTTTGCCTTCTTCCATTCAGCCATTCAGGTTTCTGAACCCTCCCTCCTCCTTCTCTTTCCCACGGCAAACACACCCAATTCCTTCAACCTTTCCTCTTGGGACTTGATTTCCTCCTTTCGTTTCATTTTTTAAAGGTAAGTTTCTAGTCCTCGTGACAGAAGGTTTGTAAATGACCGAATAAGAGTCCCAGTAGAGGGCTTGGACGTGGGGCTTCAGTGCCTTGCAATAGCTGCTCCTGCTTCCCCGTCACTAACAAAGCCGGTTTAAATGCACCGTGGATGCTTTAGCAGAGTTTCCTGCATTGCCCGGGGGGCTGGACTAGATGACCTTTGGTGTCCCTTCCAAATCTACGATTCTGTGTACCGTATTTTTCGCTCTATAGGACGCACCGGACCATAGGAGGGGGAGAACAGGGGAAAAAATGACCCCCCTCTCCGCTCAGCGCCCCTTCAGCGAAGCGGGAGGAGGAACGGAGCCCCTTCCAATTCTCCTCCCACTTCGCTGAAGGGGCGCTGCGCAGAGAGGGAAAACTGTGCAGCGCCTCTCCAGCGAAGCGAAGCCTGGAGAGCAAGAGGGATCGGTGTGCACCGACCCCTCTCGCTCTCCAGGCTTCAGGCGGCTATCTGCAAGCCTTCGGAGCGCAGCGGGAACTCCTGCTGCGCTCCGAAGGCTTGCGGATAGCTGCCTGAAGCCCCCGGAGCACAGCGGGAGTTCCTGCATTCGCTCCATAGGACGCACACACATTTCCCCTTCATTTTTGGAGGGGGAAAAGTGCATCCTATAGAGCGAAAAATACGGTAATTACTCAAAACGATTTTAAAACTGCAGAATGAAATGTCACAAGTCATCATTCTCTTCGTCTTTCATAGTCGATTCGGTTTCCAGAGGGGCAGCTGCATTAGTTAGTCTCTGCGACTGCTGCAAATCAAAGACCATTTGTGGCACCTTAAACACTTAACATTTTTTTGTGGACTCGAGGCCACTTTGTCAGGTGCATCTTAGTTGACGGAGGCTGCGGAATTGAGTTTATCTTAGCTCTGCGGTTCTGTGGCTTTCGTCATCAAATTTCAATTCGTCATTTTTTTTGAGAGAGAACAAAGAGTCGATTCAGATACCGCCCCCCCCCCCCGGCTAAGTCTCTTCTGCTGTGTTGCCAGTTTGTTTTTGCAAAGCTCAGACGTGTCACCATAGCTGCCCCGAGTGCCGCACTCATGATGCATGATATTGCGCACGATACGGTTGTTGTAGAGCTGGGCGTTTTTGAGAGTGAGAACCACTTCCTGAAGCTCCCATGCCGTTGCAGCACCTCTTCCAGAGCTCTCTGTTCTTATTTTGCGGTTTGCGTTGCAAGCCTGCAAAAGTTGGTGCTGTGGGTTCCTCCTTGGCAGGGAGAAAGCTGGTGAGCAAACCCGAGAAACTCAACTCACGGTGATTCAGCATCTCTGCAGATGCAGAAGCGGAGCACTGTGCTTGCATGACTTTCAGCTGCTGAGATCTGATATTTTTAATATATATATATATTATTTTCCAAAAGACTAGCTTACTGCAGACAGGGCCAGCTTGAGGCCTGCAAGCCAGAGGCATCTCCCACAACCCTCGCAGCTTTATGTCCTGATCTGGAGATTATCTTCAGTCACAGTGCTAGGCATCACAGCACCAAGATGATGATGATGATGATGATGATGATGATGATAATTTATTATTTATATCCTGCCCATCTGGCTGGGATCCCCCAGCCATTCTGGGCAGCTTCCAACAAAATATTAAAATACCATAATACATCAAGCATTAAAAGCTTCCCTCAACAGGGCTGCCTTCAGATGTCTTCTAAAAGGCCCTCTGCCTGGTTCCCTGTAACTTGGCTTCTTGCAGCGAGGGCCCTTGGATCTGGACCCCAGTGTCTGGGGTGGAGACGCTCCTTCAGGTCTACTGGACCGTGTAAAGCAGGGACGTTATCTTTAATTCATTCCCTAGTGCTGGGCAAGTTAACCGTGGTACCTTCTAATCTCTCACAGCACCACGAAAAATAAACAAGGGGTTGGCGCTGTGGGTTAAACCACAGAGCCTAGGACTTGCTGATTGGAAGGTCGGCGGTTCAAATTCCTGCGACGGGGTGAGCTCCCGTTGCTCAGTCCCTGCTCCTGCCAACCTAGCAGTTCGAAAGCTCGTCAAAGTGCAAGTAAATAAATAGGTACCGCTCTGGAGGGAAGGTAAACGGCGTTTCTGTGCAGTGCTGCTCTGGTTCGCCAGAAGTGGCTTAGTCATGCTGGCCACATGACCCGGAAGCTGTACGCCGGCTCCCTCAGCCAATAAAGCGAGATGAGCGCCGCAACCCCAGAGTCGTACACGACTGGACCTAATGGTCAGGGGTACCTTTACCTGACTGTCGGCCACATGCAACCAAGTGAAGATGCCCGGACGTCAGGATGGTGCCTGACGTCTCCACCATCTGGAGGTTCATGTCCAGGGAACCAAAAAGTCGTCTGGTCCAAAAATGGCACCTAGGCATTCCGTTTTGGCGACTGTAACCCTGGTTTAAGGAAGCACCTGGGTTATATATCTGAGATTCTAACCCTGGTTGCAGTGCAGGAATCACAGCTCAGTCTGTCACTCTTGCATTGCTAACCAATTGCTGTGGTTTCTGAGACCCTGGTCGGGCCTGGGTGATGATGCTAGCTGGCAAAACTTCCTTCTCCCCCTCCTTTGGGACTCGGCTCCACATTTCCCTTGCCGCTGAGCCCCATTTTGACATGGCTTCCCCCTTGGCAGATGGTCTTCCGCCCTCCTCTGGACTTCTACGACGTCCTCATCCACCTGAACCCCAAGCAGATCCCGAGGCACCTGGAGGCAGTGGACCGGCCGGCCAAGTCCTTCTTCCGGGGAACGTTGAAAAGCAGTGCGGCTGTCAAAACCTCAGCTTTCCCAGTGGTGGATTACGACCCGGCTCAGCTGTACCTCCGGGAGCTGCAGGTAAGCAGGAACTGGGGGAAAATAACGCAAGCATATGTTCCATGCTCACTGGAATCATACAAGGGAGCTGCACCAAATTGTTATACGTTTGCCAGGACTGAGTTCGTATCAGAAGCATAGCTGTCAAGCGTCCCTTATTTGGCGGGAAACTCCCTTATCCCAGCGCCGTGTCTCACTGCTGTTCCTTATTGATGATGTCCCTTAAATTTCCCGGGTTTCAAAGGAAGCAGCTCCTCTCCCTCCCTCCCTGCCGGCCAAGGAGGAGGGAGGCTCCAACTGTGTTGCTTGGCTGTGTTGCTCACCCAATAAGGAGTCTAAGAACCACTGGGGGGTGGAGCTTGCATGCCTTGTGAATCGGCCGCGTTGCCTGGGGACTTGCCTTTGCTCAGCGCTTCCCAGTGGAGGGGTGACGGTGATTTTCCTTGCTGCATCCCCTTTGCTGGGTTGCTGCACTGTGGGAACCACCGCTTGAGGTTTCGTTTGGCTGCTGGTTGACTAAAATCCCTTATTTTGGCTGCTGATCCTTTATTTTCGAGGCTGCTGGTCTCTTATTTTCAAATCTGTAAGTTGACAGCTATGATCAGAAGAGAGGGATCATACAAGCCTAGAGTTAGTAAGGGACAATGAGGATCATCTGGTCCAACCCTCCTGCAATGCAGAAATCTTTCACCCAGAGCAGAACTCGAACCCACCACCCTGTGATTTAGAGTCACATGCTCTACCGACTGAGCTATGTCTGGCCTGGAGTGCTTCTATATTCTGTTGGAAGCCGCCCAGAGTGGCTGGGGAGACCCAGCCAGATGGGTGGGGTATAAATAAATTATTATTATTATTATTATTATTGTTTGGTGTGCCTGCTGGCCATCTCCTCCTGCAGGATACTCCATTCCATCCCCTTCCCCACGCAGTTTTCTCCTTCACAAGAGTTGGCCAGAGTTCTGTTGCCACTGAGCACCCTCAGCCAGGTTTTACTCAAGAGTAGACCTGTTGAAATGAATGGACCTTACTTGGTCATGTATTTTATTGAATGCACTCTGAGTAAAATTTAGTTGACTCTCACCTTCAGTCCTTGTTGGGCTGCATGGCACCTTCATTATACAGCTTCTGGCAAATACTAAATGCACCTATTTAACATGGCTTTTGACACTTGAGCTGTGTGTGGGTTTTTGTTTGTTCGACTGTTTAATTTTTTAATTTTCAATGCAAAATTACAACAAAAATTACAAACATTGAATCCAAAATAAAGCAGTACAAACAAGTAGAAAAAAGAACATGAGAAAAAAGAAAAAAGAGACAACCCCCCCAAAAAAACAAAAACACACATCTACAAATAAAACCATATCATCATTCTAATCGTTATGTACATATACACATACACATTAAAGCCTTCCGAGCTGGTGGCCATGCCTGCCTGCTGTGGCAGTGAGTTCCGCAGTTTAACAGTTAAAAGATTTCCTTTGCTCTGCCCTGAATTTTCCAATGTGCAGCTTCTTTGGATGTCCACGGATTCTGCTGTCACAAGGCAGGGAGGAGAACTTAACCCTCTTCTTCTCGTGCCATGCTGAGCTTTACAAGTCTCTATCTGCAGCAGAAACCTAGGCAGAAACCTATAAACGTAAGCAACAGAGCTGCTAGCTCTCTCGGCCGGGACGTAAATTGCTTAATGCAGGCCGCAAAGTTGCCTCAGAGGTGTTGCCGCTGCAAACTCCAGGAAAATAAGATAAAAAGGAGGGATTCGCCATGCAGGCAAGCAACAGCTGCTTTTGGAGAACCCGGTGACACCCGGGCCGTTCCCAGACCCAGCCAATTCTTCGACAATCTCCTTGCAACAGAGCGAGAGAACAGGTTCTGTCCTGATCTGTGTCTCCGTTGACTCCTGGCAAAAGGGAAGTTTCCCAGGCAGCGGGTAACCCTTCCTTGTTATTATTATTTTTTAAAAGCATCTGGGTTTTGTTGCTTCAGCAGCTTCTGAATCACGCTGTGGTTTTTAACAAGAAGGTTCAGAATCCTGGCAGGGCACATAGCAATATTCCTCCTGAGGTTATTAGCACATACGGCTTCATTCAGCAAGCGTCCGTCATGAGAAAAGGCGGGGGGCCCGATTAGCACCCCGTATATTCCTCTGTTAAAGCTATGGTTTAACCGTATAGTTAAAGCTATGGTTTTCCCAGTAGTGAGGTATGGAAGTGAGAGCTGGACCATAAAGAAGGCTGATCGCCAAAGAATGGATGCTTTTGAATTCTGGTTCTGGAGGAGACTCTTGAGAGTCCCATGGACTGCAAGAAGATTAAACCTATCCATTCTGAAGGAAATCAGCCCTGAGTGCTCACTGGAAGGACAGATCCTGAAGCTGAGGCTCCAAGACTTTGGCCACTTCATGAGAAGAGAAGACTCCCTGGAAAAGACCCTGATGCTGGGAAAGATGGAGGGCACAAGGAGAAGGGGACGACAGAGGACGAGATGGTGGGACAGTGTTCTCGAAGCTACAAACATGAGTCTGACCAAACTGCGGGAGGCAGTGGGAGACAGGAGCGCCTGGCATGCTCTGGTGCATGGGGTCACGAAGAGTCGGACACGACTAAACGACTAAACAACAACTTATTCCTCTGTGCCCAGACATAAACCGTAATCTCTCAGGCTTATTAGTATAATAGCATCATCATCTGCGTTCGAGACCTGTGTGTCTCTGCAGCCTCCTCCTCTTTCTCTCTATTCATATCAGCCATCCTGCTGCACATCTGCAAATCTCTCTCTTGATCTTTCTCTCTCCATGATTCTGGCCTGAGTCCTGCTGCTGCTGCTGCTACTCCCACTTATGTGCATTGTTGTTGTTTAGTTGTTTAGTCGTGTCCGCCTCTTCTTGACCCCCTGGACCAGAGCACACCAGGCACTCCTGTTTTCCACTGCCCCCCACAGTTTGGTCAAACTCATGTTGGTAGCTTTGAGAACACTGTCCCACCATCTCGTCCTCTGCCGTCCCCTTCTCCTTGCGCCCTCCATCTTTCCCAGCATCAGGGTATTTTCCAGAGAGTCTTCTCTTCTCATGAGGTGGCCAAAGTACTGGAGCCTCATCTTCAGGATCTGTCCTTCCAGTGAGCACTCAGGGCTGATTTCCTTCAGAATGGTATGTGCATTACATCCTGTAATTGAACCCCACAGGGGAGCCGCAGAAAATATGCAGTTGGTCAAAGGCACCATGGGCTCAAAAGAATTGGAAAGCCGCTGCAATGTGCAGTGGTTTCCGTTGCACCCGGTCAACTGTTTCCGTTGCACAAACTTAAACCTGGCCTCCCTCACCCTCTGCAGGGGCAGCCCAGGATCGCCTCCTCTTTACAGTTAATCTGTGGAACTCACTCCCACAGGAGGCATGGGTTTTCAGTTTTCCCTTGAGGCGCCTGGGTGGCTACTGTGAGAGCAGAATGATGGACTAAATGGGGCATGGGCCTGATCCGGCTGTTCTTATTTTCTTATGCACGTGCATAGGCTGAGTTATTATCAGGTCATGTGAGGTTAGTGGCTGAGCCAACGACCGTGCAGACTTAATATAGTATTAATTAGTTATTAATATATATTAATAGCTTGCTGCATACAAATAAAATTATTTCTATACCAATGTTGCGTTACACACACACAATTTACAGCAATAAAAACATAAGCCCATACAATAAAACCATTAGAAAATTAAATAGCAGGCATCAGTTCATCACCGTGGAAGAGTGTTCTCTTAATTGCCCTCATAGGCTTGGCAGAACAGAAACCGTTCCAGCAGGTATTTGTAGAGCTGGCACAGAAGGAATCTCTAGTGGCAGGGAGTTCCATGGGACTAGGACGGTGGTGCTAAAGGCTCGGTTTCCTGGTATCAAACGAACCTTGCCAACTCTGGGAACGATTTATTAACGAAAAGACAAACTGGACCCAGAGGAGGGGTTTGATGGAAGTGAGATTTTGACACGACTGCAGTGGTATACTTTGAGGGTAGAGCTTAATAATAATAATAATAATAATAATAATAATAATAATAATAATAATAATAATAATTTTATTTATACCCCACCCTCCCCACCCGAAGCCGGGCTCAGGGTGGCTAACATCAGTAAAATTACAATAAAAATGTAATGGGGGGGGGAGAAAAAAACAATTTAAAATACAGGTTAAAATGCAATTTCAGTTCCCCCTTCTTGTCCTTGTCCAGCAATAAAACTGCTAGCGCATTCGCAAAGCTAAGCAGGGTCTGGTATGGTTTCACATTGGAAGGGGGACGGTGTGTTGAGATCCCTGCTTTGCAGGGGGTTGGACTAGATGTTCCTTAGAGGGGGTGTCCCTTCCAACTGCAGTTCTATGATTCTGTGAGTGAACGTTAACCATTCATTTATGTGGAAGGAGGGTAATGGCAGCTTTCCCCAACCTGCTGCCATCCAAATGTTTTGGGTTACAATTCCCACAAGCCCCAGCCTGCAAAGCCGAGCTGTAGTCCAAAACATCCGGGGTGGGTTGGGGGAAATCTCCCTCATAGTCTCTGAGCCCCTTGGGTGCATTATGCGCAGCAAGCTAATCTAGAAATCTGTTTCCCGCCTACGTTGCGAAACAAGCAAGCAGTTTGCAGAGTCAGTTTACCGGCTATTTTCCAGGTGTTGTTGTGACACAAGAGGGGCTCTCTGCGTGGCCTTGGGACATCAGGGACTGCGCTGAGCTGCTTAGGAAAAGCTACTGGTCTTTCTTCCTCTCCCCTTAAAACAAATAGAGAATTCAACAGGAGCTCAGCTTTGTTTTGTCCATTCAATGATGCATTACCTTTATGTCAGGGTAGGTCTTTATATCTATATCTATATCTATATCTATCTATCTATCTATCTATCTATCTATCTATCTATCATCTATCTATATATCTTTTTGGACTTCCATCAGCACCTCTGATGATCCACCATTCTTATTATTTCTTCTGCATTTCTTAAATTCATATTACCTTTAATCGTCTTAACTTACAATCCTCCTCTTTATCCATTTTTGCAATAATTCAAATAACTCACCTCGCAAAACTTCTTGCAAACCTACGAACGTAATCTGATTGTCACAATTGCTTTTCAAATATTCCGTAAATTTACACCAGTCTTCTGTGAATCTCTTATGTCAGGGTAGGTCTTAACAGAGATAAAGATTGACCCGTGTGTGACCTTGATGGGCGTTGGGCAGATATATGGGTAGGTGATGTTGAGGCTTTGCTCAGTTCTAAACCGTTTTAGAGTCATTTGTTTATTTGCAGCGGCTGATGGGGCAAGACGTGCCCAACTTAAGTCTTACATGAATTCATTTCCCCTTATAGGAATGTATTGGCAAGCTTCACCCAATCTCCATCTGTCCGTCTGACCCTCCTCTCAGTTTTCTCCCTAGCCATAATGCGACAGAGAAGCCAAATTCAGGCTGCTCAGTCTCCCCCTGGGGCAGGAACGCATTCCTCCGCCGTGTCTCACAACAACCCTCGCCTTTGAGCGCCTTATTTTTTGAGTTTCTGTGCAATCTGCATATCACAGACCAGGTGTTAACTTGCAAGTGCCAGAGATAATCAACATACCTAAGATCTGGAATAAATCTCATAAACAACTTTTTATTTCTTCTTGGTTAAACCCAACCTGGTCACATCACAGGAACGAATAACATTACATAACCTAAAACGCTGCAAGGTGGAATGGCTTTGAGGACATCGCATCTGCATTGAAAATAATAATAATAATAATAATAATAATAAAATAAATAAATAAATAAATTTTATTTATATCCCACCCTCCCCAGCCGAAGCTGGGCTCAGAGCGGCTAACAACAGTAAAACGATAAAACATTCTAAAAACCCCTGGGAATAATTGGAACCAGTGATGCTTAGCTCAAGTTTTAAATTCGTTGCTTTCAGAGTCCTCTTTCTACACCTTATCGTAGTTTTAAATTGTTCCGTTTGTAACGTACACATTCATGATACGTTCTACCCATGCAATTTTTGCATAAGTTTTCGTTTGGCACCTCTGTATCAATGCAGGTTTAGATCGATGTTGTCCTTCCAAAACCATCAGCTTAACCCCGGTCTCTTCCAAACTTCTCTCCTTTGCAGGAGGCATTTGGTGACCTGGCCATGTTTTTCTACGACAAGCATGGAGGAGAGGTAATGGGAGTCCTCTGGAAGCCTTCGGCCTTCGAGCCACAGCCTTTCAAGGTGAGGCGGTCTGAACCCTGGGATTTGGACCGTGTGTATTTTTGTAACCTGGGTTGCACAGGGTGCAAGGCACTGGGTAGCAAATAGAGGTGGCGAGAGAGCGTTCTGCCTGCCAGAATGCTTAGGTAAAGATAAAGGGACCCCTGACCATTAGGTTCAGTCGTGGCTGATTCTGGGGTTGCTGCGCTCATCTCGCTTTACTGGCCCAGGGAGCCAGCGTACAGCTTCCGGGTCATGTGGCCGGCATGACGAAGCCACTTCTGGCGAACCAGAGCAGTGCACGGAAACACCGTTTACCTTCCCGCCAGAGCGGTACCTATTTATCTACTTGCACTTTGACGTGCTTTTGAACTGCTAGGTTGGCAGGAGCAGGGACCGAGCAACGGGAGCTCACCCTGTCGTGGGGATTCGAACCGCCGACCTTCTGATTGGCAAGCCCTAGGCTCTGTGGTTTAACCCACAGCACCACCCACGTCCCAGAATGCTTAGAGCTGATGTTAAGTGACACAGGCAGGGATGGCTCAGGGAGAGGCTTGCAGAGAAAGGGGATATCTTGGCCGATGAGCGAGGGGCTGCTGTTTCAGCCCGCGGCATGGAGAAATGTGCAGATACCTTTTGGTTGGAGGGGAGAAAAGGTGTAAGAGGGGGATAGATGAGGAGTAAGCTGGAAGATTGAGAGAGAGAGCAGGTGCAAAAGAAGATGAGGAACGAGAAAGGCCAGAGCTGATTGATGAAGGGCTTTGCAGTGAGCTCACATAAGACGCCACTTTGGAAGTGCAAGATGTATGGTAGCTGGAGGGAAAGGTGACTTGAGCAGAGGGTGGGGAACTGCTGGCTTTCAGCCAAAGGATAAATAAATCTACATGGCTGCTGCCTTGTAACTGCAACTGCTCATGGGGATAAAAGAGTCAGAGGGTGTTGGGATTTGCGTGGCTTGGCATTCCCAACTGGTTGCAGAACAGAGCCTCTAGCATGGAATCTGATGGAGCCGGCCGAATAATCAAGCATCCTTTCCCCACCCCCACCCCAACACCACCATCCTTTTTTTACTAGCAAAGTTCCTAGTCCTCATGGTGGCAGGTGCACCACACTGGCTGCCCCTGTGCTGTTGTGTATGTATTTTGTGCATCAGCATAGCTGCCAACTTTTCCCTTTTTTTAAGGGACATTCCCTTATTCCGAATAGGATTCCTCACAAGAAAAGGGAAAAGTTGATACCCTGTTTCCCCAAAAGCAAGACACCCCCCCCAAATAAGTCCTACTTCCAGTTTTGCCTCTCGCTGTAATATAAGGCCTCCCCCGATATAAGACCTCCCCGATAATAAGGCCACCCCGGAATATAAGGCCCCCGAAGCTACCGTAAGGCATTGTACCGCATACAGGTAATAAATTTCCTTTTTTTGTTGTTGTTCAACAATAAATGTGTACCGTATTCTTCTTCATGGAAAAAATAAGACATCCCCTGAAAATAAGACCTAGCGCATCTGTGGGAGCAAAAATTAATATAAGACACTGTCTTATTTTGGGGGAAACAGGGTAGCTATGTGCATCAGCTAGGGTGCTGTTGGCAGACAGATTCTGCTCAAAATGGCTCAGATCATCTTTCAGTTTCAGAAGCTAGCAAGGCCTAGGGAGCGGGGCTCAATTCAAGCATCATGCCAAACCATGGTTGAAGGAGAAACTCGAGTACGGCTTAGCAAACCATATTGCTTAGCAAAGGTTTCTTCTTCGCTCTTCCAGAGTAACTGGAAGGTTTTAGAACAGTTTTCCCGCTAAAGCAACAGATTATTTATTGCAAAGCATAGAATCTATACCAATAAGATAGAAACAGTATCAGACCATCTTAAATTGGCCAGATAAGTAAAAAAGGGTATTTTTTTACTTAACCTTTACAACCTGGCATTGTAAAGGTAAAGGTCAGCTCTGTGCAAGTTGGTTTGGGGAAGAAATTGCAAATACTGAGTGTCACCACTGAAAAGGTGGTGGTTTAGAAACCATGGTTTGTGCTAACCAAGGTTTGTTGCGGTACCTAAATGGGAAAACCACGCTCTCTGCACCTCTGGAAGCTCTTGTAGCACAGAAGTAGATATGCTGAGCAGATGGACAATGAAACCTGACAGGCGAGGTGCAAACCATGGTTTGCCCACCTGTTCAGAGCCTCGGTTCAGATTTTGGGTTCTAAACCCGGTTTTGGTACATTGTTTGGGTTGAACCACGGCCTGAACTCACTTGCTTATTATATCTGTTCTTTCCGTCACAGGCGCTGAGCATGAAAGGAAGAATGATGTCTTCCCTCGCCCCTGAGCCTCTGACAGTTCCCAATGTGGAGGCCATTTTGGAAGACTTCAAGATTTTGGGAGAAGGATTGGTCAAGTCAGTAGAGGCCCGTACAGAGAAATGGTCCATTTAGAACCTTTTGGAACTTTGTGCTGCATGTATAAAGTGTTGCCCAGGGTGTGTTGTCACCCATAACTTTTTCCACTTAGAACTGTCTTATAAGAAAGGTATTTTTATTACATACAAACTTCTCTCGATCCTATTTCCTCCTGTAGACTCATCCAGTTTAGAGAAACTTGACCTCCCTAATAAAGGACTCTTGTTATTGTAGAAACTCTTATTAAATCCTCCTTCCGCCACCTTTCGAGGCCAAGGAAATAATTGGAACATTTCCCTTTATTCGTCCAGTGGAATTCTAATTAAAACATCACACCCTCTTAAAACGGTCAAGGTGTGAAATGCTGTTTTCTCCAAAGCTTATTTTACTCTCGAGTTAGCACATACAGAACTCACTATGGGAGTATTTTCTCTCCCAGGCATTAAATCGATTCAGGATGCTTATACCTTAGAATCATAGAATTGGAAGGGTCTCCAAAGGTCATCTAGGCCAACCCCCTGAAGTACAAGCTTCACAGCTGAAGAATCTCTGAAAGCTTGCTCCCATTTTCCATGTCAGAGCCCTTTAGCCTGCAGAAATAATAATAATCATCATCATCATCTATTTATACCCCGCCCTCCCCAGCCAAGACCGAGCTCAGGGCGCTAACACCAGATATAAAACAATTGATTGAAATACAACTTAAAAACAAGATTAAAATACAACATTAAAATGCAGCCTCATTTTAGTAGAAACTCAATCAAAAACTTTTTGGGGGATGAAAACGTCCAGTCTTCACCAAGGCCAACTATCCAGACTGGTCCTACGTGGGCCAGAAAAAAGCCAGGGAAGTCCCCAAATAGGAGTTCCATCACAGAAGGAGAAAGGAAAAAGGAAAGAGGGATGGAATCAAGTTGATTCCAAGACAAAGGCCAGGCGGAACAACTCTGCGGAAAGAACCCTGCGGAAAGAAATCAGATCCTGCAGGGCCCTAGTCTCATGAGACAGAGCATTCCACCAGGCCGGGGCCAGTGTTCAAAAGGCCCTGGCTCTGGTTTAGGCTAATCTGACTTCCTTAGGGCCCGGGACCTCTAGGGTGTTGCTATTTATGGACCTTAAGGTCCTCCGTGGGGCATACCGGGAGAGGTGGTCCCGTAGGTACGAGGTGCAAATGCACTTGTACTCACTTTTGCAAAGTTTGTTTTGCCTTCTTCATTCTGATTTTCCTAGCTATGGTGGGGGTCACCTCCTGAACTCCCTCCTGTTATCTCTCCACCTTGAAAGCCGTATCCACAGCCCTAAGGACTAGAAACCTATCTCCCACTTTTAAAATAGACAGAGGCTTTCAAGATGCAGAATGTTGTGCTGCTGTTAATTCATTTAAAAAAACCAAAACAAAACCCCAAGCTCTAGTTAGGAGCCACAGCACACTCATATTGCAGCCTTGTGGTTGATATTTTTGCAACATCACTTGCGACATCAGTTAATGCTTTGCGGTTCCACCACTGCGTTCATAGAAGATGAGTAGAAATGAGGAACGCTCAAGGGAGTTGGCTATGCTTAGCCTGGAAAAGAGAAGACGGAGTCGTCTCCAAATATCTTAAGGGCTGTCACACAGAAGATGGGGCAGGCATGTTTTCTCCTGCTCCAGGGGCTAGGACCCAAACCGATGGATTAAAGTCACAAGGAAGGAGATCCTGATTAAGCATCAGGAAGAACTTTCAGAGCTGTTCAACGGTAGAACATCAGCAATGTCTAGGCGACACGATGACCATGTACATACGCAATAGACAATCTTTTAAAGAATTCCTTCAAACCATAACAAGTCCAAAATGAAATCTTTAGTCTCAAAGTCCATGAAAATCTTTAAATGAAGCGAGGTACCAGACTTTGTACGATGAAAGACAAGCTGTGAAGCTTTGTGTATTCAGCAAATATGATGTCCAATACTGAACAGTGATTCCGGATATTGACTACCATTTAGCAGAATTCTTTGTCAGCGTGGCGGGAGGATATAGAATTGCTTCATAAACTCATCTTATTTCGAATGAATGTATGTAAATGAAAATATCAATCAATCTTTGTTACGGTCCAGAGACCCAACAAATCGTTACAAAGCAATGCACAATTCAGACACCCTACCTCCAGGTTAAACAAGCATTTTGTTGAAAAGATAGGGATCATTGGTTCTTTCAGCCACCGATAAAAACTTTGCCACTGCTAATGTTCTAGCCTTTGTCCGGTCTTCCAATAGGAACCTGACATAGTGAGCCTCTGATTTTCCCGGGAAAGGTACCAACCAGCAAGGGTAATATCAGTTCAGCTTGCTCATATTTCGCACAGTGCAGCAAAATATGTTTTATAGAATCGATGTCTTGAGCACATGAGCAAAGTCTGTCCTGGTAGGGAACTCCTCTCAACCTGCCATCCAACACTGCAGAAGGAAAGACGTTTAGTCTGGCTTTGGTGAAAAGCCTTCGATAATTTGGTACTGTCAGGTTTTTAATGTAAGGTGTTAACTTAAAGACATTGCCCATATTGTACTCCTACTGTCAGCAGACTACAGACTGCATGTGATCGAGATCGCAAGTCACTGTGTGTATTATCCCATAATTGCTTTAACATCTTTAGGGCGCCTTCGTAAGCCAGGTAATACAGTTGCGAGGTGTGTGTGTGACAGACCAACAGAGGTGGCTTTTCTAGCCATGGTTTTCTGCCATTTGCTGACAAACTCCTTATTGGTCAGGTGTTGGTACAAACCCTTCCCTAGATCAAACACTGAAATCCTGAGCCAAAATATCAAATGCTGTGGAACTGTGTTCATGTAATAATGTAGTCACTGCTGAACGGTAGAACAGACCAACTCAGAAGGTGGTCGACTTTCCTACCTTGGAGGTTTAAAAGTTGGGTAGCCATTTATCAGGGACGCAGGTGGCGCTGTGGGTTAAACCACTGAGCCTCTTGGGCTTGCTGATCAGAAGGTCGGCGGTTCGATTCCCTGCGATGGCGTGAGGTCCCGTTGCTCGGTCCCTGCTCCTGCGAACCTAGCAGTTTGAAAGCACGTCAAGATGCAAGTAGATAAATAGGTACCACTCTGGCAGGAAGGTAAACGGTGTTTCCGTGCGCTGCTCTGGTTCGCCAGAATCGGCTTAGTCCTGCTGGCCACATGACCCAGAAGCTGTATGCCAGCTCCCTCGGCCAATAAAGCAAGATGAATGCTGCAACCCCAGAGTCGTCCACGACTGGATCTAATGGTCAGGGGTCCCTTTACCTTTACCTTAGCCATTTATCATGGATGTTTTAGTTGTGATTCCTGCATTTTGAGGGTTGGCCTAGATGACCCTTGGGGATCCATTTCAACTCTTGTCCCTGTGGGTCTCTAGAGGATTTTCCCAGGTCTTACTGCTGTCTTATCTTCCATGCAAAGCCTCCCTACAGCCCATTTGCCCCAGTCTAGTTGCCCTGCCCTCAGTTATTTTGGCAAGGCAGGGGTGGGGAAGCTTTCGTAAGCCTAAGGACCACACCCCCTCCATTCTGGGCAACCTTCTGGGTGGCCACATGCCCCTCGTGGGTGGGGCCAGAGACACAAGTGGGAGGAGGAAATAATAATAATAATAATAATAATAATAATAATAATAATAATAATAATAATAATAATAATAACCACCACCTCCTGGCAATAATAACCTCCTGGCAAATATAATAATAATAACCTCCTGGCAAATAGAAGGGGAAGAAATGGAGGCAGTGAGAGATTTTACTTTCTTGGGCTCCATGATCACTGCAGATGGTGACAGAAGTCACGAAATTAAAAGATGCCTGCTTCTTGGGAGAAAGGCGATGGCAAACCTAGACAGCATCTTAAAAAGCAGAGACATCACCTTGCCAACAAAGGTCCGTATAGTTAAAGCCATGGTTTTCCCAGTAGTGATGTATGGAAGTGAGAGCTGGACCATAAAGAAGGCTGATAGCCGAAGAATTGATGCTTTTGAATTATGGTGCTGGAGGAGACTCTTGAGAGTCCCATGGACTGCAAGAAGATCAAACACATCCATTCTTAAGGAAATCAGCCCTGAGTGCTCACTGGAAGGACAGATCCTGAAGCTGAGACTCCAATACTTTGGCCTCCTCATGAGAAGAGAAGACTCCCTGGAAAAGACCCTGATGTTGTGAAAAATTGAGGGCACAAGGAGAAGGGGATGACAGAGGACGAGATGGTGGGACAGTGTTCTTGAAGCTACAAACATGAGTCTGACCAAACTGCGGGAGACAGTGGAGGACGGGGTGCCTGGCGTGCTCTGGTCCATGGGGTCACGAAGAGTTGGACACGACTAAATGACTAAACAACAACAACAATAATAATAATATTTTATTTATATCCCGCCCTCCCCAGCCAAAGCCGGGCTCAGAGCGGCTAACAACAATAAAAGTAACACAGTTTACATAAAATCACAATCAATTAATTGAAATGCATTCTAAAATCAATTCATTTTAAAATCAATTCAAAATCAAATTAGTGGCAACCGTTGGGCTAGAGTTCTATGAGGATTACAGAAGGAGGGGGTCAGACTGTGTCTTGGCCAAATCTTGCCTCATTTTTACACTTGCACCCTCCCACCTCTGCCCTTCCACCCAAGGTTTGCTGAACTTGGCTCTCCGGCTGTTTCTGGACTACAAGTCCCATCATCCCTAGCTTGCAGGACCTGTGGCCAGGGGTCATGGGAATTGTAGTCCCCAAACAGCTGGAGACCCAAGCTTGGGAAACCCTGATCTAGGCAAACGAGGCAGGGGTGGCGTTCAAGTTTGCATTTCACCCAGGAAGAAAACAGCTGGCGATGGGTGTAAAGTGGTACCTCGGATTAAGAACTTAATTCGTTCTGGAGGTCCATTCTTAACCTGAAACTGTTCTTAACCTGAAGTACCACTTTAGCTAATGGGGCCTCCCGCTGCCGCCACACGATTTCTGTTCTCATCCTGAAGCAAAGTTCCTAACCCAAGGTACTATTTCTGGGTTAGCAGAGTCTGTAACCTTAAGCATCTGTAACCAAGGTACCACTGTAGAGCCTGGAAAGAGTTATGAGGGCCAGGAAGAGAGGCTCGGAGGGGCGCATTCAGTCCCTGCATCTGAGATGCCTCCGTCCTGCATTCACACACAACCTGCCCTGGATATTTTTCTGCTGTATTGAGGCACCAACATAACTCCCAGTGTTGCTGCTGCTTTGAGGACACAGTGGCCCAATCCTGTATCCTTTTGCCTCGTGCAGAAAAGCGTGGCCAGGATCGTGCTCTTTTAAGCCCCTCCTTCCCAGTAAAACAAGACTGCGCCTGGTTTAAATATGCCCTGAGCGCAAACAGAAACTTGTTAAAACCCTTCCAAATATAACTTTTACTAACGCTTATAAACGTTTTAATGCCTATAGTTCACCGGGAGCAGGAAACGGCTTCCGCGTGGGAGGTGGCGCTTCTTTGGGATCTCTCCCGGGCTTTTGTTTTGCAGCATCTGGAAAGCGAAGAAAAGACACTTGGGAACCGCGGGTGGCAAAATGGGCACTGGAAGATCCAAACTAGGCTGGCAAAGTCTTGCTTGAGCCGAACACCCAACTGTGCTGGCTGAAGCTGATGGGAGTTGTAATCTGAAATATTGAGGGCATCAGGTTATATAATAATAATAATAATAATAATAATAATAATAATAATAATAATTTATTATTTATACCCCACTCAACTGGCTGAGTTTCCCCAGCCACTCTGGGCGGCTTCCAATCAAGTGTTAAAAGCAATACAGCATTAAATATTAAAAACTTCCCTAAACAGGGCTGCCTTCAGATGTCTTTTAAATATAAGATAGCTATTTATTTCCTTCACATCTGGTGGGAGGGCGTTCCACAGGGCAGGTGCCACTACCAAGAAGGCCCTCTGTCTGGTTCCCTGTAACTTCACTTCTCGCAATGAGGGAACCACCAGGTTGACAAAAGCGAGCCTAGTTCAGATCTCACCTCTGCCGAGATATCTCTGCCTCAAACCACCTGCAGTGTGAACATAGTAAGAAGGCTGACCGCTCTCTTTCACGAGGTTGTGGAAAGCATCTTGCATTCTACAACCCACAATTGCCGCGGGGGGTAAAAAAGGAATGTCACCCCTTACTCACATTTTTTCTAAGCTAAAAACTCCTCAATGCTGAAGCCTTTGCTCGGAGGGAAGTTGCTTCTTCCCATCGATCAGGTCGGTTGCCTTTTTCTCTCTCTTTTTGAATACATTTCATTAACATTCACAAAAAAGGAATACGAAAGTTAATACCCAGTGCCCTTTTTATCCAAAGCTAGAAAGCTAATCTAAATAAAAACATGGGCCCAAAAAGGAGAGAGAGAGAAAGGAATATAGGGAAAGGATAAAGAGAACAAGGGGACGGCAGAAAAAAGATTCTTCACCTGTCAGCAGTATATATAAAAAATATTCAACACGCCCACTCCACGAAAACACCCAATAAATCCGCTTTCTATAAACCATTGGTTGCCCTTTTATGAACTTTTCTCAATATCCTTTTTGGGGCGAGGCGACCAGAACCGGACAGAGTATTCCAAGTGAACTTGCGCCATAAATTTGCATAACAGGAGCCACCCGGATCCTTGCCGATCCCTCCTTGGAGCCACCCAGCCTGTGAGAACAACTGGCAGGTGTGTAAGACCAGTAAGCCCATTTACTAAACCATCAATATGATGTCTTGCATATCACAGTGAAGAAAGGGAAGGAAGATTGAATACACCCTTATTCTCTTGCTAATTAAGAGCTAAACCTCTTAAAAGCAAATCATCTTTGGAGGTCAACTTGAGCAGGAAACGCCGCCGTTCTCCTCCAGAAGGCTTTGAGATCTCATTGCCTGACAGCCCCTTCGTTCCTCTCACAATGAGCGTGGTTTGCCTTGGCATGCCTTGATTGCCCGTCTCGCTTTTTCGGCCTGCGTTTCCTGACAGCTTTAATACCATCTCAGTGGATGAGGAAATGGGAGCAGTTGGTTTTGTTTGCAGGACTGGGAGTAGGGGGGTCACTTTGCGGCTCCCTGTCTTGAAAGATTGAGCTCCACCCATGAAATGCCATGTAGGGACCAGAAAAGCAACTGAACCCCAACTCCAGGGGGGAGGGAAAAGGTATTGATTAATGTTCACAGGATTTTATCCTCGTTTAACCTTGGGCTACTAGCTCTGCCTCTGCAAAAGAAGCACATACTTAGGGCATTAAGGAGGCCGGCACAGAAATTTCCCATTGTTGGATTTTTAAAATTAATGGTCACAAATTGCTCTGCTGAGCATTCATTTCCAAAATCCCAACAGAACAACTCTGCAACAAGGCCGGCTGACTGGCCTATCTCCACAAACAGCATAAGATTAGTTTTGAGCATCTGATCGAAGGATTTGCAATTAGAAAAAAGCAGGAGGGAATTTTTCAAATACAGTGGTGCCTCGCAAGACGAAATTAATCCGTTCCGTGAGGCTCTTCGTATAGCAGTTTTTTCATCTTGCGAAGCAAGCCCATTGACAGCTTAGCGGATTAGCGCTACAGCTGTCAAGCGGCTTCCAGCGATCAGCTGTTAAGCAGCTTATCAGCGGAACAGCTGATAAGCGGCTTAGCGGCTTAACAAAAGGGCGAAAAAAGCGAAAAAAACCCGCGGGGGGATGCAAGATTTTTTTCGTCTTGCGAAGCAACCCCATAGGGGAATTCGTTTTGCGAAGCGCCTCCAAAACGGAAAACCCTTTCGTCTAGCGGGTTTTTCGTCTTGCGAGGCGTTCGTCTTGCGGGGCACCACTGTACAAATCTTATTCTTTGGCGATCACTCGTAGCCGAGTAAGATTGTCTTCTAAAAACACAGTTTTAACAATGAGTCTGTAAATGACTGCACAGGCCAGGTCTCGTCAATTCAGAATTCATGCTGGGAGCAGCTTTTCCAGCAGTAATGTTACCTAGCCTTAACCGGGAATTGCAGGGATGGGGGCAGAGACCGCCAGCATGTAAGCAGGTGCTCTGCTTCAGACTTTAAGGAGAACCAGGTCGTCTTCAGGACACAGTTCATTGGCAAAGCAGTCGCTTTGCATGAGAAGGCTCCGAGTTCCCAGTCCCTGGTGTTCTTTCTCTGCCTGAGACCACGGAGTGCCTCTGCCAGGGAAATTAGACAGTATTAGATGGGCAAACGGTATTCTTTCATATGCAGGATGAGAAATGTTTCCCAGGCACAGCTGTTGATAGGTCGCCAACATGGATGGACCCCTGACCGTTAGGTCCAGTTGTGGCCGACTCTGGGGTTGCGGCGCTCATCTCGCTTTACTGGCCGAGGGAGCCAGCGTACAGCTTCCGGGTCATGTGGCCAGCATGACTAAGCTGCTTCTGGTGAACCAGAGCAGTGTGCAGAAACGCCGTTTACCTTCCCGCCGGAGTGGTACCTATTTATCTACTTGCACTTTGACGTGCTTTCAAACTGGTTGGCAGGAACAGGGACCAAGCAATGGGAGGAGAACCACCAACCTTCTGATCGGCAAGCCCTAGGCTCTGTGGTTTAACTCACAGCACCACCCGCGTCCCTCCTATGAAAATAGGGATGCGCTATTCCATAATAATAATACTAATTATTTATACCCCACCCATCTGACTAGATTGCAGCAGCCACTCTAACATATATAAAAACAGAAAACATTGGACATTTTTTTAAAATTTCCCCATACAGGGCTGCCTTCAGATGTCTTCTAAAGGTTGCATAATTGTATCTCCTTGGCTCATGGGTTGCATAACTCCATACCCTCCAACGGTTCTCTGAGGAAAATAGGGACGTCCTAAGGAAAAGCGGCACATTCCGGGATCAAATCAGAATATGGGGATGCTTCTGCAAATCTGGGATACTTGAGGGTCTGAGATGGCTTTAAAAGAAGTTTAGATAAGTTCATAGAAGTCAAAGCTACCAGGGACTGCTTGCTGGGAGTCGCAGGTGTGCAGAGGGCTGTTGCGCTCATGTCTTGCCGGTGGGCTTTCCAGAAGAGGAATTTTTTCAGCCGCTGTGAGAACAGGATGCTGGACTAGGGAGTCCTTGGCCTTATCCAGCAAGCTGTTTTGATGTTCTTATGCGACCAACATGGTGCCTTTTAAAAAAGTTACTTTTTTGTTTGCAGATTTTTTATTTGTAGGGGAAATCCAAGGAAGGAAATAAAATTACAGGAAAATAATTAACGTATACCATATTGTAAAATAATAATACACTAATCACAAGGGGAAACCACCATTTGTTCACATTGCAGGCGCAATAACCACCAGTCTTTTACTGATGTCCACTAAGCCCAGTGGCGTAGCGTGGGGGGTGCAGGGGGGCCCGGCCGCACCGGGCGCAACATCTGGGGGGTTGGGTTAGGGGGTGCAAATCCATGGGTTAGAGGGCGCAAATCCACGTGTTGGGGGCGCAAATTACTTGCCTTGCCCCGGGTGCTGACAACCCACGCTACGCCACTGACTAAGCCTTTGAACCCCTCCCACCAACTCAATGCCCCCTTGGTCATGAGGGGGGTTCCCTTTCCCCCCTTGAAACATCTGTAGAACAAAAAGAAGAAGTCGGGAAGACTGACGTCTTTCTCTGCTTCCTCTTTCATTTAGTTTTAAAATCAATTTAACATTTCAAAATTTGACTTCTTTCCCCCTCTTTCTGTGGTTCCTTAAATTTATATATTTTACTATCTTCTGCATATCCAAATTCATCTAATTTGCTCATTTAATTATCTGCTTTAAATATATATACCCTTATGAAACTGCAGGTTATTACAATAATTCCGCTAATGTTTGTATCTGCAATTTATCTATAAATATTCAATAAACTATTTCTGTTCTTTTATAAAATGTTTGTGATCTTGATTTCTTAATCTTCCGGTAAGTTTCACCATTTCTGCATATTCCATATGCATATTGCACATTCTTTCAGCTCAAGCTGAAAGCTTCAGTTAATTCTGCTGGAGAAGACCTTCACAGAAAATCCTTGGAAAGGTAAACTCCTTGTGCTTTCACTTTTTCCATTTCTCGATTATTATTAGCATTAGTAAGGTCCGTAAGGTTAAAGCTATGGTTTTCCCAGTAGTGATGTATGGAAGTGAGAGCTGGACCATCAAGAAGGCTGATCGCCGAAGAATTGATGCTTTTGAATTCTGGTGCTGGAGGAGACTCTTGAGAGTCCCATGGACTGCAAGAAGATCAAACCTCTCCATTCTTAAGGAAATCAGCCCTGAGTGCTCGCTGGAAGGACAGATCCTGAAGCTGAGGCTCCATGACTATGGCTACCTCGTGAGAAGAGAAGACTCCCTGGAAAAGACCCTGATGATGGGAAAGATGGAGGGCACAAGGAGAAGGGAACGACAGAGGACGAGATGGTGGGACAGTGTTCTCGAAGCTACCAGCATGAATTTGACCAAACTGGGGGAGGCAGTGGAAGACAGGAGTGTCTGGTGTGCTCTGGTCCAGGGGGTCACGAGCAGTTGGACATGACTAAACAACAACAACAAATTACTACTAGTAGTAGTAGGGAGTAGTACTGGTAGGGAGAGGGAAGGAAGTGATCGAACAGAATGGTGCCCATAATGTTCGCACAAAAATCCAAATGCATCCAGGAGCCTAAAAGCATTGGAGGCATTGCAGTGGATTCGAGAACGTAAGAATTCACCTGCTGGATGGGTCAAAAATGTATGACTAGTGCAGCATTCTGGGTGCATCTGCACTATCCACTTGAAGCAGTATCATACCACTGTAAGCTGTCATGTCGTCCTGCAATGAATCCTGGGAAATGTAGTTTGTGCTGAGAGTTCTTAGGAGACCTGCCCTCCCCTCCCAAGCTACAATTTCTAAATTTCTAAGGCATAGGAATTCGTTCATTTCCCCCACCAAAATATAATCCGCCCCCCCCAAGGTTTGAGGGACAGTGGACCACCCCCTGCTGAAAAAGTTTGCTGACCCCTGGTATAATAGATCTATGCCTAAAGAACAGTGTGGTCAAATGAACAAAGACCGAGACCACATAACACCGGTCTTGAAAGACCGGCATTGACTCCCAGTACGTTTCCGAGCACAATTCAAAGTGTTGGTGCTGACCTTGAAAGCCCTAAATGGCCTCAAAGGCCCAGTAGATCTGAAGGAGCGTCTCCACCCCCATCGTTCTGCCCGGACACTGAGGTCCAGCGCCGAGGGCCTTCTGGCGGTTCCCTCACTGCGAGAAACCAAGTTACAGGGAACCAGGCAGAGGGCCTTCTCGGTAGTGGCACCCGCCCTGTGGAACGCCCTCCCACCAGATGTCAAAGAGAACAACAACTACCAGACTTTTAGAAGACATCTGAAGGCAGCCCTGTTTAGGGAAGCTTTTAATGCTTGATGTATTACAGTATTTTAATATTTTTTTGGAAGCTGCCCAGAGTGGCTGCCCAGATGGGTGGGGTATAAATAAATTATTATTATTATTATTATTATTATTATTATTATTATTATTATTATTAAATGCTGGGCTCAGGCAGGCAGCTTCAACCTCCATCCTACCCGACCTCTTCGAGCCTCTGATTCAACATCAGGTCTCAGACAAGCCACACTCTGGAACCCCTAATCATATGCATGTTTGGGTTAACAGTGGGTCCCGTTTCTGAAAAGCCTGACCTAGCAACTCTCAGCACTCTTAACCAGTTATACGTCCCAGGATTCTTTGGGGGAAACTGTGGTTGTTTCAAGTTAGTACGATACTGCTTTAAATGTGCAGTGCAGATGGGACGTCTATTTCTCCAGCTGCAACCAGGCAGCTGCTTCTTCAAAACCTCCCTCCCCAAGACAAGGCATGAAGCGACAGCCTTCCTCTCTTGCTTGACTTCATCATCCTCTCAGATGGCACAAACTCGTGGCACAAGCTGGGACTAGTCCCGGTTTATCTCACTTCTGGCGAAGCCTCCATTACATTTTCACTTTTAGGGATTGTTTTATGTAACGCCGCAGGTTTACGCCACGAGGTTGTGAGACACGCTCCCTGCCTGCGTACGGGAGACTCAGCCAAACTGGTGAGGTGAGTCAGAGCAGGAAGAGTAAAAATGTAGGGCGTGTTGGTGAACGAGACAGAAAGCAAAGTCTAGAGGAACAAAAAGCCCCCAGTTGGCATCTAGGAGGCAAAGTGCCATTTAGGTTCAGTCTTGTCCATGTTTACCCGGATCATGTCTTTCTTCTTCTTCTTCTCCTTTGGCAATCCCTCGTAGCCGAGAAAGATTGTCTTCCATAAACATGATTTTAACAACGAGTCCATCAGTGACTGTGGAGGCCAGTTCTGGATCCACACCTCCTTCCACAGTGGGGACATTGGTTTCCGGGCAGGATTTGGTCACGGTGTGGATTTGCCAAGTGTGCCTTCCTCTTGGCATGTTTCTCCCTTGCGTCCTGAGTTCGAGTGTCTTCAAAGCCCATGACACCTTTGGTAAAGGCTGTTCTCCAGCTGGAGTGCTCACAGGCAAGTGTTTCCCAATTGTTGGTGCTTATACTACATTTTTAAAGATTTGCCTTGAGGGAGTCTTTAAACCTCTTTTGGTGACCACCAGCATTAAGTTCGGAATAGAGTAGTTGCTTTGGAAGACAATCATCAGGCATCCGCACAACATGACCAGCCCAACGAAGTTGATGTTGAAGAATCATTGCTTCAACACTGGTGATCTTTGCTTCTTCCAGTACACTGGTATTAGTTCGCCTGTCTTCCCAAGTGATGTGTAAAATTTTTCAGAGACAGCGTTGATGGAATCTTCCCATCAAATACAGCAGGACATCAGGGTAGAAGTGCACTATTAGGATGAAATTGCATTGTGGACCTGCTTCGAACAGCTGTTCCCTTTGCCCAGGGAATCCTGGGAACTGTAGTTCTATGAGGTGGCAGTGCTGGATATTTCTAGCTGAAAACAGAAAGGAACATGAGCCATGTCAATTCCTATGAGGAAAGTGTGCAGTGCTTGGGACATTTTAGTTTAGAGAAAAAGTGAGATACAGTGGTACCTCTGTATGCAAACAGGATCTGTTCCAGAGCCCCATTCGCATCCTGAAGTGAACGCAACCAGCGTCTGCGCATGCGCGGGTTGTGATTCGCTGCTTCTGCGTATGTGTGTGACATCATTTTGAGCGTCTGCCTGTGTGCGAGCGGCGAAACCCAGAAGTAACACGGAGCTCAACATGAAAACGCTCAACCTGAAGCACATTTAACCTGAGGTATGACTGTAGTTTAGTTTATTGGCTCCCAGTATGTTTCCGAGCACAATTCAAAGTGTTGGTGCTGACCTTTAAAGCCCTAAACGGCCTTGGTCCAGTATACCTGAAGGAGCGTCTCCACCCCCACCATTCTGCCCGGACGCTGAGCTCCAGCGCCGAGGGCCTTCTGGTGGTTCCCTCATTGCGAGAAGCAAAGCTACAGGGAACCAGGCCGAGGGCCTTCTCGGTGGTGGCGCCCGCCCTGTGGAACGCCCTTCCAGCAGATGTCAAAGTGATAAACAACTACCAGCCAAACAAATAAGCCAGCCCTGTTCAGGGAAGTTTTTAACGTGTGATATTTTACTGTATTTTTGGTTTCTATGGAAGCCGCCCAGAGTGGCTGGGGAGGCCCAGCCAGATGGGCGGGGTATACAGGGCTGCCTTCAGATGTCTTCTAAAAGTCAGATAGTTATTTATCTCTTTGACATCTGCTGGGAGGGTGTTCCACAGGGCGGGCGCCACCACTGAGAAGGCCCTCTGCCTCGTTCCCTGTAGCATCACGAAGAAAATACATTTCCCCAAAACAGGCAAACCTGTCGATCAAGAAAGCATGGGGGAAAACCCCAACCCTCATTTTTTAAAAGGAAACATTGGAAGGGGAGAGTTTTGTCATGTTGCAGACCCCAAATATGGCATCTCATGTAAGGAAAGGGAGATGGCTAGGCTGGGAAATGGCCTTTGCCTCAGAGAGATCTTGGAGAGCGTCTGGCAGTCAGATCAGGAGGCTAGATAGACCAGTAAGCCTGGCTCCGTGAAAGGCAGCTTAATATATTGCTAGCAAGGTCACCGCGAGAGATTTCGTTTTGCTTCCTGCTGTGTTTTGATCTTTGTCTCCCTGGGCAAGACCCTTAACTTTAATCAGGAATGTCGTGGGAACCTCAGGTGCGTATTTATTAGCTTTTCACTTATTTATTTTGATTAGTTTTAAACGGCACTTGCCACCTCCGAATCCAAGCACTGTTTAAACTGTAAGCCAGAAAGCGGATTAAAAGCAATTTTTTAAAAATAGCAACACTTTTTGAAGAGCGAGAAGATAAACAAAATGTACCATAAAAATTCCAGGAAGCTGCTTTTTTTATTATTATTACAGTACCTCCTCCTACTGCAGCTTGCAAAGTGAAATGCTGATTAATCTTTAACTATCCATGCTGCAAGGAGAAGGTTGGGTCCTGGAACTCAAACTGACCCGCATTACAGAGGGAAGATCCAGGCAGCAGCAAGAAATTGCACACTCTTACAATCACCATGGGACACGGGTGGCGCTATGGGATAAACCACAGAGCCTAGGGCTTGCCGATCAGAAGGTCGGCGGTTCGAATCCCCATGACGGGGTGAGTTCCCGTTGCTCGGTCCCTGCTCCTGCCAACCTAGCAGTTCAAAAGCACGTCAGAGTGCAAGTAGATAAATAGGTACTGCTCCGGTGGGAAGGTAAACAGCGTTTCTGTGCACTGCTCTGGTTCGCCAGAAGTGGCTTGGTCATGCTGGCCACATGACCTGGAAGCTGTATGCCGGCTCCCTTGGCCAGTAAAGCGAGATGAGCACCGCAACCCCAGAGTTGGCCACAACTGGACCTAATGGTCAGGGGTCCCTTTACCTTTACCATACAATCACCACTTGTTCAAAAGATAAGTCTTCTACCACCAAGGCAAAGCTCCTGGGCTCTTGTCCCTTGCATGGCTCCATGCAGACTTCCAGGAGTGCAATCTGGTGCAGGACTTGGAAAACATCTGAACATCTACCTGCAGTGTATTTGTCCCTGATAACAAAACTATCTTTCTGCACAGCTGGCTGTGGATAATGGGATCTGCAGTCAAAAATGGGAAAGCTCTGTTGTAAACAAAAAATCTACCCTTTTCCCTTATGGGGTATCCAACAGCCCATGTAGAGTCCTTATGTAGCTTCCCTATTGGTAGGAGCAATAACAGAGGCCAACCAGAGAATATTGAGAAGCAAAGCAGCTAGTAAGCTTGATCCTTATTGATCTGTTGCAACAGAGTCCTCACTCACCACACGCCGGAGGGAGGAGGAACCCAGAACAATGGTGTGCAAGCGCTTATATAGACTTTTGAAATTGCCACCCTGTAGATCAAGACCACCCCCAGAAACATCATACATACATCACAGAAGGGGTGTAGCTCAAGACCCGCCCCTCCAGATACATGATACCTACATCACAGAAAAGGAGGTCTACAGGAAATCTGAGTGCTTTGTTTACCACCTGCCTGCCAGGTTACCTGTTTAATGGTCATGTGATTGGATTGCCTGGGGAGCCTGGCCAGTCTTTTGTAATGATAAATACTTAGTTCCTGAGCCAGGTCAGGCTCACACCCTATTCATATCTTAAAAGTGCCCTTAAGACAGGATTTGTGAGGAAAGAGACAATGGGGAGGTTTCCCACTTTGACCTTGCAGAGAAATCAGTTGCTCAGTTTGGGAATCAAAATGGTTTCAGGTCATTCTTCCTGGGCTGATCTATGTATGTGCTTGGTTGGTACACTTATGAACATTTAACATACAGTGGTAGCTCGGGTTGCATACGCTTCAGGTTACAGACTCTGTAAGTACGGACCTTCAGAACGAATTAAGTACTTAAGTACTTAACCTGAGGTACCACTGTATACCCAAGACCTCAAAATTCCTATCACAGGTCTACCCGGAAGCATGCTCAGCAAACATGAGAAATGATGCCAAGTCACGCCAGTTCAGGATTCATGCTGGGAGCAGCTTTTCCGGCAGCAGTCTTGCCTAGCCTTACCTGAGAATGGCAGGGATGCGAGCCGGGACCGTCTGCATGTAAGCAGACACCAAGGCGTCGTCAGGACACAGTTCATTGGCAAAGCAGTTGCTTTGCATCAGAAGGCTCCAAGTTCCCAGTCCCTGGTGTTCTTTCTCTGCCTGAGACCACGGAGAGCCTCTGCCAGGAAAATTAGGCAGTAATAGATGTGCAAACAGTATTCTTTCATATATAGAATGAGAAATGTTTCTCAGGCTCAGATGTTGATGGGTCGCTAACTTGGATGGCATACCCTCCCACCATTTTTCTATGAAAATTTGTTGTTGTTGTTTAGTAGTTTAGTCGTGTCCGACTCTTCGTGACCCCATGGACCAGAGCACACCAGGCACCCCTGTCCTCCACTGCCTCCCACAGTTTGGTCAAACTCATGCTGGTCGCTTCGAGAACACTGTCCAACCATGGCATCCTCTGTCGTCCCCTTCTCCTTGTGTCCTCCATCTTTACCAAAATCAGGGTCTTTTCCAGGGAGTCTTCTCTTCTCATGAGTTGGCCAAAGTATTGGAGCCTCAGCTTCAGGATCTGTCCTTCCAGTGAGCACTCAGGGCTGATTTCCTTCAGAATGGAGAGGTTTGATCTTCTTGCAGTCCATGGGACTCTCAAGAGTCTCCTCCAGCACCAGAATTCAAAAGCATCAATTCTTCGGCAATCAGCCCAAAATAGCGATATGCTATTTCAGAATAATACAAATTTTATTATTTATACCCCACCAATCTGACTAGAGAGGGACACGGGTGGCGCTGTGGTGTAAACCACAGAGCCTAGGGCTTGTCGATCAGAAGGTCAGCGGTTCGAATCCCCGTGACGGGGTGAGCTCCCGTTGCTCGGTCCCTGCTCCTGCCAATCTAGCAGTTCAAAAGCACGTCAGAGTGCAAGTAGATAAATAGGTACCACTCCGGCAGGAAGGTAAACGGCATTTCCGTGCGCTGCTCTGGTTCGCCAGAAGCGGCTTAGTCATGCTGGCCACATGACCCGGAAGCTGTGTGCAGACAAAACACTGCCTCCCTTGGCCAGTAAAGCGAGATGAGCGCTGCAACCGTTTTCATTCAAAATTGTGCCTGGCATCCAAACATCAATGAAGGCAGCTGCTGAAAAGCTGGAGATGCAGAAACAGGTTTGCTCTGTGCTGGGCCTAAAGCTGCTTCTAAAGCAGAAGCAAGATCGGCTGGGGTATTAATGCTGTGAGCCTCCCTCACACCTTATTCTCAGGTTGTATACATGTGTAAATAAAACCACATATCCCAAAGACTTTGCAGTCTCTGCTGGTTTTCATTCCAAGGAAACTGAACACTGGGTAACTGGCTGGAACCCCTGGGTTCTCTCTTGCTGCCAGGAGACTGAGGTTGCATGTGAAATTTTCGCTGTATAAATTTATTTCCTGCACTTTCTCCCAAAGGAGCTCAGGGCGACAAAACACACAAGTGGTGAAGCAATTAAACCATGTGGAAACAATTCCAATGGAGCAGCAGACTGTGCTTGTGTGTTTGTGGTTTGTCTCACTACAACTTAACACAAGTGGAAGCCAAGAATAAACCTTGCCTTCTACCTGTGGTTTGCTCAGAATTGAGCAGGTTTGCATGAAAGCCATCATTCTGGTGTGTTTCCTCCCTTGGAAACCAGGGGAGGAGAGAGTGGGGTGTGTTCATGGTATGCTATTGAAATATACTCAGAGTCGAGTGTGAGTTTCATACTCTTTATTCAGCTCATAGTAGCAATGAATGAAACTTTCCCCAAAACATCTAGCTATATACACATAGCTAGACCCCGCGTGATTGGCTAATTCCGTGTGATTGGCTAATTCCGGGCTGATCCTGTATGCCAATCAAGTTGCTGATTCACTTTACCCAGGTGCCTGATTGGCTGCTCCTGCAGGCCAATCAGGTCACTGATTCACTTCCACCTGAAGCTGGATTGGGTGGCTCCTGCGGACCAATCAGACTGCTGCATTCTGGATCCTATTGTTTCAGCTCAGTACATAACAGCAATGTTTTAGAATCTTAGAATCATTGAATTGTAGAGCTGGGAGAAACTCCAGGGGTCATCTAGTCCAACCCTCTGCAATGCAGGAATCACAGCTATAGCATCCATGATTCATGGCCATCCAACCTCTGCTTTAATGCCCCCAAGGAAGGAGCTGCTACCACTTTCCAAGGGAGTCCATTCCACTGTCAAAGAGCTTTTACTGTTAGAAAGTCCTTCCTAATGTTGAGTTGGAATCATCTCCCTTGTCACTTGAATCTAGATTGGTTCCAGCCTCTGGAACAGGAGAAATCAAGCTTGCTCCATCCTCCCTTTGAAGACAGCTATCGAATCACCTCTCACTCTCCACTTTTCCAGGCTAAACATCCCCAGCTCCTTCAACCGTTCCTCATCAGGCTTGGTTTCCAGACCCTTGATCATCATGGTTGCCCTCTGCACACGTTCCAGCTTGTCAACATCCTTCTTAAATTGTGGCACCCAGAACGGGACACAGGACTCCAGGTGTGTTCTGACCAAGGCAGAATAAAGGTAAAGGTAAGGGTACCCCTGACCATTAGGTCCAGTCATGGCCGACTCTGGGGTTGCGGTGCTCATCTCGCTTTATTGGCCGAGGGAGCCGGCGTACAGCTTCCGGGTCACGTGGCCAGCATGACTAAGCTGTTTCTGGTGAACCAGAGCAGCGCACGGAAATGCCGTTTACCTACCTGCCGGAGCAGTACCTATTTAACTACTTGGACTTTGACGTGCTTTTGAACTGCTAGGTGGGCAGGAGCAGGGACCAAGCAACGGGAGCCCTCCAGTCACGGGGATTCGAACCGCTGACCTTCTGATCGGCAAGTCCTAGGTTCTGTGGTTTAACCCACAGCGCCACCCGCGTCCTTTCAAGACAGAACTTGAACTATTACTTCCCTTGATCTGGACTCTAGAGTTCTGTTGATGCAGCTTAGAATGAAATTAGCTTTAGGACAGGGCTTCCCTAGCCTGGTGGCCCTCCTCCAGTTTTGGACCACACCTTCCATCACCCCAGGTTCAGTCTCTCACTGACATCTCCAGGTAGCGCTGGGAGTGACTCTGTTATGTACTGAAGTTCTCACCCTGGCCAACAGGGGAATACTGTAGATAGTTATGCAAATGAAGGATCGAAAGTGACGCTCAGTGATTGTATAGTTTTAGAAAGTTGCTACAGTAACGTTGTACTGGAGCTCTATATAAGCAGGCTGACTGAGCCCTTCAGTTCAGTTCTGTTCTGGCCTGTGAATAAACAAGAGCTGTTTGAAGAATCGCTGTGTCATCTGATATGTTCACCCACAACTTAACACAGACAATACTGAAGAAGAGGAACCAATGTTTCTATGGCGAAGCCGTTGCTCTGATGCTGGTTTTCCATCCGCTAAAAGTGGGAGCTTTATAAGAGCAGAAAGCTCTTACGAGCGAATTTCCATAAAACCTGCCCTGTTATTATTAGCCCTGCTTGCGTAAGAGGTGATGCTCAGCTAGGTTTTAATGCGTGGAGGACCAAGTCAGATGAATGGGGAGGAGGCGGCCAAAAATGTAGTAAATTGCAAGAGTTCAAAGAAGGATGAAGGGGCGACGGTGCTCGCCTCCCTAGACGATTCCCAAGACGCAGGTGTTGGATCCCTAAAAACCGAGCCCTTTGCAATCAGGACAGCGCATTTTTTAAAGGGCAGGCCTGTTCCTGCGCACGCCAGATCACTGCGCTACCAGTGGTAACTTGCACAGAGCAATGAGCCATCAATCGTCAGGCCCTGCAGACAGAATGTCTGTATCACATCCCTGTTAAAGATCACGTTTCCCAAGGAAGGTGTTTTGTGCTTGTTCTCTCCCCCCAAAAAAATTCTTAATTGATTTTCCATATTTATAACAAGTATAACAAAAAACACACAAAAGAAAGCACATCACAATACTGAAAAGAAGAAGAAACAAAAATATAAACACATATTACTTGTGAAACCCAATTTATCTTTCATTGTTCTTCCTCGAATTCCCCCTGAGTTTCATTGCATCACCTTGTAACAGCTCTCCAAAATCATCTTTCTAATAAAATAAACTCCTTCAATTTACTATCTTCTTTTCTTTTCTTAATATTCTAAATCCATCTTTCTTTACAATTCATTCAGTCCTAAGCCTATATGGTACTTTCAAGTGACTTCTAATTGTTTTATATTACAACATTTGGCTAAATAATCTTTAAATTTCTTCCAATCTTCTTGATATTCCTCTTCCTTCTGATCGCGGATTCTTCCAGTCAGGTCGGCCAGCTCCAAAAAGTCCAACATCTTCATCTGCCATTCTTCTACTGTTGGTATTTTTGGGATTTCCAATTTTTAGCTAGTAGCAGTCATGCCGCTGTAGTGATAAGGGGCTTCGTGCTTCTTAGATGTGAAACACCCTCCCTGCACTGAGCAATCGGCCACGAGTTCCCCCTTGCTTTCACTGGCAGGTCTACTCACGAGTAACAGCGCCAAGCCTGAAGCTTTGCACAGCAGCTCAGGATTCTTACTTACTGGTGGGGTGTGCTACCAGGAAAGAGGCCCCTCTGGAATCTGCAGCCTGCAAGCTGCTCCTTTTCAACGCTTTGTAAGTAGCAGATATCTGTCTCTTGGGAAGGGTTACGTCACAGAATTTTATTTTGGGAGGGAGGGGGCTTTATTTGTTTGTTTGTTTATATCCCACCTTTCCTCGAAGGTGCTCAAGATAATGATAACAACAACAACAACAACAACAACAACAACAACAACAACAACAACAATTTATTATTTATACCTCGCCCATCTGGCTGGGTTTCCCCAGCCACTCTGGGCGGCTTCCAACAAAACACTAAAGTACAATAACCTATTAAAAATTAAAAGCTTCCCTAAACATATATAGGGGTGCGGGTAGCGCTGTGGGTTAAACCACAGAGCCTAGGACTTGCCGATCGGAAGGTCGGTGGTTCGAATCCCCGTGACAGTCCCTGCTTGGTCCCTGCTCCTGCCAACCTAGCAGTTCGAAAGCATGTCAGAGTGCAAGTAGATAAATAGGTACCGCTCCAGCGGGAAGGTAAACGATGTTTCCGTGCGCTGCTCTGGTTCGCCAGAAGCGGCTTAGTCATGCTGGCCACATGACCTGGAAGCTGTACGCCGGCTCCCTCGGCCAATAAAGCGAGATGAGTGCTGCAACCCCAGAGTCGTCAGTGACTGGACCTAATGGTCAGGGGTCCCTTTACCTTTAAACATATATAAATAAAATCGTAGATGGCACACATGGTTCTCCCCAGTCCTTATTTTATTCTCACAACAAACCCTGCTAGGTAGGTTAGGCGGTGAGAGGAAGTGTGTTATGTACTGAGTTGAATAGGATCCAAATTGCAGCAGTCTGATTGGTCCTAGAACGATAGGATTCAGAAGGCAGCAGTCTGATTGGTCCACAGGAGCCACCCAATCCAGCTCCAGGTGGAAGTGAATCCGCAACCTGATTGGCCTACAGGTAAATCCCAGAATTAGCCAATCACGTGGGGCCCATTGTGTAAATAAGGTACCGTATTTTTCGCTCTATAACACGCACCCGACCATAACACGCACGTAGTTTTTAGAGGAGGAAAATCCGTAGGCATGCCACCCGTAGGCATTCCCTCCATAATACACACAGACATTTTCCCTTACTTTCTAGGAGGAAAAAAGTGAGTGTTATGGTGCAAAAAATACGGTATATGAAGCAGACATTCTGGGGGAACTTCCATTCCTCACCACTATGAGCTGAATAAAGAGCATGAAATCCACTCTCGGCTCCGAGTATATTTCACAGTGACTGGCCCAAGGTCATCCGGTGAGCTTCAGGGCCGAGGCAGGATTTGAACCCAGGTCCGAGTCCAGCGCTCTAACCACTGCTCTGCACTGCACCGCTAAATCCTAATTGGCAATTCCATTGAGGATGCAGCCAGCCCCCAGCAGTAACTCAGTGGCGGTGGCTGAGCAGTTAATGATAACGATGATAATATAAATTAATTTTTTCAAAATCTATTTAGTTTTACGCATTTGATTTATTTATTTGATGAGATTTATATACTTTTAAAGATAAAAACAACAACAACAACAACCCTCCAGGTGGTTTACATAAAAAATACTACAAAATATTTACCAGAGAATACCGATAAAATCAGCAGACTTTAAAAACACGTAGACAACAACTGGATTATTAAAATGTAGATAAAATCAACAGATTGAAAAACAAATATGCAGAATAAATTTCATGTATGGGTAGGCTTGCCAGAGCAAAAGAAGTTTTTAGCAGGCGTCAGCGATGGGACCTGCCTAATATTAATAAGCAGTTTAAATGAAACAACAGAGGTGCAAGTAAAAAGAATCTTAACAATGTTAAATCAGGGTTGTTCTGATTTAAATCCACCTTTGTGGAGAGAACATTGTGTGTGTGTGTGTGTGTGTGTATAAAAAAATAAATTTTCTGTTTTACAGTTTAGAGTATTCATTTAAACAATCTTAAAATATCAGTGACTTCCCTTCTTCTCTTTCCATGGTTCATTTTGCATAACATCAATCCCTGCCTATTTTACATAAACTAAACCATTCAGTATTCCATCAAAACTCATTTACACTGTTGAATTTATCTGAATGCTGCCAGCTTTTTCAAGTGCTCATAATTCCGCCTCCCATATATTCAATAAACATTTCCCAATCTTCTTTAAACGTATGTTCTTCTTGTTCTCCTATTCTATATGTTAGGTTCTTTTTTGGGGAGGAAAAAAAAGGAAAGAGACTAAGGCAGCACTGAGACTTTGGAACTGCCTGCCTCTTGATTTCAGGCAGGTGCCTTCACTGTACTCCTTCCAGCGCTGCTGAAGACATTCTTATTTAGATTAGCATTTAGAAAGTCGGTATGAGTTTTCATTTGCTTTAGTCTGCGGTTTTAACTTTTTAGTCTGCGGTTTTAACTTTCGGCATTTAACTTTCGGGTTGAAATTTGCAGCCGCAAGTCTTTTAGTGATAATGGTATCGGTTCTGTGTGTTTTTTGGCAGACTGCTTTGAGGGTCCCGTTCCCCCCATTTACCATCAAGCAGTATATAATTTTTATGAAAAAAATAAATAAAAACAAATAAATAAGGAGGAGGGAACGGGCAGCCAGTAAGTACAGTACTATGTTTATCTTCAGGCAAGTTAAAAGCGTGGATCAATGGAGCGGCAAATTTTGGCCGAACTTTCTCCCAAATTTAGTGCAGCAATTTTCTAATTTTGCTTTTGAAAATGCTGCACTGTTGCCGGCTTTGTATAAAGAATGGTAATATTTTGGCATTTGTTAGTGAGAAAGCACAGGGTGTTTGGCAGAGATGGCACCCTCTTACTCACAGATCACATTTAAACAGTTTTAAGCATGGTTTAGCCCATTAAAAAAACCCTAGGCTTAAGGATGCTTAACTCCATTCTTGACTGGGGCCAAGGTAATTTTTTGCAAAAAAAAGATTTTATTTTATTAAGGCTGCCCTACTGGACTCAGGAAGAATTATGCAGGCATGCATAGGATTTAAAAGTAAGTATAAAGGGATACTGTTCATGTGTCTTCTTGCAACAAATTGTTAGAATAGTTTAGATAACAATAAATAGTTTAAAGTTAAGCGCAGCAAATTAAATTTAAAAGCTGTTATTTGCAGAGGTATGTATTTTATCTTGCCAGCAGAGGAATCCCAGCTCTCTAGACAACTGTTGCTGCTGCCCTTTCCTAATTCTGAACAGCTGTTGGGGTTAATCCACAAACACAAAAATGGAGTTTGGAGGAGTTTAGTCTGGGTACTGAGCGCAGGGTGGATAGGTGGGAGCGCAACTTCAGAAAGCAAAAGGGGGAGAGGATTTGATGTGCCTGCCTTTCCCATCGCACTGGCCGAAAGCTTCAGATTAGACATTCTCTAAATAATATATAGCCACAGTCAATGTAGATCTCTTCCAGAAAGGAATGGTTGATTATGCCAATTTCAGTTTCTCTCAATTTCTATTTTTTCCAACCTTAATTTCACTTCTCCGCATTTCTACTTCAGTTTGCAATTTATTTATTTTTTAAAACCATCCTGAAAATTCATTCGCATTTTAGTGCAAAGTTCTCCTGAGATACACAGGTGCAATTTCACCTCATATACACATTTCTGCAAAGCCATTCTCCCTAACACAATGCATTTTCCTATGCTATTTTCATGGATTTTTAGACATAGTATATAGATTTTTTGTACACATTCTTTGATTGGAGAACTGCATTGAAAAATGTGTCAGTGCCATTGCTTCTGCACAGATTAATGAATAGGTCTATAAATTTCTCCACACCTTTCCTAAAGGGACCTGGCTACAGATGCAGCCAGCCAGCTGAGAAGGGAAGTCACAATTCCCCCCTTATAGGGCTGTCTCTCGGTATTAAATTATTTAGGAAAAGTACAAGGCTTTGCATGAATAAGTTGCACATTCAGGTCTAGCCACATGCTTCATTCTGTTTGCATGAGAGCCCAGGAATAAACCTGTCTGTACAATCCCTTCTACATGGATTATGTGTACGATCTATTTCACACACTTATTTGCTTCATTAAAAGCACTTGTAAACTACTTTGCTATTACGAAACACTCAGCAGAGTGCAGAAAATACTATGAAAAGCAACCAGCAAGCAACGACAATTAAAAACCTGCAATTGGGCCTGTAGTTAAAATGGCCTAAAGAAACATCAAAATAAGAGTGTCATTTGTTCAAATTTTTTCCCTTTGTTCGAATTCCCCGAATTCCTGCTTTTGTTTGTATTTCTGTGCATTTGTACTAGCGTTCAGCTGCATTTTTATTTTAATAATATTGCTCGCTTTTAGTGTTGCTCACTGCTTAAAGGTAAAGGGACCCCTGACCATTAGGTCCAGTCGTGACCGACTCTGGGGTTGTGGCGCTCATCTTTGTTTACTGGCCGAGGGAGCCGGTGTACAGCTTCCAGGTCATGTGGCCAGCATGACTAAGCCGCTTCTGGCGAACCAGAGCAGCGCACAGAAACGCCGTTTACCTTCCCGCCAGAGCGGTACCTATTTATCTACTTGCACTTTGACGTGCTTTCGAACTGCTAGGTTGGCAGGAGCAGGGACCGAGCAGCGGAAGTTTACCCCGTCGAGGGGATTCGAACTGCCAACCTTCTGATCGGCAAGTCCTAGGCTCTGTGGTTTAACCCACAGTGCCACCCACGTCCCACTGCTCACTACTTATAGATGCTTAACTATGAAGTGATTTTATAAATGCTTTAAAATACTGTGGTACCTCAGGTTACATACGCTTCAGGTTACATACGCTTCAGGTTACAGACTCCACTAACCCAGAAATAGTGCTTCAGGTTAAGAACTTTGCTTCAGGATGAGAACAGAAATCGTGCTCCGGCGGCGCGGCAGCAGCAGGAGGCCCCATTAGCTAAAGTGGTGCTTCAGGTTAAGAACAGTTTCAGGTTAAGAACGGACCTCTGGAACGAATTAAGTACTTAACCTGAGGTACCACTGTAATCAAAGGCTGCAATGTGACATCAGTGGAACCAGGCCTGACTTGGGAAGCGGAATAAAGGATCTTCAAGGTTGTGACATGTTGTGTATACCTTGTGTACTGGTTCCTTGGGAATAGTTGTTGCCTTCATGCCTGGTTTTGAGCACCTGGAGATGGCAGGGATTGAACCAGGCGACTTCTGGACACTGATGCTCAGCTAGTGAGCTAGCTACAGAGCTTCCATCTGCACCATCTGCTTCATCTTGCCCGGGAAACTCGGAGCAAAGGGCAACCGTGGTTTCCTCTGTGCCTGATGAGTATTCTGGGGTGGCGAGGGCAGAGAGAGGCAGCACCTGCCTGCAGCAATCACCTTTCCTAAAGCATTTCTTCCCCGCTGGCTGAGGTGTCCTCTTTCAAATTATTTCCACGCTTTGCATAATGGCTCCAACAGCCACAAGGATGGGCTGTGACCTGCGCCTTATGTAACGGATTGTGCAATCCCGATTAGGTAATCACCGGGGGGTGGGGGTGGGGTTATATAAGGAGCATTTGGTGAATTATCAAATTCAGCGTGAAACCGATCTCCCTCGGTATAGCCAGCAGTAATCTGCCTCTGCCTCTTTGGGTAGTGAGCGGACGAGATGAGAGAGGTCATTTTCCACAGGTGACGTCCCTTTGAAGAGCACGCAGGAACAGAGTCAGGCCGTTGGTCTGTGTAGCTCTGTATTGCCTGCGGTGACTAATGGCAGCTCATCAGGGTTCAAAAATAGGGGAACTTCAAGGAAAGGTTGCACTCCTGTTCAGCACACTCAATTTCTGCTCCTGGTTTTTCATTTCCCCCATCAATGTTCAGATGCCCATCTGCACCTTTGGAGATGGCTTCCTAAGGATGTTTTTGCCCACCACTTAAAGGTTAACCCGAGACTGTTAATTTTACAAAACTTGGAATTCCCCAGAGCATTCTGGTACCTCCTTTTTGCATGTGAGTGGTTCCATTCTGGCAACACATGGACTGCCACTTGGAGAACTTTGGTATACTATTTGAAGATATTGTTACACATCAGCCTAATCTCTGAGCAGTGCGATATTTCAGGGCTGCTGGGTGCTCAGGTTTCCCTTTTGAGAATGAGGCACAGCGGAGACTGTGGTGTCTTTATGATATATGGTTTATTTCATAGAATTATTTACACATACAGTGATACCTCAGGTTAAGAACTTAATTCATTCCAGAGGTCCGTTCTGAACCTGAAACGGTTCTTAACCTGAGGCGTGCTTTCACTAATGGGGCCTCCTGCTGCCGCTGCACTGCTGGCGCACGATTTTCGTTCTTATCCTGGGGCAAAGTTCTTAACCTGGAGCAACCAAATTGGTTAGTGGAGTTTGTAACCCGAAGCATCTGCAACCCGAAGTACCGCTGTACATATTTTGTTATGTGCAAATGGCTTTAGATACCTATTTGGTCCATAAATTACCATATAGCATATATAGTCATACCTCGGGTTACGGACTGCCAAAACCCAGAAGTACCAGAATGGGTTACTTCCAGGTTTTGGCGGTCTTGCATGTGCAGAAGCGCTAAATTGTGCTTTGTGCATGCACAGAAGCGCTGAATCGCAACCCCTCCGTGCGCAGACGTGCCACTGCGGGTTGCAAACGCTGCAGTCTGCGAACGTGCATCTCACACGGATCACGTTCGCAACCCGAGTGTCCACTGTATATACAACCTGAGCCTACGATGGAGAGGCTCACAGGAACACCACCCCAAGAGGGTCATGTTTCTCCCATAGTCACAGCCTTCAATTCAAGAAGAAACCAGGCTGCCTTTCCAGCTCGCAGTTTCCCCCTCTAGGTCACATCACAGCCAACTCGGCTATCTAAACTCAAGCATTTTTTTTAAAGATATTTATTAAAGTTTCAAAAAAAGTTACAAAATAGGAAAGAAAAGAGAGGAAAAAAGAAAAAAAAGAAAAAAAAGAAAAATAGAAAGAAATACAAAGTACAGAAAAATAAAAAACAGTTAAAAACAAATCAATCTTTTCATGTCTTATATTTCATTTGCTTAAACAAAATTTTTTTTTTCTTCCAGTAGCACCTTAGAGACCAACTAGGTTTGTCACTGGTATGAGCTTTCGTGTGCATGCACACTTCTTCAGATAGCTCATACCAAGAACTAACTTAGTTGGTCTTTAAGGTGCTACTGGAAGAAAAAAAAATTTTTTGTTTTGACTATGGCAGACCAACACGGCTACCTATCTGTAACATTTCATTTGCTTGTTTCCCTGACCTCCTCACACCTCCCTTTTTTGTATTCCAGTTCCATTAGTTAATTCAGCAAATCCTTTCCCTCCTTGTTTTTATCTTAATCCTTTACCTTAATGTGTTATAACTTTACATTCTCACCTAATAACAATCCATTTTTACATACTCCTTTATAACATTGATGCCAAAACCACTTAACTTCATTCCGACATCATTCTAACATTCCTTAATTTTACAGTATTTATCTAAGTAGTCTTTAAATTTCTTCCAATCTTCTTCCACCAACTCTTCTCCCTGGTCTTAAACTCAAGCATTGTCCTTCTATCTATCTAAGAGCTAGAGGAGGGACCCCACCTATTTTTCTTGTGGCAAAGAGCCCCCTTTCCTTTGTTCTCTTAATGGCCCATCACCCAGGTGGTTACCTCATCCAGGAAGCCAACCTGGCTTGATTAGCATTTAACATTTGCTAGGATTTTAGGTGTCTGTCACCCACAAACTCAAAACGCTATGATGAAACAGAGACAGTGATCTATCTGATAGGAAAAATAGGGGCGGCCCCTAGTTAGTAGGGACTATTGTAGTCCGGACTCAAGCTTTCTTTTTGCTTCCCCAACCAGTCATGTCTTGAACGAGCCTGGATGCAATCTCAAGAGAAGAGAAGAGAACTGTAGAATTGGAAGGGACCCCAGAGGTCATCTACTCCAAGCACATTGCAAAGCAGGAATCCCAAGTTACCTGAGATACCTAGGAAAAGTGGTACAATATCTGCCATCTTGCATTAATCATGCTATAATGTCAGGTGTGTTTTGTAGGAGCAAAGGTTTTCCAGGTTCATTCTCTCTCTCTCTCGTGTCAATTTTACTATGAATCATATATTCTTAGTTTGTGCGGCAAGAGACATTTCATCACACAGCCATGTTTTCCAAACTTCTATTAAACTGTTAACTATTTATTTACTTACTTACTTATTTTTAATATAATTTTTATTAATTTTTTTCTAATTGACAATTCAAAATATTCGTTTAGGTAACCTTAAATCCCTTCCCTTCTTCTCTTTCTGCGGTTCATTTTGCATACCAAACATCCCTGCGTATTTTACATGAATATTGTGAGGATGTTAAAAATGTGGGAAATCAATTAAAAATTATTATAAAAAAACCCCAAACCATTCAGTATTCCATTGTTACATCCATCAAAACTTATTTATCTTAATGCTACTAGCGTTTTTAAATATGCACAATTTTGACCCATATATTCAGTAAACATTTTCCCGTCTACTTTAAATGTGTATTCTTTCTTTCTTTCTTTCTTTCTTTCTTTCTTTCTTTCTTTCTTTCTTTCTTTCTATTTTTTTATTCAAGTCACACTGCACTGTCCTCATAAAAAACAACATCACTTGCATTTTGAAAAGTGAGTCCTTTGAGTTAAACTGCAGGATGGATTTGAAACTACAGGAAGGCAGATTGCAGTTAAACGTTGAGGGAAAGTTCGTAACAGCCAACTTGACAATGGGGAAACTGTGCCAGGGGAGGGGTGCCTTGCTGTCTCTGGAGGATTTCAAGGGAGCGGGTGGGCAAAGCCTGCATCTCCCAGGAATAAGGGAGCTGAAGATAATGAAAAAGATGCTGCGTGATGAAGTTTGAGCCCTACAGCTCAAATCTCAACTGCAAGCTGCTTTCTCTCAGCAACACCCATCCTTTTAATAGTGAACCGGGGCAGAGAGTGCCAACAGGAATGTTTTTGAAATATACTCGGAGTCAAGAGTGGATTTCATGCTCTTTATTCAGCTCATAGTGGTGAGGAGGAATGGAAGTTCCCCCAGAATGTCTGCTTTATATACATTATTTACACAATGGGCTCCATGCTAATTCTGGGATTCACCTGTAGGCCAATCAGGTTGCGGATTTACTTCCACCTGGAGCTAGATTGGTTGGCTCCTGTGGACCAATCAGACTGCTGCATTCTGGACCCTATTGTTCTAGGACCAATCAGACTGCTGCCTTTTGGATCCTATTCAACTCAGTACATAACAGTTTTGTTGTTGTTGCTTAGTCATTTATTGTGTCCGACTCTTTGTGGCCCCCTGGACCAGAGCATGCCAGGCACTCCTGTCTTCCACTGCCTCCCGCAGTTTGGTCAAACTCATGCTGGTAGCTTCGAGAACACTGTCCCACCATCTTGTCTTCTGTCGTCCCCTTCTCCTTGTGCCCTCCATCTTTCCCAATATCAGGGTCTTTTCCAGGGAGTCTTCTCTTCTCAGGAGGTGGCCAAAGTATTGGAGTTCAGCTTCAGGATCTGTCCTTCCAGTGAGCACTCAGGGCTGATTTCCTTAAGAATGGATCGGTTTGATCTTCTTGCAGTCCATGGGACTCTCCAGAGTCTCCTCCAGCACCAGAATTCAAAAGCATCAATTCTTCGGCAATCAGCCTTCTTTATGGTCCAGCTCTCACTTCCATACATCACGACTGGGAAAACCATAGCTTTAACTATAAGGACCTTTGTTGGCAAGGTGATGTCTCCGCTTTTTAAGATGCTGTCTAGGTTTGTCATTGCTTTTCTCCGAAGAAGCAGGCGTCTTTTAATTTCGTGATTGCTGTCACCATGCTGAGAAACAAGAGGAAGGTAGCAGAATGCTCTCCCCCCCCCATCCGTTGAGTGGGACAGAGGAACAGCTGAATATTCCTGCTTTGCAGGGGGTTGGTCTAGATGATTGCTGGGGTCCCTGGACATGTAAAGAGGTAAAAGCTTTCTGGGAAATGATATATAATGAGTTAAAGAAAATGTTTAAAAACACCTTTGTTAAAAAAAACCCCAGAAGCTTTTTTTTATTAGGTATAGTGGGTAGAGAGATACCGAGGCAAGATAAAAAATAGCTCTTCTATGCAACAACTGCAGCAAGAATTTTGTTAGCCCAGAGAAGAGTGGCAGATGAAAATGATGGACTTTGCAGAAGTGGCGAAACTGACGGGAATAATCTGGTACAAGAGAGACCAAGCATTCCAAAATGACTGGAACAAATTTATATTATATTTGAAAGACAACTGTAAGCAATTGACATCATTTGCAGGGTTATCTGAAGACCTGTAAGGTGAAATTGCTGCCTATTCAGGTTGAGTAATATAATATTTTAGGTAATGATATAACAAGGATAGGAAACGAAGCGAAATGTAAAGATGCAAAGTTTAATTTTGTAAACCATCAGAAGGGAGGGAAGGAAGTCATTAGGCTCAGTCGGGCCAAAGAGATAAAACAAGAGGATACGATGTTACGTAATGTCATTATATGTCAAACCAATAAATATCATTTACATATATATAAAAAAATAGATGATCTTTGGGGTCCCTTCCAATGCTATGATGAGGTTTTCGGTCTGAGGCTTTCCTTAGCTTTTTCGTTGGCTTCATTTATATTTCTATTTTCCCCTTCCTTATTGCATATCCCACCCTTAACTCAAGGAATTCTGGGAAATGCCTCTGCCTCTTCCCTCCCCTTTGAGTCTTCTGAGGGAGGATTGCCTGAGAGTTGGCGAAGGGCCGAAGGCCACCCAGAGAGGAGACGAGATTTGAGTGAGAGTCTCGCTGGCCCTCGTCCAACTATCCTGCTAACCATTACACTGGACTAGCTCCTCTGCTAACTCCCTAGCGCTGCCCTGGGAACTCCCCGCCACTTGGTTTAGTGAGCAGAATGCAGAATATTGTTACTTTTCTCTAGGGCTGAAGTGGATAAGCCCATGGTGGCTTCCCCAGTTTATGTGACTCTGATTTGTATTCCTCCACCCCAAATGTCTTCTGAGGGCATGCAGGTGTTTTACCTAAGCTAAACTCTGCCAGGGAAGGCTGCATGTGGGAGTCACCCAGTGAGGCAACTCCAGGGCCCACAGAGAGCTGAGTCAGACCTGGATCCCCGCAGGCATGGGCTGAGGAACATCAAGGCAAGGCAAGGCCTTCTTCTGAGATGCTGGTGCACTCCTTTACCTCTCTACAGCATCTCCCTCTGTTTCCTTCTGAGTCACTTTCTGTGGTTCTCCGACTCTGGGGAGATTTGGGTCAGGACAGTTATGCAGAGTGTGGCTCTCATAACCCAGCTCCTCAGTTCGGCCTCTCTCTGTGGGAATGTTAAGGACAGTAGGAAAGGATATACTGAATAAATATTATCCTTCCTTCACTCACGCTAGTAAGCGATGTAGCAGAGCACATTCCCTTCAATATAGCTGGAAACTAGTTTGCAGATCCGTTTGAATCTCTAAGTTAAGATTATTCCTGGTGTCCCCTTTGATCCCTCTTAAAAGAATGAAGACACAAGAGTCTTTCCAAGTAAAGTAGCAAAAGGTTTACTCACATTTCAGTTCACGATTTGATCCCTGAAAGGCAGGCTTGACTTGGTAGTTACACAAAGAAACAGTGAGTTCATCTCACTATTAATTCCTTATCCCTACGGTTATGATTTGTGGGTTTCCCACTTAATTTTATTTTGATTTTAAATGTGATTTGAATTATGTTTTGAACTAATCGTTTGTTTTGTGTTCTTAATGTATTATATATTTGGTGTCAGCCGCCCTGAGCCTGGTCTCAGCCGGGGAAGGTGGGGTATAAATAAATTATTATTATTATTATTATTATTATTAGGAGACCGAACTCATGTGCTGCTGGCTGAGAGCCAGCAGACAGCAATATTTACATTAAGGTAACAAAGTGGCTGCAGGAGAGCAGCATGGCAACAAAAGAGAGAATAAGGCAAGAGAGAGACAAAAGCTAGACTGAGAAAATGGCTGCGTGACTTGGCTCTTTTATGGAGTCAGCCAGAAACAGGCACATCTCCCAGGTCACATGCAGGGGGAGGAAGCTCAAGATCAGTGGAAGTTACACTGACTGGATGTCCCCCTGCCGGTGCCCACGCTAGGAAAATAAGGAATGTTGCATTTGACTGCACCAATAGATTGCGTCCTACACACTCTCTCTATCTATGTCAAAACGATAAACAACTACTTGACATTCAGAAAACATCTTAAGGCAGCCCTGTTCAGGGAAGTTTTTAATGTATGATATTTTAGTGTTTCCTGGTTTCTATGGAAGCCGCCCAGAGTGGCTGGGGGGGCCCAGCCAGATGGGCGGGGTATAAATAATATATTATTATTATTATTATTATTATTATTATTATTATTATTATTATTATTATTATTATCTGAATGCCTCCTGCATCTCTACCAACCTTTCCGGGGTGCTAAGATCAGCAGTGGGGGCATTCTTGGGAGTCCCACCTGCCTGCCCTCAGAAGTGTGCGTCCTGCTTTCTGCAAAGTCAAACTGGGAGAATGCGCGAGAAATGGGCATTGCATGGAGTGCACAAAGGCGCATGGCAAAGGAGCATGATATGAGGAAGATGAAGGGTGGAGCTGCCTGTGGGGGAGCGTTCATCCTCCAGAGGCTCTGTGATGCCAAAGGGAAGAGTCTGTGACTCGTCATGCTCTCTCCATCTGGGTCATCTGCGCCATCTTGCACATGTACACGTCCTAAGGGATGCTGGCTGCACCGAAACATCTTCAGGCCTCCACAGCTAAGGACCATCTGGGATGCTGCCTTTTGGTTTTCAGTCAGGGAGTCAGAGAGGATCACTAGGGTTAACCAGGGTTTGTCTTGGAAAGGAAACGTACTGGGAGCCAATGTAGGTCTTTCAAGACCGGTGTTATGTGGTCTCGGCGGTCGCTCCCATTCACCAGTCTAGCTGCCGCATTCTGGATTAGTTGCAGTTTCCGAGTCACCTTCAAAGGTAGCCCCACGTAGAGCGCATTGCAGTAGTCCAAATGGGATATAACCAGAGCATGCACCACTCTGGCGAGACAGTCTGCGGGCAGGGAGGGTTTCATCCTGTGTACCAGATGGAGTTGGAATACAGCTGCCCTGGACACAGAATTGACCTGTGCCTCCATGGACAGCTGTGAGTCCAAAATGACTCCCAGGCTGCACACCTAGTCCTTCAGGGTCACAGTTACCCCATTCAGGACCAGGGAGTCCTCCACGCCTGCCTGCCTCCTGTCCCCCAAAAACTGTACTTCTGTCTTGTCAGGATTCAACCTCAATCTTTTAGCTGCCATCCATCCTCAATGCCATCAGCCACAACCTGTGTTGGTACTGTACTATCTTGAGATACTGTTAGACATGTTCTTCCCTTCAAACCAGTTTCAGTCCTCCTAGTCCAACATACCTGCTAACTCTGCATCCATTGTGCTTTTACTGCAGGCTTGGGAAGTGGTGTACACAATCCATTTCTATCCTGTATCTATTTTATGAAATACAGTGGTACCTCGGGTTAAGTACTTAATTTGTTCCAGAGGTCCTGAAACTGTCCTTAACCTGAAACTGTTCTTAACCTGAAGCACCACTTTAGCTAATGGGGCCTCCTGCTGCTGCCACGCCACTGGAGCACAATTTCTGTTCTCATCCTGAAGCAAAGTTCTTCACCTGAAGCACTATTTCTGGGTTAGCGGAGTCTGTAACCTGAAGCGTATGTAACCCAAGGTACCACTGTACTGCACTGAGTTTTGATGCATTTTCTCCCCAAACCGGCTTCAATCTGAATTGGGGAAAAGAACGACCCAGCTGCACTTTGAAGCTGGGGATGCATACAGAGATTTTGACTTGATATACCAGTGAAGGTGCTTTGGGGGTGATTTGCTGCTTTGCAAATGCAATGGCACGAAGAATGCTGCTGTGGTGTAATTGCAGCACCTAGCATATGCTCAGTGTAAATAAATGCTAATTAGCAATGGTTATGTTGACACAGCAGGCAATTATGCTGGTATAATGTCTAGGATCAGGATGTTAAGCAAAGCCTCTGGCTCTGTTCCAGCTGCCACTCTCATACAGTAACACAAGCAGAAGCGAGGCAGAAGGAACTACGGTGCGTCTCACACAAAGAGGTTGGAAAACCCCGCCGTGCAATTAATTGGGTGGGAAGGAGTCATGGAAAGGCCTGTCCTAGATCTGGTCCCGTTAAATTTTTTAAATCTAAAATGGCTTGGAGGAAGGAAGTGAGACTATCACCATCTGGATGACCCAAAGCTGGAGATATGATGCATTTCTGAAGATTAGGTGGGACTAAGTGTCCCTGCAGCTGCAATAAACTGCTAGGCATGAAATCCAGGGTACTGCATGCACCATAATTCAAAAGCGTCAATTCTTCGGCGATCATCCTTCTTTATGGTCCAGCTCTCACTTCCATACATCACTACTGGTATTTGTCACATAGGAAACTGCTTTATACCACCTGTGGCCCATCCAGCTCAGTACTGTCCACACGCACCAGCAGCATCTCTCCTGGGTTTTTCCGACAGAGAGCCTTTCCCAGCCCTTCCAGGAGAAGTTGGCGAACCTGTGACCTTCTGCCACTGAGCTATGCCCCTTCCCCAAGTGGCAGAGGTCCCAGAGATTCCCCACCCATCAAAGGAGTGGGGAAGAGACTCAGGAGATAGAAACAGAGTCTCAGAGGCTTGGATGGGGCGTGTGGTCCACTTTCCAGGTCCAGAGCTTCCATCCCTATCCCAGTTCTCTGTCTGCAGAAGTTGCAGGCGGAGGACCTGCTTTGCAGCTTCTACGAAGGTAATTGCAACCCTGGGAGGGCATGCACATTTGGGCAGGGCAAATGAGGCAGGTTTTTCATGACTCTCAGCACACACACTTCTGCCAGCACTTGGAAATTATAGCCATGAATGGGAACTTAAAATAAGGCTACAATCCAAAGCAGGCTTACTTGAAAGCTAACTCTGCCAGGACAAAAGAATGGGAGAAAATTTGTAATTTATTTAGGAGGCCATTGTAAGCAGATGAAAACATTGGCAGGATTTTAATCACACTCGTAAGATAACAAAAACTGTGGACAATTTAGATGGATGAAAAATGTGTACGATGGATTGATATGCAGTTGTAAATATTGAATATATGATTACATACTATACATATACACATTACTTTACATTTACTGTACATTTACTCCTAAGAGTTGACTTCCCTCCTTCCTTCTTCTGGTTTTTTTTATATCATCACTAAGTTTTCCGCATTGTCTTTATTGATTTTCTAAATTGTTCTTCTTCTTTCAACTTTATCTGTACAGTGTCTATATACAAATAAATCTTTCTGTAAATACACGTCTTGTTGTTTGGCTGTATTCATTTACAGATACAATTAGTTACCTTGATTGCATTTTACATTTTAATTCATATTGTCATTAACATCCAATAAAGTTTCTTTTAATTTCCCATTATGAGGTTTATTTCCATTCTACTGATTTCACTTTATATGGATTCTTAATTGACTTTGTTATAAGTTTATATTTTCTAAAATCAAATAAAAATTGTTATTATTATATTATATTACCGTATTTTTTGCTCTATAAGACTCACTTTTTTCCCTCCAAAAAAGTAAGAGGAAATGTATGTGCGTCTTATGGAGCGAATGCAGGCTGCGCAGCTATCCCAGAAGCCAGAACAGCAAGAGGGATCGCTGCGCACACCTTCTCCAAAAACAAGGTGTGTCTTGTGGTCTGGTGCGTCTTATAGAGCAAAAAATGTGGTATATTTTATATTATAATATAATATAATATAATATAATATAATATAATATAATATAATATAATATTATATTATATTATATTATATTATATTATATTATATTATATTATATTATATTATTACAACTTTCTCATAAATACAATAAAGACAAAGGAGCTTGTGGTGGACTTCAGGAGACAGAAGAGCAATGTCCAGCCACTTTTGATTGATGGGGTCTGTGTGGAGAGGGTAACAACGTTCAGATTTTTGGGCACTGAATTACAAGAGGATCTGTCCTGGAGTGTCAACACAAGGGGGCTTGTGAAGAAGGCGCAGCAGAGACTGTATTTTTTGAGAATTCTAAGGAAAAACCATCTTCTGCAGAAACTGCTGCTTGCCTTCTATCACTGTGCCATTGAGAGCGTGCTCACTTATGGCTTATGTGTGTGGTACGGAAGCTGCACTACCCAGGACAGGATGGGGTTGTGCAGAGTTGTTAAGGCAGCAGAGAGCATTGTTGGCTGCCCACTCTCCACCTTAGAGCAGATTTATGCCACAAGGTGCCATAGGAAGGCACTGGACATAGTAAAAGATCCATCGCATCCTGGTCACTGTCTCTTTGAGCTCCTGCCATCGGGACGGAGATACAGGACGATGAAGACAAGAACAAGCCGTCTCAAGAACAGCTTCTTCTCCAGAGCGATCTCGGCCCTGAATGGGAAGCCTGGACTTTGAAAGTCATCTAATCTTCCTTGCTGTATTATACTGTATTGTTTTAATTAGTGTTTTTATAGTTGTTTTGATTTTATAGTTGTTTTGATTTTGTGTGGAGTGCCCTACCTGGGTGGATGGAGCAGCCAAGTAATTTCGTTGTCCCCGAGAGGGGGCAATTACAATAAAGATATTATTATTATTATTATATTATATTATATAAAGTAAATACAGTAAATATAAATAAATAGGACAAAATGGCTGTGTTGATGTGAAATGTATGGTGGCAAAGCCCATTGCAGGCCTAAGGGACATTCTACTCAGTGCCTTCTACTGAGTCAGCCTATTGCTCCATCGAGCTCAGTCTTGTTGACACTGATTGGCAGAAACTTCCTGCGCACTCCAAGTAAAGGAGCATAATTCTTGCTTGTTTGCTCTGAGTGCCTCTGGGGCTGCTTCCTCAGCTCCTTAATTGACACCTCTGACATTCTGGCAATGAGGAACTTTTTTACGTTACAGCTCCACCTGTATTGCTCAACCAGACAAGATGGCGTGACTGGGTCTCTATAGTTGTGTAAGGGATCCATCGCGTGACAGACCTACTGCTCTTGCTTGCATACAAACTGCTTATTGTGCATACGTTTGCACAAAATTTGCGGGAGCACAGGCACTTCCAGACTCGTGCAGTTTTGCAGGTGGGAGTCAGTGCACAAGGGCAAATTTGGATTGCGCAGTTTAAACGGTTTCGTGCTCTTGTGCATCAAACCCATTTGCAAAAGAGGGGGAAAGCCAGAAGTTTTGTGGTAATGGGGAAATTAAAATGGAAAGTGTAGAACAACTTCTGGACACTACATTGTGTAACTGCCTTGCAAACAAATCAGAACAAATGCTTGATAAAACAGCTGGCCACATATAGCCTCCCTGCAAATACTGTGCAATAAGAAGACAGTCTCGAAAGGACCAACATTGGCTGTTTAATGAGTCTTGAAATATACTCGGAGTCGAATGTGAATTTCATGCTCTTTATTCAGCTCGTAGTAGCAATGAATGAAACTTCCCCCAAAACTTCTAGCTATATATACATTATTTACACAATGGGCCCCGTGAGATTGGCTAATTCCGGGCTGCTCCTGTAGGCCAATCAGGTCGCTGATTCGCTTCCACCTGGAGCTGGATTGGGTGGCTCCTGCGGACCAATCAGACTGCTGCATTCTGAATCCTATTGTTCTAGGATTCAGCTCAGTACATAACAAGTCTGAATTTGCCAGAATCTCACCCATAAAATGATGACAATCTGAAAGCATCCTTGTCTAGTTTGGCCCTAGTTGTGCAATGTAACATGATGTATAGATCGGTCGTTCCTGCCCTGTGCACCAAAATACATTTATTTAAGTCAGCATAGTGATTTATAGTAAGTCAGACTAGTCTTGAACCCTGCTGCCTTGGAAGCAGGACCATGAGGTGAGGTGAGGCAGTTGCCTCAGGTGTCAGATCCTGCCTCTGAGGAGCATGATGCTCGCTGCTCACTGCCTGTTCCTCTTCTTCCTCCTTTTACTCCCCTGATGTCTTCAGTGGGGATGTTGTTCTTGTTTAGTTGTTTAGTCGTGTCCGACTCTTCATGACCCCCTGGACCAGAGCACGCTAGGGACTCCTGTCTTCTACTGCCTCCCGCAGTTTCGTCAGGCTCATGTTTGTAACTTCGAGAACACTGTCCAACTATCTCGTCCTCTGTCGTTCCCTTCTCCTTGTGCCCTCCATCTTTCCCAACTTCAGGGTCTTTTCCAGGGAGTCTTCTCTTCTCATGAGGTGGCCAAAGTCTTGGAGCCTCAGCTTCAGGATCTGTCCTTCCAGTGAGCACTCAGGGCTGATTTCCTTCAGAATGGATATGTTTGATCTTCTTGCAGTCCATGGGACCATAATTCAAAAGCATCCATTCTTCAGCGATCAGCCTTCTTGATGGTCCAGCTCTCACTTCCATACATCACTATTGGGAAAACCATGGCTTTGTGGTGATGGGGGGCTGCAAAAGTGTTGTAGGGCTGTGATGGCTGAGATGGGTTTCATTTTCTGTTTTGCATCAAACTGCAAAATGTCCCAGGCCGGCTGTGAATAGAATCCTCCTGGGAAGGGCATGTGAGGACCTCAAGGCTGTTTTGCAAGCCCGACTGTTCTCTGCCTCAAGGATAACACGGAATGGATGGAACAAAGGATGCCTCTTATCACGCTTTGCTAGCCAGATTGTGTTTTGTTTGCTCTGAGCACCTTGGCTTGATAAACAGAAAGTCTGGTCTTTCTGGAGCATTTCTGACCTTCTTGAGGGAGAGAGACTTAACTAGCTTGGGGAGACCCCCATCTCTGGGGCTGGGGAGACAGACTTCACCCCATATCCAAAATGAGGGCTCCTCCAGATAACCTGTTTATTGAGCATTCTTCCTGATTTCCTTGCACAGAACTCATATGGAAGTGAGACCATGCTTGGTCTTCTCTGAACATTCCTGAGATGATACCAATGGGTTGAATCCAGCCAGGGTTTAATTTCAGCCAGAACTTGCTGAAACTCAGTTCTGGCACCTCTCAGGTGGATAACATTGCCCTTCTAAGAGAACAAGGGAGGTGTTCATGTGGTGCGTTCTGGCAACAATTTTTCTAGAAAAATAGGTCTGTATCCAGCCTTCATATGACTCAAAGTAGATCCATTGAAATTCATGCATTGAAATGAGTCATGCCCTACTTTCAATGGGTCTACTCTAAGCATGACAAACATTGGATGCAGCCCAATAGCAGCCTAGTTTACAGGAGAGTTGCACATTATTGGTTGCTGTATGTAGAGTGGAATAAAAACTTAAGATGCAAAGAATTATGACACCCAAATCTGACTCTTGCTGCTCTGACATTCAGTACACTCAGCATATATTTACAGATTTTTTTTGCTGATAGCAGGTTGAGTCATTTGCTCTAAACATGAGATTCCGCTCCCTGTCACATGAATACAGTAGATGCAACCTTTCACCCACAGACCTGGACTCACGTCACACATTCCTCCGAGTTCTCCTGGGGACAACAGAGCAGCTCCAAGCAGCCTGGAATTACGGGGATGCTTGATCCACCTTTAACTGTAGGATTGTTAGCTCAGCTCCTTCATCTGCATAATTGCATCAATCAAAAGCTCTCAATCGCAGGCCGTTGCATCGTCTGATTCACACTCCTGACCTGCCAGCCAACGGCATTCTGGGATTGCGACACCTCGGATGCTCCTGACGTGCTGTTCTGTTGGACTGACACGAAGTTGCCTGCTGGGCTGTTGAAATGATGTTCAACATGCCATTGTGGCTGAAGACGTTGTTTGACACCTGCATCATTCATCTTCCTGTGATCACGGAAGCAAGCAAATGGAGGGGCGGCTGGGAAATGTGTCATTCCATTTGGATCGATGAGGGAGATTAGGGATCATGATTTGGAGGAGCTCTCTAATTTTAGGAGGTGATGAAACCCATCTCCTGCCTGACCCTCATTTTCTCCTCCAACCTCCTTTTCCTCATTCATCAGCCCATTTGAAGTACAGGGTGGAACTCTAGCATCCCAGGCACCCAACTATACAGCGTCTGCTTAAAGACTTCCAAGCAAAGGAGAATCCAGCCACCTCCTGAGGCAGGCTGTTCCGCAGGCGAACAGTTCTTCCCATTTGGAGGTTTCTCTTCATGTTTCACCCAAACATATTCCTTGGCAATTTCCACCCATTGCTCCTAGTCCTGCTAAGCAGGCCTGCTCCATTTTGTCTCTTCTCTTGCTTGCATGTTTGATTTTGCACGTTTCTTTCATGCCTGACACATCTCTATGCCATCCTTCATGCCCAGACCTCCCAAAGTGGTTGTTGTTGTTTAGTCGTTTAGTCGTGTCTGACTCTTCGTGACCCCCTGGACCAGAGCACACCATGCACTCCTGTCTTCCACTGCCCCCCGCAGTTTGGTCAAACTCATGCTGGTAGCTTTGAGAACACTGTCCCACCATCTCGTCCTCTGTCGTCCCCTTCTCCTTGTGCCCTCCATCTTTCCCAACATCAGGGTCTTTTCCAGGGAGTCTTCTCTTCTCATGAGGTGGCCAAAGGATTGGAGCCTCAGCTTCAGGATCTGTCCTTCCAGTGAGCACTCAGGGCTGAGTTCCTTCAGAATGGAGAGGTTTGATCTTCTTGCAGTCCATGGGACTCTCAAGAGTCTCCTCCAGCACCATAATTCAAAGTGGTATGCTACCCATAACAGACCTCATTGGGCCCTTCAGTGAGCTGGTTTTCCACCCCATTTTCTCATACAAAAAGCATACAGGACTTTCAACACAGGGCTGGCAATGTGCCAAGCAACACTAGTTGGCGCTGGTAGAGATTAATGGGCAACGATGTTTTGCAATATAACACCTGAAGTTCAGGCTCTGTGTCTCTCTGTTTGTGAGCCTGTAATTTCTATCTCAATGGGAACTTCCCTGCTGCTCCTATTTGCATATAATTAAGCTACTGCCATAGTAATAACAGAAGGAGGAACAGCATGGGCTACAGTTAACATCAGAAAACCCAACAGGATACTGATATTTGGGAATACTGGCTGAGAAGGTGTTTGCAAGACAATAATAGAACCATACAATCAGAGAATTGGAGGAACTCTGAGCCTCATCTAGTCTAATGCACTGCAATGCAGGAATCTCAGCTAAAGCATCCATGACAGGTGGCCATCCAACCTCTGCTTAAAAACCTCCAAGGATTGGCTGAAATCACAGTCAAAGGTCACAAGGTAATCTGCTCTGCACCATTAGACTGAACTCATCAAATAAGTGATGAGTCCCAGCAGTCTGGGAATCCAAGACAGATTATCCGATGCAAATTGAACAGGATATCTAAATTGTTGCATGTGCAAACTAAATAGGAACAGCAAGTTGGCCTTATTCATTATGGTCTAGAAAAGTGGTTCCCAAACTTTTTTGGCCCCTCCCCCCGGTTCTATGACCTCATCCCCAATCTTCCCCACCCTATAAAAATAATAAATAATATATTTTATTTGTACCCCACCCTCCCCGGCCAGAGCCAGGCTTGGAGCAGTTAGGTAAAAGAAAAAGGGACCCCTGACCGCTAGGTCTAGTCTTGGACGACTCTGGGGTTGCGGCGCTCATCTCGCTATATTGGCCAAGGGAGCTGGCGTACAGCTTCTGGATCATGTGGCCAGCATGACTAAGCCGCTTCTGGCAAACCGGAGCAGCGCACAGAAACGCCGTTTACCTTCTCGCCGGAGCGGTACCTATTTATCTACTTGCACTTTGACGTGCTTTTGAACTGCTAGGTTGGCAGGAGCAGGGACCGAGCAACGGGAGCTCACCCATTGTGGGGATTTGAACCACCAACCTTCTGATCGGCAAGCCCTAGGCTCTGTGGTTTAGACCTAATATCATATAAATAACACAGTATACATAAAAAAGGCATCAATTACAGTAATTGAAATACATCTTAAAATTAATTCAGACAAATTAAAATCTGGACAAATGGCAGTTATCAAGTTAAGATTGAGAGCGGTTAATACTTTCCAGGACCAGCTGTTTCCACTGATCATATAAGGACCTGTGAACAGCATTGTTCAGAATAGCAGTTTGCATGACCCACTAAAGAAGTTAATAGCACAATAAAATTCAAAACAGTAAAACTAGATAGTTGAATCAATGTAACAAAATTGATGCACTCTCCTTACATGTGAAGATAGGCTTTGGTGGACTGTGTGGATGAGACCAATAGTGGGTTCAGCAGTCAAGAAGGCGGTTTTTGCATGTGCTGCTGAGGGAAGTGAGGGGCAGGTGGGGCTTGTCCACCTGGGAAGGTAGTCCATCTAGGAGAAGGAAAACTCTGATCCTAAAACTCCAGAGTGAAGTCCCTAAGGCAGTTGGATGGTGCCTTGTATCCCTCTTTCCAGAAAACCCTGAAGCCAAGCTTGTGCCAAACGTCTTGCTCTGCTTTCCTTTAGACCACACCAGTGAGGCTGAGAGGGAGGGGGTTTTGTCATCTGGGCAGCCCAGGACCTCCACACACACAGCCCAGGCTTGTGCCCCAGTAAGGTCACTTTGGTGCTGCTTGAGAAGTAGTTTGACTTCACCCCTGGAGGCACACTCCATTGTCTCTTGAGACAGATGGGAACCAATCAAAACCATTGACATTTACTGTATTTTTCGCTCCACAAGACCCACCTAGTTTTTAGAGGAAAACAAGAAAATAAATATTCTGAACAAAACAGTGGATGTATGATTTTTGTGGTTCATGCTGTGGACACAGACTTGACATGTGATTTGACGGTGAGTTTGAGGTAGCCCAAAGCAAAAATCCTGAGGATTCATGTGGATCCGTGCTTTGTAACCACGTTTTTGCGCCATTGCAGCCCCATGAAACAGTGGATGTGTGATTTTTTGGTGCAGGCTGTAGCCATGGACATGCTATGCGATCTGATGGTGAATTTGGCTCCAGGGACCACGCATTTGCTCCATAAGACACACAGATATTTCCCCTTACTTTTTAGGAGGAAAAAAGTGCATCTTATGGAGCGAAAAATACAGTAATTCATTCAGCAAAAACCGATGATACCTTTGATACTAGCTTTTCAAAGTTTGATAGTCATTTACGACTCCAGCACCCCCTGCTGCCCCCTTGCTTCTTAGCACCCCCAAGTAATCCCCCCCAGGCACTGGTACCACCAACGTTGGGAACCACCGCTGTAATTTTTCCTCGCAAGTGAGTTGCTCCATCCCAAAGTCCAACAAGTTTTGCTTCTTGGACTGACATTTACAACACTGGAAGCAAACTTTGAAGTTACACAGGGGTCTTCCTTAGACAGAGCTATTAAGCACATTTTAAACAGCAATCAGAGATAAGAGGAACTCGGTAGAACTGAGGATTCTTTAAAGCAAAGGATTCGGGGAAGGGGAGGAATTAGCATCATGTTAACTTAGTCTTTATTATATACATAATCTGACAGTGTGTGTGCAATCTGTCTGCGTACTAAGAGTGGACAATGCATTGTCAAATAAAAATAAAAGGAATTGGACATAAGGGGGTTATCGGGGTTGCATTTTGTGGGAGCTGGAAAGGGCGGCTCTTGTGTGCAGACACAAGGGGGTGGTGAAGTGAGATTATCTGCTTCGGCGGGGCGCATTTAGCACCCACGCAGTTTGTGCAAAGCAGTTACCAGCCTCTTCCCCGTGCATTTGTGTTTGTACGTGATGTGAGATTGGCAGGGCGGATTACCCGAATCTGCATTGCGAAAGGTGGGGAGCTCAGCCCTTTGTGTGTCGGAAAGGAGGTTATCTCCTTGAGCGTCATGAATTGTGTAGGCCGACCTTGTTTGGATGGGTGTCCTTGCAAAAGACAGCAAGATGGAGGAAGAAAGAGGCAGGGAGAAGTTTTGGAAGCAGCCAGGGATGGCAACAACACGGGTGACGGGAAGACCAGTTTTTTCACCTTCCAATTAGGGTTGGAAGATTTAGGAGAGGTCTAAGGAAGAACGTTCTGCCTCCACAGTTGGAGGCAGCAATTCTTCTGAAGGCCAGTTGCTGGAAACCTCAAAATCAGAGAGTGCTTTTGTGCTCAAATCCTGCTTCCTTGTTTTTTCACAATCATCTGGTTGGCCACTGTGAGAACAGGATGCTAGGCTGGATGAGCCATTGGCTTGATCCAACAGGGTCTTTTTATGCTTTGATAGAATGCTGTGGACGCGGGTGGTGCTGTGGGTTAAACCACAGAGCCTAGGGCTTGCCAATCAGAAGGTTGGCGGTTCGAATCCCCGCGACGGGGTGAGCTCCCGTTGCTTGGTCCCTGCTCCTGCCAACCTAGCAGTTCGAAACATGTCAAAGTGCATGTAGATAAATAGGTACCACTCTGGCGGGAAGGAAAACAGCATTTCCATGTGATGCTCCGGTTCGCCAGAAGCGGCTTAGTCGTGCTGGCTACATGACCCGGAAGTTGTACGTTGGCTCCCTCGGCCAGTAAAGCGAGATGAGCGCCGCAGCCCCAGAGTCAGTCATGACTGGACCTAATGGTCAGGGGTCCCCTTTACCCTTTAAGGAAGAACGTTCTGCCTCCACAGTTGGAGGCAATAATTCTTCTGAATGTCAGTTGCCAGAAACCTCAGGAGCAGAGAAACTTTGCAACAGAACTTCACAGATTTGCTCAATTTGTCATATACAGTATATAATTTTAATTAAATTTTCTGTTTTACAATTTAAAATACTCAAGTAATAACAATAATAACAATAATAATTTACTTATGCCCACCCATGTGGCTGGGTTTCCCCAGCTACTCTGGGCAGCTTCCAACAGGAGATTAAAATACATTAAAACGTCAGTCATTAAAAACTTCCCTAAACATGGCTGCCTTCTGATGTCTTCTACCCAAAGTTCACTCAACAGCTTCTGGTGGTTCCCTCATTGTGAGAAGTGAGGTTACAGGGAACCAGGCAGAGGGCCTTCTCTGTAGTGGCACCTGCCCTGTGGAATGCCCTCCCACCAGATGTCAAAGAAAAGAACAACTACCAGACTTTAGACAACATCTGAAGGCAGCCCTGTTTAGGGAAGCTTTTAATGTTTAATAGACTATTGTATTTTAATATTCTGTTGGAAGCTGCCCAGAGTGGCTGGGGAAACCCAGCCAGATGGGCGGTGTATAAATAATAAATTATTATGATTATGATTATTCATTGCACTTTTCCATACAATTTCACAAATCTCATAATACATCCTTTTTTACATCCTTAAGATATCAGTGACTTCCCTTCTCCTCTTTCCATTGTTCCTTTTACATATCATAAATCCCTGCACATTTTACAAAAACTATACCATTCAGTATTCCATTATTGCATCCATCGAAACTTATTTACACTGTTAAATTTATCTTAATGCTGCCCGCATTTTCAGCTGTACACAATTATTTCCCATATATTCAATTAACGTTTTCCAATCTTCTTTAAACACATGTTCTTCTTTTATTCTGAATGTTGAGTCTGAAAGTTGTGTACATTCTGTCAACTCAGGTTGCCACTCTTCTTTGGTTGGGACCTCGCTCGCTTTCCATTTGTTCATTTTGAACTTGTCGGCATCCATGTGTTGCGAGAGACAATGGAGTGCACCTCTGGGGGTGACATCAAACCGCTAGAGAAACACAGCACCTGCTGTGGCTGAAGAGACCAGTAGCTTGTAACTGCTGCCTCCTATGTTGTTTTTGCAGCATTAGCAGCCTCAAAGTGACCTCTTGGGAGTGCAAGACTGGACAGTGTGTGTGGAGGTCCTGTGATGCCCAGGTGCCACCCCCCACCCCCATCTGACTGATGTAGTCCAAAGGAAAGCAGAGCAAGACGTTTGGCGCCAGCTTGGCTGTAGGAGTTGCCAGAAGGAGGCAGATGAGGTGCCATCTAACCATTTTAGGGACTCTGCTCTGGATTTGTGCAGAGTTTACTTGTTAGCCTTTTCTTCTCCCAAAGATGTTCCGCAACAGAGCCGTTTTTCCCATAGTGCTTAGTAGTGCGTCGTGCCAGGGCACCGGTCTCTCGGGGGCGCCCCAGTGAGTGGGGGAGCTGTGCGCCTTTGCCGGCGGCCTCCCCTTTCCCTGTACACCTGCCAGCTGTGCCCCGCCAACCATAGGGCTGGTGGGCGTGCAGCTTGCCTCCCAAGTCTCCTAGAGAGGAGAGCGATCCCTGCAGAGGCTTAGGATGGAAGCTGCGCCCCACCAACTATATATGGCAGGCGGGCAAGCAGCTTCCCTCCCAAGCCTCTGCGGGTATTGCTCTCCTGCAGAAGCATGGGGGAGAGTTGCACCCCCCCATGGCTGGCAGTGTGCAGCTTCGCCACCCCATCCGTGGTCATTTGGGGGCGCTGGGCAGATATTTGCACCCTGGCGCCGCATCTGCTAAAGACGGCCCTGGGCAGCAACATACAGGGGTCAAGCGTACAGGGGTCTCACTGGACAGTGATGCTGTCAGGGTAAGACTTGAAGGGCAGCGGTCCAGGGCCCCACTCAGCAGAATGAGCTAGACCCTCAAATGTCTAGGGATGGCTTGCACTCACCACATTTTGAAATAAGTTTTTTTTTTAATTGAATTTAAATGGTAACAAGAATTTCACATGTATGGTACTGTACTACAAAAAACCACAAATAAAAGTCCATTCATTCCTATACAGTTCATTGCACCATACATTCTTATTTCAACATCTAAGACTTCCCATCACCCCAATGTATTCAGCATTGTTATCATCCAGTAGTACAAATAATTATTGCTTTGTTCTACTTTTGTTGTCTTGTAAATCTTTTACCTCCTTTTGTTTTGTTTTTGGTTGTTATTAGACACAGAAATCATTCAAATGCTGCCATAGATGCCATACCACTACTGGTTTTTTTTAAAAAAAATATTCCTTGAACATCTCTCATTTTTGAATAAATTAAACACAAAACAAAGCAAAGCAAAGCGAAATAAGTGATGAACTGCACTTGGCTATATAAGCATCCCTCCCCCTATTGGGCCAGTAAATCAACACACTAAAATGACAAAAATTGATGGCTTTGAGCTCAGTAGACACCTGCATTCTTCAGGCCCATACAAAGACCCAATGGGCTGTTCCCAGAGCGCCCTGCTGGTGGAAAAACATGACTGTCCAGAAAGGCAAGGAGGGACTACAATTCCTAGCCATCACTCCCCTTGGAGTTGGGAGCTTCCTGGGTGCCAGGGGATCTGAGACAGATACTGTGGCTCCCATCCTGAGATTTGCTTTCAAGTCTATTGCACCCACCATGAGCCGTGAAGTTGTCATGGAAGTTATCTAGGTCAGTTGCACAATGAAAAGTAAAGAAAGCTCTACAACACAAACACGATTGCCAAACCATTGCCTTTCATGGGCAGCGGGACCCTGATGAAATCTCAGGGCTTTACTTGGGTAAGAGCACAACTTCTGAGTCAGACTGAATGGTGTCTTTCTGAGCAACCAGTATTGACTGATCAAAGTGATAATCCCCCCAAATTTACCACAAATCGTCACAACTTGTAAGGTTGCGGTTAGGCATTGGTTTTATGAATCGGTTGGTGGAGGGACATGGATTGGCTGTGCCTGCCCCTCCAATGCTGCTGCTGCTGCAAGGGTATTCCGTTAAAGGAATCCAGGGGCTCACCATGCTTTTGTCCGCAGCCCTGTCAGTGCGGGGTCAGATAGTCTCAACCAATGGCTAAGCAACCACTCACATTTTTTGTGTTTTAATAAAGTTGTGGCCAAAATTATGCCAAAAACCTTAAACAAAAATTCTGTGTGAATTGTGTTTTTATTGAGGTGGCTTGGGGACCTCGACACGCAACCAAACATAGATATTAAGCCACACATAGATACATTAAAACCATCTGTCATGAATGCTTTAGCTGAGATTCCTGCATTGCAGAGGACTGGACTAGATGAGTCTTGGTGTCTCTGAAATTCTATGATTCTACATTAAAAACATCCTTCGAAAATGCCACAGATAGCTAAAGGCCAGAGGAAAGTTTTTGCATGGTGTCTAAAGATATATAATCATGGTGCCAGGCGAACCTCGGGGAGAGAATTCCACAGACAGGGGCCACTGCAGAAAAGGCCTGTTCTTATGTTGCCATACTCTCAAACAGGCATAAACTGATCCAGACCCTGGCGATCATCCTCTGAGGTCCTTCTTTGTGTCTTTCCTCCATGAGAGGTCCAGTGGCAACACTCTCTATACTCTCTAAAACCAGGCCTTTGGCTGATTAACATTCATTTTGTATTTTTATATTGTGGACCACCCTGCGCTCTTTGGGTGAAGGGCGGTATACAAATTTAATAAATAAAAGGAGAAGGGGACAACAGAGGATGAGATGGTTGGACATTGTTCTTGAAGCTACGAACATGAGTTTGACCAAGCTGCGGGAGGCAGTGGAAGACAGGAGTGCCTGGCGTGCTCTGGTCCAGGGGGTCACGAAGAATTGGACACGACTAAACGACTAAACAACAACAGTAAAAAGGCATACAAATTTGCACTGCTATTGTGCAATGTCCCAAATTCAGAATTAAGAAGTGTAAGCAAAGATAAGGGGAAATAAAGGGGAGGAAAGTGTTGAATTGGTTCTCCATGCCTGCTCTGGTCCAGCTGATGAGATGATAGATAGATGATAGATGATGATAGATAGATAGATGATAGATATTTAATGCAAACAATTAGATGCAAATATGCATTTGATGTCACATGTAGTCTCATCCTAAGAGTGACAGGCTTCCAAAGTGCAAGCAGCCACAAGACGCATTCTGTGCTCCATATAAGGAGCTCAAGTGCCTCTGCTTGGTCGCCTGGAGACAATTTCCAGTTGCCAATGACGACCAGGTAAGCCCACTGCTAACAGGCTAAACTGAAAAACTGGGGTAACTCTCAGTGACACAACCCACTCACCTCTCTGTTGCTTCATGTATTCTTTAATGCGGAGTTTAAAATATATTTTACACTTACAGTATATGGAATTTGTAATTATGGTATTTAGTTCTCTCTTGATATGTTCTAGAGCAGGCATGGCCAAACTTGGCCCTCCAGCTGTTTTGCGACTACAATTCCCATCACCCCTGACCACTGGTCCTGATGCGATGATGGGAGTCGTAGTCCCAAAACAACTGGAGGGCCAAGTTGGGCCATGCCTGTTCTAGAGATTAGGTAAAGGTAAAGGTACCCCTGCCCGTACGGGCCAGTCTTGACAGACTCTGGGGTTGTGCGCCCATCTCGCTTAAGTGGCCAGGGGCCAGCGCTGTCCGAAGACACTTCCGGGTCACGTGGCCAGCGTGCTGAAGCTGCTCTGGCGAGCCAGAGCCGCACACGGAAACGCCGTTTACCTTCCCGCTGGTAAGCGGTCCCTATTTATCTACTTGCACCCGGAGGTGCTTTCGAACTGCTAGGTTGGCAGGCGCTGGGACCGAGCAGCGGGAGCGCACCCCGCCGCAGGGATTCGAACCACCGACCTTTCGATCGGCAAGTCCTAGGCGCTGAGGCTTTAACCCACAGCGCCACCTGCGTCCCCGTTCTAGAGATTAATTCAGTATAATTCTGCACCATTGATCTAACTTGGAACACGCAATTTGCACGTTTAAAGACACGACCTCGTTTAACCTTGCTTAACTCTCCTGCTTGCTGTACTGCAAATCTGGCGGCGGGCTAGTCATGGGAATGCTAGCAAAACAGTCCTGCCCATTGCTACGCCCGGCCACAGCTCTTTGGAACTGATCCAGACTGCTAACCTGGGCTGTTACTTACAAAGGTTGTGAGTTTTTTCTCTCTCCGTTGGTAATGGAATCTCAACAATTCTCTAGACAATGCAACCAACCTCTTGTGGCTGTTTACTTAAGGTGTTCAGCTTTTCACTGGATATTACTGCATAATCCGGGGATCCTTGTCTCCGCAAAGGCTCCAGGAGATTATGTATCCTGCAAGGATCTCAGGTTTCATCTTGCAGTCGTACAAAGTTTCCGAACCAAGCCTTCTGCAAAGTAAAAGTGTTTCTTTTTGTGGTAGAAGGACTCTCCCTCCCATTCCACCATGTATGAAGCATAAAAGTGTGACCCATGTAGAGGTGGGGGAGGAAGAATAGAATCGTAGAGTCGGAAGGGACCCTGGGGTCATCTAGTCCAACCCCCTGCAATGCCGGAACCACAGCTAAAAAGAATCCTTGGCAGATGGCCATCCAACCTCTGTTTAAAAAACGCCAGAAAGGGAAAGTCCACCAGTTTCCCAGGAAGTCTGTTCCATGGTTGAACAGCTCTTACTACCAGAAGGTTCTCCATAATGTTTTGCTGGAATCTACTGTGGAAGGGAGTTCCATAGTTTAACTATGAGCGATGTGAAGAAGGACTTTTCCAACCTTCAGCTTCCACAAGTTCTGGTGTTATGAAAGAAGGGAAAAAACTTTCCTCTCTCTGCTTTCTTCACTCCATCCATAATTTTATAAACTTCTACCATGTCCCCTGTTAGTTGACTTTTCTCTGTTGTTGTTGTTGTTTAGTCATTTAGTCATGTCCAACTCTCCGTGACCCCCTGGACCAGAGCACGCCAGGCACTCCTGTCTTCCACTGCCTCCCGCAGTTTGGTCAAACTCATGTTAGTAGCTTCGAGAACACTGTCCCACCATCTCGTCTTCTGTCGTCCCCTTCTCCTTGTGCCCTCCATCTTTCCCAACATCAGGGTCTTTTCCAGGGAGTCTTCTCTTCTCATGAGGTGGCCAAAGTATTGGAGCCTCAGCTTCAGGATCTGCCCTTCCAGTGAGCATTCAGGGCTGATTTGCTTCAGAATGGATAGGTTTGATCTTCTTGCAGTCCATGGGACTCTCAAGAGTCTCCTCCAGCACCAGAATTCAAAAGCATCCATTCTTCGGCGATCAGCCTTCTTTATGGTCCAGCTCTCACTTCCATACATCACTACTGGGAAAACCATAGCTTTTACTATACGTAAAACCATAGCTTTTACTAGACTCCTTACACTGCGTTTAGAACCAAAATTGCATTTGGATAGAAACTGTTTCTCAGGCGGCTAGTCCTAATCTTTATAACCCTGTACCTTCTTCCAGAAGGCAGAAGCTGAAAGAGATCATTTCCGGGGTGCGCACTATCCTGCGCTATCTCTGCAGCTTTCTTATGGCACCTGGAAGCATAGATTTGATTCAAGGTGTGAAGAGTGCACCCAAGTATTCTCTCTGCAGATCTCATTGGAGGAGTTGCTCTCCCACCCACAAAACTTATTTTTTTAAAAGGTTGACTTGTCAGGAAGGGTGAACGGCGGATCTAGTTGCCTCCCCTTTCCCTTCCAGGTCCATATTTCAGTGCCAAATAGCATTATGGTAAAAGGGGGAGAACGTTTGGTCACATGATATAGGGATAATCTGCTATGCCAGGGGAAGCCAACATGGTGTCCTTCAGATGTTGCTGGACTCCAACTCCCATCAGCCCCAGTCAGCACGGCCAGTAGGCATGGATGTTGGGAACTGTAGTCTAGAAACTTCTGGATTGGCTGTCCCTGTACGACACTCACACATGGTTCTCCCAAAATGGCAAAACCCATTTTAGACCCAGAGAGCAAACCCTCCAACACTTCTCAGATGAAAATAGGGACGTTCTCTTCTACATTAGGAATCTTCTCCTATGTTTGATCTCCTGCACATAGACACATAGACATCTGTCACCTTAAGCTAATTACGTCTCGGCTTAACCTACCTCACAAGTTAGTGGTAAAGAAAAAATGTGCAAAGGAAGAGATTGTGTACAACATCTTCGACACACAAATAGAATGAAATAAAATTTCAGCTGTAATGGAAACTGAGAATGAGGGGGGACTTCTGAGCAGACATGCAAAGGCTTGCAGTGTAAGACTCAATTTACAATAAAGGAATAAACACTCCGCACATTTCCTAAGAAATGGCTTGCTGCTGAAGTATTGCAAGGAAAGAATTTAAAGTGGATTGGTGACCTCTTCCTTCAGAATTTCCTTCATTTGGTATTTCATTTCCAGTATTAACAGGACTCCATTTTTGCGCATGAACGCACACAAACCACTTTTAATTGTTCTCTGAGATGTGGAGGAAAAAGGATAAGCGGGACATTCCAGGATCCAATCAGAAACTGGGATGGCTTCCATAATTCTGGGACTGTCCCTGGAAATCAGGACACTTGGAGGGTATGAGAGAGGTCACCAGGTCAGTGGGGTCATTGGTACCAGATACACTGTTAAGAAATCTCACTGGGTGAGTTGTCATTATTGATCTCATTTCCATCAGGAGCTGATTATAAGTCCGATGTCATGAGATGGAGGTAGGCAATCATCTGAATAAATGCAACAGGAAATGTGGAGGAAGCAGAGATGCTTCCAGGATAAACTCACCTCCTGAAAGTTATCCCGAAGGTGGTGATGACTCAGTCATAGTGTCCTCATAGGAAAGGCCACCTTCTACTGAGTCAGGGCACTCATCCATCTAGCTCAGCGCTGTCTACACTGGCCGGCAGCCGTGTTTCAGGCAAGGGAAATTCCCAGCACTAATTGGAGATGCAGGAGATTGAACCTGCAACCTTGTGTATGCAAAACAGATGCTGTACCACTGAGCTTTCCTAAAGCGTGGAAGAAGAAGGAGGAGGAGGAGATCGACAAGCTGGAATGTGTGCAGAAGAGGGCCACCAAGATGATCAAAGAGAAAAACAACTAACAGACTTTTAGACAACATCTGAAGGCAGCCCTGTTTAGGGAAGCTTTTAATGTTTAATAGACTATTGTATTTTAATATTCTGTTGGAAGCCGCCCAAAGTGGCTGGGGAAATAATAATAATAATAATAATAATAATAATAATAATAATAATAATAATAATAAATTAATTATCAAGAGTCTGGAAATCAAGCCTTATGAGGAACGGTTGAGGGAGCTGGGTATGCTTAGCCAGGAATTTTTTGTTGTTGTTTAGTCGTGTCCAACTCTTCGTGACCCCATGGACCAGAGCACACCAGGCCCTCCAACATCAGGGTCTTTTCCAGGGAGTCTTCTCTTCTCATGAGGTGGCCAAAGTCTTGGAGCCTCAGCTTCAGGATCTGTCCTTCCAGTGAGCGCTCAGAGCTGATTTCCTTCAGAATGGAGAGGTTTGCTCTTCTTGCAGTCCATGGGACTCTCAAGAGTCTCCTCCAGCACCAGAATTCAAAAAGCATCAATTCTTCGGTGATCAGCCTTCTTTATAGTCCAGCTCTCACTTCCATACATCACTACTGGGGAAAACCATAGCTTTAACTACATGGACCTTTGTTGGCAAGGTGATGTCTCTGCTTTTTAAGATGTTGTCTAGGTTTGTCATTGCTTTACTCCCAAGAAGCAGGCGTCTTTTAATTTCGTGGTTGCTGTAACCATCTGCAGTGGTCATGGAGCCCAAGAAAGTAAAATCTCTCACTGCCTCCATTTCTTCCTCTTCTATTTGCCAGGAGGTGATGGGCCCAGTGGCCATGATCTTCGTTTTTTTTATGTTGAGCTTCAAACCATATTTTGCGCTCTCCTCTTTCACCCTCATTAAAAGGAAATGTTTTGCTGGACCCAAATAAATGGATTCACACAACAAGAAAGGAGATTCCGACTAAACATTGGGAAGAACTTTCTGACAGCAAGAGCTGTTCGACAGTGGAATGGACTCTCTTGGAAGCTGCTGAACTCTCCTTCCTTGGAGGTTTCTAGGTAGAGGTTGGATGGTTATCTGTCATGGATGCTTTAGTTGAGATTCCTACATTGCAGAGGGTTGGTCTGGATGACCCTGGGGTCACAACCCTATGATTTTATAATTCCTAAGTCCAGCCATCACACCAAGGATGGGAACTTGTCTATGATAGACACCAGCTCAAGTTTAGTTAGAGGTCTAGTGGTTTACGATTTAGTTCCTGTTGAGGTTCCTGTAACCAGGATAAGCTTGGGTCACCTATATTAATTTCAAGTTGTTCTTTCGATAGCGGTTTGTCATTAACATAAAAATCTTGGAGTCTGAAGAAGTGTTTCTCTCTCACACACAAACGAAAAATCAAGATGTTATTTCCGCAACATATAATTAAAAATAATAAAAATATTCAAGGGGAAAAGAAGGGAAAGAATGCGGCGGACTGGCCACAGTGTCACAATGTCAAATGCTTGCAGGAGATGATAGCAATTAGGGAGATCAACAGTTCCATGCTTGCATGAATAAGATCAGATTTTCTCAAGACACAGCTGCAGAACAAGAAGAAAAGCTCTCAGACCTGGGGGAATTAATCAGTACACAACACACTCAAAATATGGGTCAAGTGAAAGTGTGGATGAACCCTAACCCTAACCTCTTTGAGGCTCCCACCTGGAAGCACCCTAAGACCCCGTTACTCCACAGGGAACGACTTCCAAAAAACCGGGATCACAATTGCACCCCCTGACCTTCAACTGACTTGGGTCAGCAGAATTTGGGTTCATGTAAGACGGAAATCTGTTCCAGACAGTGCTGGCTGGTCCTTAACTTTCCCAGTCTCTACGTTCTGGCCTTTGCTGTATTGGCAACATTTCAGCTGCCTCCTTTCCTGGGTAATAATAACATGAGTAACGGTGCTGAGTAATCTGCCAGTGTATGGAGCAGGCAAGCACAGCAGATGTTGTGCAACCCTCCATATTGTATGCCGCAGGATGGGTGACGAATGGCGGTTTCCCTGCATGTCTTCACTGCAGTGATTAACGTACGCAACACCTCTTGTGCCACTGATCTAGTTTGGGCTAGATGAGGGTGAGTCACCCAGCTCAGAGCTGCCCGAAGAGAGGTAGATTGTACTGAGTCAGGCCAATGAAAATGGTAGCGTCTCTGCTCCTGGCAACCTAGGCAGGTTCCAACCTGTGAATGTGGCTTCTTGAAGAACTGGTCCATCACCACTGGATTTCTCTGCACTGAATTACAGTGCAATGCATTTCTCTGCACTTCTGGAACTCACTGCCACAAGGTATGGTGATGCCTACTACCTTTCAGATAATGTGAAACAAATGGACACAGTTACTTCTGACATATGTTAGAGCCTATATATAAAGGCATCTTCCGCCTTAGTTTCTATTGTTGTTGTTTGGTCATTTAGTCGTGTCCAGCTTTTCATGACCCCATGGGCCAGAGCACGCCAGGCACTCCTGTCTCCCACTGCCTCCTGCAGTTTGGTCAAACGCATGCTGGTAGCTTTGAGAACACTGTCCCACCATCTCGTCCTCTGCCGTCCCCTTCTCCTTGTGCCCTCCATCTTACCCAACATCAGGGTCTTTCCAGGGAGTCTTTTCTTCTCATGAGGTGGCCAAAGTATTGGAGCCTCAGGATCTGTCCTTCCAGTGATCACTCAGGGCTGATTTCCTTCAGAATGGAGAGGTTTGATCTTCTTGCAGTCCATGGGACTCTCAAGAGTCTCCTCCAGCACCATAATTCAAAAGCATCAATTCTTCAGTGATCAGCCTTCTTTATGGTCCAGCTCTCACTTCCACACATCACTACTGGGAAAACCATAGCTTGAACTATACGGACCTTTGTTGGCAAGTTTCTGTAGCGATATCTAAATTGTGCACCTAGCATTGATGAACGCCAGAATTCGATGTACTCCAGGGAGCAAAGACCACCTTAAACGATCAAGTCAATCATTCTCTAAACCCACATTTTCTAAAGAATTCATTTTTAAAAATGTTGAAGTGTTTGTGGTTTTACAGCGTGAGATTTCAGAGGAACTTCAGATTCAGCCACAATGGGAGCAGGAGATTCGTTTGTGACCACAGCTTGGGAGAAAGGCATTTGTTATTTTAAACTAATTTTTATTCAGTAGCAGGCGGTGTGGTGGGAGCCATCACTCACCTAACCTCCTATTCGTCACATGCAGGGGTCCCAGCTATGTGCGGCCACATGGGCGAGGCCCCCCCAATTTTCAATATTCCACATGGGGCCCTCCCGCTGCCACAACAGTAGAGTCCAGACTAAATGGACGCTTTTTGGGATCTGACATCCTTCTTACATTCAGGTCCTCAAGCAAGTTTACACATATGCGCAGCAGATGCGCATTAAATGTGCTCCTAGATCTGCCCTGACTTGCTTCAGGAAGAACTTTCTGAAGGCAGGAGCCTATTGACAGTGGAACAGGCTCCTTTGGAAGGTGGTGGGCTCTTCTTCATGGAAGGTTTTTAAGCAGAGGTTGGGTGGCCACCTGCCATGGATGACCTGGTTGAGATTCCTGCATTGGAGTTGGGCTGGATGATGCTTCCAGGTGCTCAGCAAAGTCAGGACCAACTTGCCGCTGCTTTGCATGTTGCTGATTTACAGTGATGAGCCACGGTCGCCTTGGGCTGGATCGGGCCCTGAGTGAGTCAGAACTGGAGGCACGCAAGCACTGGATGTGTAACGGACAGCCACCAAACTCCTCGAATGCTTGTTCGTAATTTCGTGGCTCAGTGCCACCTATGGGTCAACAGCTCAAATGGAAAACACACCTCTGTTGGGTAACAAAACATTCCTTCTTCTCCTGTCTTTTGCTCATCTCAACAAATCATTTGAGACTCTTGGCAGCTCTGAGAAATTCCAGCCTCAAAGAGAGAAAAGGCAGCACAATCCCAAACCTGAAACTGGAAGTAGACGATCTGGAAAGGGCGCACACACCTCTAAGACCCATGCCAAAAGCCAACGCCCCTCCACGAGACATCACTGTGTGCTTTGCCTGATACAAAAAGAAAGAAGAAATATGGAACAACCTCAGAAACTCAACCAACCTCCGATATGGAGAAAACTCCATCCAGGCCTTTCAGGATTTATTGCAAGAGACCCTAAACCAATAGAGGAAACCTGCGCCCATGTATCCAATGCATAGCTGTCAACGTTTCCCTTTTTTTAAAGGGAAATTCCCTTATTCCGAATAGGATTCCTCGCAAGAAAAGGGAAAAGTTGACAGCTATGATCCAGTGTCTTCAACAAGCAGGAATCAAGTACTGATGGGGCTTCCCCTTTCGCCTCGTTGTAACAACTGACACAACACAGCACACGGCCACCGACATACCTGAAGCCCTGCAACTACTGGAGAACCTCAGACTCCACCAGAATGGCAACCATCAGACTCACCGAACGACAACCAAGATGAAAATACAGTGAACAACAGGAGAAAGAAGAAACGACAGAAATGACATGACAATGCAAACCAAGACAGTCAAGTACCACTCACAGAACAGCCCCGCCGAACACACAACACAAGACAACGAACCAACCTCAGCTAGACCCACACCCCACAGATTGACAACCCTGCAACATCAACTACTGCAGGTTCAGTCAATTGTGATGAAACAGCTGCCCAGTTTAGATCATCTGGTGCCAAATTTTGAACTTCTAGCCACAGACCATCAGAAGTCCTGCATGGATCTTGAACCCAGAATTTTGGAAGCAGGGCCCATGTCACTAGCTCCTTGCAGCGACATGGCAGTTCCATGGTAGATCACTTGCTTTGCTTGCTGAATGTCTCAGGTTCAGTTTCCCAGCATCTCCAAGCAGGGATGGGAACGTCCCTTGTCTAAAACCCAGCCCTGTTGACTTGTCAGACTTGGCAGTTTCCTATGGTGAGAACATAAGTAGGAATCTGCGGCAGAGGGCCAGAGATTGCAGCTGAGCTCTCTGTCCTCTTATCCCAGACATATGGAAACCTGATCCCAGCTCCGTACATGCACAGAGAAGTTCTTTATAATTAACCATTATGTTCTGGTACAGTCAAACCTCGGTTGTTGAACGTAATCCATTCTGTAAGCCCGTTCGGCTTCTGAAACGTTCGACAATCAAATTGTGGCTTCCGATTGGTTGCAAAAGCTTTCTCCATTCAGCAGAAGCCGTGTCGGATGTTCAGCTTCCAAAAAACGTTTGAAAACCAGAGCATTTACTTCTGGGTTTTCGGCATTTGGGAGCTGAAGGTGTTTGGGAACTGAGGTTTGGCTGTATTCAAATGAGGCTCTGGGTCATAGTTCTCGGCTCAAATTATACAGAAAATAGCCAGGGGTTCAAGTTTCTGTTTCCTTCCTTTCTTTTTATATTGCTGTGCAACATCTTTCGAAATGACCTGGATGAAGGAATTGAGGGGGACGCTCATCAAATTTGCAGATGACACCAAACTGGGAGGGGTAGCTAATGCCGCAGAATATAGATTTGGGGTTCAAAATGACCTTAATGGATTGGTGAACTGGGCCCAAACTAATAAAATGAATTTCAACAGTGACAAATGTTAGAACCAGCTGCACAAATACAAGATGAGAGGCATTTGGCTTGCCAATAGTACATGTGAAAAGGATCTAGGGGTCTTGGTGAACCACAAGCTAAACATGAGCCAACAGTGTGATGCAGCAGCAAAAGAGCTAATGCTATGCTAGGCTGCATCAACAGAAGTATAGTGTCCAGATCAAGGGAAGTAATTTGTTGTTGTTGTTTAGTCATTTAGTCATGACCGACTCTTCGTGACCCCATGGACCAGAGCACGCCAGGCACTTCTGTCTTCCACTGCCTCCCGCAGTTTGGTCAGACTCATGTTTGTAGCTTCGAGAACACTGTCCAACCATCTCATCCTCTGTCATCCCCTTCTCCTTGCACCCTCCATCTTTCCCAACATCAGGGTATTTTCCAGGGAGTCTTCTCTTCTCATGAGGTGGCCAAAGTCTTGGAGCCTCAGCTTCAGGATCTGTCCTTCCAGTGAGCACTCAGGGCTAATTTCCTTAAGAATGGATGTGTTTGATCTTCTTGCAGTCCATGGGACTCTCAAGAGTCTCCTCCAGCACCAGAATTCAAAAGCATCAATTCTTCATCGATCAGCCTTCTTTATGGTCCAGCTCTCACTTCCACACATCACTACTGGGGAAACCATGGCTTTAACTATACGGACCTAGTACCACTCTGTTCTGCCTTAGTCAGACCTCACCTGTAGTCCTGTATTCAATTCTGGGCACCACAATTTAAGAAGGATGTTGACAAGCTGGGATGTGTCTACAATTCTATGATTCTTTGATTAATTTGCACCCTCATGAATCTGGTTTGTGATCCTGAACACTAAGGAAGATGACGCAGTCCTTTGAAAATGTGTCCGGCAGAAGGAGATATCTACCTGGAGCTACTGTACATTTGAAGCATTCTGCTGCCAAACAGCTCTGACAATCCATTTACTCAGAATCTCCTTTCATGCCTTTAATCCATTGGTTCGGGTCCAATCCTCAGGAGCAACAGAAAACAGGTTTGCTCCATCTTCTATATGACAGCCCTTTAGATATTCGAAGATGGCTGTCGTGTCAACTATCAGTCTCCTCTTTTCCAGGCTAAACATACCCAGCTCTTTCAACCATTCCTCCTAAGGCTTGGTTTCCAGACGCTTCATCACCTTGACCTCCCTCCTCTGCACACCTTCCAGCTTGTCAATATCCTTCTTAAATTGTGGTGCCTGGAAATGGATGCAGGACTTTAGGTGAGGTCTGAACAAGACAGAATAGAGCAGCCGCCAAGACCATATAACACCGGTCCTGAAAGACCTACACTGGCTCCCAGTATGTTTCCGGTCACAATTCAAAGTGTTGGTGCTGACCTTGAAAGCCCTAAAGCCCTCGGCCTAGGATACCTGAAAGAGTGTCTCCACCCCCATGGTTCTGCCCGGACACTGAGGTCCAGCACCGAGGGCCTTCTGGCGTTTCCCTCACTGTGAGAAGCAAAGCTACAGGGAACCAGGCAGTGGGCCTTCTCAGTGGTGGCACCCACCCTGTGGAATGCCTTCCCATCAGATGTCAAGGAAATAAACAACTACCTGACACTTAGAAAACATCTGATGGCAGCCCTGTTTAGGGAAGTTTTTAATGTGTGACATTTTAATGTATTTTTAATCCTTGTTGGAAGCCGCCCAGAGTGGCTGGGGAAGCCCAGCCAGATGGGTGGGGTACAAATAAATTATTATTATTATTATTATTATTATTATTATTATTATTATTATTACAGTGGTACCTCAGGTTACATACGTTTCAGGTTACAGACTCTGTTAACCCAGAAATAGTGCCTCGGGTTAAGAACTTTGCTTCAGGATGAGAACAGAAATCGTGCTTTGGCGCAGCGGCAGCAGCAGGAGACCCCATTAGCTAAAGTGGTGCTTCAGGTTAAGAACAGTTTCAGGTTAAGAACGGACCTCTGGAACGAATTAAGTACTTAACCCGAGGTACCACTGTACTTCCCTTGATCTGGAGGGCACCAGGTTGGCAAACGCAGTGCCACTGGTGGAATGAGTTGAATCAGTTGGGTTGCGGTTTTAACTGCACATGAGTAATACTACTGGAGGGGGTGGAGCAGAGGAGCTAGCAAAACCGCCCACTCAGCCTTACGCTGTCAAGAAAAAAAGGAAGGAGTGGGAGAAATTGCAGTTGAAGATAAGTTGGTGAGGGTGGAGTTTTTCAGGGGAGGTGTGTCCAGGATTCCTCTCCCTTTCTGCACGTTTATAAGGCGAGGCAGGTCTGCTCCAGAGCTACAGAGAGCCAAGCTTTGAGAACTGAGAGGGACTCTTGCTCACCTTGACACAGAAAGCAGAGAAGAGGCAAGGCAGAGATCATGGGACGGCAGAAGGACCTTCTCTCAGCCATCGGCTTGAGGCTGCGGATCAGGAATAGACTTATCCGTCAGGCCCTGGCTGAGTGTCTGGGAACCTTGATCCTGGTGGTAAGTAGATTTTGGGGGAGCAATGGGCTTGGGAGACAGGAGAAGTTTGGGATTTATTGTATTGCACAGACGTAAGAGTCCAGATTCAGCTTCTCAGAACAGTTGAGGGATGGTTTGTTGAGTGGTGATCCTCAGAGGTTAAAAAGGGTTTGGCAGAAATTTTGGTTCTGGAAGGCCCTCTTGGCTCTGCACAACTGCTTTTAATGGGATGTTTGGAACAGAAATTCCCCTTTCCTTGCGTCCTGGTGGAGGGGGTTGTCTTCAGAAGCTAGGGAGGAATTGGGAATAAAACACTTTCAAAGGTCAAAATGTCTTGGAACAGGAAAGATTTTGAGTTATACAGAACGGCAGCAAACAGTCTTGAAGCGTTCTGTGCAACCTGAAAGCCTGCATGTTCACACAGCCAGCCAAATTGACTCTCCCAAAAGATAGAACTGCAGGCAAGTTTGCATTCAGCGCATGAATTCATAAGCAGAATTCTATAGTTAATATGCTTAGGAGCAATGTCTTGTTTTCACAATAGCCTTGTAAGGTATGCCCTCCTCATAAAATCCCATTTCACAGATTGAGAACTGAGTCTAAGTGACTTTGCGAACATGGTGTTCTCCAGAAGTTTTGGATTACAACTGTAACCAGCACAGAGTTCGAAACAACTGGAGACCACTAGGTTGGTAGAGGCAGTTTTAGGTGTGCACTTAAACTTAGATAGCGGCCCCCACTTTTTAAGGGTGCCAACACCAGCAGTAGCTCCTGGCTGAGCAAGCCTTGAGTGGCAAAATTTCACTTTGCTCTGCATCGTAAGCGAAAGAACCCCAAGTGCTTGCCCAGTTCGAAAGCACGTAAAAGTGCAAGTAGATAAATAGGTACCACTCTGGTGGGAAGGTAAACAGCGTTTCCGTGCGCTGCTCTGGTTCACCAGAAGCGGCTTAGACATGACCTGGAAGCTGTACGCCGGCTTCCTTGGCCAATAGAGCGAGATGAGTGCCGCAACCCCAAAGTTAGCCATGACTAGACCTAACGGTCAGGGGTCCCTTTACCTTTACCTATGTAAATCTCACATGCAACTTGCAATAGCCCAGCTTGGCTCCTTTCTCTTCCAAAATGCACGAGGCAGCTATACTGTCAGAACCTGCAACCCCCCACCCAAACCAAACAACCCCCCCCCAAAAAAAATCCTAGGAACTGTAGTTTGTTAAGAGTGCTGAGAAATGTGGCACTGTGGAGAAACAAACTTCAGTTCCTCGCATTCTTGGGAGGAGGAAAGTGTGGTTTACATGTGCTTTAAATGTACGGTGTGTACATAGCCTGAAAAACATTTGCCACTGTGAAAGAGGGAAATACCATTGCAGAAACTGCTCAGCAGTTTTTCAAGGCAAAGGCTCCCCAAGACTCTGAGCATCTGGGAGCAGTTGCTTAGCTGCATCCCTGTTTTAAAATCATTAAAAAAATCAGAGAAGTGGCTTCCAGATGACCTGCTCCTTGAGCATTCCCGATCTGCTTGCCCAAAGTCTGCTGGGTAGAGAGGTGGTACGGCGTCAGCCATTGACGGAGCATTTGTTCTGAAATGTTTGCAGGGAGGTTAGACATTGTTGCATTAAGTGAGCATCATCCTGCGCTTTCCAGCGCATTTTCCTCCCTTCCCTTCCCTCGTCTCTAAAACCTTACCTTTTGCGGGAATTGGACTTGTTTTGCTCAGATGCCACAACGTTAATTTGCTGGCAGGTAACTGAAAACCCAGCTGAAAAGAGTGGCAGCCTGGAGTTGTCTAGAGATGGGGATTCTGCAGAAATAGGTTGTCCGAAAGACCCCGATGTGTGTGGGTTGTGCGGTCAGTGCTGTGGGCTTTCCCTGTCGGGTGTGGTGGGTGTTTTCAGATGTGTGTGTGTGTCACTTGCCATTGTCGACACAAATGTTCACAATTATCACAGCCCCAGTTGACTGCTTTGGCTCTCTGCTGGGAATGTGAGTTGGTCTGAATGGGTTTTACTTTGAAAGAAGGGATAGCTGGCCTAAGAATGCCTTACTTGCTGCTGGTACCTCGGAACTTAACTGTTCAATTTATAGAAGGTCTAACATTGAGGAAGCTCTTCGATTGAACTCCTGGGATCTCTAGGGAGGGCTAGAAGAGATCTGAAATACTGGAGAGCTGCTGCCCATTTCAGCTTCAAATTCCTCCTTTCAGCTCCCTCTGTCCTCACCCTCCAATATGCTGGAGGGTTGTCACACTCACCAAGCTGTGATGCATAACTCATTCCAAAAGCTGGAGAGAGATTCCCAGCTATCAGGACCCTGCCATTCTCCCCCATCGGCCAGCTCCCACCAGCCACCGGGTACTATTCAGTAACAAGCCCTCCTGCACAGGAATGTCTGGCCAGAAGTGCTAAGAATAAAATTATCTTCCATCTACCCCTGGGCTGAATTCCTGAAGGCCAGAGGTCTCGGGCTGTTGTAGCACAACTCAGTGGCAGAACCCCTCTCATTTCATTGCGACCTGACTATACCTTTTCCATCTTCTAGCTTCTTATTTTTCAACTCTATTGACAGCTCCCTCCTACCCCTCTCATTTTAGCCATCTGTTACCGGCTGCAATCGATTTTCATCAGGCACCAGCTCTCACCACTGTACTGCCCTGTCTTGTTGGAAACCCAGCCAGATGGGCGGGGTAGAAATAATAAAATTATTATTATTATTATTATTATTATTATTATTATTATTATTCCCATGCAAATCTGCCATCTTGTACATGGCAATTTACTGGATAACTTTTTAAAAACCCAAACCCAAACCCAAGTAGACAGGCCCCTGTCCCGCAAAGGTTACAATTTAAAGTTTCACAGTAATGTGGGATCAGACATGGGGAATGGAGGGACGGGAAGGAGGGAAAAGGCAAGGGCTAACGAATGATTTCGTGAGAAGCCTTTAAAATGGCATTAAAGAGGGAAGTCACTGTGTATAATTTCTCTATATGTATGCCCCGACTTCAGAGGGAATGGGAGGAGCTGTGTGTTACGAGATGCTTCAGAGCGCTGGGAACGAGGAAGCGTTTTCAAAGTGTCCTGAAGATCAACTGATCCGTTCCCAAGTTCAGCTTTAGTGGCGGAATGCCAGAGAAGCCCTTATAGGATTTAGCTGAGGGGAAACCAGAGCTGTAAATTTAATTGATTAGAGCGCAATCCAAACCATGTCTCCTTAGAAGTAAATCCCTTTGAATTCAACAGCGGGGCTTGCTTCCAGGTAAATGGGGTTAGGACCACAGCCTTAGCTGGTTACATTAATCAGTTAGGAAGACCTCTCCAGGGACTGAAAAGACACCTGGGTGAATTAGCCAAAAGATTCCCCTTCTTAATGTATTGTTTTAAATGTAAATATTTATTTTAAAAATTGCATCATTTTAAATGCAAGTGTTTATTAGGATGCATGAAAATGTGTGCAAATTTAATTATTGGACTTAGTCCAACCCGAGGCAGTTTACACTGAAGTAAGCCACACTCTAGTCAGTGGGGCTTCCTCCCAGGGAAGCATGCATAGGATTGCAATTTTAGACTGAAATCCTAGGAGGAGGTAGCACAACCATTGCACCAAATGAATACAGATCCAATACAGATTTAAAAGCTGCCTTTCCTCCCACCCCAAGTCCCCCCTCTATTTTCCTGGCTCCTTCACTCATTCACTTCACATCCACTTTGCTCCAGGCAGTAGTGATGAGCTGCGCCATGATGGCTGGTTGTGGGCTAGGACTGGGAGCATCTCTCAGCTGCTGGAGAAAACCTTCTGGACTGAGCCAGGAGCTCCTTTCAGGCTGACCATTAGGTCCAGACGTGGCCAACTCTGGGGTTGCAGTGCTCATCTCGCTTTATTGGCCGAGGGAGCTGGCATACAGCTTCCGGGTCATGTGGCCAGCATGACTAAGCCGCTTCTGGCGAACCAGAGCAGCTCATGGAAATGCCGTTTACCTTCCCGCTGGAGTGGTACCTATTTATCTACTTGCACTTTGACGTGCTAGGTGGGCAGGAGCTGGGACTGAACAACAGGAGCTCACCCCGTTGCGGGGATTCGAACCGCCGACCTTCTGATCGGCAAGTCCTAGGCTCTGTGGTTTAACCCACAGCGCCACCTGCATCCGGAGCCTTTTATACCTTGGGCCAAAGTTCCTCCTCCTCCTCTGGGGGCCCAGCTAGGTGGGGCTGAGGAGCAGGAGGGGGGAAGAGGCTGGCCATGGGGTGTGGCGCCCTGGGCCAAGCAGGAGGCCCCCATAGCTGCTTGTCTCAAGGAGCCCTCAGGCCCCAGCTACTCTCTTTATCAGCTCCCCGCAGGCAGCAGGACCAGGCGCTGAGCACACAGCCCAGGAGACACCCTGGAAGCTCACAGTCTGAGAGCCATTTTGCAGGGGCAAAACACACCCCACAGACCCATTTAGACCCATTGCACAGATGAATAGCACAATGGGTGCAGGAAGGGACATGTCCTGGGTGACGCAAAACCAGAGCTCCTCTCAACAAGCCCCAAAAAGGGGGAGTATAGGATTGGCAGGACTCTGGGGGAAGAGGGGCTGGAGTCTGGCTTGAAAGAGGGGGGCAGTGGTTTGTGGGGAACTGGGCCGGCCAGGAGGAAAGAGTTGGAGGCAGGGGAAGCTTCAGAGCTGGAGGAAGAGGAGGAGGAAGAGGCAAGGCAAGGGCCAGGGGTTTCCTCACCCCCTACTGCATCTCAACTCTCTCAGAACCCAGAGAGGACTGATCAGGATTATTGGGGGTAAATTATCCTTGCATTTTCCACCCAGAGACAGGAGGCAAAGGGCTTCACTCGGGGTTCATCTCAATACAAAAATCTCCAAATGGGTCCGACCTTCAATGCCTAAAACTCCAAGGATCTAGAGATCACGCTAAGGGTGGCCAAATTCTGTGCGACTGCCATAAAACTCAGGGAACAAGCTGTCCTACCAAAATGATCAAGGTTTTAAACGACAATTTTAGGTTATATTTTAGTGACCAAGGTTTAATATATATTTTTAATTGCCACTATATCTGAATTGTCTTTGTTATACCCAATTGCAATTCAACGGAATCCTGTTGTGTTTTATTATTTCCCTGATATTGTTAGTGAGCCGGAACTGGTCTGTGGCCGTAATAAATTCAATTCAATACCTGGCTCTCGCTCTGAGATGGATTGTGGGAGGCAGGGAAGCGCTGAGTGCAAAAGCACTTTGCCTGCTGGAAACCCTCCTTAAGAAGCTGAGGTTCTCCTCCACCACCAATGCAGAGGGACTTCTGAGTAAACGTGTAAAAGTCTGTGTGGTAATCTCAACTCGGGTTTCTTAAAGCCTTAGTGAGAACTTCAGCTTTTTTCTGCAGTGAGAACTTTCACTCCTGTACGCCTTAGGGAATTCCTGCTTCTCAGAAAACGCTTCCATCAGTGCCAGGTTTAAGAAATTAATCTCAACACGCCCTGCAATCATTCGAGATCCATATCACATCTTCATTAGAGCAAAGGAAACCTGCAAAAGCCTCCAGGTGAAACAGTCCACCCTGCGAATGCTCCAGGGATTTGCTTTCAACAGGGAAACGGCTTCCATCGGAGTGTTTTTAAATGAGTAATAATATATAAGGAGTGTGGAGCTACAGGAAGATGAACTTTAGCAGGGACTAGTAGGCCCTTCCTTAAACATCTGCACAAGAGGCAGTAACTGTTGGGCAAGGTCTCTCTACCTGGAGGGCTTGTTATCTACCTGCGGGTACACACCCATCCGGCTCGGCAGGGCAGGGCAGTTGAGCACACAGCAGCTCCAATAAAATGGGACCCAAACCCCTGGAAGGAAAAAGAAAGTGGCGGCTTCGAGAGTGCCATAAACTTGCAAAACAGCAGAGAGAAATGTCCCATTGCAAAAGCCGCCTTGTTGCGTGAGGCCAAACCAGAGTGTTACGCTCACAACGTGCAATTTTGTCGCCTTCTGCTGTGATCTTGATCTGGATGCAACTATGCCTGCTCCGAACGCTGGATATTTACACCAATAAGAAAGTTATAGAATCACAAATCTGTAAGAATTGGAAGGGACCCTGATGATCCTCTAGTCCAACCCCCTTCAATGAAGATGATGATGATGATGATGATGATGATAATAATAATAATAATAATAATAATAATAATAATAATAATAATAATAATAATTTATTTATTTATACCCTGTCCATCTGGCTGGGCTTCCCCAGCCACTCTGGGCGGCTTCCAACAAAATATTAAAATACAATAGTCTACTAAACATTAATAGCTTCCCTAAAGAGGGCTGCCTTCAGATGTCTTCTAAAAGTCTGGTAGTTGTTGTTCTCTTTGACATCTGGTGGGAGGGCATTCCATAGGGCGGGTACCACTACTGAGAAGGCCCTCTGCCTGGTTCCCTGTAACTTGGCTTCTTGCAGGGACCTCAGCGCTGGACCTCAGTGTCCGGGTAGAATGGACAGAACAACCCCTAACAGATGGGCCATCCAGCCTCTGTTTAAAATTGAATGTTTTTAAATGAACGCACCACCTTCCAAGCGGGTCAGTTCCACTGTCAAACGGCCCTTGCCACCAGAAAGTTCTCCTCAATGTTTAATCGAAATCTCCTTCCTTGTCATTTGAATCTGTTGTTTGGGCAGCTGTGCCTGCGTGGGAACACCAGTGCAGCTCTCTGCAGGACTTGCTGTGCTGAGTTGCAACTGCATGGGTACAGACCTTACCAGTGGCGTAGCGTGGGGGGTGCAGGGGGGCCGGCTGCACCGGGCGCAACATCTGGGGGCCGCGCGCTCGCACTCGCAGCTCTCTGCCCCTACCTGGCTCACTCAGGGTTAGGGGGCGCAAATTACTTGCCTTGTCCCGGGTGCTGACAACCTACGCTATGCCACTGGACCTTACTCATCAGTAGAACTTATGATATTGCACCTCTCTGAGGGTCCTGTGCTGTGCAGCTGATCCCTAACCTCTTCTCCCCTCAAATCTTGGGGTGCTGGCATGTTTGCATTGCCAGATGCCCTGCTTTGTTCTCTGGTGGCGAACACTATTCGCTTCTGAGCCAGATGCAGGGATAAAGTCCTGCCTGGAAGTCGCTTCTTAATCCTCTGCTCTCTTTTCCTGCCTTTGCTAAAGTGTCCAGATCTTTTGTAGTAACATCTGGAAGAAAGTTTTTTTTAAAGGGGGGAGAGTTCAAAGGGGGAAGGCAAACATCTGGGATTTCCCTGCTTGCCGTTAAGACAGTGATCTGAAGGTGGCTTCCTAACATAGAGGAAGTTGGAGACAACGATGCTTCCGAATGCCAGTTTCTGGAAACCACAAGAGGGGAAATTGAGCTCTTGTGCTTGGCTTGCAGGCATCTGGTTGGCTACTGTTGGAACAGGATACGATTGGCCTGATCCAGCAGGATCCTCTCCTTCTGTTCTTACGATATGATTTATCCCAGACTTGCTCACACTCATGCCATTTGGACTTTTTACTTTGGTCACAGAGAGATTAATGAGACATCAGAGAGAGAGAGAGAGAGAGAGAGAGAGAGAGAGAGAGAGAGAGAGAGAGAGAGAGGTTTTCTCCCCTCAATTTAGTCCCCAAATCCAATGCACTATGCCAGCTTCAACCATCCTGGTGGTCTCCAGACCCTCCGTCTGGGACAATCCTGGAATTACAGAAGCAATCTCTGTTTGTGATCATCCCCCAAAGTTCTGCTTTTGATGTCCCTATTTTCACTGCAGAAATGTTGGGGGCGGGCGGGTATGGAATAGGACGTCCCTCTTTTCCCTGGAGAAATGTTGGAGAGGATGCTATCAGCCTCAGCCATCCTGGCCACAGGAGCGGTAATCAAATACACCTGGAGGGCACCAGGTTGGGGAAGATTGCATTGTGCAGGTGGCAGGCTTGGGAGGTTTTTCTTCCAACCCATCCTTTTCCAAAGGTTAAAGAAACTCGCAGTTGTACTCAAATTTGCTTACTTTAGAAGAGATTTTCTTTTAGCCAATCCGAAAAGGTTTGCACTTCTGTTCACTTGCACTGAAGCCCCACCTCCTGAAAAGACTTGAGCAACAGAGAGGCACAGGAAGCTGCCTTCTTCTGAGCTGTGCCATCTAGCTAGTATTGTCTGCATGGACTGGCAGCAGTTATCTGGGCTTTCGGGCAAGGTTTTCTCCCAGGCCTCTTTGGCGAAGCCAGGGATTAAGCCTGCGACCATCTGCATGCAAGGAAGATGTCTGCCACTGAACTATGGCCTTCTCCAGCTGCAACACACTGGCCACCAGCAGAGATCTGCAGAATGTGTGCTGCAGCCATCACGGGTGGCAAGCAAAGCCCTCTTGTTCCAGGGCGCCAGCTTTTTAAACTTTAAGGTGAACTGATCCCCCACCTCCAATTTGCGTGAAGGGATCTCCTCGCTAGGAGCTCAGAACCTCTGTTCCTTTAAATGTCAACCTTTCGTGTTTTTATCTGGGTGTTTGTGAGGGATGGCCTAGCTGACTGATTTTGGCAGGTTGGATTAGCATTCGCTGGTATTTGCTGTTGTTTACGCACAGCAACAAAGGAGAGCTGTGAACAGAGGAGGCTTGGCTGTTCTTCAAAAAGGCAGCTCTGGAGAAAGGCAAACACAGACGGATCTGCCCCATGGGGCCGCTCTCCCTTGGGCAGTCCCAGTGGCGTAGCGTGGGGGGTGCAGGGGGGGCCGGCCACACCAGGCTCAACATCTGGGCGTTAGGGGCACAAATCCACGGGTTAGGGGGTGCAAATCCACGGGTTAGGGGCCACAAATTACTTGCCTTGCCCCGGGTGCTGACAACCCACGCTACGCCACTGGGCAGTCCTCCTGTCAATCACCATGGACAGCTCATCCACACTTGCATGTGGCCCATGTTTTATTCTCTTTGTCCCAACCGAGAGGTTTTTCCTTTGCCTTGCTGCTTTCCCAGGGAAAACCCACTGCTGAATCGGAACAAATGTCAATCTTCAGAAAACCCGACTGATGTCTGTGATGATTCAGAAGTAAACAGTGGGCTTTCCTGGGGGAAATGGGTGGGGTAAATGAAAATCCTCTTGCATAGGAAAGTGGAATTGTGGATGAAGGAGAGCTGTCCGTTCTCTTCCTGATGCTTTTTACGTGGGAAAACACTCTGATAAATTGTACTCTAAATTGTGCAAATGGGTGGCACACAATCTGGGGTGCCATTTAGACTTTGCACCCCAGGCTCCGTAAATCTCTGGGCTGACCCCTACTCTGGGACAAAAGTTTCCTGCGTGCTCTTAGCATAGCTGTCAACTTTTCCCTTTTCTTGCGAGGCATCCTATTCGGAATAGGGGAATTTCCCTTACAAAAAGGGGAAACGTTGACAGCTATGGCTCTTAGCAACACTGGGCTCAGGAGGAAATAAGTTTCAAGAAATGCGGGGTTTTGTGGCCTGTCAGTCACTCCTTTTAATCTCCATCTCTCACCCTCCACCATGTGAGACCGCTCTCTCATTCAAGGTCTCGGAGCCTCGAGATTTGACAAAAGCCTTGAGCAACTCCAACTGAGCCAGGTTTCATTGTTCAAAAGAATCCAGTTTTCCCGAAAGCTTTGAATCGGCCCCTGTTGCTGCGGTTAAGGCTGGTTTGCAAAGGCTGTTTGCGCTTCATGCTTCGTCACCTTGACCTCCCTCGCAGGGAAGTTGTGACTCTGGGCGATAACATTCTTTCTGGGCTAGTCGAACATACACACTGCAAAGACTTGTGTGTGTGTGTGTTTGTCCTGTACTGATTCAGAGGTCGTAGGACAAAGTTGAAGGACAAATAACCCTTCAGAGCTCTTTGTGTCCAACAAGGAGCAGAAAAACAGAGAGGGGGGGAACCACTTTGTCTGTTTAAGGAAGGGGAGGAACCCTAATCGTAAAGGCAAACAGAGGACTGGCTTGCATAATGCAGAAATAAAAGTTCTTTTCTGTAGGCACGCAGATAAACTTATCCATTGCACTGTGCATACAGCGTACTTCAAAATCACTAAAGTCCACATTCTGTGCCAAGCTAATTGAAACTGTGCAGCAGGAAATGTGGAATTCTGCAGCCTGTTGTGACTGAAGAAATTCAGCTCTTTTGCTTGGTTATTCTACTGTCCATCTTGAGATTTTTGGATTGAAGCTTTGCTAACGTATATGGCATGTGTGCCAATCAGATGGCCGGATCCTGTGTCTCAAATATCATGCTGGTTCCTGTGTGCCCAGTGAATATATCTTTGTTTTATACCCAGCCGTCGATTCTGTTGTCAGCAGCTGTTGAAGCCCACCTGCCATGTGGGCTATGCGATAATGTGGCAGAATGATAATTCATTCCAAGCTGAGCTAGGCTGCAGTTCTTGGATGTTCTGTGTTTTTCTCCCTGTTGCTTTCAGTGGGACTGAGGATGCAACATTGTCTAGCCTCCCTGAAAGCAGAGACATTAAGCAGACCTTCTTGTCTGATTTCCCCACAAACAAGTTAAGGTGAATGCTCAATATACAAGTATCTGGAAGTACCCTAGAATTTTTGGATTTGTGAAGATCTGCATGATTTGTGGCTCAGCGGATTGACACAAATGTTTTTCTATTTCTGAATTGTGATATTTTGGAGGATATTTAAATCCATAGCTCTAGATCCAACCTACAGGCTACTAATCAAAACAACAAGATCAATAATATATTTAAATCCATGTGAGAGATCAACTTCTCTTATGGGACTTTTTGTAGTGCATAGATGCAAAAGAGGAATCTTGGTTTGGTTTTTATTTTAAATCTTTAGCCAGCAAACCATCAGCTAATTCAATAGACTGTCTTGCCCCACCTGCATGTTACAGGTGGGCTGTCCTTCCTTTATCATTTTTAAAACACCACTTATAAGCATTTTAAAAAACTAAACAAAAACAACAACTACACAAATTCCCCAATGAAATCAGAGCCAACAGTTTACATTTTGAAAAACTGCTCCAGGACAGAAGGCATGAGTTAGTGACATCACTGCTTCCAGCCAATCAGTGCTGTGCACAACCAACTTCCGCTGTAAACACTCTAAACTGGGTTCTCCTAAGCTCAGTTTAGGGTGGAAGGTTGTACACCTGAGAATGTGGTTAGTGAACATCTGCAGCAGGATCACCTCTTAGAATGCCTGAAGAACAGAAAGGGAAATCACTGGGTGCCTTTCATAAAGTAAAATTATACTTTGGTGCTGCTAGAGGATGTGATCCATGAAACTGGATTTGACCAAGATTTTTTCCCTCCTTTCAGGTGTTTGGTTGTGGTTCAGTGGCCCAGTCTGTACTCAGCGGTGGAAAAAACGGACAGTTCCTGACCATCAACCTGGCTTTTGGCTTTGCTGTGACACTTGGAATTCTGATCGCTGGACAGATCTCTGGTATGTGCCTGAACTTTATGATAGGACACAGATTTGGCCACAGTTGACTAAGGACCTCCCATTGTGGAATTTAGGTCCGCCTGAATCTTACTGTCTGTCAGTAGGTATTCCCTGTGCCTTCCAGGAACTGAGAGCAGCACTTGAAGGCCTCAGCCCCAGGCTCACTTACTTGGGAGGAAACCTCACGGGATATGGACTTAACATGAATTTATCTTATTCTAAAGCAGACATGCATTTAAATTTAAGTCATGTGTGATGAGAGAACTCTTGCGCAGTAGCTTACTTTGCATAATTGAGGCAAGGGTTGAAGTGGTTTAAGTTAGACATAAATTAAACTTGCTCCAGCTTTGCATTATCCTGAAACAAACCTGTCCTCTTTCCAAGAAGCAACCTTTGCGTCAAGACTTTGACATGTTTAGTCATGTCACGAGAAGGATCCCTGATCCATGGAGGGTTGCACCACCTACGAGATGTCCCCAGTAATATGAGCAGCTTTAGAACCATAGAATTGTACAGTTGGAAGGGCCACCGAGCCCAGCTCTCTGCCGTGCAAAACCCTCTCCATCTTATGCAAGACTGGAAACAAAACAAGCACCCTAACCATGGCATTTTTCCACAGGTGCCCATTTGAACCCTGCTGTCACCTTCGCCATGTGCCTTATGGCCCGGGAACCTTGGCTCAAGCTGCCTATTTATTCCTTAGCACAAACCATCGGGGCATTCCTAGGAGCGGGTATCGTCTTCGGCTTGTACCATGGTAAGTGAGCAAGCACATGGGTTGAGCATGTCTTCCCGAGCCTCTGGAACCTGCCTTTCCTTCCGACTTAGACCTGGAATGGTAATGGGGACTTGAAATTAGCACAGTTCCTTCATAAGAGTTTTAGGACATGGCAGTTTAATTCAGGGCAGGAATTACCGTATTTTTCGCTCTATAAGATGCACCAGACCATAAGACACACCTAGTTTTCGGAGGAGGAAAACAAGAAAAAAAATATTCTGAATCCCAGAAGCCAGAACAGCAAGAGGGATCGCTGCGCAGTGAAAGCAACGATCCCTCTTGCTGTTCTGGCTTCTGGGATAGCTGCGCAGCCTGCATTGGCTCCATAAGACGCACACACATTTCCCCTTACTTTTTAGGAGGGAGAAAGTTCGTCTTATAGAGCGAAAAATACGGTATTTTGCATCATTTCTCCTCTGGTCTGGTGGAGCTCCTCTTTCCTTTGGTGGGCAGGCAAAGTGAACGGTGTTATATCTTGGCCCTGGAGAGGGGAATAACCCAGTTTCCATAGAACCTTACAGACCTCAACATTAGAATGAGGGAATCAAGGGCAGCTGCAACTGAGCTGAAGGAATACACATTGAGGTCCTGTTGCCTTTTATGTTGAGACTTTGCCTAGAGTCCCTCCAGTTAGTGCACTAGGATTCAAAGATGGGGAATTCCCTGTGGTCCTGTTGGATTCCAATTCCCACTAACCCCAGCTAGCCTGACCAAGGGATGATGGGAGTTGTAGTCCAACAACCTCTTGGGGGTGTGTGATTTTCCTGGTTTAAACATAGATGAATCCCCCCCCCCCAATAGCCAGCTTTGTTTCTTAAAAACAAATAATTTTTAAAAACCAATCCTTTGGGGGAGCACAGGATCTCCATCCACGCTGTATCCTATCTACTGATATATCCCCCCTCAAGAGTAAGAATAATCTTCTCCATATATTTATGATATAAAGAAACTGGGAATGGTGGCAAGGCTTTGATGAGATGTCTACTTTGTTTCCTTTTTTCCTAGATGCTATTTATGACTTTGGTGGGAGCCAGCTATTAGTCACTGGTGACAACGCCACCGCAGGGATATTTGCTACTTACCCTTCAAAGCACTTGACCCCCGTCAATGGATTTTTTGACCAGGTAAGAATGGGAGGGCTTTTGTAAGGCATTCTGAGCCAAAAGAGCCCGAATGCTGTAAGAGGTGCAACAGGGAGACATTTTGAGGCAGAGGAAAACCAGATTCTCATCTCTTCCTCCTTCTCCTTCTCAGTTCATCGGCACAGCAGCCCTGCTCGTGTGCGTCTTGGCTATTGTGGACCCCCACAACAACCCAGTCCCCAAAGGACTGGAGGCTTTCACCGTTGGCTTTGTCATCTTGGTCATTGGAACATCCATGGGCTTCAACTCTGGATATGCCGTCAACCCGGCTCGAGACTTTGGACCCCGTCTCTTCACTGCCATTGCTGGCTGGGGCTCAGAGGTTTTCACGTAAGTTGATGTGCCTTCACAGTAGATCATGGGTGGTCCTCCAGAGGTTGCTAGACCACAACTCCCACCATCCCTGGCCTTGCCCATGGTAGCTTAGGCACGTAAGAGCTGGAGGGCTGGTTCTTCATCCTTGCAGAAAACGTCATCAACAGGACTTTGCTTGCATTTGTTTTCATTTGAATTTTCATTCGTGAGCAGGGAGCTCGTAATAATGAACTCTGGCTTGGGAACATCACAACTGCTATTGTTTCAAAGGCTGGTGTTTTGGAGGTGCTATTGCATAAATAGCTGCCCTCCAGCAGTTTCGGACTCCAGTTCTGATCAGCCCCACTTAGCATAGCCAGCGGTCAAGGATGATGGGAATTGTAGTCCACAACTTTGGGGAGGCATCTGAAGCTCAAGCACTTTCAATGTTTTGTTGTTGTTTTTTTACTGGGACACACTGACAGCAACTGGAGACTTTTATGGGTGGCTTTTGGACTTTGATCCGCCTTCCTGAAATTTGGAGGAGCCTTTAATGATGGCAAGTTAGTGTCCGAGGCTCAATATCCCTGTCAAGACATAGTCCTGGTCTATGCGCCTAGGTAGGATCTGAGGACAATTTAATTGCAAGCAAGTCCTTGGCTGACCTCCTGAGAAATATTTTTGATGTTGATACCATCCATGGAGTCTCACGTACCAGCTGCCTTTGTGAGAGGGAGGAGTTTGGGATTGCTCCATGGAGGATGGTTGAGTTAGAGTGATATTTCCCAATTTTTTTGAAAATGGGGAGACATGAAGCTAAATTCCAGGTGTCCTTGGACCTCAGGTCTACTTTTAGGGGGAAAACTGAGTTAATAACAGGAGAGGCTGTCACTGGGTGGGGAGTGCTTCTTGGGATGGGACAGGCAGTCTCTTCTGAGAGGAGAAATGGGCCTTGAGGCCATTTTGGATAGAATAAAAAGGAGAAGCACACAACCAGATTGGCCGACCTTCCTATCTCACCCTTCCATTTCCTTGTGTTTGCCTCTCACAGGACTGGCAGGGGCTGGTGGTGGATCCCCATTGTGGCTCCTTTCCTCGGAGCCACGGCCGGCGTGCTGGTCTACCAGCTGATGATCGGTTGCCATGACGAACCGCCTCAGCACCACCTTCACCAACACGAATGCGACGAGGAGGAAGCAGTCAAGCTGTCCAAGGTGAAGCAGAGGGACAACGTTTGAGGCTCCCTGCAGAAGCGCGACCACCCCTTGGGGTGCCAATGGACTTTTTTTGTTACAAAAAACCAACCAAAAAACTCAAAAAAATAAACAAAGGACTGATAGAACCAAAAAGAAGAGAGCAAGAAGATAACAAGACACACAGTTAGGAATTTCTTCTCCCTACCCCAATTTCCCCAACCCCACTTTTCCTCTGCTTTCCCCAATTGCTACGCCACCCTTGGGTCATTTGCTTTACAAATTATGCTGTAAGCTTGAGGATCTGGGGCCTCACTTGGCTGCACTGGGGAATAGTGTGCGCCATGGAAGTCATCATAGCTGTCAACTTTCAGATTTGAAAATAAGGGATCAGCAGCCTCGAAAATAAGGGATCAGCAGCCTCACCTGTCCCGGGGGCAGTCTAAGGGATATCTAACAATCCGGGATAGCAACAGGAAATGGCGCTGGAATAAGGGAATTTCCCGCAAAAAAAGGGAAGGTTGACAGCTATGGAAGTCATTAAAGCGTTAAGGCCTTCGAAGCCTGAATCCTACTTTTCCCAAGTACCAACAACTCCACTCTTGGCTCCCTGACATCCCCTTTGGCAAGATGCATGCAAGCACATATTGATGCGGGAACACCTTTCTAAATAGTTTTGGGGCGACCAGGTGGGTTAGAGTTAGGAAGAGTATTATGCCATTGCTGCCTATTCCTCCCCGGGCAAATCTCTGCAGGGCTGGTATCATCTCCTGGCTGCCAAGGTGGGGTTACGGGCCTTTCCTGGCCAATCTTTTCCTCAGAACAAGCTATACGGGCAGGAATGATTTCGAGCTCCTTTTAGGGATGGGCATGAGAAACCACTGCCTGGAACGTCAACGGAATAAAAAAGACGAGGCGTTGGGAGAACCTGAAGGAAATGTTGGTTTTCATAGGGTGCAAGATTCATTACAGAGGCTCTTTGCCGCATCAAGCTTTGTAAATATAAAGATGTAACACCTTGTTATGTTCTGTCACAGCGTCCGGGCTTTGAAAAATGTGTGTGTGAGAGAGAGAGACAGAGAGAGAGCATGTATATTGAGTTTTTACTTCAGGGTGTTATGCCCCTTTACACCTATCCCTAGTTAGCGAGTTTTCAGCTCCATTCATGCCGGCTACAATTCTACACGCTTGAAATCAAGAAGCATAAAGGCCCTTCACTCTCTTGTGGTCTTTTATTGCGATAAACACTAATTCCACCCTAGGCACTCGTTGCAGAAAATGTTGGGATAAAATGGTGCCTGGAACGGTGCTGAATTTATGGCGGTACCAGCAGTTTCCTTGCACAGGGAGCTGAGCCGAGAGCCCACAAAATAACAATAAATAAATAACAAATTATTGTGAAAATAATAATTTGGGGGGGGCACTGCCAAATTTTGTCCTCGCTCAGGGCACCATATTGCCAAAGTCCGCCCCCGCCAGGAACCTGGAAAGCCAGGAACCTTGGTCCATCCGCCAATTGTCTTCACTGATTGGCAGCAGCCTTCCAGGACACATTCTCAGCCTTAGCTGGAGATGCCAGGATTCGAACCTGATTCCTAAGTGACTCCACTTAGCATTCATGCCTATGACACAGAGGCACCCCCCGCAGGACCCAACATGGGAGACCTTCTCCGTTTAGCAAAGCAGAGCGGTATTACCTGTTAGGTACACTTTTGGGATGCTCAGAACTGGGCTTCCTCTTACCCTAAGGCTGTCGTTTTGTTGCATGACTCCAATTTATAAGGCAACCAGGTGTCGCTAAAATGTTTTCAATCGTGATTTTAAATATTGCACGGCATTCCTTGGAATCGGAACATCGCCCCTCTTGGGGGGTGGAATTCCTTCCTGTAGGGAAAGGTAAAAAAAACCAGGCATGTGCTTCCCACCCAACCCGATTTGTTGCATAGTTGCAATCTGCCGTGTTGCTCCGATACAATTTGTAATGTCTACACCATTTGTAATGTATTTCCAATTTGTCTTTGTTTTTTTTAATAAAAATAAATGCATATATAAATTGTCTAATTACAGTCTTCGGGGTTTCCTTTTTCAGTTGGTCAGTAATAAAAGTTGGTGGGAAATGCAAAAAAAAAAAAAAAATGCCCAGCAGATTAAAAAAAAAACTACCTGTGCTACTAGATCCCAGAGATCTGGTGAGATTGACTCATCGACAGATAGATTGCTGCTTTCTTAGGGTTGCCATATGTCCTCTTTTTCCAGGACACTCCCTCTTTTTCTGGGAGTAAAATTTCTGTTCGGATGGATTTTTAAAATTGTCTCTGGCTTTGCTTTTTGGATGAGACATAGACATAACTTGAAGACTTGCTCTCCTCTCCTCTCCTCCCACCCCCTTCAGCAACATATCACAGTTTATATAGCCTACATATAGTAGGGGTATTTAAAATGAGAGTCATCTTAGCATCCTCATTTTTGTTCTTCAAAATATGGCAACCCTAGCTTTCATAGAATTATAGAATTGTAGAGTTGGAAGGGACCGCAAGGGTCATTTAGTCCAACCCCCTGCAATGCAGGAATATTTTCTCCAACGTGGGGCTCAAACCCATGACTCTGAGATTAAGAGACTCATGCTGTACCGGCTGAGCCAAAGGCTCTGCTTGGAATGGGCCTGGTGAGCTTCATTTGAGAAAGCATTCCTTGGGAAAGGTGCCACCACAAAGAAGGCCCTGCCTCTGGTAGAAATCAATTCAGTTTTAGAAGCGGTTGAAGTGGGCCTCCCTCAGAGAAGGGCCAGATGGAAGGAGGTGGCCAAACCATGGCTGTGTAAGAAACACTTTATCCATGTCTGGAAGTCCAGTGGTTCATGAGTCAGGCTGCAAGGGAATGACAATGAGACTAAATTGCACAGAGCGTCCAGGTCCTAAACCTTCTCTCAAATGTGTGTCTGGACCCGGGAGACTTCTCTGCACAGAGTGTAGTGTTCTTGTGCATGGAAGATGCAGTCCAAGATGGGATTGTGCATTTTGCAAACAAAACAGCTTTGTGCCACTGCAAAAAAACCATCCCATCGCCTCGAACCATAGGCTACTCTACCTGTTGCTGTTGGGAGTTGGGGTACAACATTGTCCACTGTTGTGCTCCTGCATATCGGTAATCTCTCACAGCCCACACAAAAAAGATCCCAGGCTCTTCCACCCCTTAGGCTCACAGACCAAGCCTTCTGCTTGCTGGCATTGATAAATCGCCTCTTGCCCAAACAGGAGATTAGAAAATGGCTGTGCTCCTGGCTTCCCCACACCCCGCTGGAACTGAGTCAAGGCTTTTTTTCCTGACAAAGCTGAACTGGAATTTCACATGCTGCATCAGTACCTTTCCCTGTTGATATTAATTATAGCAATAGTAATATTGTCATGGTTGTTCTTAAATCACCCTGGTGTGTTATCCCGGGAGTGTGGACAGCAGAAAAGGACATGAGATATTCTTCTGGGCAGAGACATTACAAGTTGCAGGAACGAGCACTGTCCCTTGTCTTGAAATAACTTGGCAGAGATAAATTTTATTTTATTTTCTCTTGGAAGAAGATTCCACCCAACTCATGGGAGGACTATTTAGAGCAGTGTTTCCCAAACTTTATTGCACCCCCTTAGTTCCACAAATGTGCCCCCAGTTCTCACTACCCTATAGGTAAAAAAAAGAGTAAAGGATCCCTGGATGGTTAAGTCCAGTCAAATTCGACTATAGGGTGTGGCGTTCATCTTGCTTTTCAGGCCAAGGGAGCTGGCATTTGTCCACAGATAGCTTTCCAGGTCATGTGGCCAGCAGGACTAAACCACCTCTGGCACACAGAGGACTGTGATGAGTGCCAGAGTGCACGGAAACGCCGTTTACCTTCCTGTCACAGCAGAACCTGTTTATCTACTTGCACTGGTGTGCTTTCAAACTGCTAGGTTGGCAGAAGCTGGGACAGAGCAATGGAAGCTTATCCTGTTGCACAGAACTTCTAACCGTGCGATCGGCAAGCCCAAGAGGCTCAGTGGTTTAGACCACAGCACGATGCCCCTACCCTACAAAAAGCATTCTTCAGAATAGTGCTTTGCATGACCCACTAAGGGAGAGCATCGCACAATGAAATTCAAAACAACTGCAATCAATTTCACAGTTACCCAAAATCCAATTAAAACGATGTAGCTGAATTCATTTCCTCAGTAGAGATGTATGGAAGTGAGAGCTGGACGATAAAGAAGGCTGACTGCCGAAGAATTGATGCTTTTGAATTCTGGTCCTGGAGGAGACTCTTGAGAGTCCCATGGACTGCAAGAAGATCAAACCTCACCATTCTTAAGGAAATCAGCCCTGAGTGCTCACTGGAAGGACAGATCCTGAAGCTGAGGCTCCAAGACTTCGGTCACCTCATGAGAAGAGAAGACTCCCTGGGAAAGATGGAGGGCACAAGGAGAAGGGGACGACAGAGGATGAGATGGTGGGACAGTGTTCTCGAAGCTACCAGCATGAGTTTGACTGTGGGAGGCAGTGGAAGACAGGAGGGCCTGGCGTGCTCTGGTCCAGGGGGTCACAAAGAGTTGGACACGACTAAACAACAACAAGCTCAATTATTTGACATACTTTATGAACTTGACCCAGTGATCCTAACTCTTCATAGTCTGGTAGTCATTGACACCTTCAGCGTCCCCCCGTCATCCTTTTTCCTATTAGCACCCCACCCACAGGTAACCCCACCCCCCACCCCGGGGGGGGGGGCAGGAGTGATTTATAGGTTTCCTTGTTTTCTCTTGGCTGATGTGCCTCTCCCAGTGGTGGGAAAGTTTCTACCTTGATTCCTTGCATGCGTGGGAGAGGCAGGGCAAAGGACTGTCAAGGACGGAGCACTTTCAGATTATTAAACCTTTCAGCGTCTTTCTGGGTTTCTCGTTTCCCTGTCAGGCTCTCTGCAAGACAGGACGGGCTTGTTTCAAGTTGGCTCAGAAAGGCTGTATTTCATATCCCTTTTGACGCAGTCACTGGGGACATAGATTCATACATATACGGACACACATATATCCATAGAAACTTTTGTGCCTTTGAGAAGACGGCTGGGAGGGATAGTGGTTGGGAGGGAGGGAGGCTTCCTTCATCTTGCAGATCTCAGCAGAGCAAGCAACGCACCTGGAAAACGCAGGTGTGGCTACCTGCCCTCAAGGCTCTTTGCAATTTAAATCTCAGACTCTCCATTTCAATGGGGTGTGTGAATAGCTAGATAGTTGGACTGCCAGGCAGACTACAGCGCAACCAGGCATAAGCATCCTGTTCTCTGTTGCAAAGGGAGACAGGTCTTTCACAGTGGGTGAGAGATAGTTGTGGGTGCCAGTGTGCCTATCAGTTCCAACAGTGGGTGCAGATAATAGCCACTGTGGCTAGTAGCCATTGGTAGTCTCTCTTCCTTGAATTTAATCCTCTTTTAAAGCTGCCCAAGTTGGTGGCCATCCATTCCTCCAGCAACGAGTTCCATAGTTTGACTAGGCTGTCTCATGTCTGGTTTATTGAGTCAAATTGATGGTCTATCAAGCTCAGAGCTCAGCCACATTTCCACCTGGGAAGCACGGGTCAGAGTGGTAACCCCATGAAGGGACATTTTATCATATGTGGTGGGATTGTAATGTAATTTTTAAAAATTGGGAAATGATATACAATGAATTGAAGAAAATGTTCCATTTAACATTTGTTAAAAAACCTGAAGCATTTTTGTTAGGGATTGTAAGGAAAGATCTGCCAAAAAAGCTGAAAAACGTCTTCATGTATGCGACAATGGCCACGAGAGTTCTAATAGTACAAGGATAGAAGACTGAAGAAGCCCCAACTAAAGAATCATGGCAAGAAAAACTGATGGACTATGCAGAACTGGCAAAACTGACATATAAGCTATGGGACAAGGATAACTGTGCTTTAAAGATAAATGGGAACCCTTTACAAAGTATTTGAAGATGCAACAAAGCGAACTGGACTCCTTGGCTGGCTTTGAATAAACATTCACAAACTTTTTTTATTGATGATAATCAGCTAAATAGTTTGAGGATCTACACAACTGTGTAACATGCAGAAAACAGCATTCTTAGAGAAATCAAAGACTGGAACTGAGGGAAGCTGGGGGGTGGGTGGGTTTTGTGTGGGAGGGTGGGGGGAGGGAGGAAAAATGGGGAAATAAGGATGATATGTTTCTGGATAATATGCTTTGTTTTAATTTTGAATTTTAAAAAAAGTTTTTGTAAAAAAAAAAAAGAGTGGTTCCCCCCCTTGCCACTCTCTTTCCCAGGAAAAACTTGCTCTTTAGTTCTGCAATGGAGCAAACATCAATCCAGAGAAAACCCAAACTGCTGTTTGCTCTGAGTGAGCACTAGAGAACAATTTCCCCCGGAGGGAAGCAGTGGGACAACAGGAAGTGTGGATAAGCACCAAGTATTGCCTACACCTCCCTTTGCCAGCCAGACGCTCTCTCTAGACTACAACTCCAAGCAACCCACCCCCAGCAAAGCCATATGATACAAATTCCAATGGGAGCATGGTCATGTTGGCTTGGGCTGACTGGGAGTTGTAGCCCAAAACATTAGCAGGGCACCAAATTGGGAGTGGCTGGCCTACACCGACTGGGTGTAGGGAAGAGGTTTTTTGCAGCCCTGACTGGAGATGCTGGGGATTTACAAGGCCTTTATATACTCCTGAGAAGCCCAAAATGAACATTGCAAGGCAAAACAGAAGCTTGCCAGTCTACACTTTTTTTGTGAGCTATGACTCCTCACCATTCATAGGCACAATTGGTCAAGCAACAGGGCAAGGCCAATTTGTACTTCCTTTCCTTCAATCTGTCTCTTGGGCTTTAAGCTTGCCAGCTATTGTACGCAGACATGTTGGCACGAGGCCCCTTCCAAGCTGCCCTAACCATCCGCCTTAATCTAAGACAATGATGGAGGTAAAGGTAAAAGTAAAGTGACCCCTGGCCATTAGGTCCAGTCGTGACCGACTCTGGGGTTGCGGCTCCCAGTGTGGTGTAGTGGTTAAGAGCGGTAGTCTTGTAATCTGGGGAACCGGGTTTGCGTCTCCGCTCCTCCACATGCAGCTGCTGGGTGACCTTGGGCTAGTCACACTTCTTTGAAGTCTCTCAGCCCCACTCACCTCACAGGGTGTTTGTTGTGGGGGAGGAAGGGAAAGGAGAATGTTAGCCGTTTTGAGACTCCTGAAGGGGAGTGAAAGGCGGGATATCAAATCCAAACTCCTCCTCTTCTTCTTCTTCTTCTTCTTCTTCTTCTTCTTCTTCTTCTTCTTCTTCTTCTTCTTCTTCTTCTTCATCTCGCTTTATTGGCCGAGGGAGCTTCTGGGTCATGTGGCCAACATGACTAAGCCGCTTCTGGCGAACCAGAGCAGCACACGGAAACGCCGTTTACCTTCCTGCCAGAGCGGTACCTATTTATCTACTTGCACTTTGACGTGCTTTCAAACTGCTAGGTGGGCAGGAGCAGGGACCGAGCAACGGGAGCTCACCCCGTTGCGGGTTATTCAAGCCGCCGACCTTCTGATCGGCAAGTCCTAGGCTCTGTGGTTTAACCCACAGCACCCCCGCGCCCCTAATGGTGGAGGTGGGGGCGCCTATATTTGACCTGCACCAGAACCAGAGGCGACCCCCAAACCAGCTAGGGAGACAGCTTGCTGTAGCTTTTAGCACCTCCCGGAGCGGCCAACTTGGTTGTGGTCAAATCAGCATCTGTTCAGGGCTGCTCCAGTCAGCCGGCGACTTGCCGTAACAACTTCATGGTGAGTTCCGGCACCTATTTTTCTTGGGGGGGGGAAGCACTGGGAATAATACTCGCAAGTAGCTGTGGGGAGGATACTGTACCTCGCAAAAAAAGTAACTGGTAGCTGAAGGGCTAAGCCCTCCTATCCCTCCCACACCAGTTTCTCTTTTGCAAATCGCTTCCTCCCGAGGGAGCTTTGCAATAGACAAGAGACGACCTGGCTAATGTTACACACCCGTGCTTGCTTTTGTCCCTTTGATGACCCCTGGGAATGCAGGAGTCATTGACTATTGCTGAACACAGTATTTCCCATGGTGTGCTAAGCTTTCATGCTGAGCAGCACATCCACACTCAGATTTGGGCATTTCATCATCTGTCGAGGAGTACTTGGGTAATTGCCTGGGAAATGCCTCTGCTGTCCAAAAATACTCTCTGGACAAAGAAGACCAATTACTATTACTATTATTATTATTAAAGCTTTCTCTTGGACTAACTAGCTCATTTTCCGGGTGGGGAGAACATTGTGTGCGGAGGAAAATTCAGCCCTGGCTGGCAAAATGCAAAAGAGCTCAGGGCTCCTGAACCTTTAATTGCTGTGTAGAAAAGAGACAGCCAATCCAACTATCAGTTGTAGAACAGATGTGTTCTACAAGCACTGCCTGAAGCAGCAATGGTACTGAATGCCAGTTGCTGGAAGCCACACGAGGGAAGAGGGCTTTTGCACATAGTTCTTCCAGGCTTTCCATAGGCATCTGGCTGAGAAGGCCTCTCCTCCTCCCAGAGGGGAGAGGTTGTGAGCAGGAGCAGCTTCCCACAGGGGCAGGGAGGCGTGCTCGGATCCCTGCCCCTGATTGCTTCTTCTGCTGCGGCCAAGCCTTCCGGCCAACCAATAGGGCCGGCTGGTGGGCGGGGCTAGCCGCATTTAAACAGCCGCGGCAGCGCTCAGCTCCCAGTCTGTTCCTGCTTTCTTCAGATCTCCCGCCAGCCCTCCCTCTTAGCTCAGCTTCTTTTTGTGTTTTGACCTTGCTATGGACTTCGGTTGGTTGCCTTGGTTGCCCAAGGGGCCTCATAGGACTTTTTAATCCATTTGGCAAATTGGCACCAGCCTCTTGGTTTTTTCGCCTACCTCGTAGCAACTCGTCACGACTTTCTGGTATTGGCGGTTGGGCATTGGATTATGTGTGCTGTGTTGGAGGATTGGGTATGGGCCATCATCTACCCCTCCTCTTTTGGGTATTCCATTAAAGGAATCCGGCAGTCATGGATCCTGTCCGATGCCCTGCTGGTGGCTAGGGCCATGGCACGACCCCCGGTGACATCATGGGGGAGCTTCTAGTTGTATTTGCATCAACAAGTTCCTCCCACTGGTTGTTAACCCTGATATGAGTTCCGTGGAGTCTGGTATTGCTGTTTCATCCAATGCCTAAGCCAATACCACTCACATGCTGTAACCAATAAAAGTTGTGGCCTAATTTTGCCCATTAACCTAAAATAACGTGTCTTTGTGTCTTATAATACTCCTGTGTGGGTGGCAGGTCCTCGACTCACAATGAGATACTGGACTAGGTGATCATTGGCTTGATCCAGCAGCTGGAAACTTCTTCTTATGCTATCCTAGATTTGTAGACTTGAAAGGCGCCTTCATTTAGTCCAGCTCCCTGCAATCACAGCTGAAGCATCCCTGACAGATGGCCATCCAACCTTGGTTTAAAAACCCCCAATGAATGAGAGTCTGCCACTTTCCAAAGTCAGCCATTCCACTGTCAAACAGCTCTTGACACCAGAATGTTGAGTTGGAATCTCCTTCCTTGTCATTTGAATCCACTGTTTTGGGTCCTACCCTCTGAAGCAGGAGAAAACAAGTTTCTTCTTTCTTCCATACGACAGCCTATGGGATATTTGAAGATGCCAATCATATCATTCTTAATAACATTATTATTTTATTAAATATCACCTCTCCATTTTCTCCATTTTCTCACATAGAGGAGGGAGAAAGGTTGTTTTCTGCTGCTCCAGAGAAGCGGACACGGAGCAATGGTTCCAAACTACAAGAAAGAAGATTCCACCTAAACATTAGGAAGAACTTCCTGACAGTAAGAGCTGTTCGACAGTGGAATTTGCTGCCAAGGAGTGTGGTGGAGTCTCCTTCTTTGGAGGTCTTTAAGCAGAGGCTTGACAACCATATGTCAGGAGTGCTCTGATGGTGTTTCCTGCTTGGCAGGGGGTTGGACTCGATGGCCCTTGTGGTCTCTTCCAACTCTATGATTCTAGGATTCTATGATTCCTCTCTAGGCTGAAATTACCCAATTCTCTCAACTGTTCTTCATAAGGCTTGGTTATGCAGCCCAAAGTGGTGCAGTTTTACCACCTAAAGCAGAACTTGCCCCATGTCTGTGCTCTTGTCTTCCTGACTCCTCACTCTGTGCTTTGATGATTAAGCGCCTCTGTGGAAGCTAATAAAGCAAAAATTACAGACGCCTGGTTGCAAGGGGCCTCCCTGTTGGGAAGCTCATCAAAATCCTATAGCAAAAGCAAGGAACTGGCAGTGCAGTTGGCCCTATTAAGGCATTTCAAAGCCAAGAGAGAGCAAGCTAGAAGATAGCAAGGCATCTTCAATATATATTTCTGTGTTTTTACATTGTAAACTACCCCATGATCCTCAGATGAAGGGCGGTATTGTTGGCATCCGTCTGTCTCAAGACACAATGGAGTTCGCTTTTCAGCTGTAAACGCTGGCAGCATTAAGATAAATTCAAACAGTATAAGCAAGTTTTGATGGAAGCAATAATGGAATACTGAATGGTATAGTTTTTGTAAAAATAAATGAACCATGGAAAGAGAAGAAGGGAAGTCACTGATATGTTAAGGATGTAAAATTAGAATTTTAAATTGTAAAACAGAAAACGTAATAAAAACAATATACAAAAAAAGACGCAATGGAGTTCACCTCTGGGGGTGAGGTCGAATCACTGGAGAATCGCAGCGCCTGTTGTGGCGGCAGAAACCGGTAACTTGTAACTGCTGCCTCCCATATTGTTTTTGCTGCGTTAGTAGCACCGAGATGCCTCTCTGGGTCACAAGCCTGGACACTGAATATGGAAGTCCTGGGATGCCCAGACCACAAGACCCCAGGACCTCTTGGCCACGCTGATGTGGTCCAAAGGAAAGCCAAGCAATACATTCTGCACCAGCTGGGCTGCAGGAGTTGCTGGAAGGAGGTGTACAAGGAGCCATCCAACTATCTTAGGGACTCCATTCCGGATTTCCTTTTTTTTTTTTAAATAAATTTTTATTGATTTTAACAACGTAAAGAATAACAACATAACCAAGAAAAGAAAAAGAAAAAACATACAAACAAACATACACGACTTCCCCAAACCTTCCCTTCACTGCACCCTTATTTTTAAAATAGCTTTTAGCAATCCTTCTTTCAATTTTAATAAGACAACTTTCTTTAAATTTTCTTAAATTTAAACTTTAACAGCTATAATTCTCTAATTTCATAACCCTTGACATCTTAACATTCCGAAATTTTACAAAAGTTCTTAAGATAAACTTTAAATTTTTTCCAGTCCTCTTCCACCGTCTCTCTCCTCTGGTCACGGATTCTGCCGGTCATCTCTGCTAGTCCCATAAATTCAATCACCTTAGTCTGCCATTCTTCCAGAGTAGGTAATTCTTGAGTCTTCCAATACTTTGCTAGAAGAATTCTTGCTGCCGTGGTTGCATACATAAAAAAGGTTCTGTCTTTCTTTGGAATCATTTGGTCGACCATGCCCAGAAGGCCTCCGGCTTCTTTACAAATGTCCACTTAAGGACTTTCTTAATTTCATTATAGATCATTTCCCAGTAGGCCTTAATTCTTGGGCAGGTCCACCAAAGATGATAGAAAGTTCCTTCACATTCATTACATTTCCAGCACTTGTTATTGGGCAAATGATATATCTTTGCAAGCCTGGTTGGGGTCATGTACCACCTATAGATCATTTTCATTATATTCTCTTTTAAGGCACTACATGCCGTAAATTTAATACCTGTGGTCCATAACCATTCCCAGTCCGCAAACATAATATCATGACCGATATCTTGTGCCCACTTAATCATTGCTGACTTTACTGTTTCATCTTGGGTGTTCCATTTCAGCAGCAAATTATACATTCTAGACAGGTTCCATTCTGGATTTCCATAGGATTTTCTCCTTAGCCTTCTGGGTTTCCCAGAAGAGGCCTTTGGCTGGCCACTGTGAGACCAGGATGCTGAGCGAGATGGGCCATTGGCCTGATCCAGCAGGCCCCTCTTCCATTCTTATGCACTTAGTTCCCATTAAACTGGAACAATGGAAGTTAAGTCATATAGTCTATCTTAACCTCCCTTGATTTCAGAGGGAACTGCGTGCACCTAGCTCTGTCCCAAGGCAACCCATAACCGGTGTGTCCTATGACTCAAGCCATCTCTGTTTCTTTAATCCCTCACTCACAATGCTGAAGCCGCAACTGATGCAATTTTAGATTTCCTCATGCAGAGTCCTCCTTGCTGTCCTTTCTTGAGTCCTTTACAACCCTTTTCCTTTTGTTGACACACTTTTTTTCTGGGAAGATCCGTGACTCACACAACAACTCCATTTCCGGGGATCAGGAGCTGCAAGGCTCTTTCACATTCTCATCCTCAGTATCTTTCACGACCGGAATTGAGAACGACTGCAGGTCAATGACCTTGATCTTTTGCTGGAGAGCAAAAAAGCTGAGCCAAATTGTTTTGGTCAAAGAGGATGTTCAGCAGAAGCGCTAAGGTCTCAGCATCTCTTTGCTGGTGAGTCCTCAGTACAGTGGTACCTCGGGATGCGGACAGGATCCGTTCCGGAGCCCCGTTCGCATCCTGAACAGGACGTAAGAAGTGACTGTGCATCTGTGCATGCGTGGGTCACGGGCCGGCGCTTCCGCGCATGCGCGTGAAGTCATTTTGACTGTCTGCACATGGGTGAGCAGCGAAACTCGGATGTAATGTAGAGCTTCAGTATGCTGATGACAACATAGTGTGCGCACGCTCAGAGGATGACCTCCAAACCATCCTAAATATTTTTGCAGAAGCTTACAAAAAGCTTGGCCTATCACTTAACATCCAAAAAACCCAAAGTGCTGCACCAACAAGTACAAAATAACCCCTCTGCAAAGCTACAAATCCAACTCAATGGTGTAACGTTGGAAAATGTTGATCACTTCTCCTACCTAGGCAGTTATCTTTCCACAATGGCCAACAATGATGCCGAAATCCAGCATCGCCTGAGCTCTGCGAGTGCGACTTTCTCCTGATTGAAGCACCAAGTGTTTAAGGACCAGGACATTCACAGGAAAACCAAAATGCTTGTTTACAAAGCTATTGTACTACCAACCTTACTATATGCTTGTGAAACATGGACCACTTATAAACACCATCTCCAACTCCTCAGAAGATTCCATCAACAGTATCTCCAAAAAATTTTACATCACTTGGAAAGACAGGCGAACTAATATCAGTCTACTGGAAGAAGTAAAGATCACTAGTGTTGAAGCAATGATTCTTCAACATCAACTTCGTTGAACTGGTCATGTTGTGAGGATGCCTGATGATCATCTTCCAAAGCAACTACTCTATTCCGAACTTAAAAATGGAAAGTGTAATGGTCAACAAAAGAGGTTTAAAGACTGTCTCAAGGCAAATCTTAAAAAATGTAGTATAAACACTGACAACTTGGAAACACTGGCCTGCGAGCGCTCCAGTTGGAGAACAGCCTTTACCAAAGGTGTCATGGACTTTGAGGACACTCAAACTCAGGATGCAAGGGAGAAACGTGCTAAGAGGAAGTCATGCTTGGCAGATCCACACTGTGATCAAATCCTGCCCGGAAACCTATGTCCCCACTGGGGAAGGACGTGTGGATCCAGAATTGGCCTCCACAGTCACCTACAGACTCATTGTTAAAACCGTGTTTATGGAAGACAATCTTACTCAGCTACAAGTGATCACCAAAGAAGAAGAAATATTTTTTTTTGAATGAATAAATAAATTTAAAAGAACAAGTCTTGGGGGGCGGAAACTGAGGAGGTAGATGAGACTACATAACCTTTCAACCAGTTCAAGAGCTGAATTACATTCACATATCAACGCAGGGATGTTTCTCTTCATTTCTTTCTCCCACCCCAACCCCTGATAATCTAAGGTTTAGTTCTCTACATTTCCATATCAGTTTCAATTATATTTTTATTTATTTCAAAAAAACCATCAGCGTTTTAGGGGGAAGTTCTCCTAATATTTCCATTTCGGCAAAGCAATTCCCCATAACATGATGCCTCTTTGTAAGTGGTTTTCACTAATGTGGTTTTCACTTTTGACTCATTACAGTGGTACCTCGGGTTACATACGCTTCAGGTTACATACGCTTCAGGTTACAGACTCCGCTAACCCAGAAATAGCGCTTCAGGTTAAGAACTTTGCTTCAGGATAAGAACATAAATTGTGCTCCGGCAGCGTGGCGGCAGCAGGAGGCCCCATTAGCTAAAGTGGTCTTCAGGTTACGAACAGTTTCAGGTTAAGAATGGACCTCCGGAACGAATTAAGTACTTAACCTGAGGTACCACTGTACTTGGCTGGAGAAGGCAAATAATAATAATAATAATAATAATAATAATAATAATAATAATAATTTATTATTTCTACCCCACCCATCTAGCTGGGTTTCCACAGCCACTCTGGGCAGCTCCCAACAGAATATTAAAACACGGTAGACCATCAAACATTAAAAACCTCCCCAAACAGGGCTGCCTTCAGATGTCTTCTAAAAGTCAGATAGTTGTTTATTTCCTTGACAAGGTTTAGCAAGGCTAACAAAGAGAAGAGGTTCTGGGAAGGCAGAGAGAGTGAGAATGGATGGGCGGTGTTGGCAGAAGAGAAACAGTTTTAGGAAACCACCATAAGATGCAATTTATTGGGCATTTCCCACTCTTTCTCAAGGATTTGGGGCAGACTGCAATCCCATCTCTCTCTTATCTTCTAAGGTTCCACGTTACAAGACTTCATTGCATAATATCTCGGTTTTGAGAATCCTCCCTTCCTGTCACTCAGACGGATTTCCATCTCAGCCTAAACCCAACTTTCCCTCCTTTCAGGGATTAAAGAACTATTGCATTCATGGGATCAAAGGCCTGGGGGTGAGGGCCGCTGGAACTCGCCTCGTTGACCAATTCCCGGTTCCAAAATCGCTGTGACACGCTCACTTCCAGGAACTCCTTTGAAGAAGTTCAAAGAGTCATGCTTTCTGCTCATACCTTTCTGCCACGATGGGTAATGCGTGTGATGCACAAATGGTTTCCTCCACACACTCATCAAGTGACTAAATGATGCAATCTCCGCCCCCCTTTTTATCTGGCCGGATCAGAGTGATCTGACCTTTACCGTGTTTCACCAGAGCTTGTTTTCGCTCACCAGGAAACCTCTGAGTCTTGGAAGAGGGCTAGAGAGCCTTCATTTGATGCTGGATTTTACAGAAACATCAGAGGTGCCGCTAATGTCCTGTCCACCCAGCTGCCCAACAGCCTCCTGAACTGAGCTGGCTGAGGAAGGCGCTCATAGAGTCACAGAACTGTAGCTTAGAAGCAGTGGCGTAGCGTGGGGGGGTGCAGGGGGGGGCCGGGCGCAACATCTGGGGGTTAGGGGGCGCAAATCCACGGGTTAGGGGGCGTGCCCCGGGTGCTGACAACCCACGCTACGCCACTGCTTAGAAGGGCCCCCCAAGGCTCATGTAGTCTAGGGTTGCCATATTTCATTTTTTTAAAAAAATAATATTTATTACTTTTCCAACAATTTAAACACTACAAAAAAAAGAAGAAAAATGAACAATACAACAATACAATACAATACAAAAACACTACATAACACTAACACATTAAACTAACAAAACAAAACAAAAACAGTTTAAAACGCATCAAAAAATTTCAATATCTTATCTTTCATTCGCTTATTTCAACGACCTCCTCACACCTCCCTTTTTGTATTCCACTTCTATTAATTGTTTCAGCAATTCCTTTCCATCTTCCTCTGTTTTCTATCCTATAATTATCTTAACATATTCTAACCTTATTTTTCCCTTTAATACTGTAATAATCTATTTATACTTAATTCCTTATAACCTTTCTACTAAAGCCATATAACTTCATTCCAACATTTTCTAACATTCATTAATTTTACAGTATTTCTGTAAATAGTCTTTAAACTTTTTCCAGTCTTCTTCCACTGACTCTTCTCCCTGGTCTCGGATTCTGCCAGTCATTTCCGCCAGTTCCATATATTCCATCAACTTCATCTGCCATTCTTCCAGGGTGGGTAGATCTTGTGTCTTCCAATACTTCGCGATGAGTATTCTTGCTGCTGTTGTTGCATACATAAAATAAGTTCTATCCTTCTTTGGCACCAATTGGCTGACCATGCCCAGGAGAAAGGCCTCTGGTTTCTTCAGAAAGGTATATTTGAATTCCTTTTTCATTTCATTATAAATCATCTCCCAGAATGTCTTAATCCTTGGGCATGTCCACCAAAGGTGAAAGAATATACCTTCAGTCTCATTACATTTCCAACATTTATTATCGGGCAAATTGTAAATTTTTGCAAGCTTGACTGGTGTCATGTACCACCTATAAATCATTTTCATTAAATTTTCTCTTAGGGCATTACATGCCGTGAATTTCATACCTGTCCATAACTGTTCCCATTCTGCCATCATTATGTTATGTCCAACGTCTTGTGCCCATTTAATCATAGCTGATTTCACCATTTCATCCTGAGTGTTCCATTTCAACAGCAAGTTATACATTCTTGACAAATTCTTGATTTTTGAATCTAACAATTCTGTTTCCAATTTTGATTTTTCCACCTGGAAGCCAACTTTTTTGTCCAAATTGTATGCCTCCATTATTTGGTAATAATGGAGCCAATCTCACACTGTTTTTCAATTTTTCAAAGCTCTGCAGTTTTGTTCTGTCTCCATCTTGTTCCAAAATTTCCCAATATTTCGGCCATTTGGCCTCCATATTGAGTTTTTTCTGTGCCTTCGCTTCCATTGGTGACAACCATCTTGGGGTTTTCTTTTCTAACAAATCCTTATATCTTATCCAAACATTAAACAATGCTTTTCTAACAATATGATTTTTAAACGCTTTATGTGCTTTTACCTTATTGTACCACAAATATGCATGCCAGCCAAATGCATTATTGAAGCCTTCTAAATCCAACACATCAGGCTTGCCATATTTCAAAAAGTGAAAATCCGAACACAAAAGTTGTTGAGCTTCTTTCCCCTAAAGTATACTGTCGACACAGGTGGCCGTACGTCTGTTGCCATTTTTAGTGATTTCCACCCGGACACTGCTTTCAACTGAAGTATTTTGGCTGTGTCTGGGAAATTCTGGACGTATCGCTGCCCTAAAAATGCCCTGCAGTGCAGGAACCACAGGTAAAGAATCCCTGACAGGTGGCCTCCCAGCTCCTGTTTAGAAGCCCTGGGTAACAGTCCACCACCTTCTGAAAGAAGAAGAAGAAGAGGAGGAGGAGGAGGAGGAGTTTGGATTTGATATCCCGCTTTATCACTACCCGAAGGAGTCTCAAAGCGACTAACATTCTCCTTTTCCTTCCTCCCCCACAACAAACACTCTGTGAGGTGAGTGGGGCTGAGAGACTTCAGAGAAGTGTGACTGGCCCAAAGTCACTGAGCAGCTGCATGTGGAGGAGCGGAGATGCGAACCCGGTTCCCCAGATTACGAGACTACCACTCTTAACCACTACACCACACTGGAGTCCATTCCACTGTCAAACAGCTCTTACCCACTGGCGGACAAAAGTGGGGGCAGGGGGAGTGCCCCCCCCCAGGTGCCATCCCAGGGGGATGACATTGAGGCTGCCCCCTCTGGACGTGCGCGGCTCGCCGTGCACCCCGGGATGCGCGCCACGTGCCACACATGTCCCGCGCTGCGTACCACGCCCCCGCGGGTTGTGCAACACGCCCCCTGGGGTGCATGCCACGCCCCCGCACGTTCGCCACTCCAGGTGCTGGAGCATGGAGCTCCGCCACTGCTCTTACCACCAGAAAGTTCATCCTAATGCCCCCCCAACCCCCCCACCTTTTATTGTGCATATGGTAACCATATGGTAAAATATTGATAAGGGCAGAGGAGAGGGAAGAAAGGGTAGAAAAGGAATATACCAATGTGGAAGTGGGGGGGGGGGAGAGAGAGAATAAAGCCATACCATTAGCAAATACGAGCTCATACGAGGCTTCCAAGATAAAAAAGTGTTTTGTTTTGTTTTTTCACACTGAAATAACTGTAGAAAGTTTGTGAAATCTGGAGAATATATATTTTTTAAGTAAAAACAAACAAAAAGCCACAAGCAAGGACTTTGGAGGACAGGGGGTGAACTGGTATTTTGGGGTGGGGTGGAAAGCTTGAATAGGTTTTTACTGTCAAATAGCATCTACTGGAGAGCGTGATGAACAGAAGGACAAAGAAAGGGTGATTTAATCACAGGTTCTGGAAACTTGGGTGGGTGGGAAATGCGAAGAAGCTCAAAGCAAAAGAACACTTGTTTGGTCACGTTAAAAAAATTGCCTTTAGTAATGAGGCACCATGGCTCTTCTATTTAAAGTTTTATGAACTAGGGCCTACCTGCCTGGACCTTTTTTCTTTTTTAAAAAAAATGTTAACATATCCAGATTCTTTCTAAGTTTATGACTTGGCGGTGGTTGGTGTTAGCAGACAGAGTTCCCTTCAAGCAATGAGGATGCCATCTTATTCTCTAAGGAGAGAATAGTTAATGGGTTCCTAGTAGGAAAAGCCACCAAATCATCAAAGAAAACAGAACCTTTTTATTATCCCCCCCCCAAAAAAAGAACTATATTTGCCCAGTTTGGAGACTAGCCAAAGAGAGAAGTTTTTTTGGCCAAGACTAGGAGACATCATCTTCTCAAAGGTTGCTTTGCTTCCTGGCAAATGGGTCTTCAAAAAACATAAACACAAAATACCTCCATGTTTTCGAGACACACCCCCCCCCAGCAGTCTCTGAAGTGATGCTGAAAGCATTTTAGCAGTCATTCTTCCAATGTTTAATTGTTCTGTAGTTTTCTAGAGCTGCTGAGACAATGATGTTCTCCGTCGGATGGCAAGCTGTAGAGATCACAATATCTGTATGCCCTGGCAGCTTCTGTACGGTTTCTTGTACAGTTTGGAGGTTCCAAATGTAGACCAGGTTGTCCTCTGAACCAGACGTGATCCACTTTCCACCAGTAACGGAGAAGATAGCAAAGATGCAGTATTTCTTGTTCTTGTGGCCTTTAGGCTAGGCACTTTCCTTTCGAGAGCCAGTGTGGTGTAGTGGTTAAGAGCGGTAGTCTCTAATCTGGGGAACCGGGTTCGCGTCTCCGCTCCTCCACATGCAGCTGCTGGGTGACCTTGGGCCAGTCACACTTCTGTGAAGTCTCTCAGCCCCACTCACCTCACAGAGTGTTTGTTGTGGGGGAGGAAGGGAAAGGAGAATGTTAGCCGTTTTGAGACTCCTGAAGGGGAGTGAAAGGCGGGATATCAAATCCAAACTCTTCTTCTTCTTCTTCTGCTGCAGTCCCAAAGCTTAAGACTGCTGTCCAACATTGCCATTAGAATACATTTGCCACTGGGAGAGAACTTCACAAAAGACACAGAGGGGTTGTCATCATTGATCAGTGTATTCAAACACTGTCCTGATGCTGTATCCTAGATTTGGCAGAGGCCATCATAGCTGCTGAACGCTATCAGGGAGCCATCACAGTTAAAATGCACCACTGAATGGGCTGGCAGGGTTTTTAGGAATTTCCTAGTTTTTACGCCCCATGCAATGATTCTTCAACATCAACTTCATTGTTGATCAACTTCATCAACTTCATGTTGTGCAGATGCCTGATGATCGTCTTCCAAAGCAACTACTCTATTCCAAACTTAAAAATGGAAAGCGTAGTGCTGGTGGTCAACAAAAGAGGTTTAAAGAGTGTCTCAAGGCCAATCTAAAAAAATGTAGTATAAACACTGACAACTGGGAAACACTGGCCTGCGAGTGCTCCTTTACCAAAGCTGTCCTGGGCTTTGAAGACACTCAAACTCAGGAAGCAAGGGAGAAACGTGCTAGGAGGAAGGCCCGCTTGGCAAATCCACACTGTGATCAACTCCTGCCCGGAAACCAATGTCCCCACTGTGGAAGGACATGTGGATCCAGAATTGGCCTCCACAGTCACTTACGGACTCATTGTTAAAACCGTGTTTATGGAAGACAGTCTTACTCGGCTACGAGGGATCGCCAAAGAAGAAGAAGAAGATCCTCACACTCGCACCAAATGATCCTGAGACAATGAGGTTGGACTGTGGGTTGGACTTGCAGCAGAAGATGCAGTTGCTGTCGTGTCCCTTCAGGGTTTTCAAGCATTTCCCTGAGCTCACATTCCAGATTTTGAGAGTTTTGTCATCTGAGGGAGATACAAAAAAAGGTTTGAATCAGATGACCAAACAACATCAGAGATTCCCAGCTTGTGGCCAGATATGGTCTTCTCAAATTTGCCGTCATAGGTGCCCCAGATTTTTATAAGCTTATCAGCCGGGAACTGGCCAGCCAACTCCACTGGGACTGAATTTCACTGATGAGATAGCTTTTGTGTGTCCTGCCAGTGTGAACTTCAGGGCATAGTTTGGTTTTACAGAGACAGGCTTGCTGATTGGTTGAAGAGGAGGGTGTTGATGGTGTTTTGGCTGATTCTGAATCTGGCTTCTTCTCTTCCATTGCCATGGCTGTGAAAACTAGCAAGCCAGGAAGGATCTAGGCCCTTGAAGGGATGGAAGAGCAGGGCAATTCAAAGAAGGGAGTCTCCTACTTAAGGCATGGCTAGAGGCTCTACTTTTTCCTCTTCCTCCTCCTCTGCCACCGCCGTCTTCACCTGCACACCTGCGCACCTGCAACCAGTTCTTCCTAATGTTAAGTCAGAATCTCCTTTCATGTTTTTTGAATTCATTGGTTTGGGTCTTCCCCTTTGGAGCAGCAGAAAATAAGCTTGTGCCATCTTCCATGTGACAGCCCTTGAGATATTTGAAGGTGGTCATCATGTCAACTCTCAGCCTCCTCTCCTCCAGGCTAAATATCTGCAGCTCCTTCAACTGTTCTTCCTAAGTCTTGGTTTCTAGACCCTTGAACCTCTTGGTCACCCTTCTTTGCATACATTCCAGCTTGTCAATATCATCCTTAAAATGGGATGCTCAGAACTGAACACGGGACTCCAGCTGTGGTCTGACCAAGGCAGAATAGAGCGGGACTATTACTTCCCTTAGCCTGGATGCTATACCTCTGTTGACGTATCCTAGAATTGCATTAGCTTTTTTTGTTGCTGCATCATCCTGTTGATTCATGTTAAGCTTGTGGTCTATTAAGACCCCTAAATCCTTTTCACACGGACTACTGTCAAGGTGTCCCCCATCCTCTATTTGTGTTGAAGGAATCCTGGGTGATAATCCTGGGTGACTTCAGCAGTCACACTGAGGTAAACACCCACAACTGGAAAACACTGGCCTGTGAGCGCTCCAATTGGAGAACAGCCTTTACCAAAGGTGTCATGGGTTTTGAAGACACCTGAACTCAGGACAAAAGGGAGAAATACACTAAGAGGAAGGCACGCTTGGCAAACCCTCACCATGATCAATTCCCGCTCAGAAACCTATGTCCCCACTGTGGAAGGACCTGTGGATTCAGAATTGGCCTCCACAGTCACTTATGGACTCACTTTTAAAAACCGTGTTCATAGAAGACAATCACCAAAAAAGATAGAAGCAGCAGGAGCTGCTGAACCAGATGAGGATATCACGGCCTCTATGGTGACAATGGGATTGTCTGTCATTATCATCTGACTGATGCAGAAAGCAGGACATAGCTTTGACTTGGTCTTTCCTCCTAGGCCAAACTGGTGGAGCCTGGACTCACGGCAGCAATTTTCCTCTGCAAGAGTATGGGACCAATTCAGATGGTCCACCCTTGGAATCTTATGGATCCTGATGGATTCCTGAATGCTCTTGGGGGGCTTCCAAGTGGACAGAGCTGTGGTCTACATGTTTGCAGTATATACACAGTACCCTTCGAATTGAAATGCCTTGTAAGACGCAATTGTACAGTAATAAATAATCTGAATGTTCTCCCTTGCCAACGCTTTGCTCAGCTTCAGAACGGATGCTGGTTGCCCCATCTCTCTCTCCACAGCCTGCATGGAGACATATTCTGCAAGAAGAGCGTGCCACAAAACTCCGAGACACTCTGCTTTCAAGGGATGTGACTCTGTCAAAGGATGCCCCCGGAACTTCCTCCTGTTTGCAGCAGGAGCAGCGAGTGCAGATGTTAAAACATCCCAGGTTTGGCACACAACCAGCCTGCCTTTGCCAACTCCGGGTTGTGCTTTTTCTGGTTCAGTCCTGTTTCTTCTGGTTCAATCCGCCTTGAGACAATTGCTTCATTGTGCCTCCTTTAACAGGCTGAGCTGGCAAAAAGATTGTGCCACACACATACACGCACAGGAGTCAGGGTGTGTGTTGGCAGACTGAGGTAACCAGTTCCACTAGGCAGGATGTATGCTTTCACGACTCGGGGAGGACCAACTCCCCCCTCCCAAAACCGAAGGCAGATGAGCTGAAAGCAGAGGAGTCTGAAGGGAAAGGGTGAGGGGACGGAAGGAGGAAGCCAGTTTCATCCAGTTGAATACACGGAGAAACTCATAAATAACTCATAGAGGTGCTTGAGTCATTGCGGTTCTGCCCTCCAGACGTGCTAGTTGGGTCCTGCACAGATGCTTGGAGGAGAAAAAAATATCTCTAATTTTGAGAAAGGTGTGTGTGTGTGTGTGTGTGTTAGGAATAGGGAGAAAATCTATGCAGTTCAAAGGCAAACCTACCTATTTCACACTTTCTGAAAGAAGAGAAGAAGAAGAGTTTGGATTTGATATCCCGCTTTATCACTCCCCTTCAGGAGTCCCAAAGCGGCTAACATCTCCTTTCCCTTCCTCCCCCACAACAAACACTCTGTGAGGTGAGTGGGGCTGAGAGACTTCAGAGAAGTGTGACTGGCCCAAGGTCACCCAGCAGCTGCATGTGGAGGAGCGGGGAAGCGAACCTGGTTCACCAGATTACGAGTCCACCACTCGTAACCACTACACCACACTGGAGTCCATTCCACTGTCAACAGCTCTTACCCACTGGTGGACGAAGGTGGGGGCAGGGGGAGAGGGGCACCCAGGTGCCATCCTGGGGGGGATGACATTACAGTTGCCCCCTCAGGACAGATTACAAATCTACCACTCTTAACCACTACACCACACATTTGCAAACCAAATCAGTCATCCTTCGAAACATTATCCCAGCCAAGAGATGTGTGCTGAAATGCACATACTAGAGGGAAGTCTGCGCGTATCAGTGAAAATCTCACACAAAAAATCATCATATTGGAGGAAACGGCTTGCAAAGAGGCACACATTACTTTAAACTGCATAAAAATGTGCCTGTTGGGAGAAATTCACACTAAAATGCTGGTCAGTGTTTACGGGAATTCACGAAATCGTTGCAGAAATGTGGAGAACTGGATGGAAGATTGGAAGAATGAGGAGACCCGCTCCTGCTAGGTGCTCATGGAAGGTGATGCACCCACACTGGGAAGGGATGGGAGAAGACTGGTGGGTGACTGACTGGGGGACCAAAGCCCTGTATCGGTGGGTGGTGCCGAACTGGTCGGGTTGGAGAAGTCCTTCTGCAGGTGGCAATTCATTGCGTCAGCCTTTGGTGGGGCACGGCAAGTGCCTTTGCACATTCTGTGCATGGGTCCTGAGCAGGGCCGGATTGAGGTTGGATGAGGCCCCTAAGCTACTGAAGGTAATGGGGTCCTTTACATGCCCAGCTGCCCTTTGTCAACAACCAATTGCCACTGGTTTTTGTGTTGAATATATGCTACATGGTAATTTATGGACCTCATAGGTATTTAAAGCCATTTGCACATAACAAAATATGTATTTTATCAAATAATTGTTGAACTGAAATACAATTAAGAAGTATATTAATAGTGAAATAATTATTAAGCTCTAACTTCAAATGATGGGGGGCCCATAACTTATATCATAGGAGCCTAAACAACACAAAATACTGCTGCTGATTAACATTTGTGTGTGTGTGTGGGGGGGAGGTTATTGGCTTGTTTTAATTTCTGTATTATTGCATATTTTATATTCACATTTTTTTGCACTTTTCTGCCGTGAACTGCTCAGGGATCTTCGGATGAAGGGCAGTATACAAATATAATAATAATAATTTGGCTATGCAAATGTGCAGCTTTAGATACAGGGTGCTTATTTTGTAAGATGGCATTGCGAATAAAGAATACAAAGTTGTATCCAATACTGTACTTAATCTATGACATGTTTTTGCCCTTTGGAATTTGTATTGCGTTTCCTTTGCACTGAAATGCACGGCCTTCACACTTAATGGTGTGGAATAATGTAATGAACTAGGTAAAATTCCACCCCAGTGAACAGTGAGACAAATAATGTAGTTTTGGATGGAAGCCGAACTGCAGCAGAAAAGAAACAGTGCTGCAAGTGAAGAACACAGGGCAGGACATTGAGCTAAGATCAAGTTAAGACTTCGATGATGATGTTTTGATGATACCAGGAGCAGCAACTTGAAATGAAAACACTGATGCAGCTGCTGGAGGCCATTATTTCGTTTCCAGAGACCCAGGCATATGATCCAGGAATTGCGTTCCCGACTGGTATCATCCACAGCAGAGCAAGGGATTCCAGGGTTCAACACTTGGATCACGCGGTCCAGCCACCCAGGTCAACATGGCAATCTGAGACAGCTCTTAGCTGTGTTTCCCAACACTGTCAAGATGACCTGAGCGTGTGGTGATCTGCAGCTACGTATACGGAAGAGATCATGAAACAATGGCACTCATGCAGGCACTGACATGCTTTCTTTGCAGCCTGGATGGGACTGAGAGCCAGACACCTGTCAGTGGCCTTTGGGAGAACTTGCACACCCTGGAATGTCACTTGCTTGACAACCATGATCCAAGCTGAGGATCCATAGAGTAGAATGGTAGAGTTGGAAGGAATACAAAGGGTTTTTGTTGCTACTTAAATTTGTTAGTCGCTTAATCTTGCCCAAAGCGACTTACATCCAACCAACCAACCAACCAACCAAACAGACAATAAATTTCACATAGGTACAAGAGGAATGAGAAATACATTAAAAAACATTCCACATCTAAAAGGTCACAGATAGTTAAAGACCAAAGGCCTGGTTATAGAGGATTTTCAACTACAGGAATATAAAGATTCAGGTAGGTAGCTGTGTTGGTCTGACATGGTCAAATTAAATTAAAAAATTGAAAAATTGTCCAATAGCACCTTAAGAGACCAACTAAGTTTGTTCCGGGTATAAGCTTTCGTGTGCATGCACACTTCTTCAGATACTCTGAAACAGAAGTCACCAGACCCTTATATATAGTGGGAGGGTGGGGCATTTCTCAGAAGGATAGTCGGAGATGAGTGATTGACTCAATGGGTATAGTAAACCTGTTGACAACTGTTAATGACTGCAATCAGTCCTACAGGAAAAAGCAAGGGATAGTATGCAGATGACCAAAAATAGCTTTAGCATGTGTAATGAGACAAGAATCCAATATTTCAGAGTACAGTAGTACCTTGAGTTACATATGCTTCAAGTTACAGACTCCGCTAACCCAGAAATATTACTGCAGAAATCATGCAGTGGCGGAGAAGCAGCAGGACACCCCATTAGCTAAAGTGGTGCTTCAGGTTAAGAACAGTTTCAGGTTAAGAACGGACCTCCGGAACAAATTAAGTTCTTAACCCAAGGTACAACTGTATCTGAAGAAGTGTGCATGCACACAAAAGCTTATACCCAGAACAAACCTAGTTGGTCTCTAAGGTGCTACTGGACAATTTTATTTTTTTATTTATTTATTAGGAATACAAAGATTACTGTCAAATTTCTTTTTATCAAAACTAAAAGGCTAATCTACACAAGAACACAAAGCAGGCACAGAGAGAGAGAGATAAAGATAAAGGACAAAGGAAAAAAATAGGAAGAAAGAAGGCAAAGAACAGAAAAAGAGAGCTTCTGATTCTTTATCTGTCAGCTACTGTATATATAGAAATTAGTCAACACATCCACTCCAAAATAACACCCCGTGAAACCGCTTTCTATAAACCAACATTATCTCCAATCCTCAAACCCAAACATCATGAGTTCATTTTCTTTTTCACGCAAAAAGTCCATAAGAAGTTTCCAGTCTCTAGTAAATGTTGACAATGGCTTTTCTCTGATTAAAGTTGTCAGCTTCACCCTCTCAGCTAAATCCAGTCACTTTAACAGCCCTTCCTCCATTGCTGCTAATGATGCGTCTTTCCATTTTTGTGCATAGAAAAGTCTTCAACTTTCGATGTTGTCAGGAGGCAACGGAATGGCAGATGTTAGGGCAAGGTGTTTCCCATGGTGTACGGATGCCTTTGCTCGTCAGCCAATTTGGCACCTTTCCCCCATAGCTTGCAGCGCAATAGAAAACCCATTATTAATTATCTCTCAAATAAAAAAATTCTTTCCATGGACCTTTTTAGTCAGCTCCCATTGGAATACTCCCCACATTTCCTACCTTGGGGTTTTCTTGATGAGCTTCCAAATGTGCCTCCTATTCTGCTGCAAGCAAGGTTGCATATGATGATCACTATTTAGTGCAAGTATTTATTTATTGCACGGACACGTGTTTAGGACACGGGTGGCGCTGTGGGTTAAACCACAGAGCCTAGGACTTGCCGATCAGAAGGTCGGCGGTTCAAATCCCCGCAACGGGGTGAGCTCCCGTTGTTTGGTCCCTGCTCCTGCCAACCTAGCAGTTCAAAAGCCCGTCAAAGTGCAAGTAGATAAATAGGTACCACTCCGGTGGGAAGGTAAACGGCATTTCCATGCACTGCTCTGGTTCGCCAGAAGCGGCTTAAGTCATGCTGGCCACATGACCCGGAAGCTGTACACCGTCTCCCTCGGCCATTAAAGCGAGATGAGCGCCGCAACCCCAGAGTCGGCCATGACTGAACCTAATGGTCAGGGGTCCCTTTACCTTTACCTATTTATTTATTTATTGCATCAATATCACACCTTACCTTCCTGAAAAGGTTATGGCTTCATCTTTCTTCCTCTCTCCCTGGTACCCTACTGGGGCACTTCGCTAATCAGATCAAAGCTCCTAACATCACCCATGCTGGGCTCCTCTCTTTTGGGGTGAAAATGTTTTAGTTTCTGAGCCAGCTTAGCTGCACTGACAACAAGCCTGCCCACCAGCCAGGATCCAGCAAGGGAAAGGAGGGGAAATGTTTCCTTAGGACCAGGTCTAAATTCCTCCAGCCATTTGCGTTCCAGGAGGACTTTACTTCTGAGCATGATTTGAGAGATGCTGTCTTCCGGAGAGCTCCTTCTTGAAGTTCAAAAGATATCAGAAGGCCGCTCAACAGTAACTTGGAGAAGAGCTTTTAGCATGGCTGCCCTTGTACCATGGAACTGCATTCATGGTGGGCAACAACAGGGAGACACTATCTGCACATTCCTAGACAACCAAAGACATTTCATAGAATCTAGAATTATAAAGTTGGGAGAGACCCTAGCTCTCCCCTCAGAAGAAGAAAGAGGACCTTCCTCCCTTTTGTGATCTATCTTTAGTGAGTAGGCCATCTATTGACAAGGTTGGTCAGTCCATGGGTACATAGGAATAAATGGCAACTGTTTACCTATAGAAGCAAAAATTGAGGTGTACCTACACCTGCTGCTTCTCGCTGGAGACCACAGTTATTAAGATATATTTTCCCATAGTAGTGTGGCGGTTGTGAGGAAACACTGTTTTCCCATTGCTGAAACCACAATGGGAATTATCCAGCCAAGATGAAAGTCTGAGTTCAAAAAGGGACTTAAGTCAGCTGTTCAGATCCCTCTCAGGATGCTAATTCATGGGTGCTGCTTGTATTTTCCATCTCAAGTACCCAAAAGTCTTGGGCTGGCTCCCCACTCCACCTCGCTAATAGACGACTGCATAAAACCCTGTAAATATTGGCATATTTCCAATGACTTCTGCTTCAGCTCATATTCCCACCGGATACATTTCAGTTCCCTGTAACCTTTTGTTGCTGGTGGTTTAGCAATTTCGCTGGAACTGAGGAGCAAGGGTGGGTCGAACACAGCGCCAGTCATGTCATATGCTTCACAGATTAAATTAAATTAAATTTCCCAGGCATCAATGAACGTCTTTAATTAGTGGCTCAGAAATTCAAAACAATAATTTATCCCAATCTGTTGATCTTCCTGTGTGTGTGTCTTACTTGGGCGTGACGTTGGAAAGTGCTTTTCTTCAGAAATGACGCATTGCCGTAACTTGTTGAAAGTTCCATCTGGCTGGCCTGCTTGATGCTGGGCTGATAGGAAGCCATTCACCCCACCTCCAGCTTCATAGTTGCTAATCCCATGACCCAATGCAGGGTGCAAGGAAGTGACAGCCTACTAAATTGCTCTTGGTGGATCGTGTCACAGATAATCAAAGGCAGGAAGGGATTCCCTGTTCCTTAGAATTCTCCTTGTGACGTTGTTTGCAGGCATGCGCTTTGGATATGAAAAATTGCTTCTCATCATGTATGGGACATGTTTATTCATTGGAAAGAACCCTGTGGCCCTCTTGCCACCAGCTACAACCAACATCTCCCTCTGGTGCAATCTATTAAGGCAAAGAGTAAAGGCAAAGGCAAAGGTAAAGGGACCCCTGATCATTAGGTCCAGTCGTGACTGACTCTGGGGTTGCGGCGCTCATCTCGCTTTATTGGCCGAGGGAGCCGGCGTACAGCTTCCGGGTCATGTGGCCAGCAGGACTAAGCCGCTTCTGGTGAACCAGAGCAGTGCACGGAAACGCCGTTTACCTTCCCGCTATAAAGCGGTACCTATTTATCTACTTGCACTTAGGGGTGCTTTCGAACTGCTAGGTGGGCAGGAGCTGGGACCGAAAGATGGGAGCTCACCCTGTAGCGGGGATTCGAACCGCCGACCATGCGATCGGTAAGTCCTAGGCACTGAGGTTTTACCCACAGCGCCACCCGCGTCCCTTGAAAGTGAGAAACAGTCCTAAAACAGGCCGCAAAACAACACTCAGCCATTCCTAAAAGACATCCCTGTTGTTGTTCTTCTCTGTTTTGCCCAGAGCGCTCTTTCAACAATGCCATCCATGTGCCAGGTTTGAATGCCAAAGGCTCCCAGGGAGAGGTATTCTTGGCAGTTGTTTCCCCGCAAGGAAACTCCGTTTATATAAAAGTTGGTCACAGCTAGATGCTTGCAAGGCATGTTGATCCAGACTGATGAGGGTTGGTTGGCACCGGACTGGGAAGCTCTCACAGAAGTTTGTTTCACTCGGGCAACACTCCTACACCAAGGTGCTTCTATTGCATTCCTTTCTTCTGCTACCTTCCCTCTGCTCTTGTCACTCTGCCAGCAAGTAGGAACATAAAGAGAGAGCCTGGCTGCATCACACCAAGCCCTTGCCTAGCCTGGAATCCTGTTTCCCATAGTGGTGGCACACAGAGAAGGGCATCAGAGAATCATCCTAGAGTCTGGGTTGGTTTATATGGGGAGAGGCGGCAGTGGCATAGCGTGCGTTGCCAGTGCCCAGGGCCACACAGAGGAGGCGTGGGAAGGAGGGAAATGGATGGGATACACACGCACGTTCAATTGCCTAACGGCGTCCACGTCACCCAGGAGATCGCAGCCAAAGAGATAAGAAGAGTCGTTCTGTTGTCTGGAGATGTCACTTCCTGGTTCACATGGAGAACCCATTTTCAACAGAGCCCAGCAATGGAAGCGTGCAGCTGTATTGAGGCAACATCGGGGTTGGAGTTGTACACCTCTAACAAATTTCCACCCGGGACAACTGCCCCTGTGCCCCACATGCTATGCCACTGAGAGGAGGTCCTTGAGGTATGGTGGTCCTGATTGGTTTCTGAAGGCTTCTGAATGACAGTTGCCAAAAATCACAGGAGCGGGGCGTTGCTCTCGGGCTCGCACCCTGCTTGCAGCCTTCCCATGGGCACCTGGTTGTTCACTGTGAAAATAAGATGGTGGACTTGACAGGTCACTGTCCTGATCCAGAAAACTCTTCTTCTGTTCTTATTTTGGGAAATCTGAAGGCAATTACAGTGTTGAGATTTCAAACGATGGCCACAACATACCGTATTTTTCACTCCTAAAAAGTAAGGGGAAATGTCTTTGCATATTATGGAGCGAATGTGTGGTCCCTGGAGCTGAATTGCCCAGGGGCAAAAAGCAGATCGTGCTTTTTTTTTTTTTTATAAAGAGGGAAGGGGGTGTTGAAACAAAGCTTCAAGCAGCTGATCAGCAAGCAATCGGGAGGGGAGGTAAGGGACTCTAGCGATAAAGGAGGCTGCCTGGGAGGGGGGAGGTAAAGACAGCAAACTTGCAAGGAGAGAAGGCAGGAAGATTAAAGCAATGAGAGAAATTAGAAAGAGCAGCAAAAAACTGCTCCAGCTAAGGAAAAGACACTAAGGCAAACAAGAGGGAAGGGGGTGTTGAAATAAAGCCGCTGAGCAGCTGATCGGCAAGGGATCGGGAGGGACGTAAGGGACTCTAGAGATAAAGGAGGCTGCCTGAGAGGGGGGGAAGTAAAAGCCCATGGATCCTCAGGATTTTTGCATTGGGTCACCCCAAATTCACCATAGCATGTCTGTGGCCACAGCATGAACCACATAAATAATACATCCATTGTTCCATTCAGAATATTTTTTTTTCTTGTTTTCCTCCTCTAAGAACTAGGTGCGTCTTATGGAGCGAAAAATAATTTGGGTGGAAAGCACCTGCAAATCATTGTTTGTGTATCTGTGTCTAGGAAGTGGTGGAAAATATTGCTCATTGTGTGCTATATTGCTGTCTGTATAATCCTGCTCTTTGTTGATGGACTGAGATAAATACACCATATAGCAAGCTTCCATGTTCACCTTAGTCAATGGATCAGACAGAATTTCAGTGTACAACATGGAGGGGGTGGGTCCTGTTTCTGGGGACCTCCTGTGGCAAAATGCACTTCTGTGCTGTTTGTATTTTCCCGATGGCTGATGGTTTCTAAATTTGACTGATTGGCTGACTGATCTGCTTTGCATGCCAAAAACCAGAGCTCCAGTCTGCAGGCAGGGCTGGGAAATTCTGGAGAGCTGCTACCAGTCAGGGTTGACAAAACTGAGCTACCTGGTCTAACTCTGTGTAAGTCAGTATTCTATGCTCCTCCAGAGATGACTGGCTTTGCCAACAACACAAATCCTTGTGGAGCCATGGGTCTCCAGGATCTGAAATAGATCCCTGGCTGTGGATGGAAGGCTTAGCAGAATTTAGGGTGGACATTTTGAACCTGTTGAATCATTTCCAGACGGGATCAGCCTTAGACAACTTGTGAGGCTTGATTCTTAGCCTCATTTCTTCCGATCTGTAAAATGGGAGCCTCAAAAAAATTGTGGGAAGCAGGGTGAGATAAGGGTGGTGAAATATCCTATATTCTGAACCTTCTATGTGTACAGTAGCTCGCATAACCCACCTCTGATGCCTTCATTTTGGGAGGAATATTTGGCTGACTATGGAGGAGAGCCAGTTCACAGTCCTTTGGAGTGGAATATGAGCCTTTAATTATTCTGATTCTACAAAGATGATTTATGTGCAAATGCTTTCCAGGCACACCTATAACTTGGTTATTATTATTCCTGGCTGCTCTTTTGGATTTTCTTTTTAAGGCAAGGGTTTAATTGCATGTAATAGGGTGGATTGTGAACAGCCCGATAGACATCTGTCATGAGCAATTTGGGCGTGGTAGATCTTGCCTCTGGCAGGGAGGATAAATTAGGTGCTGTTTTGCACTACCAGGCTCTATGGCTACCTCTTTCATGTTTATTAATATTTATTTCTATTTATTAAAATATTTCTCTACCCCACTTCATTGCCAGCAACAAGGCTGGTGTACAGGAAAACAGAGGTACAATAAAATTACAACTCAGCTGCTAGGTCAATGGAAAGCTCAGTTAAAAAAAATAAAATGGCGCTACAAGTTGCAGCACAAGCAGCAAGTGATGACTGCCACAATTCAGAGAGGAGGTGATTCCACGCACAATTTGTGGCGCATCAGACTAAATACAGCTCACCAGCTACAACTGGCATGCTTTTGAACATCTGCATGGAACTGCTGAGGGAGGTTATCTGGAGATTTGGGGGGCAGTGTCATCAGTATACTGATGATATACAACTCAATCCTTTTTCTTCAAATTCAAGGGAGGCTACAGAAGTTCTGAAAACGCCCTGAGGTCTGTGATGGGCTGGAATTGCTGTTGGTCAGGGGCTGAGCCAATGAGAGGTTAGACGCTCATCTTGAGATGGATTACTATCATCTTCTCACCTTGTGATGTGATTTGTGCCATTATCATCCTCTCTTGATCATCCTTAAATACTTGTTTCGGGTCTAACTTAGATTTAATGTATAATACCACTCCTCTTTTCTTTGATTTATCTGAGGTTATAAATTCCATTCCAAATCTTTTATTTATCAACACTTTTCTATGTCTTTTAGCCACATGAGTTTCTTGCAGGCAAACTATATCCAAATTTTGTTTTAAGATTGCATTTTATTCCTTTTTGTTTTACTATTTAAAACCTTTACATTACAAATTAATATCTTGAGATCAGCCATTCTGATATCTTGAGATCAGCCATTCTGATATTTATCTTTTAATTAGAATTTTGTTTCTCTCTTCTTGAATGCCTGTAATATCTTTGGACGTTTCTTCTTCCTCGCCTCCTGTTGCTCCCTGTTCCCCTACCATTGGTTTAGCTTTTCCTCTTTTTTATATCTCCTCCAAAACTTCTGTGCCTCATCCACGTCTCTGCATCTCTGTTTCTTATTCCTTCTTGGACTTCTCATCTATAAGGTATTTTATTGTTTCTCAAAGGCATCTGTTAGAAAGTTATAGTTTGTGCATTTTTTTAAAAAGAAGACAGGCTGGAATTTCCTCCAGAATGATAATATTCTTTCCTCCAATTTGTAACCTGTTTTGGTAGTTGGTTTGTATTATTCTGTCTTTAATTGATCTTGAATTAAAAATCATCCTAATCTTTGCAAAATTTGATTTAACATGATAGATCCTGTCAATTGAACCATCCAGCTCCTCCTCCTATGTTCCTAACCATTCAGACAATGCGTTAATTAAATACTCTTTTACGTTCTCCTCCTCTTCCTCTGGGACTCCTCCAAAAAGTAAAATCATCTCCCACTGCTTCATTTCCTAAGCCAATATTGCATCCCAGCTTGTTTCCTGAGTGGCACAGACAGGTATGAGGTTAAGATTAAAACTGGCCAGGAAAACACAAGGGTGTTTCAAAGAGAACTGTTTCAATCAATCAATCGGTCTCAAAGTCCTGAATATTCTGAACCTTAATTTGGAGCAGACTGACAATGCATAGTCAAATTGACAGATACTACTGAAGCATGTAGCTGTCTCAAGACCCCTTCCCGGCCCCAAATGTTTTCTTTTCCTTTTTTTCTTGGAGGAAGGTCCCCCTGCCCATTAGGCTATACTCTGTGTATGCAGGCATGTGGAAGGGATGCTACCCTTCTGAGTGTGATCAATTCTCCATTGGATGGAGGGGACAGGGGAGAGAAAATCATCATATAAAAACAATGGCATTTGGAAAGGGAAAAGTTGAAGTGTAGAGATTGATTCCTAGAGAGAAAAGCAGACCACACAGAAAGCAATGTCTAGAATCTTCATTAAGTTCTCCACAAGTGTTCTCAATTCAAATGGAAGCCCAGCTGCCCTGCAGCTGCTCTTTGTGGCACTCGGAAAGCAAGAAGCACTGCTCCTGCTTGCCTGCCTTTTCTGAAGACCTCCTTCTGGGCATGCCAGTTCTCACTCTCACTGCCTTGCCTTGTTGTTTTTTAGCATGGACAGGAGATGTTGGCTGGGTACAATCTTTGGATTGATCCGACCGCCGCAGCGTCTAAATAGCTCCTCGCTGGCAGCCACCGCAGCGTTTGAGACAGCCACGTCCAAGTCACCCTGAAGGTCCAGGAGAGCTGCAATGGAAGAAGGAACATGAGAACCACAGCAGAGTCCTCCTGGATCAGGCCAATGTCCTGAGTCCTGTTCTCACAATGGACAACCAGATGCGCCCACAGGAAACCCATAAGTGGGACCCCAGCACAAGAGCCTGGTTCCCTCCTGTGGTTTCCCGCAACTGGTGCTCAGAAGCATTTCTGCCTCTCAAAGCCATCCAAGTTGGTGGCCATCGCTCCTTCCTCTTGTAAGCTGCCCTAAGAAGACAATTATGAATCACATATAGATATTTAAAGAGATAAATTCAAAGGAGGGGCAGGGATAGGTCTTGTCAGGAGCGAATGCCCCTCATGATAAGGACAGAAGGAGCTGCCTGGAACAGAGTTAGGCCCATTAGGTTGCTGAGCTCAGTATTGTTTACGTGGAAGAGGTTTCCAGGACTGGCTCTTTTTTGATGTGGAGATGAGGAGAATTGACACAGAAGGACACCCCGCCCCCCTTACCATTGGCTCTGCTGACTTTGGCTGATGGGAGTTGTAGTCCAACAAGATCTGGAGGGGGCTGATGGACAGGACAGGAGAATTGCAAAGCAATGGGGTTGCAATGGCAAAGAAAAGCAGCCTGGGAAGTGAGCTGGGTTCCCTGGGTAGCGCATGCCATTTTAGAGGGTGAAATGTGTTTAAAATATGTTTTTGGGTGTGAGGAATTAAAATCTGCTGTTATTTTTGTGACTGAACAACATTTAGCATGGTAAGTCTATGTCTGATGAAGAAGCAGAAAAAACTGCTTTTGGAAAAACCCAAGAGATTTAACTTCTGAAGATGTAAGCTAATTACATTAATACTGAAATAAAAATAACTAAGTTCCTAGCAATCGTTTGTAATGATTTCTATGCAATTTTACACTCATTTCACTGACCAAGCAAAAGCAAATCCTATTCATTTCACCCAAACAACATCTGAATTCCCAGGTCATGTTACAACTTTTTAGCACCCCTCGCTTTCTGAATTTGAAAGCTGAAAAATTCAGCACGCCCTACTGTGACAATTCATTTCGTCTTGGCATTGCTAGGTAAATTAATGCCAGAGAAAGAAACACAGTTTCTGTTCAAGTCCAAGTGTACAGAAACAAAACTTTTGTGGTTAGGTCTAATCCAACTATATTATACTTTGCCAATGCAATTTCTTGCCCAGCACAAACTCGTCAGATTTCCTGTCATGTTAGTGGCTAGAAGTTATATAATCAATCAATGCCAAACGAAGTCAGATTTGGTGGGAACCTGCAGGCTGTGTGTTTATTTCTTAATTATGTCAAAAACATCCACCACAATGTTAGCATAGTCCAGGCTTCCTCAACCTTGGCCCTCCAGATGTTGTGAGACTGCAATTCCCAGCATCCCTAACCACTGGTTCTGCTACCTAGGGATCATGGGAGTTGTAGGCCAAAAACATCTAGAGGGCCGAGGTTGAGGAAGCCTGGCATAGCCCATTGGCTTGGCAGTGCCTCATGAAATGGGCACCAAATTCTTTTTCTGCCCAAGGTGGCAATGCCTGGTTCTCTCTCCTCCCCATTTTATCCTCATGACGTAGTTTAGACCGAGAGACTGTGGCTGACCCCATGAGTTTCCTGGCTGAGTGGGGATCTGAACCCTAGGTCTCCCAGCGCCTGGTCAGACTCTCTAGCCACTGCACCACACTGCCTCTCCTCCATACAGCAAAGGCCAGACATGCAGGGAAGCAGCTCTCCTCACCGCAGTAGCCCATCAGATGCACAGCTAGGGCTACTCCACAATTCTCCTGCAGGATCCCTTGGCCTGGCAGGTTGCAGCTTGCAATGCATACGGGTCTCTAGCCGGGGCTCACAGTGCCTGAGTAGTTTGGGGTTGGGATCTATCTATCTATCTATCTATCTATCTATCTATCTATCTATCTATCTATCATCTATCTATCTATCTATCTATCTATCTATCATCTATCTATCTATCTATCATCTATCTATCTATCTATCTATCTATCTATCATCTATCTAACGTTTTGTGTAATGTGACCTTTTAAAATAAGTAGAATTTGGCATGCAGTTTAGACCAACGGGCACTTGTCTTCGAAGGATTTATTCTAACACAATGCATTTCCATATGTTATTAACACTAATATATTCATTTTCTGGACACTTTTAGCTTGCACAATCCTTTTTGTACACACTGTTTGGGCGGGAAATGGCACTGAAAAATTCAAGGATGTATGAATTTCAAAGGCAGCTTATGTTTCCGTTCTCATATTGTTTCAAGAAGCCTGGATTTGATAGCTTTGGCTTTAAATGTGAACTGCTCTGAATCTCTCCCTCTTCCCCTAGAAGGCGTGGGCTTCCTGAGGAGGTTGGGGGGCCCCATTTGCCCGAATGGACAGACCTCCGCTAACTGAGAGCTGGCTGCGGTCTTAGCAAGAAACAGTCCAAAAAGCCACACCTACCAAAATCATTGTAAAATTGTGGACTGATAAGATGTCAAGGGGCAGGAAACAAAGAATTACAGCTGTAAATCTTAAACTTTAAGTAAACTTAAAAGGGACTTGATTAAAAATGGACTGATGAGTTGCTCGAAAAAATGGTAAAATAAGGATGTAGCGAAGGGAAGGTATGGGGAAGTCAAATTATTGTTGTATGTCTTTCTTGTTTGTGGTTTGTTTTGTATTGTATTGTCTTTGATATGTGTAAAAACCAATAAAAATATTTAAAAAACAACAACAAAAAGCCACACCTACCTTGGCCACTTTGGAGACGTCGGTGTAGAAGATGGCGGGTCCAGGGATGAAGAAGTCTTCTCGGAACCATTTGACCACGTTGCCTTTCCTGTTCTTATGCCTCATCTCCACCTTCTTAGCTAAACGGGGTCAGGGTTGGGGATATGCATGTGAAAGAACTGGGAAAGGTTCACAAAGGGGCAACCAAAAGGACTGGGGTGGTTGTGGAGCTCTATGGTTGCAGCATTTGGGGGGGGGGGGTTCCGTTTAGAAAACTGGCGAGGAAAAGGAGACACAATGTATGGCAAGAGGAAAGTGGAGAGAGAGAGAAAGCTTTCTCTCTTTCCCTCTTAACACGAGAACTCCGGGACCTCCAATGAAACTGAAGGTTCAGGGTGGTCCTCCTTCATGCAGTGCACAGCTAAACTTCGGGACTCCCTGCCACAGGAGGCACTGATGACCACGGACCAAGATGGCTTTCAAAGAGGATGAGGCAAATTCATGGAAGAGAAGGCTACCCATGGCTATTAGCCAGGATGGCTATGCTCGGCCTCCAAGGTCAGAGGCAGCAAAGCACAGGAGAAGAAAGAGCTCTTGAGTTCGAATTCTGCTTGCTGGTTTCCCACAGGCATCTGGTCTGCCCCTGTGGGAACAAGATGCTGGACTGGGGTGGGCCAGTGGTCAGCAGTGAATCCCTCCCCTCAGACTGACCACTTGTTTCTGGCCAACGGGGTGTTTGTGTTAGGCCAGTCCTGGCATGAATTCTGGCCCTCCTGAGCTCCCATCACCCCCAGCAGCAGCCAGCATGGGCAACACTCAGGGATGATGGGAGTTGGAGCAGCCTCTGGAGGGCTGCAGATCTCCCACGCCCTTTCCCAGACCCCCCTCACTCATTTTGGCTATCATGATGTAATGGAGATGATACAAGGCCTCCGCTGACTGCAGGCCAATCTCCTTCACGTTGTCCGCGAGGTGAAGGGACAAGAGCGCCACCAGCTGTCCAAGAAGGGGGAAATCCTGGGATATCTAGGAGGTGGAGAGAGAGAGAGAGAGAGAGAGAGAGAGAGAGAGAGAGAGAGAGAGATGCACAGTCAGCCCTCGTCCCACAGAGCCCAGCAAGAGAAACCGTCTGGCATGCTTTCAGTCGGCAAAGGTGGCAGAGGGGCGCAGGGCAAGAGACCCGTGCTTAGGTGGCCCCCCCCCCAAGGCTTGCCCCAGGGCTTTTTTTGCAGCCAGAACTCACTGGAACTCAGTTCTAGCACCTTTCAGGTGGGTGCTATTGTCATGATAAGAGAATGAGGGAGGTGAGTTCATGGTGAGTCCTGGCACCACTTTTTCTAGAAAAATAGCACTGGCTGGCACCTTCCCCTGAGATGGCCATGCCACACCGCTTTGGGGAGCAGGGAAGAAAATCCATCTAGTTCACACCTGAACTTTCCAAAGCAATACGCCAACCAAGACACAGGTTTTCCTTCAAAATCCTCGCTTCCACAAATTTGGCAATGCAGTTCTCCAAACCACCACAACAAAACACAGACATTACGGGAAAAGGTATACAGAAATGCACAATTCATAAAAGCAACATGCTTGAATCCTGGGTGGACCAAGTCTCTTTTTACCTGTCTAGATACATCTTGGCAACTAGAGGCCCTAATATCATCTAGGGCTAGGCGTGCCTTTTACCAGCTTGGACTGGTTTGCAAACTATGGCTCTTCCTAGACAGGGATAGCCTGACCACTGCAGTCCATATTTTGGGAACCTCAAGGCTAGATTACTGCAATATATTCTGTGTGGGGCTGCCCTTGGATCTGCTTCACAGGCTCCAGCTCATGCAGAATGCTGTGGCCAGATTGCTGGTGGGGGCCTTGGGCTGAGAACATGGGACACCATTGTTAAAACAGCTGCATTGGTGGCCTATCTATTTCTGAGGCAGCTTCAATGTCTTTCTATTCATTTACAAAGCCCTGACCATCTGAGGTCCAGGCTGCCTCAAGATGTCAGGAATTCATATATCCCAGCTTGATTGCTGAGAACATCTATGGGAGTATTGTTAAACCAGAGGAAAAGGGGGAGAGATGTTAACTTGGTATGTTATGATAGCTATATATATATACAGTGGTGCCCCGCAAGACGAACGCCTCGCAAGACGAAAAACCCGCTAGACGAAAGGGTTTTCCGTTTTGGAGGCGCTTCGCAAGACGAATTTCCCTATAGGCTTGCTTCGCAAGATGAAAGCCCATAGGGAAATCTCTGGGGACCTCTTTTAAATGCTAGCGGTGGGGAGCAAAGCCTTCCCCCCCCTCCGGCCTTCAGAAGAGGTCCAGGAAGGCCGGCGGGGGCCAAAAGGCTTTGCTCCCCACCGCCAGCATTTTAAAAGCAGTCCGGGATAGCAGGGAAGCGCTTCCCGCTATCCCGGATGGCTTTTGAAGGCAGGCGGGGGGAGCAAAGACTTTTGCCCCCCGCCCGCCTTCAGAAGAGGTCCAGGACCTCTTCTGAAGGCGGGCGGGGGGCAAAAGTCTTTGTCCCCCCTGCCTGCCTTCCTGGGGGCTTTTAAATCGCCCCGGGGCTGTCCCGGGGCGATTTAAAAGCCCCCGGACGGCTTTTGAAGGCAGGCGGGGGGGGAGCAAAGACTTTTGCCCCCCGCCCGCCTTCAGAAGAGGTCCAGGACCTCTTCTGAAGGCGGGCGGGCGGCAAAAGTCTTTGTCCCCCCTGCCTGCCTTCCCGGGGGCTTTTGAAGACAGGCGGGGAGAGCAAAGACTTTTCCCGCCCGCCTTCAGAAGAGGTCCAGGACCTCTTCTGAAGGCCGGCGGGGGGCAAAAGTCTTTGCTCCCCCCTGCCTGCCTTCCCGGGAGAGCAGGTAAATGCTTCGCTGCCGCCCGCCAGCATTTTAAGATCGCCCCGGGACAGCGGAAAAGTCTCCGCTGTCCCGGGGGCTTTTAAAATGCTGGGGAAAGCAAAGACATTCGCCCCCCGCCAGCCTTCAGAAGAGGTCGGGGGACAGACTGTCCCCGGACCTGGTCTGAAGGCGGTTTCCATAGGAACGCATTAATTGATTTTTAATGCATTCCTATGGGAAACCGTGCTTCGCAAGACGAAAAACTCGCAAGACGAAAAGACTTGCGGAACGAATTAATTTCGTCTTGCGAGGCACGACTGTAAAAATAACCTCTCGTGCATCGATGCAGAATCAATTTAACACGCTGGCTGAAATTTCCCAAGAGGCATCCCTCTGTCTGAAGTTGGAAATAGCAAGATGAACCAAATGGGTTTCTTGGCAAACCCAGCAAAGCGATTCTTCTGTTCTTATGATCTACATAGGTCAGGAATAGAATTTCCACCCACAACCCTCATATTTGCTCGAGGGTTAGACCGATTAGCCTGATTCTGCCCTGGATACGCTTCCAGAAGGGTTTTTCCTGTGGGATCGGTGTTTTGGCAGACCAACACGGCTACCTATCTGTAACTGGAACTTTGTTGGCAAGGTGACGTCTCTGCAAACTCTTTAGTTAATTTAATTCACCTGTACGAACAGCCAAACGGGATGGACAGCACCATGTGGGCGTTTTTTTGACTCCTCTCGCGATCCATAGCTCAGAAGCCACACCGCAAAGACTTTCGGGAATCGCAGTCCTCCGTTTCATTCAGTTCCTTTCGATGGCCGTTCTATAGGGAGGAAGGAATGGAGAGCAGGCACTACGACTCCCAGAAGGCAACGGGAGAGCCGGCTCCTCCTCCTCCTCCTCCTCCTCCCTTTCTCCCCCCGCCCGTTCCGAGTCCTCTCCATTGGCCGGCTCCTCCGACTCCGTATCTGGGCAAACCCCGGTCCCCGTCAGCCAATGGGAGCCGAGAGTGGGGCGCGCGGGGCGTGGTTGGGCGGAGGACGTTGGAGTTGGCGGTTGTTTCAAATGGCGACGTGGCTGCTCGTTGGAGTAAGGGCCGTCTCTTTACCTCAGGAGGGGCTCGCGGCGGTGTCAGCTGGGAAGCGTCGGGAGGAGAAGGAAAAGCGGGGGGGGGGGCTAATTTGACGGTAATAAACCGATAATGAACGGTGGCCAAGGCTGCCGTGGTTCCTGAGCATGTGCAGAGAGCCGCCTCCGTCGCCTCAGGAAAGACGCCCCGCCACTTCATGGATAATGTTAACACCTTAACCCAACTGACAGCAACTCTAACTTGTATCAAAAAGAGGGAAAGAAATTGTTGAATTAATAATTTGATTTGGAATACAAAAAAAGGGTGGTATGAGGAGGTCCGAGAAACAAGTAAATGAAAATTAAGGAGATGGAAAGAAGGATTGTTTTTAATAATTTTTGTTGGATATTTTTTATTTTTTTATTTTTTGTAATGTAAAATCTTTAATAAAAATTATAAAAAAAGCAACTCTAACTTGTGCTCTCTGCTCCCATGAATTTTTTTTGGTCAGACCCAGGAATGATTCTCTTTTGTGTGACCACGTGTTCTCTGTATCGGCCCTTAGAAGTAGAAGTTAGTGCCATGTCAAGAAATACATTTCTTGAAGGTAGATGAATTTTCTATGACTAATTTCCTTCATGTTTCATCTACAAGCAGTTCTTTTTTTTCCCCAGGCAGATGGTTCAATAGAATTGTTGCCCCCCACTCACTCCTTGGGTGCTGGCTGGGTCCTTTAAATCTAGAGAGCAGCTGGGGCTATGCCAAAGCAGCCACCCCACATTGATAGGTAGTGAATTACATACTATAGGATGCCCCGAATGACAGAAGGGAACTTGCTCTAGTTGCCTTGTGAAGAGTTTAGGAACAAGTACAGAAATATTGCAAAATTAATGAATGTTAGAATGATGTCGGATAGAAATTAAGTGGTTTCCAGCTGTAATGCTTTAAGAGAATATGGAGAGAAAAAAGGTTTAGAAATAGGTTAAAATTTATTGATAAGGATTTGCTGAGCTAACAATTTGAATTGGAATACAAAAAAGGGGGTATGAGGAGGTCTGGGAAATAAGTTAATGAAAAATAAGTAATGGAAACTTTATGTGTTTTTAATTATTTGTATTTTTGTTATTCTTTTTTCTTTTTATTGTATTATTATTGAAAACTTTAATAAATATTCTTGGGGGGGGAAAAGGAACAAGGCAGCAAAAATTACGCTCCTCTCTGGTCCTCTCCCTGATCTTTGGTTCTATGTTGTGGTTGTTCCCTGTTCTAGCCATTGAAATATGGCATGGAACTTGTCAACTTCATGAATGTCAAAGAAATGGTAGGGAGAAGGATAAGCCAGTTGCTCGTGGAATTATAAAACTTTATCAAGTACCTCCAAAGCCTTTAAAAATCTGTTTGGTATAGAAAATAATTGAACTTATTCTTATAAAACTGTTGAGAATAGTCAAGAAGCTGATGTGATACCTGGGGTCTATAAAAAGACTATAATCTTTGGTCTACGGCAGCAGTCAGCAACCTTTTTCAGTTGTGGGCCAATCCACTGTCCCTCAGACCTTGTGGGGGGCCAGACTATATTTTGAAAAATAATAATGGGTTCCTATGCCCCACAAATAACCCAGATATGCATTTTAAATAAAAGGACACATTCTACTCATGTAAAAACACGCTGATTCCCGGACTCTCCGTGGGCCAGATTGAGAAGGCGATTGGGCCATATCCGGTTCACGGGCTTTAGGTTGCCTACCCCTGGTCTATGGTGTAACCATGCAGGACTCTTCAAACCAAGCATTCGGTCCCTGTCTCCTGACGGGAAGAGGAAGTCCAAGGTGCAGTGTTCTTGGTGTTGGGCAAGGTTATTCTTGGGCCTTCCCAAGTCTGGGTTGGTTTATTTTTGTTCATTAAGAATTTTTTCCTGGGCTCCTTAAGCACCTTTTTTTCTTTTTCAATGCTGCTTTCATTTCCTCTTTTTTTGTGGGAAGCTTCAGTGTGGGAGGTGCTTTGTAAGAACTCAAAGTTTTCCTGATCTTGTCTGTTCAATCTCTAGGTATTTCCACAGAGAGGAATTTTAGAGCAAGACACCTGCTGAAAGGTCAGAAAGTGGAAGTGAAGGCAAAGGTGCCTGCAGCTGCTGCTCCTGCTCCAATGGATGCCTGGAAAAGTGCAGGCCAAGCGCCTGGGCAGCAGGTCAGTATGAAGGGCAAATGAAACCAGAACTCTTGAGGCTGCAATCTGTGACAGATTTAACCTGCAAGTCCATTCAACTCAGCAGGACTGTTAGTTCACCCCCTCATGTTAGCTCACCCTCTATATAATGCTAAAGATAAACCAATTAGTCCTCTACTTCTTTTCCCTGAAGCCGATTTGTCTTACAGAGCAAATTGGAAAGTGTGAAAGCCCTTGTTTCCAAAGAGGAACTGTTTCCTAATTGCTGCGTCATAAATCAAGATGTGATTTGATTGGGTGGTGCAAATGAAAAGTACAGCATTATTTCAGAAAAGAACTGATATCTCAATTTGTTTTTATTGTTTTGTTTCCCACCCTATCCCACCCTATTGAGGGTGAGCAGCAGGTATTACAAATGAAACATGTCTCTCTAAAGCGCTCATGCTCGAAACAGAAGAGATAAAACAACCAAGAAGCAAGTCTAAGGCATCTAGGCATCTTTCTGTCTTTTTTTTATTGTGTTTCCATGCTGACTTTGGATGGGGGGGCAAAACAAATATTGCAGGCTAGTAACTTTTTGACTTATTTGTAAGGCTAGCTGAAGAAGTACCCTTCTCCCCTTTGCGTACAAATTGGATGCAGCAGGATGGAGAACTACTGCTGCATCCTTGTTGAGCTCTTGTCCTGGTAAGAGTACAGGGGCTGTAGGATCGCGCTATACTAGTTATTAGAGGGTTGAGTTGCTGTCACGTCACCAGAGAAATGGATGGCTGTTTTTAACTCTTGCACAAAGCAGAGACACAAATGCCTAGACAAGGGCAGGGATCTAAGGAATACCCATGCTTATACAGTGGTACCTCGGGTTACATACGCTTCAGGTTACATACGCTTCAGGTTACAGACTCTGCTAACCCAAAAAGGACAAGGAGAAGGGGGCGACAGAGGACGAGATGGTTGGACAGTGTTCTCGAAGCTACAAACATGAGTCTGACCAAACTGCGGGAGACAGCGGAAGACAGAAGTGCCTGGCGTGCTCTGGTCCATGGGGTCACGAAGAGGTGGACACGACTAAACGACTAAACAACAACAAACCCAAAAATAGTGCTTCAGGTTAAGAACTTTGCTTCAGGATGAGAACTGAAATCGTGCTCCGGCGGCACCAGGAGGCCCCATTAGCTTAAGTGGTGCTTCAGGTTAAGAACAGTTTCAGGTTAAGAACGGACCTCCGGAACGAATTAAGTACTTAACCCGAGGTACCACTGTATGCATGTCTGTATTGTGTACCGTATGTATGTGTTTGTGTTGAAACAGTTTTTAAAATTTAAGCTCCAACATGTTAGCAGTAGCGGCTTGTGCGAGGTGTGGCAGGTTGTACATTGGGACCTTCTCTGCAAAGATCCTTCCCGAACCTCTAAACCACTGTTTTGTTCAAGCATTAGTCATTAATTACTTTTGGATTTCATCTCTTCATAATCCATTAATTTATAGTTCATTCTCAGTATTTTTGTTCTGATGCTGCTGTTATTCACTGTGGAGAAAGGTGCTATTACACGACTGAAATTGAGAATATAATGGAAGACTCCCAACTCAGCTCTCTTAAGGTGCACATTGTATTAGCTGTGAAAATTCAAGACTTAGCTGTTACATGCATGCAGAGAGCTGAAGGGAACTGAGCATTTATGTAGCATGAAATGCCCTCTGGCGGACAAGGAGTGCAAAGTTAGCCAGTTCTTACAGTAAGGGAGGATGACCAAAGCCCTGGCAGTGACATTTTCATTGCTGCAGTAACCTGAGGTTTTCAGTTTCCTTTGGTTCCTGCACAGTAGCAAAGTGGGGTTGATATGGCAAGCACATTAGTTCTATTGACTGTGAGGGTTTTGGAGCTCCTTTTAAGTCTTTGAGCAGCATCAGCTTTGACCGAGCCGTCAAATGCATGCTGAATTGTGAACTGCACTGGATTAAACATGAACTAAATGCCGAATTCTGAAATAACCACAGAGGAAAAAAATTCAAGCATTTTAAATCTTGAATAGTATTTATTGAAATGATAAACTGTTTTCATTGTAAGCATTTCCCCCCTACTACTGCCTTTAGCAAGGTAGCCTTTAACATTCACACATATTGTATTGATAGTTATATGATATATTCATGGGTTGACTTTTGTACACTTTTGTCAATAGCACCTTGGGCAGAGCAATCTTTTGCTCCTAGAAAAACTGCATTGTCAACCAATTAATAAATAACATCATTAATAAGGGTTAAAAAGGGCAAATTGGTTGGTTTTTTATTGTTTAAAAACTTGTGTTCTCTTTAGTTCTTAATTCATCTGGGGCCGAATATACAGCCTGTGGCTTTATTGTAGATTCAGAAACACTTCTTCCATGTTAATGATTGCTTTTAAAAATGCTGGTTTTAATTTTCAGGTCCCTGACAAAGTAGGAATGAAGAGTGCTTCTCTGAAGAATTTATGTACTGAAGACAAGAGGCACTTGGCGAACTTAATTAAGGAGCTTGCAAGGTGAGGATAAACTGTCTGATAATGCATCAGGTTTAGGATGAGACTCTCTTTCCTTTTTTTAATAAATATTTTATTAATTTCCAAATATAACAAAAATAAAACATCAATACAAATTCAATAGCAAACAAAAAAGTTGACTTCTCCCTAGTCCCTTCCTTGCTTCCGTTGTTTATCAACATACCACATGTCCAGTGTAAAATAAAAACTATTAAAATTATTGTTCATTCATAATGTAATTACAAGTAGCCCTAGAACCCTGCCAATGTATTAACCTGTGTGCATTTCTTCTGTATATATGCAATAAAGTCCTTCCATTCTTCCTTAAATTCGTTGCCATCTCTTTCTCTTAGTTTCATTGTCATTTTCGCCATTTCAGCATATTCCATTAATTTAACTTGCCAATCTTCATTGGTTGGGACACCTTCTTTCCAATGTAGTGCAAGCAATACGCATGTGGCTGCAGTCTCATACATATGTTCTTTTGTAATCTAGGTATATCTACTCCTGTAATTCCTAGTAGGAATGCTTCTGGTTTTTTGACAAATGTTATTTTAAACATTTTTTTCATTTCATTATCAATCATTTCCCAATAGTTTTTTTTACTATTTTACATTCCCCCCACATATGAAGAAACGTCCCTTCCGTTGTTTTACATTTCTAACACTTATTTTCTTTAGATTTGTACACTTCTGCTAATTTGACTAGTTAGATACCATCTATACATCATTTTCATATAATTTTCTTTAATCGCTACACATGCTGTAGATTTAATCCCACTCTTCCATAGTTTTTCCCATTCCTCCATCTGAATATTGTGTCCCACATCTTGTGCTCATTTAATCATGACTAAGATGAGACTCTCTTTCCAATTACTTATGAAATTTAAGCATTCATGTTTATTAAAAGCATATGACCACTCCTTGCTGGCACAGGTATGATCAAGTAGGGCATGGAGCGGTTGTCTGCCTCTCTCTGTTTCAAGAGACTGCTGCTGTTTAAGGAAGGCCTTCAAAGGGTTTCCTACAAAAATTGTCCCCATTGTCTCATTGATGGCCTGAAACGTTGTGTCCTATCTCACTTTGCTGTTTCCCCCCCAAGCACCTACAAGTTCTTGCTTTGGACTGTGACATGCTAACATGGGGCCTGATAGACATGTGTGTTTGGAGGCTTTGTGTGAAACCAGCACCCATGTGGTCCTGAGAGCACACTCCCTCCCAAAGGATCTTTAGTGGGAGTCACACAGAGTGCTGTCCTTAATGTGTGTATCTGAACCCTCCCAAACGACAAAGGTGAGTCCACATGAAAATAATATAAAAAATAAGAAATTTATTATAAAGGTAGTTTTATCAAGGAGAAGGGGACGACAGAGGACGAGATGGTTGGACAGTGTTCTCGAAGCTACCAACATGAGTTTGACCAAGCTGTGGGAGACAGTGGAAGACAGAAGTGCCTGGCGTGCTCTGGTCCAGGGGGTCACGAAGAGGCGGACACCACTAAACGACAAAGTTTTATCAACAAAGTGCGGCAGCATACACACAATTCTAGGCACATATAAAAGTAATATTTTAACTTTCTAAAATAAGCGTTCTAAATAAGGGTCCAAATTAAATTAGAAAGATAGTCACAAGTTAGTTCTCTTAGCACCTGCTGGAGTGCTCCTGAAATTGTGAGTGTGCACACCTGTTGAGTGTGCAGGTGATCTGACCTGAGGTTGCCTGACTCATCCTGGAAGTGCCATTATTCTGTCTAGTTTGTATTTTCAGTTCTATGGCATTCCCAGTCGGTTGAAGGAACCTGACACCAGAATCTTAAAGCGGAGGCGTCAGGACCTTTTGTTGGAATTCTGCCTAAGTCAGAGGAATGTGCCTCAGCGAAGGCACCGGCAGATATTCCTTGGCGACCTCCCCGCTGCTACTCCCGGCAGATAAGCAGCTAGGTCTCGGCGATTCTTCCCAGAAGTGTGAGAAGAACACACCGTTCTTCCTCTCTCCCCTTTGGTGTCCCCCAGGGAGGGGAAAGAAGCAGACATAAATCTATTTACATATTTTATTCCTGTCTTTCATATCAGTACAGAGAAAACATGTCTGCACTCCTCAGCAGTTAGAATAAACTCCACCCATGTACTTCCAGTATGGGTCACATGACACACACACTGAGCTAACATCTGGTGCTCAGTACAGAATGGACTGCCCCTTTGTTCCCATGGCAACAGTCACAAACATCCTGTCTGGCTTTCCAGCCACAAGCAGCTGCCTGAGCTGCTAGAGCCTTTGCTTGCTGCAGCATTGGTGCTTTATAATAACACTTTTGCTTACTAATTATCCCATAGCCATTGTTGCAACCTAGCTTACTGAGGAGGAGTGAATTGTTATGTATCTTCCTGACCTAGCTGGCAAGAAGGTCAGGGATAGCCAGAGGAACTGTGTCTTTCCCCATTTAAACTGTCCCAGACTCTCCTGAAGGGAGAATTGCCCTGTGCTTGGATCCCGCTTGCGAGTTTCCCACAGGCATCAGGCCAGCCCCTGTGAGAGCAGGATACTGCACTAGATGGGCTGTTGGCTGGATCCAGCAGAACTCTTCTGATGTCCTTATGTCCAGAGGGATTCCAAATGAGCAAACCAATCAGTGGGCCATTTCTTTTGCACGATGACCTCCTTCCTCAAGAAGTTCCAGAGCATGAAGAAGGGCGGAGCCCAGGTAAGGTAGACCAGAAGCAGAGTCTGAAAGGGCCTCAGTGCGTCCTTGGAGCAATCTGTGGCGCTGCAGTCTCTGGCCTGGGCGCTCCTCTTCTGGACCAGGCCAGGACACCTGTCAAGGAGCTGTGGGGGGCGAGCACAGGCCATTCATGGGGCAGGAAAGAACAAGAGGCATAAAATGGAATTAGCTTTTATGCGCAGCAAGCAACAACACAGCCCAGTTCCTCTGGCTTGATTTGCTCCAGCTGGAGACTAAAACAGACCTCAGAAACTCACTCCAGATGCCTCCCAAGCAGACGGAGACTGAGGCGAGGGGGTGGGCTCGTCCTCTGAGCCTGCCTGGCCTGCCGCTCAGCAACTGCAGGTCTGTCCTCAAAAGGGATGTCAGGGGGGAGGAGAGCAAACAGGACTGGGACTGCCCAGCCACTGAGCAGCAGGTGCAGTCTCCAATACATAAAATTCCAATAGATAATAAATTTTCCTCTTTCCATGGTGTTTCTTTATTCTAGCATATTGCTGCACCCCAACTTCACTCTTTTGTATCATAGCAAAAATACCATCATCTCTAATTATTTCCATTGCTCATAGTTCAAATCCTGCCCGCGAATTTGTGATATTATATTATTTCTTCAAATAGTCCCAAAAAGACTTCCATTAAACATAAAACAGTCATGGTTAAGTTCTCTTATTTTAGCTGCCAGCTTTGTTGATCTATTCTTTGCTTATCCATTCTTTTCTGCTGGGAACTTCTTCATTGTTCCATTTCTGTGCATAGAGAATCCTAGCTGCTGTAGTTACATACACAAATAACCACCTTTTTTTAAACTTCTAGCCCTATAACCCCAAAAGCTTCAGTTTTGCTTTGTTGGTTTTTTTTCATTTGAGGGGTATAATCACTTTGAACAGATAAAAGTCATATATCGTTCCCCAAAATTCCTCGTTTTCATTCAGGTCCACCACACTTTCTCATCCTGGTCTTCTTTTATCTTCTTCCAGCTGCCCATGATTGTCAAGGAGATTTACAGACATCTCCACAGGATCCCAAATGGAAAAATCCCAAATGGCAGTGGCCACCTCATATCAAGACTGCAGTGTGCAACCTCATCTCAAAACGGAAGAACTCAGTGGTAGACATCCTTCTGGAATGCTCTCTGGAATGTGAAGAGTCTTTCAGTGCTTACGCAATCAGATTTATCGTCCAGCCCTCATGATCACTGATTGCAATAAAGAAAATGACATGATTGACACACATCATTTTCCTTAGGCTTCATATCGCCACATATCTCAAATATTGATGGCACTGAAGGAATTCGGCCACGCAGTCATAGCTAGGAAGAATGAGATGCTTGAGGTAAGGGTGCCAAAAGGAAAAGGAGCATTGCAAGAGTGTAGGTCAGCCACCCCCAACCTGGTGCCCCTTCCCCATCTGTGTGTTTTGAACTGGAACTCCCATTAGCCCCAGACAGCATGGCCAATGGTTAGACACGATGGGAGTTGTAGCACAACAATATCGGAAGGGCACCAGGTTGAGAAGATCCTGGCAGATTGGGTCCTTCACTGCTGTTTACGTTCACACCAAAGCATATGAAACAGCCTCTGGGTTCCTATTATCTAGAAAAACAGAGCCCCAGGGTTCTGTCTTGGGCCTGTTGTTGATCACCTGTTTTTAAATAAATGCCTTGGACGAAGGAAATTGAGGGGATGCTCAACAAATTTGCAGATGACACCAAACTGGGAAGGGTAGTCAATGCCACAAAAGACAGAATCGGGATTCAAGATGACCTCAACAGATTGGAGAACAAGGCCCAAACTTACAAAACAAAATACAGTAGGGATAAATGTCAGGTTCTACATTTAGGCAGGAAGAATCAGATGCACAAATATAGGATGGGAGACATGTGACTTGCCAGTAGTATGAGTTTCCTGGAGGGAAAAAATGAATCTTGTAAGTCTGCACAACAACTCCACCACTTACTGACTACTAACATTTTCCCAACTGCTAAAAGGTCCCAACTGAATGGTGACTTCTTCCTACTGCACCTAAGGTTTCCAAACACACTTTTCTCAATCTTTCCGTCCAGAATATGGTTGAGAGGAATGCCTGTATCATCCTTTCCTATGGGAAAATGGCATTTGGGGCACGGCAAGATGACCTGTGGCCATTGTGACAGAGGTCCTTTTCCTGTTCCGTAGCGTCAGGAAGGTATGGCTCTCATTTCTCCATGGACTCCTGTTGTTTGTTCTCTCGATTATACCGTATTGGCCCAGATATATGCTGCATCCTCAGATAAGCCGCACCTTTAAAATTGGGGGGGGGGGGAGGGAAAAAGACATATATAAGCCGCTCCCTTAAAATTGGGGAGAAAAAGAAAAAAGCCAATTAGATTCAGGGAATAAAATACCGGTAGTGTTTTTCTTTTTTATCATATACCAAGCAACCGCTGGTGCTGGACCCCCGAGCACGCTTGGTGTGGTGGTGGCAGAGATGGTGTCTCCAGTTCTCTGACGTGCTGTGTGCTTCCCCCACAACAGGAAGTTATAAAAGAGAAGCCGCTGGGGTCTTTCTCTATTTCTGTCCTCCGCCAAGCCATGGACACAATCAGCCACATGACGTAAGTACGGGGAGGTACTTATAGTCTCCTTACAGCTTGTCACTGCCCCACCTATTTCTGGCACCTCCCGTGCTGCTGGGTGCATGTTGCACCAGGACTTACCCATAATTATGCTCCACAGCTGCTGAATTAGCACTTTTCCTGTGAGTTTTGGATCATTTCCTCTCCCCTTCTTTCTCTTTCCTCTTCAGTGCCTTGCGACCACCCATAGACTCACAGCTCAGGTCAGAGCTGGTGAGGAAAAGCATAAAGAAGATGTTCTCACTGCCATCCCTGAAGCTGACGCTCAAAGCTGGGACCACCATGCGAGCACCAGAGAGCCAGGTAACTGGACCTGAATGGAGGAAAATGGGAGTGCCAGATTAAAGGGTTTGAGGGCAAAGAGTCTGAGGCATGAAATAATGCTTCCAGAGACACTTGACCAGGTTTCCTCAAACTCGGCCCTCCAGATGTTTTTTGGCCTACAACTCCCATGATCCCTAGCTAGCTGGACCAGTGGTCAGGGATGATGGGAATTGTAGTCTTAAAACATCTGGAGGGCCAAGTTTGAGGAAGCCTGCAACTTCACCCATCACAACAGGAAGTTATTGAAGAGGAGCCACTGGGGTCTTTCTCCAGCAAAATCCTTCACCAAGCCTTGGAGACCATCATATGCACGACCTAAGTACAGGGAGGTACATCTCAGTCCCCCTACAGCTTGTCACTGCCCCATCTATTCCTGGGTGCTGCTTCCCTTGCTCATTCCTCAAAAAGAAGGTGGCTGCTATGACTGCACAACCTCACTGTCTATCTCCACACACGGCAGTTGACTGCAAGGGATTCCTGCAAGGAAGCACTGATTGGATGCTGCTTGTATGTGTGTTTTTGTTTGTGGTTGTTTTTTTTTTTTTTTTGTTACTTGTGTTGAAATTTTAATAAAAATTTAATACAAATATATTTAAATTTAGAACCTTTTTTGACACAAACACATATATACACAATACAGACATGAATATAAACATGGGTATTCCTTAGATCCCAGCCCCTGTCTAGGTATTGTATTTGTGTCTCTGCTTTGGCAGCAAGTTACATCCAAGAAGTTGTTCTCTGCATATCATCTCTTCTAGATGCTGAAAGGAAGTTTTTACTCTGCCCCAGTGGGCCAGAGGGGAGCAACCAAATGGAGGCTAAAATCCATTTGGAAAGATTTAGTGTAAATACATCAGCCGAAGACCTCTGTATGCAAGTTAGTTTATAAAAGATGTGAGCATAATAATACCAAACAGAAATCAACAAACAGATTATATATAAATGAATTCTGGGGAAGAGAACAGTATATCCGAATAATGAGAGAAAGGAACAATATATGCAGATAATGATTACATGGAAAACAAAATAGCACGTTTATGCAATTACTTGCATATACTGTTCCTTATAAAGTACACTGCTCCCTTCCTCATGATTCATTTACATACAATATGCTGTTGATCTCTCTTTGATATCTTTAAGCTCACATCGTTCATGAACTAAAATCCATTCACTTACCTACTGCCAATATGTTTAAAATTATATTTTTGAAATAGATTTTAGCTTCTTGGGCCCACTTACTCTCATCCACCTCAACAGATTAGAGTCTCATTTTCTCATCAGTTACATGCACTCAGAATGTGACTCTTTTAAGCTGGAGGTGAAAGATGTGTGCCCTTCCCCCAGACCCTTAAAGATGTTAGAATCATAGAACTGCAGAGTTGGAAGAAATCCTAAGGGTCATCTAGCTCAGCCCCCTGAAATGCAGGAAAATGAAGGTGGCCCTTATGAGGATCAAACCTGCAACCTTGGCATTATCAGCACCACGCTCTAACCAACCGAGCTACCTAGTGCAGGATAGCCTTCTTTGGCAGAACTGTGATGCAAAGTCTTTAAGAACCAGTAGCTTTGTCTCTGGGAGCCTGGAGGTCTGAGCCTCCATTTCTAGCTCTATATGTATGACAATTTGGTGGCCGGGACCCTCAGTCGTTTCTGCTGCCAGTGGGACACCTAATTCTGCTGCCAAGGATCAAAAGGACACTAGGAGGGAGTGACAAATAGGCTATGGGTCTGTTTTGCAGGGTCACGAGACATGGGGTCACTTGGTGAAGGGGAGAGGCTATGGAGGCAGACGATATCATAAATAGGACACTTCCCCCAAGACATACAGGACACCTCAAGGGCCATGCAATATATGTCTCCCCACCACCAGCCCCGTCTTCCCCATGGCGGCAGCCAGCAAAGTTTCCAAAACTTCCACCAAAGGGAACCACAAAAAGCTGAAATCAGCTGCAGCAGCTCAGAGTTGCGAGTTCAAGTCTCCGCTCAGTGCGACTATTTGGGTTGCTACGCTGTGCACTGAATGGAGACTTTGAAGGAGCTATGGGGAATTTAACATACTGGCAGCAACATTTGTACTAGAACACGAAGCAGCCCTGTTTAGCACTCTCTTTCCCTCAAGCGACGCTCCCCGGCCCCTCACAATGAGGCAAGGAAGAAGGGCTAACCCTATGTTATCCATATAATCAGTTATCAGTAATCAATATATTCATATATGATCACACATAATCAGGGCTTACAGTATTTTATAATCCATTTTTGAATCAAAGGGAAGCTGTGCCTTAGCTAACTGCACACTGCTTGAAACAGCAAAATTAGGAGCCGACCTTTCCCCTACAAACATCCCTGTACCCTGGACATGGGGAAGACGTGAATCAGAGATTCTGATACAAAATCCCCTCCGATACAGGCTAAATTAATCCACAGAACAGGAAGAGCAAAACCACAAAATCTCCAAACTCCCTGTCCTGTCATAACTAGGGGAGAGGTTAGACAGAGCAAGCAATGGAAGGCAGAACTAGAACTCCGTGCTTGACCAGGAGCTGGTAGCATGACAAGAAGCTGGCTAATTGGCTAATTTTCGCTGGCAATATCGTGACTGCCTCATGGTTGTCTCACGATCTATGATTTGCTATGATCTGCTCAGGTATAAAGACCTCTGGATTTCTGTCAATCGGGGTCCCAGTTCCTTTTGGAAGAGATCCTTATTGCCTGGCAATAAACTTCACCTTCTTATTCTCCACTGCTGAGTCTGCCTGATCCTTATTTAACACCAAGCGAGTACCTGCTTACGTTCACGTGCTTCAACAACAACCCCGCAGAGTAGGGCGAGGGGCGAGAGACAGGGAGGCTGGCAGGCCAAGGTCCCCCCGCCCTGGGAGTGGGGAATCCCCCCGTAACCCCCGGGCCTGGCTCCGCACTCGGCGGGGCTTCTTTCCTGAGGCAACGGAGGCGGCTCTCTGCACATGCTCAGGAAACACGGCAGCCTCATCATCGGCCCGCCGTCAAATTAGCCCCCACCCCCCGCTTTTCCTTCTCCTCCCGCCACGCCCCCCCCCCGCGAAAATCGTCTAGCGAAGCGTCGCAAAAACCGAAAAACCCTTTCGTCTTGCGGGTTTTTCGTCTTGCGAGGCATTCGTCTTGCGGGGCACCACTGTATATGTCTCCCCACCACCAGCCCCGCCTTCCCCATGACGGCAGCCACCAAAGTTACCAAAACTTCCACCACAAACAAAAGCTGAAATCAGCTGCGGCAGCTCAGAGCTGACGGGGGAAGCCGGGAAGCCCCGAGTTCAAGTCTCCGTTCAGCGCGACTATTAAGGTTACTACGCTGTGCACGGAATGGAGACTTCAAAGGGGAATTTAATATATTAGCACTTGTAGTAGAATATGAAGCAGCCCTGTTTAGCGCTCTCTCTTTCCCTCAAGCGACGCTCCCCGCCCCCTCACAACAACCCCGCAGAGTGGGGCGAGGGGAGAGAGAGAGAGGGAGGCTGGCAGGCCGAGGTCCCCCCGCCCTGGGAGTGGGGGCTTCCCCCGCAACCCCCGGGCCTGGCTCCGCACTCGGCGGGGCTTCTTTCCTGAGGCAACGGAGGCGGCTCTCTGCACATGCTCAGGAAACACGGCAGCCTCATCATCGGCCCGCCGTCAAATTAGCCCTCCCCCCCCGCTTTTCCTTCTCCTCCCGCCACGCCCCCCACCCACCCGCGAGCCCCTCCTGAGGTAAAGAGACGGTCCTTACTCCACACCCGCCACCTCGAAGCAACCGCCAACTCCAACGGCTCTCCGCCCAGCCACGCCCCCGCGCCCGACTCACGGCTCCCATTGGCTGACAGGGACCGGGGTTCGCCCAGATACGGAGTCGGAGGAGGCAGCCAATGGGGAGGGCTCGGAACGGGGTGGGGGGAAAGGGGGGAGGAGGAGGCGGTGATGCAGGCTCTCCCGTTGCCTTCTGGGAATCGTAGTGCCTGCTCTCCATTCCTCCCCCCCCCCCTACAGAACGGCCATCGAAAGGAACTGAATGAAACGGAGGACTGCGATTCCCGAAAGCCACCGCGGCGGGGCTTCTGAGCTACGGGTCGCGAGAAGGGGCAAAACGCGCTCACCTGGTCCTGCCGCCCCCCTTTGGCTGTTCGTACAGGGGTGCAGGGGCTGATGCGGGAGGGAGGAGGAAGAGGATGGAGGAGAAGGCCCTGCGCAACGTGAGCAGCTCCAGCAGCACCAAGCCCTACCTGGAGAAGCTCACCCTGGGGGTGACCCGCATCCTAGGTAAGGTGGAGGCGGAGGTGGCATCCCTGGTTGCCATGGAAACGGCCATGGAGCCGCAAAGAGCCTTTCTTCCCTCTCTTGCTCATTGCATGGCGCTTTCCCCTCAAATCAGTCCTGTGAGGGAGGCCAGGCTGACTGACTGCCTCGCCAAAGGTCTCATCCTGTGAAATTCTTGGCGAAGTGGGTTCTTATTTGTTTATCGGGGAAATAAGAGCGGCTAAAGGGAGTGGGGAATGGGACAAACCATCCTCCAGGAATGGCCCTACTCCAGCTAGCGAACCAGGCAAAGGTACTGCCAGCTCAGTGACACTTTCCATTAGCTCTCCCTAACATTGGATGAATGTTTAGTTTAGTGTGATGCAAATCAGCCACAGTTTATCTCAGGCACACACATTTATCCCCCAACCTCCTTTCCCCTCAAGACTGGGAGCCCAGTCTAACTAAAGGACCTAACAGGATTTCCCCCTTTGATGCTTCAAAGGGCTCCCTAAGGGGGGGGTCCCCTTTCTGTCCTCTTCTATTTTCCACGCAGAAGCTTAAGATCTGCCTGCTTGATAGCTTCCTAACACCGTGTGCTGTGCAACGACTTGCTTCCTCTAATTCCGTCTTCCCCAAAACCAGTGACCTCTGGGAGATTTGGAGCTGATGGAAGCTGTAATGCAGTGGTGTCATGGACTGGCTGGATGCTGAGAAGCTTGGGAACCCCCAGGGGAAGAAGGCTCTTGGAATCATAGAATCAACTAAAAGCCCTCAACGACTAGGACCCAACTTATCTCAGGGCAGCCTGATTCCTGATTCCTCAATCACTGAGAATCTCTGGTGGTTCCCAGCACCCCTGAGTTTCATCTAGTATTCATTAGGGATGTACCCTTCAGTGTTACAAGCCCTGTGGAACTCCCTGCTACTAGAAATTTGTCAGGGACCAGCCCTCCTTTTTTGAAATCTTTGTTTGTTTGTTTAAACAGGCAACATGATTTTAACCAATGAGTATTGATTGATAGACATTTTTATGGATCTTTTGTTGATTCTCCCGTCCTTATTTTCCCACTTTCTATATTTCTGCAAAAGGACAGATTAAAAAATTTGTAAGCAAATAAACCAATCAACATGTGGTCTTCCAGCTATTGCTGGACAACAACTCTTATCTCCCCTCCCTGTTGGCCATGCTTGTTGGGAACTGGGAGTCCAGCAGCAACATCTGGAGGACTCCATGCTGACTCCCCCACACTATGCTATTCCTCCTCCCTCCCAATCCCTTTTCCTTTCATGTTGTGGCTCTTTAAGGTTGCAAGCCTAGAGGCTGAGAGACTGTCTGGTTTATATACATCTGCAAACTGCTTTGGGGAAATCTTTCTGGTTGAAGAGCAGGGCAACTATTGTTTACACTGATTACTCTTTTTGCAGAAGCTTCTCCAGGAGTTACTGAGGTGACGTTTGTGGAGAAGGTGCCAGCCGAGCGCCATGCCATTGTTTCATGGGAACAGGTAAGCCTGGCTATTATTTATGCATATTGCCTTTCCTCCCCCACGGTGCTCGAGTCGGCTTTTACAGTATTATTAGTTTGGATTTTCCATAGAGGTGATCAGAACAGAGCACCTGGAGGTGAGGTCATTTTTTAAAATGGGACTGCATGCAGAGCTGCCCTCTGGTAACAGAGCAGGTAAAGCTCGCTTCATGTGAAACTATTGATAGTAAAGGAGTTTGCAGTATGCCCCTTTGGCACTAGGTGGCACCGTCCTTCCTGGCTTTCCCGTCTCAGCCTCGCCAACCTGGTGCCCTCCAGCTCTTGTGGGAAAAGTGGGCACAGCAATGAATGCAATCTTTACCTTTGTGAAGTAGTCTACTTTCTACACACTTTCACACACCCTTCTCTGTCCTTCATCCTGGCAAGCGAGAAGTCTAATAAGCTCCAGGACATAGCGAAGCCAGGCAAAAACACTTGAGAAAGGTGTGAAGCTAGATGGCTGAGCAAATATGGGTTTGGGAGAGTCCCAGGTGGCAAGACCAACTTGGCTACTCTTCTGGCACTGATTTCAAGTTGTTTGTTCTAGGCAATGCTTCTCAAACTTTTTTCCCTGGGCCACATTTTCAGAATAAAGACAACACTGAATTCTTTTAGTGATAAGAAATACGTTGTAAAACAAAAAGAAACAACTCCTAGCAGTGCTTGATTTATAACACAGAAACCAACTACTTTATAGTATGATCATTCATGGGGCGCCCAAAAAGCTTAAAACAATGCAACTACATAATAGCAGAAATCATTCCCAAAGTGTAATTATAAGCAATCCTCTTACGTATCTTAAGTACGTTTACAAACTCTGTGAGAGGTGTGACCTTGCTTTTGTCATGTAATGTTACTGATATTAGGTGTAATTTGAGACAAACATATGCCTATCAACACAAAGAAAGCTTTCTCTTTTCTGATGTTACATATTTGTTAGAGTTCAAAATCCCTCTTCGCAACAACAAATCATGGAGAACTGTAGACTAATAGCCAATGCTCCTGAAAAGAAGCATGCATGCAGTTTCTGGCAATATTCCCAAAAATTATTTTTATACCATACTGAAATGTTTAAATGTTTTTTTTCCCTGCCACCCCCTTTGAGAAACACTGCTCTCAGGGGTGTTGGACATGTCCCTACCAATTATTCTCCCTCTGTTAAATTGGACCTGTAATGAGGAACTGAAGAATCAGGGGAATCTCACCTGCTGTTGGGTCCTGCTTTGAAGAGCTCCCTCCATGTGTGCGACGCACCCTTCCTCTCGATGCTGCCGCTCTGATAGCTGTTAGTTTAGGAGGCATGAGTTTTCAGGGCATGTAATCCAGGGCAGCAGAGAACCGGACATAGCGATGACATCAGGCAGCTGGCAGGCAGCTCAAGAAGAGGAGCAACGCAAACCTGGACAGAGCTGGCTCTGCGGATGCAAAGTTATAGATGCAGCAGGGCAAGGGGTCAGTCTTGACATAGGCCGACAAGAATGCTGAGGGGGAGAGATGATAGGGCTCTCAGACAACAGCTGGATACTGCAGGCCTGTTTCTGTCCATCTGGGCCAAGCAAAGTATAGGAGAAAGACAAATGTTGGAAGCAGTATAATGGACAAGAGGGCCAGCTGCACATCAAGGCTTGTTTGTTTATTAAATTTGTACACTGCCCTACACCCACAGGTCTCAGAGTGGATCACAATATAAAACCACAGTATGAAAAGCACAAAATACAAGTTAAAAATAAAAACAAGAACAAGAACAAACCAATAACAACCTCTCTTGTTTGCAGGCTAGCACACTCCACAAAGCAAGGATGCCCTCCAGATGTTGGGAAAGGATTGTAGTTTAATGGTAGAACATCTGCATTACACGCAGAAAGTCCCAGGTTCCATCTCCATCATTTGCAGGTAGAGAGCTTCCCTGCCTGAAACCCTGGAGAGCATCTGGACCCTGGAGACAATGGTGAACTGGGTGGCCCAACAGTCTGGTTGAGCATAAGGCAGCTTCCTATGTCCCAGTGTTGCAGTACTCCAACTCCCATCCCCCCGATCCTTGCCCATGCTGCCTGGCGCATATCTAGACGGGGCCACACTGGCAATTCCTGCCACAGAGACAGTGGCTGCTGCTTGATTCTCTTTTTCTCCTGCCCTCGCCTCTCCTTGCAGAAGAATGCCTGCGTCTTGCCCGAGGATTTAAAGAATTTCTACCTGATGACGGATGGCTTCCACATGACTTGGAGTGTAAAGTTTGACGGTAAGAATAAGCCTTTCACAGCTTGGGACGAGTTTACTTACAAGGTCGCCTTCTTCACTCATCCACTTCGATCTGCAGAACTGACAGCATTACAAACACCCCATAATACTCACTCCGCATATGTAATAAATTAATATTTTAGTGCAGCGGCACCCACACTTTAGAACTCCCTGCTTATTGACAACAGGCAGGTGGCTTCTCTGTCTTCTTTTTGGCAGTTGCTAAAAATATTACTGTTCAGGCAAGCCTATCCAGTCACAAAGACGTATGGCATGTGTTTTAATCCAGTTTTGAGCTAATCATTGATTTTAATTAATGGAGAGGGCATTACTGTTTTGTTTTGTTTTTGTTCCTGTTTTTATGGGGTGTGTTATGTTTGTACCTTGTGTTTTTATGCTGTGAACCACAGTAGGATCTTCAAATGATGTGAAGTATACAAATAAATAAATAACTTTTGAATGCTTTTAAATAGCCGTTTGTAACTTTTTGTTGATAATTTTGTCGATAAGCGCTCTTAGAATTTAACTCACAGTCAAACAGTATATAAATGCTATGAAACGCACACGAAATAAACACATTCTTATCTGATCAACAATTGCATTCAAACACCCATTTCCTCTACTTAAGTTGTATTCTGTCTTTATTTTTGGGAAGTGGGACAATGAAACGGGAGCTGTTCAGCAGCAGAAAGATTCCTATTTCAGCAGCAGCACTCTGCGTGGTGCCATCCCATCTTTGAGACCGTGATGGTTCGGCACTTGCTTTTTGCAAAAAGAAAGCAAGCTGAGATTCTTCTTCAGAAGGCACCATGTTCTGTGAGCCTTCTGTGCACCTACAGAATTGTGGCATCCATGCCAGCAACTTAGTAATGGCTGCCTTTCTTCCAGACAACCCAATGCCGCTTGGCTCGATGACCATCAACAGCATCTCCAAGCTAAACCGAGTCAGAGCGTCGCCCGTCTACGCCTTGCCCAATGCCCCCACGCTGGCTGACTTGGAGGACACTGATAATGAAGAAGGTACTGCCCCACCTCACCCCTTTGTCCATGGGAGACCTCGGTCCATCTCTCCGCACCTCCCGCTACCCCACCAAAGGTTTCCGTGACCTTATACACAAGCCCCACTGACGCCCAGCTTCTCAAGCTTTGCCTGGTTTGAGTATTCCTTGCCCTGCACCCGATGAGAATGTCTGCCTGCCTCGCTCAGCCTTTTCTTTCTCCCCAAAGGTAACAGTGGTCAGCCAGAGAAACCTCACTTGGACTCACGGAGCCTGGTATTTGAGCTGGACCCGTGTGGAGGGAATGGGAAGGTCTGCCTTGTGTACAAGAACACCAAGCCAGGTATGTTGTGTGATACCAGCAGCCCAAGAGCTGCCTGCACAAATCAGCCCCATCTGCAAACCCCAGTTAGCTTTTGCCTTATCTCCCACATCTCCGTTTTGGACTACTGTTCCTAGCACCATACAGTTGTGCTGGCTGAGACTGATGGGCTTTGTAGTCCAGAATATCTGGAGGGTACCAGGTTGACAAAGGCTGTTGCCTGGCTTTCATAATTTGCCATTATTATTATTATTATTATTATTATTATTATATAATATTAAAATTTGTATACTGCCTCAGAGGATGAATTTCCCTTGGAAATGCCTTTATCCTTTCTAGAAAGCACTGAGGCCCAGATTGTCATTCTTAGGCCTCAGAGTTCCTTATTAAAACCCCCTGAGAGGTGGAGTGGTCTGTTCTTCTCATATAATAGTCTCTCTTCCCACTTCCAGTTGTCACCCCGGATTCCGAGATCTGGTTTCTGGACCGAGCTCTCTACTGGCATTTCCTCACCAAAACCTTCACTGCTTACTACCGGCTCCTGATCACCCACTTGGGACTGCCCCATTGGCAATATGCCTTCACCAGCTACGGCATCAGCCCCCAGGCTAAGGTGAGAGAATGACAAATAGCCCGTCCCTTTTCCTAGGGTCTGCCGCTCCTCCCCATTCTGCCTTCACAAAAGCCCTGCAAAGAAGGTCAGGCTTAGAGTGAGTGATTGGCCCAATGTCACCCAGTGAGCTTCATGGCCAAACTGGAATTTGAACCCCAGCTTCCCAGGCCCAAGACCGACCTTCTAATCCAGTGTGTCTCAAACTTGGGTCCCCAGCTGTTGTCTGGACTGAAGTTTGATAAACACTGCTCTTACCACTATGCCACACCACCTCTACACTGATTGGCTGCTGCTCTCCAGGGCTTCAGGTGACATAGCGGGGGGGTCTCTCCCAGCCCTCCTTGGAGATACCAGTGGGGATTTGCATGCAACATAAATGCTCTCGCCTCTGAATGTATCCTTTTGACCCATGGCTGAAGTTCTTCTGTTCCCTTGCTCTGTTCTGTATCACTCCCACTTTCCCAGAGTGGCATTTAGACACTGACTCTCCAGACCCTACAACATTGGCCTTTGAGTCCCACTTCAACCCAAAGATGAGGTTGATTTGATTCCCCCACTTCTTCCCAATGGAAATCTTCATTCCCGCCTTGTTTCCTGGTGGGGAGACACCGACTTGTGGTCCGCCTCAGGTGCCAAAATGTCTTGGGCTGCCTCTGCTTGTGGATTAAGATAAGCCCTTTGTCCTGGATGGACATTTCATTCCCTGGTGAGAGTTGGACAGGAAGTGGCTGTTCCTCTCTGTAGAGACTTCTCTCTATTGAGATGGTCCAGGCCCCAGAGACTTGTAGAATCAGAAGGGATTTTCTGGCTGGTATGTCTGTTGTTCTTGAGACCCTGGTCTTGTTGTGCAATGGTCAAGTGAGCCAGGGCATCAATAGGACTGTTCCCAGGTGGCTTCCCTGACCCTGCGGAGCCCTGGTAGAAATCTTACAGCAAGCCTGGCTGGGCACAGGTACAGGTGTATATGCCTCTGAACACTGACTCTCTCAGCCCCTCTTGAAGACCCCAGGGATTGAACTCTGCATCCAACACACACACACACTCTGACACCAAAGCACGACTCTTCCCTCAAATACACCATGCAACATGGTTTTAGGATTACCATGCTGTGGTGTGATCTCTCTCCTGCAGCTCTGTGCCAAGAAAGCCTTGCAACGGGTAATAATATTTTAGCAGATCATCCAGGGATTAAATTGGGGATCTGCTCCATCCCAAGCAGAGCCCCTTCTGTCCCTGAGCCCATCTAGCTGCATTCCTGTCTAAGGCCTCCGGTCCCACGGCCGGCAGATAACAAGCCAGGAGCCAGGCACTCACCTTCTTTCTCTGCCATGTGCAGCATTATTTTTATCACCACTTTTGATAGTTATTAGATGGGCAATTTGCCTTGACAGGCAGGACTCGGAGACTAGAGTCCTCCTCTGCGTTAGGACGGCCTTTGGACCAGAGAGCCACACCTCTTTGGGATCCTGAGTTCCCTGGCTTACCTGTCTTTTACCTGGTTTACCTTTCTTTTTTTGCTTTATGTGTCTCTTGTAGGCAAATTATATTTAGATTTTGTTTGAGAATTATATGTTCCTCCCTGTTTCTCTTTGTTTTATTGTTCAATCCATTCACATTCCAATTCAGGTTTGCCTTTATCAACTTCTCTCAAGATAAGTCCACCTCCTGCTGCACCTTTTTCTTCTTCTTGTGCAAGCCGTTCCATTGCCTGCCTTTGCTTTTCCAGAGGGGTATTCCCATATCTGTTTCTTGTCTTTCTAAGTCCCTGCCTTGTTTTTCAAAAAAATTGTGTGCCTGCATTTCTGTTGTAAGTCTATACCTTCTGCCTTTGTATATAAATGAGAGTCCCTCTGGAAACTCCCATTTGCATTATATGTCTGCTTTTTTTAGGGCGGTTGTTAGGAACTTATATTTCTGTCTAATTCTCAATTTAAAAGGAATTTCTTTAAATATCTCAACCCTATTATCACCCATCCTTAGACCAGTTTCAGATCCCTTCTGGAGAACTGTTTCCTTTATTCTTCTAGTTATGAAAGTAACCAAGCAGTCTCCAGGCTGCTGTGTTCCTCTTTTTCTCCTATTTCTGACCCGGTAACAGGTCTGTCTAGCCTCCTCCACCCACTCCTCTCTTTCTCTTAACCATTCATCTAAGATTTTTGCTAAATGCTTCTCTAGTCTCTGGTTTTCCTCTTGCTCTGGTAAATTGCATATTCTCACTGTATTCTCTTTTTGTCTCATTTGTGTCATAAGAACAGCATCTTCTAATAGATCCAGTCTACCCACAACCCCACCCACAGCCTCTTTACACACTACTTCTTGTTTCACTTGCTCAATTTTTTCAGAGGTTTTCTCAAATTCAGCCAATTTCTCCTTGAGTTCTTTAACCTTTACATCCATCCATTCTTTCTATCTGCTGTGACAGCTGAGCTGCTCTATCCTCTATCTTAGTTAGTACTCATTTTCTAAAATAGTTCCTACATCTGTAATCCAAAATCCTTCCTCTGTTGAGCAAATTGCTCCATTACAAAGTCTGCCAAATCTGGTTTAGGGTCTGTTTTTCTCTTCCTGTGTTGATCCTCTTCTATCTGCTTCCCACCCACCACCAAGGTTGCTTAGCTTTTTCAGGCATTCTCAAAACAAAGTTTTTACTCCCAAGGTCACAGTTCAATATTTCTCTCAATATATCCTCCTCTGCTGTGTGCAGCATTATTTTTATTGCCAATTTTGATAGCAGCGTTATCAGACGGGCAATTTGCCTTGACAGGCAGGGCTCGGAGGTTAGAGTCATCCTCTGCGTCAGGATGGCCCTTGAACCCAAGAGCCACGCCTCTTTGGGATCCTGAGTTCCCTGGTTTATCTTTCTTTTACCTGTCCTTCATCTCCTAACAAGAGACTCCCTTCACTTCCTCTGTGCCATGCCAAACTTCGTGAACTTCTATTGTGCTGCCTCTTACTTGCCTTTTCTCCTGACTAAAAAGTCCTAACCTTGGCCACCTTCCTTCATAGGGAATTCGCTCCACCCCCTTGATAATTTTGGAGTTTGGATTTGATATCCCACTTTATCACTACCCGAAAGAGTCTCAAAGTGGCTAACATTCTCCTTTCCCTTCCTCCTCCACAACAAACACTCTGTGAGGTGAGTGGGGCTGAGAGAAGTGTGACCAGCCCAGGGTCACCCAGCAGCTGCATGTGGAGGAGCGGGAAAGCGAACCCGGTTCACCAGATTACGAGTCCACCGCTCCGAACCACTACACCACACTGGCTCTCTTTTGGTTGCCCTTTAACTTTTCCCAGCATCCTTCTCGAGACGAGGCAGCCGGAACCACACTCCTACCCTGCAGTGATTGCCGTTTGCTGCTCCTCACTTTCCCTTCTCTTCCAGCAATGGTTCAACATGTACAAGCCCATCACCGTCAACACGGAGCAGCTCTCTGAGGAGGCCGATTCCTTTGTGAACAAGCTGGACCCAAACAAGGTCTTCCGCAGCAAAAGCAAAACTCCGGTGTTGAAGAAGAAGCTGCCGTCCCAGACGCCCTCCTCCCAGAAGGGCCAGGCAGGAACAGCCCCCAAGAATCCGCAGCAGGCCGGAAGCTCCTCAAGGAGACGGGAACCCCAGCCCTGACTGACCTTTGCCCTTTGCCCCTGCACCACCCCACCGTCGTTTCGGTCCACTGCCCCACCCCCGAGAAAAGGCCTCCTAGTTTGTGGCTGGTGGAGCATCAAATGGGACCAAGATGTATTTATCTAAAAGTATTTATTTAAAAGGCTTTAGGCTCCGGTTGAATTTCCTTTGTGCCAAACGCAACCAGTGGGCTCAGGTTCAACATGGTCCTTCTTTGGAGTGAACGTTGCTAATAATAATGTTAATAATTATTATTATTTATACTCTGCCCGTCCGGCTGGGTTTCCCCAGCCACTCTGAAAGGCTTACAGCACATATAAAAATATAATGAAACATCAAACATTAAAAGCTTCCCGATACAGGTCTGCCTTCACATGTCTTCTAAAAGTTGTGTACTTCTTTATCTCCTTGACATCTGCTGGGAGGCCATTCCACAGGGCGGGTGCCACTACCGAGAAGGCCCTCTGCCTGGTTCCCTGTAACCTCACTTCTTGCAGTGAGGGAACCGCCAGAGACCTTCAAGAGGAGGACCTCAGTGTCCGGGCTGAGTGATGGGGGTGGAGACGCTTCTTCAGGTATACTAAGCCTGTCTAGGGATCATAATGCAATGGCTGGCTATGGGGGATTCCTCCTGGGAATCCCCTTTCCTGTCTAGATTGAGGAGCTAAAGTGCACAAAGGGTGGGGGGAAAGCAACCCTCCCCTGGGAAGCATCCTTTGAGCAACCTTTCTATGGCACTGATGGGAGTTGTAGTCCAAAACAGCTAGAAGTGCACCAGGCTGAGAGCCGATCACTTTTCAAGTCATAAACCAAACCAATCATCCTTGACACGGCGTCAGATGAAAGAAACGCAATCTGCAGTTTGAGCAATTGCGGATAAGAGAGTTTGGTGGTTTGATGTTTGCCGCTGGAACCATCAAGGTAGCCCTAGTTTGTTTGCGAACATCTCTAGTTAAAGGGGAAAGGGTCTGGGAAGGATCTCTGCTGGGGATCTAGTGGCCGTGGCACCAGTCAGGATTGTGGGCTACATCTCCCGTAATCCCCCAGCCTTTGGCCATGCAGACTTGTGAAGACGGCATCCAGTAACACCTGGGAGGTGCTGTGTTACCAAACTCTGCCTTGGGATGAGATTTCCGTACAATCAGAATTGTAGAGTTGGAAGGGACCCTAAGGGTCATCTAGTCCAACCCCCTACAATGCAGGAATCTCAACTAAAGCATCCATGAGTAAGGGCCCTCCCAGGTTTTGAAGAATTTGAATTTGTTTGAAGCGTTAAATGGTAGTCACAGGAAGAGGGTGTTTCTGTGTCTTACAGCAGTGCTTCTCCTTAAACCAGAGAGCAGGCAAATGCAGCCAGGAGTCTTACGCCTGATTGTACGTCATAGCCAAGCCTAGAAATTCTCCTGCATCTTTCCACAATTGTTGCACATAGTTCACAAATTGCACCTGTCTAATTGAGTGCACCAGCGGAGTGTGGTTCGGGCTCCTTCTGTCTACAAGAAAAAAGTTGGGTCAACCAGTCTATAATAACTGAAAGTACTGAAATGATGGTGTATTTTTCAAGGGCAGCGTCTCACAGCACACCCCTTGAGCATCCCCGCCTAAAGGGACTTTTGCAAGGCTCTTACATGAGCCTTGACATGCCGCTCACTGGCAGCAGCTGAGTGAGAAGAGCACAGGGCAGGCAGGAACTTACACCTTCCAGCCTTCCCTTATTTATCTCCTTAAAAAGTGCCCTCTGTTTGTTAGCTAAGAACATAGATTGATATCTGCTTGCACGCTCTTGGGCACTGTGGCCACAGCAGACAGCTTTCTGCTATGGATCTGTCCCAAGTCCCAAATTCAGCTTCCGGTTGACGGGAGTCCAGATTTCACAGTCGCTGCTCGACGCTCTCGTCGCCCTCGCAGTCTGGCTTCCTGCTCCCATCCAGCCGAGGGCGGTTGTGAAAGTCAATGAAGATGTTGTAGATGAAAATTCCAAGGAGGCTTCCCAACATCGGTGCGACCACTGGGACCCACCACCAATTATTTGATGCGCTGGGGGGAAGAGAGAGAAAAGCTGGTTTTATTCGGTTCTAGAAGAAGCTATGCTGGAGGAGACTCTTGAGAGTCCCATGGACTGCAAGAAGATCAAACCTATCCATTCTGAAGGAAATTAGCCCTGAGTGCTCACTGGAAGGGCAGATCGTGAAGCTGAGGCTCCAAGACTTTGCCTCCTCATGAGAAGAGAAGACTCCCTGGAAAAGACCCTGACATTGGGAAAGATGGAGGGCACAAGGAGAAGGGGACGACATGGTTGGACAGTGTTCTAGAGGCTACCAGCATGAGTTTGACCAAGCTGTGGGAGGCAGTGGAAGACAGGAGTGCCTGGCGTGCTCTGGTCCATGGGGTCACAAAGAGCCGGACACGACTAAACGACTAAACAACAACAAGAAGAAGCCAAGAACAGAAATTGAGCTCAGCTGCTGCTTCTTTGACGGCACCACCGGGGCCCACGTGGTTCTTTGCAGACCTGGTGGCAGTATTCAAAAGGATCTGGTACAGGGATGGGCAAGCTGTGTCCCTCTTGTTGCTGGATGGCGACTACAGGTGACAACCATTTTGAGCAGATGTTCCCTTCCTGACCCCCTTGGGTGTCAGTGGAGCACTCATAAGCCCGTCCTGCCCCAATTTGGGGCCACTTCCAAGTCGGGATCAGTGTGTGTGTGTGCGTGCGTGATCATGCATCTATCAGACCCACACAAAATGGTTTCTGCCCATATCTTCCCCATCCTTGAACTGGACCATCACTTGCCTGTACTGCCCCTCAGTTACATCCATCACAAATCAGTCTTCTTTTAATGCAAGGGCTGCCCCTCCAGAGGTTGTTGGAGTGCAATTCCCATCATACGTGGCTGAGCTGTCTTCAAGGGCAGCCCCAACTAAAGCGTGTTGCAGCAATCCAGTCTGGAAGTTACCAGAGCATGGAGCGCAATGGCCAAGGCATAGCTGTTCCAAAGGGGTTCCAGCTGAGCTGGGGGACAGGAGAGTGCTCCTTGCCATCAAGACCACCTGAGCCTCCGCTGACAGTGTTGAATCCAGCTGTACCTCCAAGCTGCTCCTTCAGAGGGGAGTGCAATCTCATCCAGATCTGGCAGTCTCCCACTCTGCACCCCCAATTACACAAAACAGGATTCAGGTTCAATTTATTGGCCCATCGTGCTTCCAAGCATTGCATCAAGTTCAGGAGACCTGTTTCCACCCGCAGCTTTTTTATACTCTCATTTTGTACTTTTAAAAGGGGGAAATCCTAGGTACACCACCTTGAATTCCATGGAGAGGAGGTAGGGTGCACATCAAAAGCACCTTTTGTACCCTTACTCCAGTCCTTAACAAATGTGATAGCTCAATGCACGACCTAACTTCTCAAATTTCACCTAACGTTGGGCGAGGAGGTTCAGACCTACCTTCGCATCCACAAGAGCTATCAACCAATTTGTTTCAATTGATCTGTATTTAAGTAAGTGGTTGTTGCCCACCCTGCACCTAACGGACAGAGCAAACCAGGAGTAATAAGAAAAAAAGGTTCAGTAATCAAATTTAATCAATCCATTCAAATAAGGGAGGCAGAAAAGGTGGGGATCTGCAATATTCACCTAGGAGACACCTGCCTTGCGAGTAGCACATGTGAACAAGATCTAGGGGTCTTAGTAGACCACACGCTTAACATGAGTCAATGGTGATGCAGCAGCAATGAAGGCTAATGCTATTCTAGGTTGCATCAACAGAAGTATAGTGTCCCGATCACAGGAATAGTACCACTCTATTCTGCCTTGATCAGACCACACCTGGAGTCCAGTTCTGGGCACCACAATTTAAGGAGGATATTGACAAGCTGGAATGTGTGCAGAAGATCATCAAGGGTCTGGGAACCAAGCCTTGTGAGGAATGGTTGAAGGAACTGGGTCTAACCTGGGAAAAGAGACTGGGAGGAGATATGATAGCCATCTTCAAATATCCAAAGGGCTGTCACAGGGAAGATGGACCTATCTTGGTTTCTCCTGATCTGGAGCGTAGGACATGAACCAGTGGCTCCAAGTTACAAGAAAGGAGATTCCAATGAAAACTTAGGAAGAACTTTCTGACAGTAAGAGGTGTTCAGCAGTAGAACAAACTCCCTCAGAAGGTGGTGGACTCTCCTTCCTTGGAGGTTTCCAAGCAGAGGTTGGCTGGCCACCTGTCCTGGATGCTTTAGTTGAGATTCCTACATTGCAGGGGGTGGGTTAGATGATGCTCAGGGTCGCTTCCCACTCCTATGATTCTATGGTAGAGAAAAGGAACTCACCTGAAGACCTCCAGCCCCCACCCAGCAACGGCTGTGAAGATCCTTGGTGGCAAGTCTCTGGAAGGGTTAATGGCGTAGCCTGTGTTCATCCCCAGGGACATGCCGATGACCGCAACCAGCAGCCCAACACTCAAGGCATGGGTGCCTGGAAGAGCACCCGCATTCTTCAGGTCGTTGATGGCGAGAATTCCAATCAATAGCACAGCTGTAGTGATGAACTGCAGGGATGAGGCAAGGAAGGAAGGAAGGAAGGAAGGAAGGGTGGATGGATATAATAAAAGATGGCAGCCCAGAGGCAGAAGAGGCCACTCCAAAACAAGGTGGGGGAAAGTCCAGCGTGGGGACCAATGGGGAACAGTCATTACAACCCGTTTCCCTTGCTTGCTTACCCCTTAACCCACCTGAGGCAGACACCAAAATGGCGTCCCCCTTCCCTGCTAGGGAAGAAGTGGTGAAGGAAGAAAGATTGACATCAGGATCCACTGCCCCAGTGGATCCTGCCACCTGAGGCGGTCACCTCATCTTGCCTCATGGCTGGGCCGACCCTGTCTTAACCCCCTGCATTCTTAAGACTGATTGGGTACATTTGTCTCTTAAGGAAGAGTCCCGTATGAGGACAATTATTATCTTAGCGTTTCAGGGTGGTCAAAGCTGTCCGTGTCTATTATCTAGAAGCCATAGAATGACTCCCTATGAAATAGTTGTGTTTTAACTGCTTTCCCTGATAATCCTACTGTTTAACTCTTTTAGCAAACCACTTTGGGATTGTTTTTTTAAAGTATATAACAAGAAGTATATAACTTTAATGAACTAAATAAATAAAGTCAATCCTGGTGCACTAACCTCATTTATAAATCCGCCCAAAGTCGACATGTACGGAGAAGGATAGGTGGCAAAGATGTTTGCCGTGCCAGCGGGCCCTCCAACCGTCAAGGTCCCCCCGCTATAATCGATCAGGGCCTCTGAAAGGGAAGCAACCAGATTAACAGCAAAAGCACAAGTTGGAGAGACTACAGGTGGACTTTTTGATCAAACCACTCTGCCCTTGCATGGATCCACAGTGTGTGTGTGTTTATGAGAGATAAGGGTGTTCGTGTGTCACTGAAACAACTAAAAAATTGAGGTAGTTCTTCTTTCTCCCCAGCTATTTTAGTGGCTTTGTGAGGGGTTGGGGGTCAAGGGAAGTAGCATACCATAATATAGTGAAAATGTCGTAGCAGAAGCCAAGAAGGATCCCACGAACTGGCCAATCACATACGCCGGAAGCTTGTACCATGGCAGATTCCCCACGACACAGTTTGCGAATGTAATTGCTGCGTTCATGTGAGCACCTTTCAGGGGCAAAAGAAATGGCAGGAACGTGAGAGGAAATGATGATAATAGTAGTAGCAATAATAGCATTTGCAAGCCACCCCTCCATCTTGCTAATTCTTGGAAGGGCTATCTTTGCAAAAACTAAAACACAACAAAGACCAATTCTGAGAGCGTTTGCTAAAAACACTACATAGGGAAATGCTAAGTGAAGGGAAATCAAAAGGAGAGCTTTCTCTTTTTTGGCTGTTTTCCTTTTCATTTAGATTAGTTTGTTTTTTATGGTATCGTATGCTGAAAATTTTCAATAAAAATAAAATGAAAAAAAGCAACACAAGCCAGTTCCACACTTCCATTCCGCACCCTCAGCTGCTGGAGGCAAGGAAAGTCAGCAAGGTGGTAACCAGATTATGGAAGTTGTTCTACGCATCATGGAGTGGGTGTTGGGATCTGCTTCTTAATCCTGAGAACCGTGGTTCTGTGAGTGTACCGATGGCCTCCATGTTGCGTCAAGGCTGAATCTGTACATTTCTAGAACTCCGGTATGTGGAAGTTCTCCGGATCCTTTACAGAAATCAGTATAAAACAGGGATGTAACACAAAGGTGAAAACAGCTTTCCACAAGATTGTGCCCAGATTATGGGTGCCCAATGGCAACCGCATGACGTAATGTGACATCATGACCTTGTATACATCTGGTTTCTACTGGAAGGCACTTCCAAGACTTCGTAGGGCCTTGGAGGTTGTGTCGGAGCCTCACAGTGTGGGTGCTGAGCACCCACACACAAAAACTGTGAGTGCCCTGACACCCAAGGCCCCCTAGAGTTGGCACCAGTGCTCATGCCCTCCAGTGCTTTGGGTCTACAGCTGTATAAACGACTAAGAATGTAAGAAAAACCCTCCTGGATCACTGGATCCCTTGCCCGTCTAGTCCAGCACCCTCTTTCACAGTGACCAATCAGGTGCTCCTGTGCGAAGCCCAAAATCAGGAGGACCTGAGCGCAAGGGCACATACTCCTTGCGGTTTCCAGAAACTGCTGTTCAGAAGCATTGCTTCCTGCAGCTCTGGAGGCAGCACATAACCATCATGACTAGTAGCTGTTAACGGAGAAATCTGAGGGCTCCTTTGGACCAAAAACAAGGACACCAGCCAGGAATACCAGAGCAAAACAACAGCCAGTAGGCTTGGTCTTTACTGAAGACTGTTGCGACAGGACTCCCACCTGCCACAAGGTAGAACAAGATGGAAGCCCCAAACTTTTATTAGCTGCTAATCCCCATGTTACACCCCCCAAACTACATCACTGTTACATCATGAAAGGGAAGGTCTGGTGGCACTAATCTGAGCATCCTGGACCCTGCCCCATGGTTCCCCTTGCCCCCCACCAAACACCCATCAAATGTAACAAAAAAAGATATTTACGGTACATTTCCCTGTTTCCCAGCCAAGTTAATCACACCCTTTTGTCTTCATCTGGGTTTGTTATTTCTGGAATGGCTACCTGTCTGGCCCTCAGGTATCAGGACGCCAGGGATTATCACTCAGGCAGAGGGGCTGCTGAGTAGCTGAGCTCACATGTCTATATGAATTTCTGAAGTTTTCCCAGTGAGCCAGTACATAGATACATCGATCAGTGAATTCTTAAATTTGGTATTCTGCAGCAGAGGTCCTTTGAATAGATAGGAAGAAACCGTGATGAAGTGTTTTGTGGGGACAAATCACAAAAGTGATTGTGCTGGTTTTGGTAGTGGGCTGCATGTGCATGATATCTGCTGGAGGGGCAACCCCCCCCCAACCTATACATAAATTCCTGCAATATAGCCATTGATTGCCCTCTTGTCCTCCATGGACTTGTCTAATGCTCTCTTGGAGCCATCTATGTTGGTGGCCATCACTGTCTCCTGTGGGAGAGAGTTCCACACTTTCCTTATCTTTTCTGAACCAGCTTCCTTGAATGTCCATGAGTTCTAGTGCCACGAAAGAGGGATAAAAACTTTTTTCTATCTGCTTTCTCTTGGGCTAGGTTTTGTAGTCTGAAACCTCTGGAGGGCACTGGTTGGGGAAGCCTACAGGAAAACCATCCCGGCAGAAAATGTTATGAAACACAGAACCTCTCTGTAACAGCAAAAGGAAAGAAAGAGAAGCACTAAAATAATATAGAAATCAATCTTTTAGAAATCAGCAAGGGGGGGTGGGTTAAAGCAATTTATGTCCAGATCTAAATGGATTGAAACTGCATTGTTCATACTAAAAGGGAGATCTTCCAGGCATCTACCAGACTCACCTGAGATTCCACCAGCTACGTGAATTCCTAACATGACACCGAATCCAAATCCCAGATTGATGCTCAGAAAGTCCCCAAAGCTATTCTTTCCTATTACCACCTGGGCAACAGAGCCCTGTCCAAAAACCTGTGGGGGGAGGGGGAAGAAGAGAGACCCATATGTGTCAAGGTATCCATCATCATGGTAGCAGGACAACATCACCTGTGCAAAGATCGTTCTTGTCGAAGCGATGATTCTTCAGCATCAACTTTGTTGGACTGGTCAAGTTGTACTGATGCCTGATTACCGTCTTCCAAAGCAACTACTCTATTCACAATTTAAGAATGGAAAGTGAAATAATGGTGGCCAATAAAAGAGGTTTAAAGACACTCTCAAAGCAAATCTTTAAAAATGTAGTATAAGCACTGATAACTGGGAAACACTGGCCTGCGCTCCAGTTGGAGAACAGCCTTTAC